>NC_069680.1:27997500-28707500 GCF_023699985.2 Odocoileus virginianus | reverse complement strand
CATTGTCCAGGAACATTTTTAGGGCTTGCGCTTTGGGGGAAAAAAAAAACAAGAAAATTTAATTTGTGTTTCTTTTTTACACTTCCCTCAGTTACAAGTTAAGAACACATATTGAGAATCATTTGTGGGTGCCTAGGACAATAAACAGAAGGACCACAAAAATTAAAACAAGTTCTAAAGACCCTCATATATACAAACTTCTGTACAGAATGAGCACAAGAAGAATTCACCCAATTAAAACCACCGCCTGTAGTCTACATATCCTTCTTTTAAGAAGAGAGAAAATGGATCTTCCTACACTCATACTTATTTTTTCCACTTGATCCAGTATTTTTAATGGTGTCTCCACTCCATAAATTAGTAACTGTTCAGTAGCAGAGAAGTATCCTATTTTAAATTATACCAAGGGAAAGCAGGAACTTCCCGGAAAGGGCTGACCGTGGTTGTCTGATGGAGACGGAAGGAGCCCCCAGCCCACAGGAAGCCACACCACCAGATGCAGCCAGGAGCATTCCATGAGACAGCCTGGGAGGGTCACCTGGGGTCTGGCGGGGAGCTGAGGACTTGTCTGCTGTTAGTACGCAGTTCTAAACTCGCCCTCCTGTACTCAGCTCAGGTCAACTGGGCTCTTTGCTAATGTGTCATCTGGCACAGAAAGTAAGGGCTTTTGGGCAAGACTTAGGCTCTTTCAAGATGGACACACTCAGACGCTGATAACACAACCGCATGTCCTGGGCCTGTACCCGCTTCCTTGCTCCGTGATGCTAAAGCCCGCTCACCCTGTGGCTGGAGACGAAATCCTGTTAGGGAAAAGCAATTGCACTAAAGGTCAGATCACAGGCCCCATGAGGTAAGTGCCAGATGTGGGAGGAGATGCGAGGGAGGGGGAAGGATGCCAGCTCGCCCTTCGGGGGATGCCGTGGCTTCACTGCACGATCCCCGAGTCCACTGAGGTCTGCTTGCGCGTCGTCTTGGGAGGGGGTGGCGGCGGGGTCTTGCTGGGCAGAGGAGGAGGCAGATGCTGGAAGACAGAAAACGAGGGGACAGCTTACTGCTGATGTTCTGGCAGGAGAGACGTGGTCTCCAGGAGGTTCTGACCTGGTAGGGGGCTGGCGGGTGGGGGCAAGAGAAGATTGACCTGCAGCCCTGCGTGGGAACGTCCTCTCCCCGTGACTTGGGGCTGGCAGGTCACCACTCTTAGGACAGGGCTGCTGGTGGCCACAGGCCTTTCCAGGGCCTCTGATGAAGCACTTTTCACAAAGCATACACATCAGACATCTGAACAGCCTCTGAGAAGTGTAGCCACTGCTCTTTGGTGGTGGTTTTAATCGTGCATGCTTGCATGTTCTGTTGTGTCTGACTCTTTGCGACCCCATGGACTGTGGCCCGCCAGGCTCCACTGTCCATGGGATTTCCCAGGCAAGGATACTGCAGTGGGTTGCCATTTCCTCCTCCAGGGGATCTTCCCCACCCAGGGATCGAACCCATGTCTCTAGCATCTCCTGTTAGATCTTCAGTTGTGGCATGCGAACTCTTAGTTGCAGGATGTGGGATCTAGTTGCTAAGACCATGGATAGAGCCCAGGCCCTGATCTGCAGGCAGATTCATCACTGAGCCACCTGGGGTGGTTCTAAAGCCATGTGCTATTGATCGAGGGGCGCCTTAAAATGGACTAGTTTCAGAACTGGGCAGTTGAAATGGTCAAGAACAGGGGAAGGGGGGCAATGCAGGACCCAGGGCCACTCAGGCAGCCTGGCCACGTCACAGCTGAGGCCCCCTGGGAAGAGGACCCACAGGTCCTTCCTCACATCCCTTAAAGATGCTCAGGGAGAAACAAGTCCTCGGAGGTGCTTTCTGGGGCTGGGCGAGAGGCCTGCTATGCTCGCAGAAATGGAAAGGCCCCACAAGAGAGGGTCGGCTGGGCCACACCGGCTCCTGGGGCCACCATGCCCCTGACCTGTTGACAAAACAGGTTTTCTCCCACAGTCTCTTCTGCATCAGTAAATAATAGGGATGAGCAAGGTTGGGGGGATGTTTAAACTCTTCATGGAGAAAGCACAGTTTATCAAGAAATGGCTGCAGCTGTGCTCCAATGCTACAGACAGTCAGCAAAGCAGACCCAGAGACACAGACGTAGAGAATAAACGTACGGACCCCAAGAGGGGCAGCTGGGGTGGGATGACCTGGGAGGTTGGGAGTGACACACAGACATTCCTGTGTATAAAATAGATAACTAATGAGAAGGACAGGGAAGTCTGGCGTGCTGCAGTCCACGGGGTTGCAGAGAATCAGACACAACCGAGTGACTGAACATCAGCAATGAGAACCTGATGAGCAGCACAGGGAAATCCAACAAGGAGAGGATGTGTGTACACGTGCTGCTGACTCACTTCTGTACAATATAAACAAACACAACATGAGAGGCCCTGGGACTGCAGGGAGATCCAGCCAGTCCATCCTAAAGGAGATCAGTCCTGGGTGTTCATTGGAAGGACTGATGCTGAAGCTGAAACTCCAGTACTTTGGCCACCTGATGTGAAGAGCTGACTCATTGGAAAAGACCCTGATGCTGGGAAAGATTGAGGGCAGGAGAAGGGGGCGACAGAGGATGAGATGGTTGGATGGCATCACCGAAACAATGGACATGGGTTTGAGTAAATTCTGGGAGTTGGTGATGGACAGGGAGGCCTGGCGTGCTGCAGTTCATGGGGTCACAAAGAGTCAGACACGACTGAGCGACTGAACTGAACTGAACACAACATGATAAAGTAACTATATTCCAATGAAAAAATTTTTTTTAGTTTTGTTTTTTTTTGTTTTCACAGAAACAGGTGGCTGGCTGGATATAGCCCACAGTTTGCCTTTCAATCTCAAGAATGAATTTACAACTGTAATGGTGACAGGAGACACTGAATGGACCTGCCAGGGTGTGAATGACCACAGGCAGCTCATGCCCTGCTCTCGGCGGGCATGTGGCATGAGCGTGAGGTCACATGTTGACCAGCTAGGTGAATGAACGAGTGAGTGAACAAATGAATGAACGAGTGAGCGAGCAGACGGACAAATACACAGACCAGGATAAGTGGGCACGAGCCACAGGCAGAGCAAAGCAGACGGGCCCACAGCGCACCGTCCTCTGCAGGTGAGAGAGCGCTATTAACAGCCTCTCAGGGCAGGCGCACGTCCAGCAGCGTGAGAAAAGTCGTTTCAAGAGCAGGACGGTGACAAAGCAGCATCTAACTCAGCACCCGAGTTCCTCCTAATTCGCAGACAAGTAAGTACTAAAGTGACCCAGGGCTTAACAGAGAGGAGAGAGGCAAGGTGGAAAATAGAACTGATATAATGATTTTTAGACATCGTAACAAGAGAGGTAAAAGAAGACATCTGTAGTGCTCGGTCATTAAGCCCTGTCTGACTCTTTACGACCCCATGGACTGTAGGCCACCAGGCACCTCTGTCCAGGGGATTTCCCAGGCAAGAACACTGGAGTGGGTTGCCATCTCCTTCTCCAGGGGGTCTTTCCAACCCAGACACGGTAAGAATGGTCAAAAGAGGGACTTCCCTGGTGGTCCAGTGGCTAAGACTCCTCGATCTCCACGCAAGGGGCCCAGGTTCTATCCACGATCCAGCAACTAGACCTCACATCCTGCAACTAAGAGTTCGCATGCCACAACTAAAGAGCCTGTGTGCTGCAACTAAGAAACAGCACAGTCAAATAAATAAACGACTATTTTTAAATAATAATTACTAAAAAGGAAAAAGAATGGTCAAAAGAAACACTGACTTCCAGGTCTGATGAGATGGTTGCTTGTTTACGTGTGGAAGTAGACGGTGTGGGCAAGTGTGAGCCATCTTTAAAGAAAGGACGATTCAAAGTGGCCACAGCTACAGAGCGGACGCCAAGCCAGAGGGTGTTCGGTGGGGGTGACAGGAGGCTGCGGACCAGCACCCACAGAGGGCGAGCGATCGCAAGACTACAGCAGATCTCAGGGCCTGCCAGGGAGGCGCCCCTGGAACCCGGGTGATGCCACCCTGGCCCACAGGCCCGCATCCTGAAGGCGCACGCTTGCTGCAGGCGAGTCAGACAGGAGACCAAGGGCGAGGGTGATCAACAGCGTGGCATCCACAACGCCTTTACGCACGGAGCCAAAGCTGGTGTGTGTCTGCCCTCCCACTAACAGCTGTGGTGGCTTCCCAGTGGCGCAGTAGTAAACAGCCCGCCTGCCAACGCAGAAGACACGGGTTTGATCCCTGGGTGGGGAAGGTCCCCTGGAGAAGCCAGTGGCTACCCACTCCGGTATTCTCACCTGGGAAATCCCAGGACAGAGGCGCTTGGCGGGCTACAGTCCATGGGGTCGCAAAAGGGTTGGACATGACTTAGCGGCTAAACAAAAACAACACAACGCAGAAACTGAGATCACCAAATGTTTCCCCCGAATTGATCTGTAACAAAAATGGATTTGCTCTCACTTTTAAGCTCAGAGTTTTCAGTGTAGGGAGACCCGGAGGGCATTCTTGTTTTTCCAGTAAAATACAGGTATGAAAAGCGAGGGAATCAGCTATCTCCGCTGCTAGGAAAACAACACCCCAACCAATCAACGTTCTCACTCGGCTCCCTGGGTCTCCTTTCATCCTAACCTGTAGTTAAAACCTGCGGGAAGGGTCAAGCTTACACTGTCTCAGTTGCTACCAACCATTCCAGCTGCCTGGCCTCTTCTCCAGGGCTGGTTCCCCATCATGGAATCTCGAGGGACAGAGAGCTGATCCGAAAGTCCCTTGGAAGGACGATCCATTCCTTCAGCACTGAACACGAAGCCCCACTGCTTACTTGGTTTTCTCACACAAAAGCAGCAATCAAATAAATGCAGGGTTGTGAGGTTGTGGTGAGCTCAGTCGCTCAGTCCTATCTGATTCTTCGCGACACCATGGATTGGAGCCTGCCAGGCTCCTCTGTCCATGGGATTTCCCAGGCAAGAATATTGGAGTGGGTTGCCATTTCCTGCTCCAGGGGACCTTCCGAACCCAGGGATTGAACCCGAGTCTTTGCGTCTCCTGCACTGGCAAGCGGATTCTTTACCACGAGGTACCACCTGGGAAGCCCAGTCAAATAAATACACTGTTAATAAATCCCCTCTCTTTCACTCCTCTCACAAGAAGAGAATAAACTTGCAAGAAACTCTGTGAGAAAGTTTCCATTAAAAAAAAAGAAGGATATAGGATTTATATTGTTTTAGAAGGGGAAAAAGAAAGCCCACACCTGCTGTTACGTAAAGAACCTGGGCCACATATAACCACCTCGCGTCTCCGACGTCCACAGGAGCCTGCTGCTGCGTAACTTACTTTATGGAGACTGACCGACCACATCATCGAGGATGCTTTACCCTTCAGCCCGCGAGGCTTTCATTTCGTCAGGCTGTGAACAGAGTGGCCGGGGGAAGGAAGAACCTGGACGGATCTCCCGCCACCGTGGGGTCATTTCAGAGGCACACGCTGACCTCTGCATGTGGCCAGGCCAGCCAACAACAGAGCTGCCCGAGTGACCACGGCCTTGAGGAGCAGGAGAGAAGGTGGGGGACCTCAGAAGAATGTTTCTAGAGCTGCCAGCGGGTGAAAGTGGCTTTTTCCGAGTTTTAGCTGATGTTTGCATCAACAGGCAGGCCCAGAGGCCCGAGCAGGGAGCACACATCAGACCAGATGAATGACAGCTTCTGTGAGGGGACCAGCCTCAGGACGGATGCTTAGGAGGGCCCGAGTTGGCTGATCATGCTGGTGGCAGCCAGCACCCCGAAGCTAAACAGGGTGGGGAGAGGTTTCAGGGCTAGAGGCGGAGCTAGGAATGGGCGACCTCAAGGAGCTGGGGTGCGCTCCAGCTGGAGCCAAATCTCGAGCTCCTCTACAGTTTCTGTGGTGAGCACCCACCCCACCCACAAACGGCCAGTGGGAGAGCGAGGCTGCCTGCAAGAACAGCTGGGACCAGGCCTTCTTCAGGGCAAGGGCAGTGTCCAGGAGCATGACGTGTCCCGCACGTGTGGCATCAGCCAGCCTCTTACAGTGACAAACGTCTTCATGCAAAAAGCTACTTTTCAAAACCAAACTTTCATAAGAATTGCACCTCAAGGGCAACGACCTCCAAGGTCACAAGACTGGCCCCTGGACCCACCGGCTGGAATTCTACCCCCTCTGCACGGTCCCCCTGGGAATGTACGTTCCCATGGTGATGACACAGGACCCCAGACCACACACATCTGCGTTCTAACCACCGCCACCTCTTTCCTGGAAATCAAGCCTTGGCTTGCCCGATGTAAGCACGCCAAGATCAGGAAGGAAAGAAGGAAGAGCTCCTGTCTTGTGGAGGGAAAGAGAGGACGGCTCCGCGTTCCAGAGCCCTGACTTACCCTCTGATGAGGAGGAGGGGGCGGGGGCGTTGGCGAGCCCGTCAAGTCCAGATTCTCGGTCAAGGTCCCGTAGTCCGTGCTGGTGCCTTTGAGAGGCAGAGGGGGCGGAACTTCAGCCACTTCCAGCCCGGTCACGGTCATGCCGTTCAGCTCCAAACCTGGAAAAGGGGAGAATGAGAACGACGCCCCCATTCCCCCTGGGCTTGATGCGCACAGCTGCTTCGTGCCCTCTCGGGAGCGGCAGGGTAGTGGGAACACTTTGCCCCCGAGAAATGCCCGTCAACAGGCAGTGAAGAGAGTGGGAGGGGGCAGAGGAGGCCGGGGCTGCGTCCCCTCCAACGGCACGTTCCAGAAGAACAAGCACAGGATGCCTGAACCCCGAGCTTAAAGGGTGGACCAGACCACTGGAGAAACAGCCATGTCCACCTGGGACCCCTCTGGTCCCTCCTGGACTGCCACGCCTGGGGGCGTCTACACAGCTCGGGGGTCACAAGGACCACCTCCGCCTGGAGTGCTCAGAGTCCGCCAGGTCGCTGCCCCAGCCTCCTACAGGGAGCCGCACTCAGCTGAGTCCAACAACACAGCTCACAGCCAGCCCACCTGCCTGTCAAAACTCACAACAGGAAAAGCCACGATCCTACGAAAGGCCGGCATTAGCGGCAGCTGCTGCTGTGACTACTGCTTTAAATAAGCCAAAGGGAAGCAGCATTGATTTTTTTTAAAGTAAACCAAAAAGGAGTCGTTTTCAAAGGGAGGAGAGATCATTAGGGCAATCTATTTTCTCAGCCTTTGTTGAGACTCTTAAGAAATCATTGCCTTTTATGTTAAAGAGAGAAATGGGCATTTTTGTTGGTGGGTGTCCTACCCGATGATGCATCTGACGGAAAATCATTCATTAGGAACGTGCTCCCTGGGACGAGGGGTGTCAACTGATAAGGAGGCCATGCGGTCAAATCGAGGCCCGAGAAGGTGGCCTCTGATGGAATGACCGCTCTCCTGACTGGCTGGCTGGTTGCTGTTACTCGGCCTTTATTTAAAATTTGCCACTTTAATCATTTTTAAGGGTACAAATTGCACTCAGGTATCTGCTTGAACCCGTGCGTCCAGGTCTCTGGAGTGACTGTCTAGGGGCGGGCTTGCTGGAGGTTGTGGTGAATCTATGTTTAATTTCAAGGGACCACCAAAGTGTCCTCCACTGCAGCGGCAATGTGCCCACTTTTAACTATTTATTTTAAAAAAATCAATAAAATATTTTGGAAGATCTCTGGTTACAGCATAAGGATGTATGAAGTGAAGCTAGGATACCTGTCAGGAGACTGTCTCTCTTCCAACACTCAGAAAGGCCTGGTTCCCTGACGCTCAAACAAGTGGCAGCCCTGACTCCCGACCAGACAGACTGTCTTGGGAATGGCTGCAGCAAGAAGAAAGCAGGAGCTGGGGACAACTGTTGGCGGCCAGAACAAACCACTGCGCAGGGCCGGGCTCCCCGCCCCGTCTCCGGCCACGGGGAGGATGGTGGGTGCTCCTGGCTCTCTCGCCCGCTGCCATCCTCAGTCCCTGCCACCTCCTTCCTGCCAGGACGTCACCTCCCTGGCTGGCCTGACTTCAGGGGTGGAAACGCGGGCACCACTTGCATCCCTCCACAATTCACATGGACTCGGAACGTCAGAGGGCTTCCCAGGTGGGTGGGCAGTAAAGAACCCGCCTTCGATGCAGGAGACACAGGGGACTGCAGGTTCGATCCCTGGGTCGGGAAGACCCCCTGGAGGAGGAAAGGGCAACCTGCTCCAGTATACTTGCTCAGAAAATCCCACGGACCGAGGAGCCTGGTGGGGTCGCAAAGAGTCGGACATGACTGAACGCACACTCAGAACCTTAGACCTTCTTTGAAAAGAGGGTCTTTGCAGAAGGATCTGGAGATGAGATCATCCTGGATTTATGGGGAGCCCTGAACCCCCTCTGAAGTCTCCCATAAGAAGAGGAGAAAACAGCCTGTGAAGAGAGGCAGGAGGACTGGAGGAAAGAGGATGCGAGCCAAGGGGCTCCGAGGACTGTGGGAATCCACCAGAACGCCAGTCCCCAACCTCTGCGGCACCAGGGACCAGTTCGTGGAAGAAGTTTCTCTTCCATGGAGCGGGGATGGGGCCGGGGGTGGTGTGGGGATGATTCAAGGGCATTACACTTACTGTGCACTTTATTTCTATCATTACTACATCAGCTCCACCTGAGATCATCAGGCATTAGATCCTGGAGGCTGAGGACCCCTGCACTAGATGCAAGCAGGACTGTCGATAACTTGATTTCAGACTCCTGGCCTCCAGACTATGAGAGAATAACCTTTTGATATTTGGGGCCACCAAGTCCGCAGGAATTAGGCCGAGCAGCCCTAGAAACCGGGCAGAACTGGAAGGTGAGTTCTACCCTGAGACCCTCAGCATGGCCTGGAAGGGCTCCTTCCTTCCCATTCCTCCTGCACACCCCTCCCCCAGCCCCCGTGGGCTGCATTATCTCATGACACGAAGTGGGGGACGCCCCACGTGCTCTCGAGTGGCCCCCAGCACGCAGGAGGTCCGGAGCGCCAGCCAGGTCCTGCAGGGCCCACCCAAGGAGCACAGAAGCCGGGACTCAGCTGTGGCTTGACCTGCTCCAGTCCCGGGGGACGCTCCCCAAAGTCCAGGCCTCACCGACACTCTCTGCGGCTGCTGGACCGAGAAGAAGCTGGCCTGAAGTGAGAGCCTTCAGCAGGGGGTGGGGGGGTCACAGCGCAACGTCAGGAACTCGCGCGGGACGACGTCTCACTTACTGGACTGCAGGCTGAAGCTGAGCTTGGCCCTCGGCATGACCGGGGGTGGCGTGGACTGGGAGGACGGGGAGGACGGGGACACCGAGAAGCGCCGCTCGCCCCCCATGGCGTTGATCACCTGGCTCTTCGGTCTCTGGGGCCGCAGGGGGCTGATCTGCGTGGGAGGGACAGAGAGCACGTGGTTAGGGTCCGTCCTGGGTGGCTCAGTGGGAAAGAGTCACCAGCCAATGCAGGAGACGCTGGAGACGCGGGTTCAATCCCTGGGTTGGGAAGCTCCCCGGGTGAAGGGCACAGCAACCCACTCCAGTATTCTTGCCTGGAGAATTCCATGGACAGAGGAGCCTGGTGGGCTACAGTCCATGGGGTCAGGAAGAATCGGAGACGACTGAGCGACTGAGCCCTGAACAGACACCTGGGCTGACTTAATGCCACTTCAACAATTCCTCTGTGGAAGTCCTGACCTGCAGTACTGGCACAGATGACCACATCTGGAAATGCGGTCTTGCCGACGGTCAAAGTCAGGTGACGCTGTTACAGCAGACCCTGATCTAGTGTGACTGGTGTCCTTAGAAAGTGGGGAGATTCAGACCCAGACAGAAGTGCATGGGACAGGGCCATGTGAAGATGAAGGCAGAGATGCGGGCAGAGGGGAATGCTGGGCAAGAGGCTGGAGCAGACTCCCCCGCACAGCCTCAGAGGAAATCAGCCCTGCTGGCCCTTGGCCTTGGACGTCCAGCCTCCAGACTGTGAGACCATCAGCTTCTGCTGAAGTTGCCCAGCTTGTGCGATGCCGTTCTAGCAGTCCCGGCAAACTAACCCAGGCCTCACCCCAGTCTCCGTACACAGTCGGTGGGGGGGATGTCACATCCAGGTCTCCTGAACAGGAATGTGATGCGGGCACTGGGTGTGGGGGAGGCCCACCGGGTCGGGAGTGGACTCAATGACCTGCGCAGTGACCAGAACGCCCCAGGGGACTAATGTCTTGGTCTTTCTTGGCAGGTGTGTGAAAGCCTAGAAACTTGCTAAAGGATTTCCTTTATTCACCTTCTCTTTCTTTTCTCACGCTATGCTGTGACTGAATAGGAATTCTTTCTACTTCTCATTGCATTTGTCTTCCCCACCTCTGACTTTCAGATGCACCTGACTTTAACCAGCTAAGCCTTTTCCCGTGTCTGTAACAATGGGAATTTTAATTTCTCTACGTCTTACAACTTGGTCTCAGATTGTTAGGTCTGGGGGAACACAAGCAGTTCAAACACTCTCAGGTAGGAGTTACGAGGACAGTTATTAACCCAGCTGACAAAGAAGAATCAAGATTTCGGCCCCAGGATGGGCAGGACAGGAGGGCAGGGCTTCGGGCGTGGTGTTGGGGCTTGATTCCCCGGGCTAGCTGCAGAGCCGGTGGGTGGCAGCGTGTTTCTCTGAGTGGTCTGCAAAGGCAGGGCCTCCCTGGAGGCTGGAAGGAGGTGAGGAAGGCTTAAGTCCTTTTGTAAGCAGGGCGGTTGAGGGGATGCTGGCCAACAGGCTGGCTTCTGGAACTGTCCTATGCCAACAAAGCAGATTGTGGAGTCCAGGCGGCACCACTCACCTGCAGAAAAAGCCCACTTGCTGTGTGAGGCCTGGGACAGCCTGGCTGAGCTCGGGGGCTCCCCTTGGGCGCATGTGTGTGGGGACTGAAGATGGATTCAGGGTGCTCTCCCCATCCTTCCCTTCCCATCAGGGCACATCCTGACAGCTTAGGGGGCAGGGGATGGTTTACTGGTGAGATGCAAATGGCACATGGAGCCCGCCCCTCCCTAGCTCCAGGCCCTGAGAGGCTCAGCTAGAGGTCATGACATTGCTGATGATGCGAATTCAGGTAGGAAGCTGAACTCAGCCTCAAAGAGGAAGTAGAGAAAGCCTCTGCAGAAGTGGGGGGGGGGGGGGGGGGCAGGTGGGTGCCAAGAGCGCAGCAACCCCCGGGGCCCAGGACACCACCCTGGGGAAGGGGCTGTGGCTGCCCCTCAGTCACCCTCCCTCCCTGAGACCCCTGCCCCCGGCGGACCTGCCCTGTCCTGCAGCACCTGGCCCGTCAGGGGCACACGGAGGCTTGAACAGGAAACTCCAGGTGCCCAGCTGGACCCACAGACTTGCCAGCACCTGTCACCCAGAGGACAGACTGGGACCTGGGCTGGACCAAGAATAGCCAGCCTGCCTCCGGCAAGAAGCCAGGATGCCTGGCCCCTAGCAGCTGTGGCTATTCTGAGACACCTCAGAGGCCGACAGCAGGGGTCAAGGTCCTATGCTCTGGCCTCGGTGGGCTCCAGTGCGTTTTCTGAGGGTCCCCGGGCCCGCTGTGGTTGGGGGGGTGGGGGAAGCGCTTTGGGCTGAACTCAGCCTGTCTCTGCAGGACAGCAGGACCACCGTGGGGAGGGACAGAACTTATACTGTGACGACGGCCGAAGCCGGCACATCCTCTGTCTTCTTGTCTCAGAACTTAATTCGGATCAACTTTGCCACTTGGCTCAAATTCTCTGAGGCCCCCCGCTTTACCATCTTAAAGGAGAGCCTAAGGAGAAACGTATGACAGACTCGCACGCGGTCTCCACTTAGTAAATGTTCCAAACTGCTGCTGTCAGTCTGCCCATCCAGGGAGGGCGTCTGGACACTCGGGAGAAGGAAGAGGGCGCGGGCCCGCTCCAGCAGTGTTGCTGGCCTCCCAGCTTTCCAGAGGAGGGGACAGAGCCCACGGGGGGTGGGGGAAGGGGCGTCATGAGAAACCTCTGGACCGCACGGCGTGAGGCCACATCTGAGTGCTGGCCGCTGACCAGTCCCTCCCCGAGCCCCACACCCTGGGCCGCCTGCTTCTGCCATGAAACACCACAGCCCAGATGCGGTCAGAGCTCTGTCCAAAGGCCTTGCCAGAGCATTCGCCTGCAGGAAGACCATGTGTGGGCTGGGGTCTCCCTTCTCCTCTAGACACCCAGGCAGCACGTGACTGCTGGTCTCCACGACACAGGGTCTGGATGAAACACGCCTTCTGGTGCTGAAGATATAAGCAAGCAGTGAAGTGTGTCTTGTTAAACATTGGTCCCACCTGAGCCCTTTGATAAGCAACTTTCAGTAACCGCCAGGGTGGGTCAGGGGTCGGGGGCTTCCGCCCAGGGCGGGCACATTCTTGGGCACTGTAGAGGCAAAAGGCCTTCCACTGCGAGGAGGTGGTAGCTCCAAGCCCAACTTAACCTTTGAAGCTGATGGCCTGCGAGAGCCTCCTCTTTGCTTTGTCTCCAGTCTACTAATAGCATGTTCTGAATAAAGTTCACCCCATAAGCTGTCCTCAGTTTGTCCCCAGACTCCAAACACTGCGACACTCTGCTGGGAGCATCAGCTGGCATCCCCCCGCCCCCCGCCCCCTCGGCCCAGGCCTGGGAGGAGAGTGTGCCCCTTGGGTTTCCCTGTTGCCACACACCCTGGTCTCTGGAATGAACGAGAATCCCTGGGATCCGTTTTTAATGTCAACTCACCAGCACGAGTTAAGTCCCCCCAAATCCTTGTGAAAGATGGCCAAGGGATTTAAGCATGGAACAGATGAGGCTAGGAGGATAACATGGAACCGCGTATGGCTGGCAGAACCTGCGGGAAGGGGCTTTGGGACTCTAGCTGAGCAGATTATAACACTCCCGCAGAACACTGGCTTAGCAATTTCTGGTCAGGAGCGGGTGGGGGAAATGGCGTTAGCTGGCCTGGAATTACTGTTTCCTGATGACACAAGCACCCTGTTCATCTCCTGAGATGTCTGGGTGTCTGATGAGCGAGTCCCACTTCGCTGCAGACCCTAGAATCCTGTGGGTCTCGCTGACGGCTGGCCCCCTCCCGACCCCTGGCAGATGGGGGGATGGAGGGAAAGACCAGCATCCTCCAGGGAGACGGTCTGCTGGAGCATCGGTTACACAAGGGCAGGGATGCGAGAGACCCTGGATTCTCAAATGACTGTTCACAGCCCATTCAGTGAAATCTGATGGACAGACCCCTCGGCAAAATGTGGAGCAAAGACAGGCCCCCCGCGGCAGCTACCGAGAGCTCCCTGTGAAATTACCGTTTCTGAAAGGATCACAGCCTCAGATTGCTGCAGGGGAATGTCGGTGGGTTTAAATTCTTTATCGAATATCTCTTGATGCTTGCTGTTCCTTTTTTCCTTCTTCTTGTCCTTCTTCTCTTTGTCAGGGTCATCCTTGTCCAGCTTGTCCTGGGACCGGGAGTGCATTTTCTTTGGCAGGAGGGGTTCCAGAGCGAACCTAAAGAAAACGTTGTGGTTTTTTTTTTTCAATCAATGATGTCTTTCTAGGAGAAACTGCTGCTTTCTGCCCTGCGGATCCATGTAAAGTCACTCACAATGAATCAGGTGCTGTCTGGGAACCGCCCAACTTTACAAGGAAAGAAATAATTTTGAAAGGGAGCTCAAGGGCCACCTAAGATACTTATTATTGATTGCCATGGTGATGGTCTTGCATCTCAATAAAAACAAACTGGGGGAAAAAAACAGAACACTTAAACGAAAAGCCTGATTGGATTATGGGATGATGATATTCAGGGGTTATTGTTGATTTATGGCCGGAGGATGGTATTTGAGGTCTATTTCCAAAAAGAAGTTCTCACTTTTTAGAGAGTCACACTGAAATATTTACGAAAGTGAAGAGGAGAAATAGGTAGGTGCTGATGCAAAGAGATGTCTGTATTGGTACACAGGGAGCTTCCACTCGAAAGCCTTTGGTGGCTCGGTGAGAAAGAAGCCAACTCCAGCTCCTAGGGATGTGGAGTTGCCCTGAGAGTTTCAGCCAAGAACTGAGCTTGAGAAGGAGGATTTGGGTCTCAGCTCTGCCACCTAGTGGTGAGGGTCCACAGCCTCTGAGCACCGTGGACTGGACGTCCCCATTCACAGAATGAAATGAAAATGGTATTTAAAAAGAGATGTGACCTCTTCAAAGAAGCGAGTCATACAGTCCTACAGGAGAAACAGCACATACTGTGATTTCTGATTAGAGTGTTTTTTAAAGTGTGGTCCACATCTCATTCCTATATGGTTAAAAAGAAGCAAAATGGTCAGCTGAGAGGGTTCATGGAAGCTCCTTGCCTTCGAGCTGTTCAGGCAGGCCCCCAGCCCCTTGGGAGGGCAAACTCCAGCCCCCGTAATGTGGGATAAGAGGCCAGGTTCCCAAGCCAGCCCATGGGAGCCCCCAGTCCTCACTGCGACCTTCCAAGCCTGACTTCCCGAAACAGCCGGAGAGTAAACTGGTTTCCTCAAGGGGAGAATGATTGTAAGAGAAGGCAACTCAGAGAGCTGGTTGCATTTCCATCCTAGCTGTGGTTTCTTTCAAATTTACTTGTGAACAGGACACGCGAAACTAAAGCACTGCTCTAATCAAAAGACCATTCTAGCAGCTTGGCTCCCTAACTTGAGAGCGGCACCACGGGCGTCCAGGCTGAGCTGGGTCATTCAGAGAAGCACATTTCAAATCCAGCGAAGATGCTGGTCGCTGAGAGAAAGAATCATATCTCCTTCTTTTTGTTAAAAAAAGGGAAAAAACTGGATGGGCAGCGGGATTTGAACTGTAATGGTATTGAATGCAGGCATTGATTATCAATAGCTGCTAACATCACTGCAAGAGAGAGAGTCAGGCATAATGTCCTTCTGAATGGAAGAACCTGTGAAGTCATCCTGCCCCCAAATCAAGCCTGAATCTGCACAAGTCTCTAGATGGGACCACCAACCTGCAGGAAATAGGAGGGACAGGGAGTCACAGTCAATAACACTGTCGGGGATGCAGTCAGAAAAATCTGGATTGCACCAGCAGCAACCTGGAGTTTTCAACAAATAAATTACAAGGAAGAGAAATGAAAAGAAGAGAGTGGAAGGAGGAAATCTATTGATTAAAAGAGAACTAAAGAGATATGGCAGGGCTTCCCAGGTGGTGCTGGTGGTAAAGAACCCGCCTGGAAATGTAGGAGATGTGAGAGACTCGGGTTTGATCCCTGGGTCGGGAAGATCCCCTGGAGGAGGGCACGGCAACCCACTCCAGTATTCTTGCCTAGAAAATCCCATGGACAGAGGAGCCTGGTGAACTACAGTCCACAGGGTTGCAAAGACTCAGATCAGACACAACTGAAGTGATTTAGCATGTATGCAAAGAGGTATGGTAGCCCACTCCAAAGTGGGAGTCTTATTTGGATCAGTTTCAAATAAACTAAAAAAAAAAAAAAAAAAAAAAAAAAAAGGCATTTATGACCCAGCTGGAAATTAAAACCAATATCTGATGATGGTATGGAATGACTGTTCATTTTTCACCTGTGCTAAAGGGAGTTTTTTTTCTTTTTCTAAGTTCCTACCATTTAGAAATCCACACTGAAATGTTTACAGATGAAATCATATGATGCCTGAGACTTGTTTCATATATAATATGGAGGAGTGAGAGGGTGGAACACAGACTGAAAGAAGATAGGCTGGGAGGTGATCACTGTTGAAGTTGCCTCAGAGGCGATGGGCACAGGGCCTCATTATGCTATTTTGTTCCCCGTGAAACTTTTTCATAATAAAAACTTGAAGATGATTGATGAAATACACCAGTGTAGACTTTGATTATGAAGGCATTTCGGGACATCTGGATATGCAATTAGCAATAAATCAACATCCATTAGGTGTTAAATATTACATCTCTTATAAACAACAATAAAAAAAAACCTTCATGATTTTATTCTAGGTTTTACAGAACTTGAGACAATTAATGTAGGGAAATAAAGGATTAATGGACATCTTTTAGCTCGGGGTGAAACCTGTGCTATGAAATTCAGACAAGGACACAAAGAACCAAAGAAGAGGCTGAGCTATAAATGTTTCATATGATGAGAGACAACTGCCAACAGGGTGAACTTTACTCTGCACATCACCAATGCCATCTGAGACCAAGTCTCACTTCTTCCACATTAGTTAGGTAGCTAAGGGTGATAACCCTACGAATGAACAAAAATTTGGGCTCTAATAAAGACGCCTTCTAGTTTAAGGTTAAACAAATATGGCTCCAGGGGAGAAGACAATGATTTCCCCTCATGTGCAGGATGGAACCCTTCCATCTAAAACCTCTAGCTCACTCTTTGCTCTCACCCCTACGTTCCTGGAAATATAAAACCCTTTTCATAACTAGCCTGGGGATTTACTTGGGGAGAAGTTGAATTAAGTTTCTTTAGCAATCTTGCTCTAAGTGACAAGCACACTTGATTTAAATACCTCTAAATTGAGAATTTCCATATGGATTTGCCCTTAAGTAGCAGACACTGACAAAAACTACTGTTAGGAAAAAAAAAGACATGGGAACAGTTTTCCCTCCTCCATTGGGCATGCGAGCTGTTGGCTGCAAAGGGCACTGGGGTTGGAGCTGTCTCTTGGGGTGCTCTGGGAGTCTGTGTCTGCGGGTCACGGGGGCCAGGAGCCTGCGGGTTTGATAAGATGATGGATTATAAACCCAATGGACTTGGACAAACACACAGCTGTGCAGACTCGACAGTAAAACAATGAGAAGTTCTCGGATGTTTAAACTGCATGTGATGTTTTTCTCTTTCTGTATAATCAGAACAAGCTTTACATGTAGGCTACTCACTCAAGACACAAAAACGTCAACATCGAGGCTGTCTTTGCAGAAGACGCAGTGGGAGTGCAACAAAATGTTTACTCGTCTGTTCCATTCTTGTTTCCTTCTTAGGGGCTTGTGCCATCCCGTGCTCAAGAGCAACACTGGGTCTCAAAAAAGATCCTGCAGCAAGAAAGTGGCCCTGCCAGCTTTCAGGGAAGTTTGACAGGCCTGCCCTGGTGTGACACCTGGGAAGTGAGCAAGGGCTGAAAGCATAAGCACCCCGCCGGCAAGGAAGGCAGTTTACCGTTCCGGGACTTGTTGACAAGGACCAGACACCCACTGAGGTTTTATAGTTTGATGGAAGTGGAGCCCAAAGCGAGAGATTGTTCTCGAAAGTTCCTAAGACCCTACAAGTCTTAGTGGCACCATGGTTCTAAAAGTCTTGGATGATCTCCATTTCAAAGGGAGTTTTGAGTTTCAGAAATCCTCTCAACTGTGATGAAAGAAACCCGGGACCCTGGAGAGCTCCTCGCCACCCCTCCAGCCCTCCCCTCCCCTCCCCACTGCTAAGCCAGACTCACCCATCCGAGCCAGGCCTGGAAGGGGTGCTGTCGGATGAGAGGGAGGAGACAGAAGCCACGGACAGAGGCCGGGACGAGGAAGGCATGGTGAAGGATCGGACCATGGACCGGGGGCGGCTGCCTCTTCTGTCATCCAGACTTGAGGGCTGGGTTGGGGCAGAAGGGAGACAAAGAGAGAGACTTGCTTGATGTCCATGCCAAAAGATGTCCAGGCTGGCACGGTCAGACACCTCCGACTGAGTGGTCTTAACAGCCTGGAGTCTATACCAAAGTTCTCCACACTTTCATAAACAGTTCATGTTCTTGTCCAGAGCTGAAGGTGAAAACCATGGTTATCTGGAGATTTTTTGAAATATGATTTGATACCATGAAAAATACCAAAAAGAACTTTCTTGTTGGTTTTTTATTTTTAATTTAAAATGCAGTTTTCTTTACCAAGACCACAATGCTTCACCCTGCTCCAAAGTCAGTACAATGCACTGATCGACCGGGAATTGTAATTTACAGAAAACATCTAGAATGTGACTTACGGACTTTGCAAGATGTTTAGATGAACTGTGTATATCTCTGCATGCTAACAAACCGAGCAGATCACCGAAATACATGGAGACACAGGGACTGAACTTCTCTAGACTAAAATGAGATGCTCCTGCTGCTTAATTAAAGGCGTGTTTCCTTCCCTGCCAGTGACTGGTACAGTAGGTTAGCTGGATCCATGGCTGGAGATGCTAAAGCTCCTCCTTCTCACCAGGAAGTGGACCGGTGATGCATTCTAGAGAAAAACAGTCTGTGGATAGAGTTTTCCACCCTCTGTTTGTCATACAATTGTATATTAACAAATAAGTGTCACTGAAATTCAGCACATGTCAACACCTAATTAGCTACCAAATGCTTGTGTACCTGCCCCTCAAGCCAGATGTTGGCACAGCTGGGACAGCAGCTGGTGCAGAAACTTTTTTTTTTAGCCCTCAGGATGTGGAAATCAAATTTCTGTAGGGCATTCCCTCACTGTGTGGCTCAACCTCCCTCAACCCCAACCCCATGCTACCAAAGCTGGCGTTCATTCAGCCCATCTCCAGTAGAAGAACTGCTTGGGACCAGGGTTGATTACAGATTGTATACCACCCCTGATAAGAGGGCCTATTTTTTAACTATGTTTTGCCCATGAAATACTATTTGATCCATACATGATCTCTTCAATCGTAAAAGGCTCAGCTGACTTGCAGTTGCCCAGGGGGATGGGGGTTCGGGGGGAATGGGATTGGGAGCCTGGGATTAGCAGATGCAAACTATTACACACGAAATGGATAAACTGTACAGTACAGGGAACTGTATTCAACACCCTGTGATAAATCCTAGTGGAAAAGAATATGGAAAATATATATATGTGTAACTGAATCACTGTGCTGTCCAGCGGCATTCAACACAACACTGTAAATCAACTATACTTCAATGAAATAAACTTGTAAAAAATAGCAAAAGGTTCAAAATCGCAACAGAACACTTTAAAGCAGGAGCTGGTAAACGTTTTCTGCAAAGAGGAAAATGACAAATACTTTAGACTGCGGGCCATAACGTCTCTGTCCCAAGCATGAAAACAGCTATACACAATACAGAAATAAATAAGTACGACTGTGTTCCAATAAAACTTTATTTACAAAACAGATGTCAGGCCGTAGTTTGCTGACCAGTGGCTCAATATGCAGCTGTAATCTGCCAGTACTGAGGGTCTAGTCAGCCTTAACTTTAGCACCAATGACGATGCCATTGCCCAACTCTAGGGAGACAGCCTTTGCCGTGATCTGGCTTTTACAAGGCAACTTAAAAGGAAATGGTGACTTGCAGATTTGCCTAAATTGTAAAAATGTTTCTAGAGACTCAAAGTCTACAGTATCTTATTCTCAGCCTTTAAGGTTATATTCCATTTCTGGTGATTATAAAATACTGGCTATATCCCTCCTGTTGCACAATGTGTCTTTGTCGCTTAGTTGTACAATGTATCCACTTCTCTGATGAAATGATCTTCACAGCAGCCAGGGTCAAGGGAGTGGGCACACCAGAGGAGCCAGCCGTGGGCCAGGAGGTGCAGATGGCCACAGGCTGCCCTCGTCCAGCTCTTGGGAAGGCCCAAGCAGCTGCGAACGTCCTGCCCCTAACCACACAGGGCTGGCGATGCGCCCCGAGAGGCAGCCTTGAGTCTCGGTCAGGATGCACGAACATGGATGGGAGGACTGGGAAGGATGAAGCAAGGGGATGGCAGGAGGGGGCTCTGGCCGGGGAGGGCCAGAAGCCACTGGTGGTCTTGTGTCAGCAGGGCACGCACTGAGAGTGGCCCTGGGCCCTCCTCCTGGGCCATTCACCTCGCAGGCCCTTCTTGACCCGGCAGAGCCTCTAGGCATTGAGCAGCCAGGACTTCTGGTTTTTCATCTGAAGCCACCAGGGCCTCCCAGTCCTTATCGGGTAGCTCAATTTTTGCCAGGACATTCTGAGAGAGGGCACATCGGTGCCCCTGCAGCAGGACAGGCAACGAGCTGGGGGCAGGGCGATCACCAGGTGGGAATGCTGGTCCTGGCCCGGACTGCGTGACCTCGCATGAAACAAGGAACCGCTCGGGCACCTAGCTTCCTCCTGAGCACACAGGGGATAGTCATGTCACCTTGAGAGGCTGGCGAGGACGCCCTGCAATGACGCAGGTGACAGGCAGGGCGGCTGCACGAATGGCAGCCTCCAGCGCCCCGCTCGTGTTATAGACACGAAGCACAGACACGCTCCAGCCCCTCACGGGAGCACACGCCCGCCTGTCCCAGGATGCACGCAGTCACCATCCGCATCTCCAGGCTGGTCCGGAAGGCCCCACCTACGCCCACCACGGGTGCGAACTGCCCATGGTGTCCTGGGGATGGCTGGTTTCACTGAGTTTAACCATGGTGATGGGGCGTCGTGGGGGTATGGTGAGACACATGCCCGTTTCACAATCTTCTAGAAACGTCCCTTCCAAATGCTGCACAAGGCCAGCTGTGGGCTGGAAACCCACTGGGATGACAGGCTGGCCCCTGGGAGGGGGGTCTGGGGTGGGTTAGGAGGGAGGGCATGGGGCCAGCTGGGAGGGGGAGAGATGGGGTACTCTAGGACATGCAGCCTCAAGGTCACCGCCCAGAGCCCGGCACCTTGACTGCCCTCCAAGCCTTACCAGCCACTCTTCGCTTGGTTGGAATATTCTGTTGAACTCCAGAATACAGAAGAGGGCGAGGGGAACTTCTCTCTGGAGGTGGGGGTTATCAGCTTACCCTCCCGATGAACACCCCACTTAGCGGCCTCTGAGGAACCCCAGGGTTCCACGGATCCTAGCAAGAAAACCACTGGAACAAGTCTCCCTGGCAATGGTGGAGGGGGCCCTCTTGGTTTTTAGTCGTTTAGTGGTGTTTAGTCGTTCAGATGCGTCCAGCTCTTTTTGGCCCCGTGGACTATTATAGCCCGCCAGGCTCCTCTGTCCATGGAATTTTCCAGGCAAGATGATTGGAGGGGGTTGTCACTTGCTCCTCCAGGGGATCTCCCCAACCCAGGGATCGAACCCGTGTCTCCTCCATCTCCCGCACTGGCAGGCACTCTTTCCTGCGGAGCCACCTGGGAAACCCCGAGGGAGGGCTGGAGGGGAAGTCCTGGAGGCAGGGGTGACGGGTGGGCCGCAGCCCCGTCTGTGGACACCGTGGCAGGGACTCGAGAAGGATGAACAGCGGCTCCTGGCGTCTTGTCTGCTGATGATGGTGGAGCAGGACCAGCTCGGGGAGCAGAGGGGGTGGACAGCATGGGCTCCTCTGGGCACACGGGTGGAGGGGCCCAGAGGCAGGTGGACGGGTGGGTCTGAGCTCAGGGCCGCAACCAGGTGATGCAGAAAGCGATAGAGGATGACCATGGAGAAAGGGCAGGGCCACGGGAGGCTCCCTGGTCTCATCAGACTTGAACGAACCAGAGAAGGAAGGACTGGAGGACAAACTCGGAACCCTCTTTCAGGAGCCTGTGGACAGATACCTCTTGTATGGCCAAGGGCCAGTGAAGGCACAGGGCCAATGCTGAACGTGATTGAGGCTCGTGGCCTCTACTCTGGGGGCCCTAGGCTCTGCACGCCTCCTCAAGCAGCAAGAGGAGCTGGGGGTCCCGTGCTTTCCTTTGGGAAGCGGCGGCTCCTCAGAGCCCAGGGCTGGCAGGATGCAGCCAAAACTGAGCGGGCTGGACTGGGGTCTGATGGAGCTGCTCACGGATTAGGAGTCAGAGGGCATCCACGTCTTCCCTTTCTACGGCTTAGGCTGGCTCAGAAAAATTGACAAAATGGTTTATGTCCTTTCTATGGGGTTTTTATTTTTAAATCCATCTTTTTTTTAAACTGGATGATAGTATATTGCTTTTTAAAGTATTCTGAGATGCTTGAAAGTTCTCAAAGTAGATAAGAAGGGAAAGCTTCATTCCACACTGCATTTTATCACCACATTTTTCAGAGAATGACAGGGTATCAGGCTTCTTGTCTGCTCAAGGGAGGCTGGCTGTAGAAGCTGCCTTTGGGGGTCCCAGGATGAAGGGGGTACTCAGGAAGGCAGCTCCGGGGGGACAAGGCACCATGGGTGGGAAATGCACCCTTACCTAATTCTGTTCCTGATGGCATTCCCAAGATGCTCTGGCTGCCCTACGAAGCAGCAGGACTTTGGTGGAGAAGATGCCGTCTCAGAGTGTGGTGCAAATGGCTTATTGCCAGCTAAGGATGGCAGACCGCCGCCCACATGACAGCCCGCCTTGCTGCCCACCCCCCGCCCCCGTGCTCAAGAGCAAGCCTGCACTGAAATAATGAATCACAGCAGAAGACAGGGATATGAAGGATGTTCTGATGAGCCAGACAGATTTCTGTCATTTTGAAATATACAGGAAATGATTGATCAAAGAGGAAGCGTTTCACTTAGAAAGAGAACATGGAGCTTGCACAAATGCTTATTTCTTAGAAAGAATTAAAAGTGGCGTCAGACTTTGAAAGAGGTGCACCGTGATGCACTCTGAGACTCTTCCGGCCACTCGACGCTGATTGTAATGAGTTGCAAGCTCCAAAGTGATCAAGCGCGGCTCGAGGACTCTGACTTGCATGAGGGGTCCTCCAGGGCGGCCAGGCAGGAGAGCACCCTGATTCCTAAGCCTGTTCATCTGGAGCTGCTCCTGTGGGGCGGACAGTCTTGGATTCCCGCCTGCTGGGTCTTTGGACCACAGCCTGGCAGCTGAGTTACTCTCAGCTCATGCTCTGCTCTGGCCAAGCCCACAGACACCTCATCTGATGGGCACTAGGTCCCGGGCTTGGAGGCACTGGGCCCGTGCATGGCCAGCAGTGCTTGGCGCAGTGTTGGGGGAGTGCAACCCATCTCAGGAAGAGTCCTGCTCCCGACTTGTCTCCAACCACAAGGGCAAGAGAAGAAGAGCTTTGCCACTGACAAGCATGAGGCCTCAGGCTAGGGGACCTTCTCAGCTTCCTCCACCTCTAAAAGAGGTGGAGTTCCCCCACCTCGAAATGTCCATAGCACCTCCTTCCTCAGGCTGCAGTTCCTACTTGCAAAATGAAAAACTCAGAAAGGTCCCAGGCTCATGGTAAGCACGGTAAGTTAGCGTTTGCTAAGTGAGACAGATGTGTGGAAAAAGAAAAAGTCAGTTCAACAGAGAGCAGCAGAGAACTTTTGAGAATGGCAGACAGCTGGAGCTGGGCTAAACAGAAGCCAGAATGGCGTGCCTGGTTGGACATGTGGTTCTTTAGGGGGTAGAGGGCCCTGGGTCCTGAGCAGTGGGATAACCACTTCAGCCTGCCTTCCCTTTGCAGAATAACCTGTTAGACCTGCTTGCAGACACCCCATCCATGCCAGCGGGCATGGGATTCCAGGAGACCAGAAGAGGTCTCACTGCCTCTTTTTGCCACACTGATGCTCACCTCTGAACAGTAGAGAAAGGGGACCATCTGCTCAGCCAGACACCTCCCAAGCCCACAGTCAAGGCTAGGATGCACCAAGATTCCCAGAGGCCCTGAATAAGTACGGAAGTGATGCTCTGAACTGCACACCACGGGAGCACTCTGAGGTGTGATGCCTGGCCCTGCCCCCAGAGATGCTAAGACCCAGATCACGAAGACTGTCTCAAGCCCACCACAAGCCTTAAACCAGCAGGTACTCTGCATCAGTAAGGATGGAAACTCTGCTCAATGTTATGTGGCAGCCTGGATGGAAGCGGAGTTTGGGGCAGAATGGATACATTTATGTGTATGTCTGCTGTGCATCTGAAACTGGGCTTTCCTGGTGACTCAGCTGGTAAAGAACCTGCCTGCCAATGCAGGAGACGTAAGAGACGAGGGTTCGATCCCTGGGTGGGGAAGATTCCCTTGAGAAGGAAATAACAACTGGCTCTAGTATTCTTGCCTGGAAAATTCCATGGACAGAGAAGCCTGGAGGGCTACAGTCCACGGAGTTGCAAAGAGTCAGACACTGGAAACTATCACAACATTGATAATCAGTCATTCTCCAACATTATAAAAAAAAATACAACAAAAACCCAAAACCAAAAAAGACACATACAGTATATAAAAAAATTACCAGCCACTCTTTTATGATGCTCTTGATGTTAGCCCTGGCTCAGAAACCTTACACAAACTCTTAATAAAAGCCCAGGTCTGCCCTTTACCTCGGAACAGAGTCTCCCAGCAGTCCAGGCTCTGTGAGGCCAGGTATCTTTCCGAGTCTGCCCTACAAATTGTCTTCTGCCCAAGGCGTGGCTGTGTCCGCACCAGCCCCTGGCTTGCCATTCAGATTCCTGCCACCAGCCTTTGCTGAGTGGGTCTCCTCTCCGGGCAGCGTCCTGCCCACCTCCTGCAGCTTATCCTTGACCTAGATCGATGGCCACTTCCTCCTTGAACTAAATCAAAGGCCACTTCCTCCAGGAGGTAAGTCTCAGACCTCAGCGAACTGCTCCCCCCTCAACGACTCTGACCTTGGTGTGGGCACAGGCTCCATCTCAGCTACGGGACGTCATGAGTGCTGTTATCCTGTGTGTGGTTTAACCCTCTGCCTATGCTGTGGGATTGGAAGTAGGGTTTCCATGAACCAGCCCGAGGCCCGCAGGTCGATGAGATTTTTCTGTGGCTCCATGACTCTAAGGGGAGATTGCGTTCACAGCCGTGGGCAGGGTATTTGGTGACCAAGCACATTTACTCAGGCTTGCTCACCCAGACGTTTCCAGTTACGGAAAGGAGGTGACTAGGTTCGCTGGCAGAGGACCTGAGGAAGGGGCAGAGGTGCCTTGGCCCACCGCCTAAGCGGGCATCACGGGCAGGACTCGGGTGCTCCGCCCTGGGGGGCTGCGGCGGTCAGACGGCCTGATGCAGCGGCGTGCCCCCGACCCCGGCCACTCACCATGGTGCGCACGCCGTACTGCTTCTCCACTTTCTCCTTCAGCTGTCTGAAACAGGCCTCCATCCTCTCGTGAAACGGCCTCAGTGCCTCCGTGACTTTGTCTCCATGAATCCTGATCCCTTCGGCCAAAAAGGGAATCTGAAAAACATACCGGTTGACATTCCTTATCTCCTGTTTGATGGTCTCGAGGCAGCAATGCACACCGGGCAGAAAGTGGCAAGCCCTGTGCAAAATCCGTCTGTTTTGGTTTTCCAATCACACCAGCTGATGAAATTCATCAGCCAGGCACGCTACTCTCCCAAACCAAAATGTGTAAATGAAACGCATCTGTGTCTTAAATCGGACACGTCTAGTGCGGTGTGCAGTGCATGGCTGTGTCGTTGCTTTGCCTGACTTGCATTTGACCATCAACCCCAGAAGAGACAGGCCTGTGCTTTCCACCTGAATTTGAGAAGAACCGCATTTTGGATTTGTTTGGCTGTAACTTGATGTACTCATGAAGGGCCATGTCACAGTGCCAAGATTCCTCTGTTGAGAATATTGCCTCTATAACCCACTCCAGTATTTTTGCCTGGAGAATCCCCATGGACAGAGGAGCCTGGCGGGCTACAGTCCACGGGGTCACAGAGAATCGGACACGACCGCAGTGACTTAGCACGCACGCACAGCCATAACTTGCAAAGGGCCATGTCGCAGTGCAAAGATTCTTTCGCTAAGAATATTGCCTCTACAGGCAATTGACAGTTCTATTCCAAAATGTAAAAACCGAATTATATGTGATCTATAGTCCTGAAGGGTATTCTTATTTGGAAAGGAAAACCAAATTTATCCTTCCTTAAAACTAAAAATAATCACCTCTCTGCCAACACTGCTGTCACAAATATCCACGCCAACGCTTCACATCGGATCATGGAGATGTAGCTGACCTTTAAACGTGTCGTAGAGACATTTTTATTCCCCGGCCCCAGAGACCCTCCAGAGTCCCTGCCGTTGGGGGTGGGTGTCAGGAAGGCTCCTTTCTTCCCCCAGCTTCTGCATCCCCCGAGGCTCCAACTGGGAGCTACATGCTCTCCAGTGCAATCAAGCTAAGAGGCTGCCTCTTAATAATTTATAATTGAATCAAAATACTGATTAAAAACAGATTTTCTTAATATGACAGAACACGAACGTAGATGAGCAGATTTATTAGTAAGAAGGATAATAAGTCCACAATTGAATTTCATGTGAACAAATTCAAGAAATCTTATCAGGATCAATCAACGCACAAAGTGTATTTGCTGCCATTTAGAGCAAGCAGCTGGAGCCTCTTGCGGTGCTCGGGGCGAGGACGGGTAAGCGAGCCCCCCCCCCGGGTGTGAGCCCCTCAGCCTCCTCTCGGGCGGCACTGGCACAAAGCGTGTTCGGCTGACAGCCGAGTCTCCACCCAAGGTAAACTCCAGGCATCCCTTCCCGGCCATTATCACCAGGAGGACAGTGTGCAGCTAAGATTTCGAACGAGACGGACCTTTTACTTTCCTATGCCTATTACTCTCGCAGATGGCAGCCTCCAGGGGCTAGCTGCAGCTTGTTCAGGTTCAGCAGGAGATGACGCTAACAGAAATCTTTTTGATTCCTGGGGGTCGGCAACGGCAGGCTGGGAACAACATGCGGTGGGACAGGGAATGTGTCCTGTCTACCCTGGACACAGATAGGGGTGCAGCAAGGATGGGGTGCGGTCTCAAGGTGACAGCCCAGCCACTGCAGACACTGAAGGCGTCCTGCTGCAGAATGGACCTTTCTCAAACGTGCAAAATGAAGCCGAGTCATTTCTGTGATTTTTTTTTTGTTGGTTTGCCAAAACTCTTAATTGGCCAGATGCTTGACATCAAAGAAGCTACTTGATGGACTAAAGTGAGGACCTTTTGGTTCAGGGCTTGGGACTGAATGACGGGCAATTTGGCAGGTGAAACTGACCCTTCCACCTGGTCCCCGACCTTGGTCAGTTACACCTTTCCACAAACGGGGTTGGATGGGGCCCTTGTTCTGTGTCCGCTTGGGGCTGAACTGAGGCTATGAATAAAGAGATGCTCTGTGCAAACACTCCAACATACAAGGTGCTTAGCACACAAACGGCAGCCATGGACTGAGGCCTGGAAGGGTCTTTGGACTCCAGCATGCTGAGCATCAACATCTCTCAGGCAGATTCCTGAACCCACAGTCCTGATCTGGTCTAGAGTGGGTCCCAGGAATTGGAGCATCTAAAGAGTTTCCCAGAGCTCAGAGGGGGAGGAGGACGTCCCCAAAGCCACACGTGTCCTCAGGTGCGTGCTCAGTCATGTCCGAATCTGTGCAACCCCACAGACTAGCCTGCCAGGGTCCTTGGTCCAAAGCATTTCCCAGGCAAGACTACTGCAGTGGGTAGCCCTCTCCTTCTCCAGGGGATCTTCCCCAACCAGGGATCGAACCTGTGTCTTATGTGTTGGCAGATGGATTCTTCACCACTGAGCCACCTGGAAAGCCCAGCAAAGTCACATGTTGAGTTGCTCAAAGTGAGCACACGGCCGGCTCTCAAAAGAGTGGCGCTATATGTGAAATCTGCTTCTGTGTGTCTCCTACACGGATTCACGGCCTGCTGGTGGCACAGAGCATTTAGAAGCAGCGCGAAGTGCTCCAGGAGCACCACCCCCGGTGACCTCAGAAAGGCGTGTCATTAGCTGGGGATGGTGAGAGGGTCTAGGCTTTCCTGTCTGTGCATTTCAGAAGAGGCATATGCAGGCACCTCAGCGGGCTCGTCTGAGCCTACACGGATTCATCCTCAGACCCACAGCAGGAGGCTCAGTGAGACAGCTGTATCTGCGGAAAGATGGAGCTGTGCCTTTGAGGAAGGGGCTGGGGCTCGCGGCCGACCTGGTGTCAGCTGCAAACCTGAAGAGCCTCACGCACGCAACCGGCCCCCCAACTCCCGCCTGCAAGGGCTCAGCAGCCTGTGCTTTAGCAGAGGCAACAGCAGAGCCGGGAGCTGCCTGGAGCTCAATAACCAGCCTTCGCAAACGATTTCAGGCACTGAGATAAGCTGACTGTACGTCAGGGATGGAAACTCTGCCCAGGAATCCTTGGGATTCCCAGGAGGAAAACCTCGCTGTGCCCTAATGGAGCTTCAGGGAAGAAAAACAAATCAAACAAATTAACAAAACCAGAAGAAAGCATCCCAGTAACCCCAAACCTCTCTCTGTTACTGACCATATGACTCAATTACTGATATTAAAATATGGATTTTCAAAACATCAGCCAATGAAAGCAAGATCACAGGTAATGTTTTGAATATGTATTTTTCATCACTCTTTGATTTAATGAAGTGGCAGAAAACAGATTTTTTTTTTTCAACTTTCCTGTGAACTGCTTTAAAATTCATCCTTTAATATAGTTATTAGGGTTGATGACATAGTGCTGACATAAAGTTCTCTCTGGGGAACAAATTACTTTCCTCTGTAGGGCCTGAAACTCTTAAAATCCAATTTGCTGTAAAAGCTTACAGGAAAAAAAAATCAATATAACTTTTTGTAGACCAGACTAGTTTTTGTGTAGCAATGGTTTTACAGCCTTCAGTAGAGTTTTGAATTTTGTACCTTTTGGTTCCCTCAACATCTAAAATGGAATCACTCAGACCTGTAAATCCTCTCCATCTTTTTCTTAGTTAGAGAAGGAGACTGCCTACACAAAGCTGGTATCCGGTCCAAAGAAACCATCGTGTAAAAAGTTCCCTTAAATTCAGCACTCAAGGTGTCTTACCAGAGAAGAACTGCAAGGTCAAATTGATATCAAATGCCTAGGTCACACCCATTAGGATGGTTGTTATAAAACAAACAAAAAGAAAACCAGAACATAAATGTTGATGAGGATGTGGGGAAATTGGAACCATGGTGCCTGACAGGTGGTGGGAATGGAAAATGGTGCAGCTGCTATGGAAAACAATATGGTGATTCCTCAAAAATTTAAAAATAGACTCATCACCTGATCCAACAATCCCATTGCTGGGTACATACCCAAAGGAAGTGAAAGTTGGAAACAGAGCAGGTTTTTGTAAACCTGTGCTCATAAAAACACTGTTCACAACAGCAAAAGATGGAAGCAACCCAAGCACCCATCAATGAATGAACAGATAAGTAACATGTGGTCTATACAGACAGTGGAATATTATTCGGCCTTAAAAAGGAACGAGATTCTGAAATGTTACAATATGGGTGAACCTGGAAGACCTATGCCAAGTGGAATAAGCCAGTCACAAAAGGACAAACAATATAAGATTCTACTTATATGAAGTCCCTAGAATAATCAAAATAAGAGTTGAGGATCTGATCCCTGGTTGGGAAGATCCCCTGGAGGATGAAATGGCAACCCACTCCAGTATTCCTGCCTGGAGAATCCCATGGACAGAGGAGCCTGGCAGGCTACAGTCCATGGGGTTGCAAAGGGTTGAACACAACTGAAGTGACTTAGCAGGAGTGCACAGAATAATCAAATGCATAGAGACAGAAAGCAGGGTGGTCGTTTCCAGGGGTGTGGAGCATGGGGAATTATTGTTTATTGGGTGCTGAGTAGTTCTGCAAGATGAGAAAGTTCTGGAGACAATGGTGGTAATGGCTGCACAATGAAGTGAATGGACTTGATGACACTGAACTGTACACTTAGAAATGACTGAGGTGGTCAATTGTATGTTACATACACTTTATCACAACCATATATATACATATATCATATATGTAAAGTAAGTACTTGTAACTTGGCTTGAAACCAAAACCCAGCCCCGCTCTGCCCTAACAGGTCCTGTAACCCACGTGCTGATGGTGGACAAGCCAGGACAGTGAGGCTCCAGGGAGGCCAGGAGCTGGTGCCCACAAAGCGCTCATCAGGAGGAAGAGCTGGGATGCCCGGGCTGTGGTGGGATGGTGCAACCCAGGCACAGGGTAACCCTGGTCTCCACCTCCCTCAGCTCCCTGCCCTCAGCCTGGCACACAGGGCACAGATCAGCAGTGCCCTCCCTGCCTCCCATGGGAGAAAAGGAAGCCTAAAGAGCCAGCTGATGCTGGGCAAGATTGAAGGCGGGAGGAGAAGGGGACGACAGAGGGTGAGATGGTTGGATAACATCACTGACTCGATGGACATGAGTTTGAGTAGGCTCCGGGAGTTGGTGATGGACAGGGAGGCCTGGCGTGCTGCAGTCCATGGGGTTGCAAAGAATCAGACATGACTGAGTGACTGAACTGAACTGAACTGAAAGGAGTCAGCTGCCTGAAGTCCAGAGCAGGTGGGCAGAGCTCCCACAGGAGCTGGGTCTGGACATTCCCACTACACTGGGCTCACAAAGACCCCAGAAGCGCAGACTCAGGAGCCAGGAATGTCCCATGGAGCCCAGGACACCCTCCAGAGATTCCCAGCCTTTCGAGACCACGTCCCTTGAAGGAAGCACCAAGAGTCCTCAGGAGCACAAGGAGAAAAGCCCAAGAATATGCAGAATTACATCTGGGACACTCCCCCCAACCCTGACCACTGGCGGAGGGGATAGGAGGGTGGGCACTTAGTGGTTCCCCACCCCCAGCTGCCATACCACCCACCTGAGACAGGCTGGGGCCATGACTTCTGGGAGTCATCCCCTGACCTCGCCCCCAACATTCTGTTCTGTTGATGCCAAAGATTTTCCAGTGGATACACCAACCGAGGGGAGGAAACAGACTCAGCTCATTTGCAAAAGTGAACACCCTAGGTGTTTACATTCATGACAACGGCCAGGAGTCCAGTTAATCGCAGCCGCAGCGGGTGGGTTTATCCGGTACAAACACGATTGTGTGCACTCCGTGGCGGCTGGCAGGGGTGCTAAGGAGGCCCAAGGGGATCTGCTGCCAGGCTCAGCTTTCCCCACCCCGACCCTACAGCTGCTGAGATGTTTACCTGCCAAGCAATCAGGTCCTTGAGCTTCTCGATCTTCTCGTGGGCCTCGGGGTGCTCCTGCAGGTACCGCTCTGTGAAGAAGGCCTGGTGGGGACACAGAGAGTGGCTGAGCTCACCAACATGCCCCGGCAGCAGGTGGTTTGGCACATCTGAGTTCCCCAGGCCTGGCGAGAGAGCCGTGTGGAACGCAGACCCTCAGCCCTGCCTTAACCAGGCTCACGCCCTCCAGGTGGGGTCTTCTCTACCAAAACATCCGGGAAGGCCAATACAGCTGAAGGACTCTGTTCACTCACTGCGGAGACCCCGTCCACAGAGCCCAGCTAGGCTGCTGCTGACCCCCCAGCTCAGGTCATGGCCGGTATCCCCAGCTGCTCCTGGGCCGTGACTGTCACCTGAGCCTGCTCTGCACCCGAGGATGGCTGGGACGCAGCATCACCTCTCTGTCTCCTCACGGCCCACCTTCGGGCAGCGCCCTTCCTGCCTCAGTTTCCCCTTCATCTAGACCAGAGGGGCTAGCAAACTCTCTCTGTGCAGAGCCTCAACTCTGCTGCTGTTGATTCCGGACAGCCTCGAACAGCCTCGGACACCGAGAAGCGGATGGCCACGGCCACATCACGGCTGCAAATGCCATGCACAAAATCAGGCGGACCCCTGTGTCTAGACCCCCAGCCCATGACCTTCAACTTCAGCTCCCTCTTACTGAGATATTTTTCCAGGGAGATCAGCTGGCTGTCCCCACTGCACCAGTCCCCCAGCTATTCTAAATATTCTAATGCCGTTGTCTTTCACCGCAACTGTATATTTTGGTCTTTGATAACCCCAGGTCTCTGGACAGTCAGGAGGGTCACTCTCCATCAGCACAGCCCAGTAGGGGAGCGGGGACGATGTCCAGGCCAGCCTGCCTGGGTGGGGTCTTGACTGCCCCCGGGGAGTGGGCGGGGTTTGGCCCATTTCAGAGAGCCCTGCGAGGTCTCTGGGCTTGGAGGCGGGGTTTGGAGCGAGCCTGTCCCCGGGGGCGGGGCTGCAGCGAGGAAGTCGGCGTGTCACGTGCCTTCTCGTAGTTGGCAAAGCCTCCCATGACGGCGGGGTCCACGATGCCGTTCAGGAGCATGGAGAGCGGGTTGATGGGGAGGCTGGGGTCGTCCAGGTGCTGCTGTACCATGCTGTTGATCTTGTCGTTGGTCAGCTGCATGGTCTCGATGGCGTTCTCCAGGGGGCTGATCTCCACCTGCGGAAGGGGGTGGACAGAGATGGCTCGGGCAGGCGGCCACACTGCGCCGCGCTCTGCCCCGCCCCACTCCGCCCCGCCCTGCGGGGCCCTTGCCCATGCCCCCAGCTCCTCGCCAGAGGACGGGCGTCCCGACTGTGGCCCGGGCTTCCTACTCCCTGTGTACGTTTCCTTCCAGTGGGTCTTCGGGGCAAGGTCTCTCATCACCCAACAAGAGGAGCCTGGCGTGTGTGTCTTATATGGCTCCACTGACCCGGTCCCCATGTATCCAAAGGCACAATGCAAGGCCACCTGGTCCTGGGGTGCGTGTGTGCCCACACTCACCTGTATACATGTGTGTGCATGCATGCATGTGTGTACACATATGGTCATCCTGGGAGAACACAGCCCCGAGTGGTGCTTTAATAAAGTTGATCTGCTTCACAGATGAGGGCTTTTAGCCACGGTCTTGTCCGCTGCTTGTTTTGAGGAATTTGGGGCAATCTGTCCTGTCCCTGAGGCAGGAGGTCTGGGCACTTTGCAAGCCCCCCTGGACCTGCTTGGTCAGAGAAGTGGTGGGGGGGGGGGAGGGGTGGAGAGGTCCCACCACGGTCTCCACCTGAGATCACGTGCCCTCCAGGAACAAAAGATCTCCCCCAGCCCTGGGGCACCACTTCAGCTGGACCTCACAGGCCTCCCTCGCAAAACCGGCCGCCGGCCAGCAGGACCTTCAGGGCGGGAGGCAGGGCAGTCCACCTCTGCCCACACTGCCAAGGACCTTCTTTCTCTGGGGGCCCCGCAGGACTCCGTGAGGCCCAGCCCCACCCTCCTCTCTGGTTCAGCTCTAACTGCCAGGAGAATGCGATTGGGTTTAAAACAATAACGACACCTTCACGCCTGGCCTCCCTCCAATGGACCCAAGGTTAGGCCCTGGAGCCACGTCCAGGGGTGAACTCAACACAAGATAAGGTGGGCCTTGCCCTCCCCAAGGCCAGTGTGCTGGGTCCTCCCGCCTGTGCCAGGGACCCGAGGGTGTCTTTAGCAAATGGCAAAGCAGAGCTGCCTGTTTTCTTCTTGCTCCAGCCCCTGGGGGCTGTCTGAGAAGCAGAGGGGAGATGGAGGTGCAGAGACGCTCAGAGAACAGACAGTCCTGCTTGCGGCCAGCTCCCGGAACAACTCCCTCAGCGGCTAGGCAGGAAGCCCCTGCTTGTCAAGGAGCCTGCCCATGACCCGATGGAGGGGCGGTGACATTCAGGGAGGAGGCCAACCCTGTGCCGGCCACTGAGGGTGCCCCGGTCCCGCATGCACCCCAGACAAACACGTACCCCAGGACTGGTGTCATAGCCCGACACCTGGCCCGGTCGCACCCTGAACACACCCTCCCGCGCACATAACTCAGCCACATGGACTCTCCAGGGCAGAATTCCCTCCTGACTGACTGCTGACTCCCTGTGGCTGACCCCGCTGGCCTCAAGAAAGAACGGTGTCCTAGATTCATCAAACCAAGAGGGTCAGCTGCTGCCCACACCGTATCCCATGCTGGTCTGTGCTGGGAGGCAGACACACGGCAAGACGGGCCCGTGGTATTGACAGCAGGATTATTTCAGTCATGCCATCCGGGGATTATTCAGTTTCCAGCCCTCTAAGTTCACTAAAAAAAGGGCCAACACAGCCCACAGCAGAACCACATCCTGAAAATCAGGGATTGCCCCTCTCCACCTCGAGCTGTTAAGCGCCTTCCTCGCACACCCTGGCTGGCTCCCAGAATCCCTGATTACAAACAGCTTAGGGGCAGAGGCTCATTAGGAAGATAGGATTGTGCCTGTTTACGGAAAGTCCTGGTGCATCTCCCACCCACGTACATCACCAGCTCCAAACGGTGCCAGCAAAGGCTTGCATTTTTGCCACCTGCCACGCGTCTCCCGAGCCTTTCCCAGCTCAGGGCCCGTCAGGCAGCTATGGGGGCACATAGCCCTTGGGTGGGCTTCAGAGCAGGGGGAGAGGGCGCTGGGGTTTGGGGAAGGGGAAGTGGCTGACCACAGGCACACTGAGCCAGAGGCCCAGAGCTCAGCCGGTGAGGACGAAGGTCAAGATGGAAACAAGGCTGGGAAGAGAGGGTGCAGCCATAATGTCTTAGGATGGATGAATCAGGAGCATCCAAGGGGCCTCATGGTAAACAGAATGGTGGTTCTCACCAGATCCTGCCAGGTAAATACCCAAGGCGTTGAGACACAGGACAAAGCATACATATTCTAACTGGATCTTTTTATACTGACAGTTGTCGGTATGCCGCTGCTGCTATACATTCAACAAGAATCTTTGGCCCAACTCGGGTTCCTGTCATTAAAACTGTCTAATAGCAACGTTTAGCTAATGAGATGCAAGTCATTCTTTCTTTAAAAAGTGTGGGCAGGGGGGAGGGGTATATTCTCAAGCCATTTTTATTTGAAATGAGTAAGTACTATTAATCAAGTTGTTTGTCATGTAAATGACAATAAAACCATCAGGAAGAAAGATCTTAAAACGTGTATATGAACTGGAATTTGTCTTAAACTTTTCATTTTGTGAGCAGAAAGAACTGTCAAAACAGCACAGTGAGGGCTGTGTTTAAATATTTTGTAAGAAGAGATGAAATCTTAATTCTTTGGTTTTGTTCTACATTAGAGGTGGCTGTGATTACAGCATTTCCACTGCAGTATTTGTGGGCAGGGAGAGAGATTCTGGGTTAAGCCTGACATGGGGTCTGCAGGATGTGTGCTGGCCAGGTGAGCAGGTGACAGGCCTGGGGAACAGGCTGGGTCAGACCGTAGTAGAGGGGTGATGGGCAGTCCTTCTGCAGGGGGTACTTACCATGAAAACAGACTTGACCTCAAACCACCTCAGAATGCCAGGAAGTTTATATGCCGTGGTATATATGGTCCTCTCAATCCACATATTCTGCAAAGGGAACACAGACCCAAGGCGGTTAGAAGACGGATGTTGCAGGCGGCTAACAGCTTCTGCCCTCAGGGGGATCTGCTAGGCTCTGGGAGGCAAGGTCACCAGCCACCCACGGTACACCTCACACTCTGCTGAAGCCAGACCATCACACACGACACCTGTTACCTGGCCAGTGGCGCCCACTTCCCTGGTATTTGGAAAAGAAAAATATAACAGATGAGTCAGGAAGAATTATCTGCATCCAAACAGGGGAGGTTCCCTCTGAGTGAGCAGATTTTTGGAAAGGCTCTGATAAGTTTAACATTAGCCTTATTCAGTGTTCAAAAGAAACTTGAGGATGCAAATCCATTGAGGAAGACTGGGCTTCGTAAACGTGACCTTGCACATTCTGATAAAATCAGTCAGCATTTTAATGATTTTTTTTTTTTTGTATGACATATGCTTACATCAGAAAACAAAGACATGGAAGTAGAAGGCAGAAAAATCACCCAGTACCCAGAGATGATGGAGAAGGAAATTCCTGCCTGGGAGATCCCATGGCAGAGGAGCCTGGAGGGGACAATCCATGGGCTGCAACAGCTGGACACGACTTAGCGACCAAACCACCACCACCACCAACCACCCAGAGATTACACCCTAAACTTTTACTATCTACTGTTTAAAGCTACTTATTAAGCATTCGTAAGTGCATACATGTACTTTCAGTGAAAATACCATTTATTAATCTGTATTCTTCCTAAAGAGGCTTTCCAGTTGGAGCAGTGGTAAAGACTCTGCCTGCCAATGCAGGAGACGCAGGTTTGATGCCTGGGTCAGAAAGATCCCCTGGAGTAGGAAATGACAGCCCATTCCAGCATTCTTGCCAGGAAAATCCCACGGACAGAGTAGCCTGGAGGGTTACAGCCCACGGGATCACAGAGTCGGCTACAATGGAGCATACACACACAAGCGTGCACACACTTCCTGAAATGGTACATCTCAGGTTGAGGGAAACTGTATAAGCTGATACACATAATTTCACCTCTGTCCCGTGGTTGCCCTGAACTCCACTGCAGAGTAAACAGCGACCCTCCCATCCTGCCCCCTGCTGCAGGATTTCGAGCTGGTGGTGGCCTTTACCGGCAAAACCGGTAATAATCACTGAGTCTGTCCATAGTGGTCCAGATATACAGAGATGGCATAGAGGAATGGCAGCATTTCCAGAAAACTGGGCTGGAACTTGAAAAGCATTCTCCCCAAACCTCAGACTGCAGAGGAGGGGAAAGGGTAGGCCCCGGCGGGGGGGGGGGGCCTAGGGACACGGGCTCCTACTGCCCCCAGGGGCTGGCGGTCAGGCCCGGTCTGGAGACAGCAGTCTGCACGTTTGGAGCTGCCTGCAGCCACAGCTCACTATTCTCCTCCCTAACGCCCGAAGCCAGCACCCTCCTAGGGGCCTTCAGGCTCCACACTGACTCCTTCCTCCTCCTCTTCTCTGGCCCTGGGTTCCAGAACGTCACCCCCTGGCCAGGTTTGGAGGCGCTGAGCCATTCTGAGCCCCCGGGCTGGCCTGGCAGGGCAGTACATAGGCTTCCCCGCCTTGGGCCCCAGCCTGGCTTCCTGTGGCCACCAAACCCCAGGGCTTATCTGGAAGCCGGGAGCTTTGTCAGGCCCGTGAAGGACTAAAGCCCGTGGCTTCTGAAAGCCTCATCTGCGTGTGGGAGAACCTAATGGGGCCATTACAGGATTTCAGGACCATTTAGAAAAAGCCTGGCTCTAAGGCTTAGCGCAGCTTCAGCGTCAGGAGCCGCGGTTATTCTTAGCTCTGCCCCAACGGCTGCACGCTCGTCGGCAATTTGCCTGACCTCCTTGTGTCTCTTCCTTCACAGTATGAAAAACCTACATGGCTGTGAGATGTGAGAGGCGTGAGGGAAATTCAAGGAGGGCCCGTACATTCTGCCTGGAGGATGCTACATCACGGATCGAGTTACTGCCGAGATGATCAGAGCAGAGATTTCCGTAAAGCCTGGCCCTGGCCTGGGGGAATGGGAGCGGACCTGTCCCTCTCCCCATCACAGACGATGCCACAGTGAAACCCATCACCAAACAGGAGCAGGAAGCCACAGCAACCAAGAAAGAGGGGACTGACTGGGTTTGAAACAACCAGTGTTGACACTGGGGGGTTATTTCCCGACTCCAAGCTCCTGGTTGGCACACAGGAGGCTGGGCTGGGGAGGGAAAGGGCCTTTCAGGAGCTGTGGCTGGAGGCCCACAGGTGTGGCCCTGAGGATGGAAAGACCGCAGGAAACGGAGAACGTGGTAGAAGCTTTGCTGACAGTGCTCTGAGCTGCCCTTTGGGTCAGCAGCAAGGAGCTAGTTCAGCTTTGCCCTCCTGCATCCCCAGATACCTGCAGGCAAGGTGCCTGCCAGGGGACCACAAAGCTAAGGCTGCCTTGAGATGTCGGCCAATCTAGGGATTTCCAGAGGAGGTTTTTCAGGGCAGGAGGAGAGAGAAATAATAACATTTAAAATAAACAAATAATGTTTTATTTCATGCCTTTTCAAGATGGAATCCATTAAACTGGCTGTGTATATATTTTATTTGTATTTATTTATTTTTGGTTTGTTTGTTTTTTAGGCTGCATTGGGTAGCATGCAGGATCTTAGTTCCCTGATCAGGGATGGAATCCCGTGTCTCCAGGCAATGGGGGGGTCCAGAGTGTTAACCACTGGACTTCCAGGGCAGTCCCCATGCCTATATTTTTTTAAAAGGCTGCAAGAACCTGTATTAATATTTCCAGTCTCTAATGCAGTGTTTTTAACAAGGCACAGATGTTCAGCAACGTGTGGAAACATTTGTGATGGACTGTCACACCTGGGAGACTGTACCCGGCATCGCGTGGGCGGAAGCTGAGGATGCTGTTAAACATCCCTCGAGGCTCAGGACGGCCCACACCGTGAGAACTGCCCGGGCCTTTGCCCAGTTGCCTGGGGGCACCCTGCTCCGGCATGTAGTGCCAGAGTGAAGCTCAGGCTGGGCCTGCAGAGTGAGCACAACCCTCCTCCAGGCTGCATGCCCAAACAGCAGAAAGCCACATAAGCACACGGCGCCTCCGTGGACTTCTTCATGACAGAGACGCCAGCACCTGCTCCAGGACTCAGAGCCGAAAGGGAGGCTCAGGTACACGCAGGCGGGAGGCGAGTGTGCTCTGAGCACGGAAAGACTCAAAGCGCCAGTCACCTTCCTACAGCATCACAGGGACCCTGGTGACATCATCTGTGCAATGGTCATCATTTCACTGGATTCGGAGGGGTCGTATGTCAGGATCTCTGCGCATAACGCACACGGGCATCAAACCCTGCACTGTGGGGTCTATGAAGACACGGTTTTTTTGACGGGCAGTTTTGTGACTGGTGGCATGAGGTTGGGGGGAGGGAGGCAGTTTTTGTTGTTTTACCGCAAATTCGTTGTCTGGGTTTTTCTCTCCCTTGCGGATTGGACGAGAATATTCAAATCGCTGGACCTCATTGACTCTGTAGAAACTGTGCAGAGACAGAGAAATCATTAGCTATTTCACCGGAGAAGCAGCCAATTTGCTTTTAGCCCCAGGATCTGGTCTCCCTACATGTCATTGCATCCCTTAAACACCTCCAACCTTGACCTAGAGCAGTAGCTGGGCTGTTGCTCCCCACCAGCCTCACAGGAGAGACGTTGGCAGGTGGAAAAATTACCTTGGATCCTTTGCCTCGTCTCTGTCCCTGCCAACGCTCAGGGGAGAGGAGATGCTGAGTAAGGGTGAAACGGGCAAAAACTGAGAAAAGGTGAGGCAGAGGAGAGAGGCGAAAAAAGCCTTTGTTTTTCATTCATGTGTTTGTTATTTGTAAATTTTAATTCATGCATCAATAATTAATGTATTAAATAATTTAACAAGTTTATTAAACTTCTAAGAATGTATCTTGATTATATTTTAAAGGTTTTGTATATTTTAACTGCAGATCTATAAGAGGCACTTTCTGCAATCACCAAGGGTGGTAGACATGGATGGACAGTTAGCCTTTCTCCCTTGGGAGGGGGTGGATTTCACACACACCCCAGAAGCAGGCTGGGAGGCTTACTCATTTGCCTGCTCTGAAACACAGGTAGGCATTCTCATCAAAGGGAAATACAGGAGCGTGTCCACGGTTCACTATCACTTAATACCTCTCTCTGAGAAAAAAAAAAATGTCACAAAACTTAAAAATCTAAGCCTTATGAAAGATATCATTCCTCAATAAACCAAGTCCTGGTTTATTTCCCATGTTTGCTGAGGAATGGTTAAAGAAATGGTAGTGAATTTTGCAGAAGAACCCAACCTGCCAAACTGTAGGATGTCAAACAGCATATCCTGTGCATTATTTGGCCATCAAAGAGGTTACTTTTTTTCAGTGAACAAGGATCAAGTGGAAAAAGAAACTCTTAACATCAAAGAGATGTCTAGCGTATGTTTCTACACCACTGCTAAGTTAGGGGCAGTTCAATGCAGACACATGCAACCTCACTCAGATTCGGACACCTGGCCTGTGAGTTTGAAAACCCACCTCTGAATCTCATATTACAGAATCACCCTGCTATAGAGGTGAAGAGTCTCTTCACCCCCACCACCTGGTTCTCCATCAGGAGCATGTGTCCGAGTCCCTTTGCCTGCCTTCTGGGATACAAACACTCAGGCCACCAGGCAGGCACACAGACTCAGGTCTCGGGCTATGGGGCGGGGCCTGTGCCCTGCAGAAAAAGTCTAAGGGGGTCTCTCACCTGATGGGTCAGAGGGAGACTGGAGTACCCCTCCTCCCCGACTCTCCTTGTCTCAGTCCCAGGTAAGGGATGGCTTCCCACCCTCCCAGCCACACTTGTTCACATCTTCTTTCCCCACTTTGATGCTGAAGAAAATTAGCTTCCCCTGCTTTTCAAAGCAAACACAGCATCTGAAAAGTTCATCAAAGGCTGACACGCATCCTTCGACAGGTGAAGTTATGAAGAAGAGATCTGTGTACGCCTCTCACCACCCTCCTGTTGGGTCGGGGAAATGGGTTGATTACCTTACAATCTGCTCTGACACAGGCCGGTGAAATTTAGGAGGCAGATCAAGTTTGGGCTTTACTGTGAAGCACTGAATATCTGAAAGTCAAAGGTTAAGGTCATCAACCCCACGTACATTCAACCATCCGAACCAACAGCTTGGCCATCATTTTCTATCCCACGAGGTTGCCTGAAAGGATACATTGGCCGGGAGAGTTTTTAATGTCATCGCCTGGTGGGGATGTTGTCTTCATCTTCTCAGCATTTGGAAACTGAGTCAGTAGCCGAGCTTCAAAATCCTCTCGGCGTTCATACTCTTTCCCTCGATAAATGAACACTTTCCCCTGCAAACAATGACAGGCATTAAACAACACCCCAAGGCAAGGGCCAGGAAAAGTGCACACATAAATGCTTTGGTCTTCAGAATGGGCTGGACAGTGTTTTAAGTGTCACTGAATCGAAGAACAGCTTGTAACTGCAGTGGTCTTACTAATCAAGAACTCAGGAACAGAAGACAGGCAAGTTGATACTGTTGAAGAAGCACTAAAATGGACATTATTGAAGTCTAGTTACACATTCAGCCTTAACAGCAGTGATCAATTGACAAATCATGAAAAACCAAGTGAGCAATTAGTGTCCACATGCTAGTGGGCAGGAAACAGTCAGACAGGGTGAAGGCACTAGGACAAATGGACAATGGTGTCCATATCTTCTTCTTCTTTTTGTTTCCAGGGTGTTGTTATTGTTGTTGTGCAGTCACTAAGTACTGTCCAACTGTTTGTGATCCCATGGACTGCAGCAGGCCAGGCTTCCTGTCCTTCATCACCTCCTGGAGGTGGCTCAAACTCATGCCCACTGTGTTGATGATGTCATCCAACCATCTCATCCTCTGTAGTCCCCTTCTCCTCCTGCCCTCAATCTTTCCCAGCATCAGGGTCTTTTCAAATGAGTCAGCTCTTTGCATTAGGTGGCCAAAGTATTGGAATTTCAGCTTCAACATCAGTCCTTCCAATGAATATTCAGGACTGATTTCCTTTAGGATGGACTGGTTGGATCTCCTTGCAGTCCAAGGGACTCTCAAGAGTCTTCTCTAGCACCACAATTTGAAAGCATTGATTTTTGGCGCTCAACCTTCTTTATGGTCCAGCTCTCACTTCCATACATGACTACTGGAAAAACCATAGTTTTGACTATATGGACCTCTGTCGGCAAGGTCATGTCTCTGCTTTCATTAAGTAGTTTCCATGTTTCCAGAAAGAATTCAAGAGAGCATGAAGTTAAGGTGGGGCCCTGGAGCCTGGGTATGACTTTCCAAGCTGACTCCTACAGGTCACCACCAGGAGATGAGCAGAATCCAAGGGGCAGGGGTCCAGATAAAGCAGAGAGACCCAAGGCTCCTGGGCCCTCTCCTGGTGCTGAGAGGCTCTTATATGAGCAGCTCTCAGTAGTTTCCCGGTTCAGGGGCTCAAATGGCATCCAAGACCCTCCTGTGGCGTCCCAAACGATAATCAACAAGGAGCAGAACGCTCTCCCGTCTGCTGACCGGAACCCGCCGTGCGCGGGCTGGTCCCAGCCTGACCCAGCGGCAGACCCTCCGTGAACTGTGGACGCGCTTCCTCTCCGAGGTCCTCTCAGCGAAGCTGGCCGGTCCCGGGCCCGGCAGCAGCCAGCCCAGCACCGCAGCTGCGCCCGGCCTTGCTCTGGGGCTTCCCGCTGTTGTGAACAGTAAGGGGTGAGGGTCAGGGTCACCCAGCTGGTCGGCAGGGTTCCTGCCTCCTCCCGGAGAGCCCGCAGCTGGGCCGAGTCTACTTCCCGTGTCACGACCTCAGGAAATAAATGCCCTTGACTTAATAAAAGCCAAAAAGAAAAGTCCAGTGGGTGGTGGCTGGACTCCCCTCACTGAATGTTTGGAGTTGTCTCGTGGACAACATTCCATCAACGAAAGACAGAGCAGAGTATAGAGTTCTCCTCCCAAAGACTGAGTTTTGTCCCTTTCCAAGGTCACATCTGTGACCTCCATAAATTCTGAAGAGTCCTCCGAGGGGTTGTTTCGGGTGGTGACCTTGGGGGGTGATCGGGAAGCCCTCTTCTCCGCTCAGGCTGCCTCGTGAGACCTGCCTGGAGACACGGCCACTCTGTAAGTATGTCGGTAAGGAAAGTTCTGGTTCCAAGAAAAAACACGTCTCCATACCTTCATGGATTCAACAGGTCTCCATACCTTGTGGATTCAGTGTGGGTATTCTGAGCAGTAACTGAGTCACCAAAAAAGGTGTCAACGGGCAGCGTGATGCTACAGCTTCAGGAGGTTCCTGAGTCTCCCCGTCCCCACCCATCTTGCCCCATCTGAGGGCAGTCTCAACATCGCGGACCGCGGCAAGGAAGGGACCACGAGCAGAAGCCCCAGGGCCCGAGGAACCAGAGGCCGTGGGCTCTGGGTTCTCCTCCCTGGTCCTGGTTGTTGCTTCCATCAGGGACTCTGGGCAAGAGGCTCCAGGCCGGCTGGTCATCAGTTAGGGGCAGCCTTGTTATCTGCCCTGACCCTGCATGGACGCCAGTGTGGAGGAGGGGAGGAGGGACAGGGCGGGGAGGGGATGGAGGGGGAGGGGGCAGGAGAGGAGGAAGGGGGATGAGGGGGAAGAGAAGACAGACAGACCAACAGTTGGATCCTGCAGATTCAGCTCAAAGTCAAAATAAAACCTGAATAATAAATTTTCGCACACAAAAAATAGAGCTTCCATGAGGCTCCATGTCTCCCTTCCCTAGTCCAAAGTTATTCTGAGTCCTTTTAAATCACGAAAGAGGGAACAATTTAAAAATTGAATGCTTTTTTCCCCACTTTGTGCTTAGGTATGTCTTAACGTGCCCATTACAAGAGAAAAATGTTCTCTTTTCTCTAAAAAAATAATTTCAAGCAGAAACCAAAGTAATACGTAGTCTTAATTAGAAATATAAATACACAGCATGGGCGTCTTTTAAGGCTATAAAAAGGCAAACATTTCAGAAATTCAGGATGATTTAATGCATAACAGGCTACTACAAAACTAGCATGCATTTATTAGGCTTTACACTCGAAGGGAGACATAATAATAAAAGTGTATATAAAGGCTTTAATAGAAAAACACTAGTGAGTTATAGATGGAAACACTAATAACATTTTCTAGAAACATCAATTACTTTGCATTCTGAAGTGGTCCCTTCAAGCCTGAAAACAGGAGGGCAGTGTACATATAGTCAAAGATATTTATTCCCTGTTAGAACCATAAATATTAATATAAATGCAAAACTTCCACATGTGATCAGTTCTGAAAGAAACACAAAGGGGAGGGCCAGCGAGTCTGTCCTCAGAGGCTGTGCCCCCAGCGCCACCTGAAGCGGACAAATACCCTGCCCCCTTTCTGGGAATTGCCAGTGTCATTGTCAGGTCGGCCCCTGACTGGTAGCCTGTGAAGTATAATAAATATCTTGCTATAGCCCCACAAAACCAGCCAGGTGTGGCGGGAAAGTCAGTTCAATATTAATCAAGCCCTCTAAGCTAGTTAGTTATTCCTGCTTTGCAGTGTCCTTTCGACGGGCAGGTGACCCAGCGTGGTCCCTGGAGCGTGCGTCTCGCGTGTCCTCCCGGGAAATCCCTGGCATCAGCTGGCTCGGGGACTGAGAGCTGCTCGGCCCACAGGGTCGCCAGGTCAGGACGCCAGGACAGAGCATGGTGTCCTTAAATCCTAACAGTGTCAACAGAGGGTGATACCCTCCACACCCAGCAGCGCTCAGCTCAGCGTGAGGCGGGGCTTGTCTCTCCCTCTCGATCTTTCTTAGACACGCACACGGAGGCGTTTGTACAGATTCACACGCCTGAGTTAAAGCCTAATTAATTAATTAATTAATTAAAGATTGGCTTTTAACTTAATGTCAAAATCTTCCTTAATTCAGGGCTATAACCAAACATCCTTTATTCATTCTTTGGAAGGGAGGACTTTCTCCAGAGTCTGAGTTTCTGATCAACCACTCTCTTAGGTGTCCACAGCCAGAGCTGCATGACCCAGACTGCGGGGTCAAGGAGAGACTGACCAGCAGCGACAGGGATGGGCCAGATGCCCCAGGCACCCAGCCAGGACCCTGTGTGCGTGGGTCAACCGACAGGTCACCTGCTGGGGCAGGCCAGCCCTGCAAGGGTCACCTGCTGACATCTCTATAAAGAATGACAGGTCTTCGGCAAGTGAGTCCCTTTTGCTGGTGCCAGTGTGAAGGGATGTCTTATACCCTCAGGGACTCATGGGGGTTTGGAAACACTGGGGCCAAAGAAACACACCTCTGAGGCTGGGAGAGTCACCCAGCTGGATATACCGGCCCCAGACACCTGGGAGATCTACCTGCCCGAGACAGGTGTGCCCTGGACACAGTGCCTGCTTCCCTAAAACCAGAAGGATCATGCATGGGCTCCCAGGAGAACAGAAAACCATGTGCCATTAAAAAAAAAAGATCATAAGAAATGACAGCAGACATGGTCAATGGCATCCAAGAAAGAGTTTTTGAGAAATCTAAACAATTTTTGGGCTCCAAAATCACTGCAGATGGTGATTGCAGCCATGAAATTAAAAGATGCTTACTTCTTGGAAGGAAAGTTATGACCAACCTAGATAGCATGTTAAAAAGCAGAGACATTCCTTTGCCAACAAAGGTCCATCTAGTCAAGGCTATGGTTTTTCCAGTGGTCATGTATGGATGTGAGAGCTGGACTATAAAGAAAGCTGAGTGCAGAAGAATTGATGCTTTTGAACTCTGGTGTTGGAGAAGACTCTTGAGAGTCCCTTGAACTGCGAGGAGATCCAACCAGTCCATCCTAAAGTAAATCAGTCCTGGGTGTTCATTGGAAGGACTGATGCTGAAGCTCAAACTCCAATACTTTGGCCACCTCATGCGAAGAGTTGACTCTTTGGAAAAGACCCTGATGCTGGGAGGGATCGGGGGCAGGAGGAGAAGGGAACGATAGAAGATGAGATGGCTGGATGGCATCTCCGACTTGATGGACATGAGTTTGAGTAAACTCCGGGAGTTGGTGATGGACAGGGAGGCCTGGTGTGCTGTGATTCATGGGGTCGCAAAGAGTCAGACATGACTGAGGGACTGAACTGAATTGAAACAGTTCTACTAGGCTCTTTTTTCTTCCTTTTTTTCTATATGAAACACTGTTTCCACCCCTGGGTTGCAAAGATCCCCTGGAGAAGGAAATGGCAACCCTCTCCAGTATTCTTGCCTGGGAAATCCCATGGACAGAGGCGCCTGGGGGCAGCGGGGGGCGGGTCTACCATCCATGGGGTCACAGAGAGTCATACACAGCTCAGTGACTAAACCAGCACCACCAAACAATGGTATTAGTAGGCTAGGCAGCGTTTATTTACAAGATTTCTGGTCTAAAGATTATTAGGTGATTTGACTGATGATCACACTATTTCTTCAATCGTGTCAAAGAGAACATGCTTATTTCAGGGATGGAGTATGATTCCGAGTTCCCAGCACTGGAAATTCATTGCCAGTTTCTCATATAATTTAAAATAAACATGCTTGGAAATTCCCTGGCGATCCAATGGCTAGGGCTCTGTACTCTCACTGCCAAGGACCCAGGTTCGATTCCTGGTCGAGGAACCAAGATCCCACAAGCCACACAGCCGAAAGAAGAAACAAAAACACACACATGTTCATGGCAGCATTACTAATATTAGCCCAGACAACGTCCACCAAGGACGAACAGATAAACAAACTGTGGTGCATCGCCATGAGGGGATATTACTCTTCCAGAAGAAGGAATGAAGCTCTGATACACACTAGCACGTGGATCAGCCTTGAAGACATTATGCTAAGGGAAGTGAGCCAAACACAAAAGCACACATTTTATACGATTCCATTTGAATGGGGTCCGTAGAATCAAGTAAATTCTGAGGCAGAAAGTAAGCTCTGGGCGGGGAGGAGAGACGGCGAAATTATTATTTACTGGGATCGGAGTTCCCGTTTCGGAATATGAAAATAATCTGGAGATGGGTGGTGGGAACAGCTGCATAACAGGGTGAATATACTTAACGCCACTGAACTGCAGACTGAAAGATAGTGACGATGGTGACTTCTACGTTATGCATGGCTGTTCTTGAGCTGCTCAGTCTTGTCTGACTCTTTGTGACCCCATGGACTATAGCCCATCAGGCTCCTCTGTCCATGGGATTCTCCAAGCAAGAATATTGGAGTGGGTTGTCATTTCCTTCTCCAGGGGATCTTCCTAACCCAGGGATTGAATCTGCATTTGCTGCATTGGCAGGTAGATTTCTTGACCACTGAGCCACCAAGGAAGCCCTATGTTATGCATTTCTTACTATAATTTTTAAAATACACATAAATCTCTGAAGAAGAGTTCTCTTTAGAAAAAGAAAGATGGAATGCTTATATGCAGTCAAAAAAAAAAAAAAACACACATTATCAGCCCCTTTCTAGCAACCTGAGCCAAGCACAGAGGTAAGAAAATAATATAGAGAGTCACTTAGCTGGTGGCTCAGTTGGTAAAAAATCTGCCTGCAGTTCAGGAGACCCAGGTTCGATCCCTGGGTCAGGAAGATCCTCTGGAGGAGGAAATGACAAACCACTCCAGTATCCTTGCCTGGAAAATCCCATAGACAGAGGAGCCTGGTGAGCTGCAGTCCATGGGTTGCAAAGAGTCGGACACAACTGAGCGATTTGAGACGCACTTGAGAGGGAAACCAAATCCTTCCTCAAAAAGAGGAGACACTGGCTGCCCAGGGAGCAACGGTGACCCAATCCAAACAGAACCCAGAGTTACCCGAAGGAAGGTGGGGAATCCTTGTCCGTAGTAACCGACGGCAAAATAGTCAGGCTTCGGACGTATCACCTTGACGATGTTTTCATAAAACTGAGCCTGTTTTTTCTGAAAAGAAGAGAAGAAACGCATTTCAGGTTTGAATGGAGTATCTGAGCATCCGTGGGTCTGGATTCTTCCAGCTTTGGCAATTCTAGGGGGTGGGAGGGGTAGAAGGTGGGGGAACGCTGATGCAGGTGTGGAATTTAATCTCACTGCGAAGCTTTTGACAGTACTTTTCATTCATTGCCTGGCATTCAGCAGGCAAATCTGACCAGAAAGCCAAATTCAGCAACCAGTTGTGATTTACAGATGTTTTCATCACCAAAGAGGTGCCAGAGAGACAGCTTTTATTCTGATTCAATGTCTGGTCTTCAGTATTTTTAAAACATGGTATCAGTCAAATAATGGGATACATTAAAAAAAGGACTTAAAAGAGCAGAATTCTGTTCCACATTCATGATACACATTACAACATCGTTAAGTCAATCTTCTGAATACAAAAATGATTCAGCAGAGAAAGCGGTAATTAGAAAGTGATAGCTTTATGAAAGGATAAACGGTTGGGCCACCCTCCATCAGTCCTTCATGGAGACGGGCTCAGAGCTGAAACCACGGGAGCCTCCTGGAGACCTCCGAGCATCCAGACCACTAGACACAGGCTCAGTGGTTGCTCACACGCACGTCCTTCAGAGGCATCTTCGAGTTTGATGACGAAAGCTCAGTGGGGAATGCTGCTGAGCCAGAATCAACCAGCAAAGAAATCAAAACTGTCCTCCTGGACAAAATGAAGGAGAATCCCAATGTTAAAGGAAAAGAGGGACTTCCCTGGTGGTCCAGTGGTTAGGACATGCCCATGCTTCCACCGCCGAGGGCACGAGTTCCAACCCTGGTCGGCGAACTAAGATCTCGCATGTTGCTCAGGGAGGCCAAAGAAATGAATATAAAATAAATGGCTGTTGCATTAAAAAAAAAAAACAAAAAGGAAAGGAAAAATTCCAGAAGAACAAGTTGAGATTGCTTTTTTTTTTTTTTTCAAAGAGAAGTAAAGGAAGACCTACCAGCAGTTCGCTGAGCTGTTCATAATCAAACATTTCGTTCTCATACTGTTCTGCCAGCTCCTTGCCCAGGGCGATGGCCTCCTCCCACATCTGCGAGGGAAGAGAAACAAGGGCAAGAGAAACGCAAACCTGAATCAGGAGCTCAGAGATGGAAACAGCGATACCGCCATTCACGATGAAACAAGCTGGAAACCCGCCTGCTTCACCTGAAGACGCTGGAAAAATACAGATCTTTTCTACAGGCTCATGGCCTTTGGCTTGGGCCTCAGTTGACCAGACTGGTCAGCCACGGGCTCATCGATCATGCTGGCTGCTGTCCCTGGTCAGAGCAGCCAGCCGGCCAGTCCTGCCCCTCCGCAGGCCAGCCTCTGAAGCCCATCTGTCAGGGCAGCCGTGCAGCCCAGCAGGGAAACTGCAGGGCGAAGTTGAGAGCAGCATTTCTGCAGAAACCAAGGACCAGATTTCGGTACTTTCCCAAATCATCCCACTTAAAAGAGTTATGTGTCTGTGGTCAGAAAGACAAGGATCTATTTCAACTCTGATTTAAGGCTTGCAAGAAGATCATGGCATCCGGTCCCATCACTTCATAGCAAATAGATGGGGAAACAATGGAAACAATGAGAGACTTTATTTTTTTGGGCTCCAAAATCACTGCAGATGGTGACTGCAGCCATGAAATTAAAAGACGCTTGCTCCTTGGAAGAAAAGCTATGGCAAACCTAGACAGCATATTAAAAAGTAGAGACATTACTTTGCCAACAAAGGTCCATCTAGTCAAAGCTATGGTTTTTCTGGTAGTGAGGTATGGATGTGAGAGTTGGACTATAAAGAAAGCTGAGTACCGAAGAATTGATGTTTTTGAACTGTGGTATTGGAAAAGACTCTCGAGAGTCCCTTGGATTGCAAGGAGATCCAACCAGTCCATCCCAAAGGAAATCAGTCCTGAATATTCATTGGAAGGACTGATGTTGAAGCTGAAACTCCAATACTTTGGCCACCTCATGAGAAGAACTGACCCATTTGAAACGACCCTGATGCTGGGAAAGATTGAAGGTGGGAGGAGAGGGGATAACAGAGGATGAGATGGCTGGATGGCATCACTGACTTAATGGACATGAGTTTGAGTAAACGCCAGGAATTGGTGACGGACAGGGAGGCCTGGTGTGCTGCAGTCCACGGGGTCGCAAAGAGTTGGACAAGACTGAGCGAGTGAACTGACCCAGGAGGATGTAAAATGTGCCATCGTTTTGAAAGGGAGAATTTTGAATGGTAATAGTTTAAAAGTGGGTTTCCTAATCAGGTAACATTTATTAAAATGCCGATAAACTTTTGACACATGTAGACTAATTTATTGACACATGTGGTAGGCCTGAATTTCCCTTATTTGGGAAGGAAATAAAATACAGTGGTCTACCTGAGAACATGAAAAATTCAGAGGGACTGTCTCCTCCTGGAACCTACCCACCCTCCTCTGTACTATCACAAGGACCCAGGGTTCCCCTCTTTCAAAACTTTGAGTATTAAAAGTGACAACTACGGACTTAGAATTAGCAAAGTGTCAGACCGCCTCACATACTGGGTCCCCAGACATGAACTGCCCACTTCACTGGAAGTATCCCCATAAGTTAGTAGCACCAATCATGAGGGCAAGTGATTTCCAGCTTACTCTTTGCCCAGCAAGATGCCACCTGCATTGTCTCATTACAGTGTCACATCAGGTGGGTGTTAGTATTACACCTGTTTTGCAGATAAGGAAGCTGGGGGTCGGACAGGCAAGCTACCTGCCCAAGGGCAGACAGTGGGGTAGACTCATCGTTTTCCAAAGTTCCTGCTCTCGATGACCGTCTTAGTTGGAGCTGCTGTAACAAAATCCCACAAAACAGACACTTCCCTCTCACAGTTCTGGAGGCTAGGAAGTCCAAGCTCAAGGTGCAGACAGATTTGGGTGTTGGTGAGGGTTCTCCCGACTCGCAGACAGTCGCCTTCTCACTCTATGCTTGTATGGCCTTAAGCAAGATCTCCTTCCTCTCCTCAAAAGGGTACTAATCCCATCTTGGGGGGCCCACCCTCATTATGACCCAATCTAAACATAATGAACCCCCCAAAGCTCCACCTCCAAACACCATCACATGGGTATACCATCACATGGGTGGGGGGGGGAGGGTCAAGGTTGTTCAACATGACTTTTGCAGGAATGCAAGCATTCAGCCCATAACAATGACCTTCTGCCCCTTCCAGCTGCCCTCCACCCCCTCCTCCTGGAATAGGTTTTCAAGGATGCTAAGCTAGTCCCTAACTCCAGGCTCTCACTTGGAACACAGGGAGCCGGTCCCAAACCTGGCATACCCTTGGCACTGAATCCTCACCTGCCTGCCAGTCTTTGCCTTTTCTTAGCAGAACCACCCGGTTGAGGGCCTTACTTATTACTGAATCACCCAATAGACTTAAAATACTCTTTACACAGCTGCTGCTTAAAGACACCATCTGCTATTTTTGATGAGAAAAAAGCTATTCCAAAATTGTATTTAATACTTTGAAAGACATCATACAGATAAGCTCAGTGGAGAGAGAGATTTCAGAGATAGGACCACCAGCTAGGAGACAGAGGAAGTGGCTGAGATGCTCCTTGGAGGACCCCCCGCTTCTCTTCCCAGGAACCCCCTCCTGGCTCCTCCATCCGGCCGAAGCTCTCACCCTCAAATGTCTGCGCCCTCTGAATGTCTCCAGCAGCTGCTCCAGCGAGCTCAGGTCCTTTGCCAGAGTCCCAGCCTCCACCTCTCAGAAGAGGGAGCTTCTCCACTTTTTGTGTTTCTTTTAAGCTCCAGTGACCAAGTCCTCCCTCAGTACATTTCCATTTCAAAGAAATCATCACCTCTAGTTGTAGTTCTTACTCACTGGCGTTTTCTGCAAGCGAACACACCACTCTCTTAGCTGCCTACAATCTTAGGGCTTCTAATTCACTGCTTAATCTGTTTCTAGACAGAGGAGCTGCTTTAGATACCTAGCAAAAGTAATTGTTTCTTTAAAGAGACACAAGTGGAAAAAGAGAACGTTGCTCAGTCGTGTCCGGCTCTTTGTGACCCCATGGACTGTAGCCTGCCAGGCTCCTCTGTTCATGGAACTTTCCAGGCAAGAGTACTGGAGTGAGTTGCCATTCCCTTCTCCAGGGGATCTTCCCAACCTAGGGATCAAACCCATGTCTCCTGCATTGCAGATGGAATTCTTTCCCATCTGAGCCACGCAGCACAGACACAAGTCTTGAGTAAATATTTTATCCAACTCACTCAGGGGTTACATGGCTGTGCTCTTGGTCAGATTTTCTATAAGCACACATGCCTCTCCCCCACCCCTGCATGTTTTAAAGTCTCCTGCGTTAAGGAGATATGCTTCTACTTTTGCTTGGCTAGGGTTCTACGGAGTGTGGGTCACTCATATTTCCTATGTGAATACTTTGGAAAATATTTCCGTGCCAGAGAGAAAACAGATTCCATACAACAGAGATTTAGATTATCTTGGTAAATGAGTCGCTTTAACATGTGTGATTGAACATCCTGCCCTGGCCCTGTTCTTAGTCGTGCCATAGGCCGATGAGGGTCACCACGGCCGCAAATGAAAACAGCACCCTATCAATGCTCAGCTTCGTGTTTTGATTTGAAGTCCGGAATCCATTTCATAGCATCCTTGGCCTTGCAACGTGGAGCACACCCTCCCCACTCCCCGTTTTCATCAGATGATCTTCGGCTACATTCTCTTGAGATGATCACCTTTTATTTGGGAACCTCTGCAAGTTTCATGAACAGAAAATCCCTTTTCCCTCTGATGAAACTTCTTCATTTGAAGCAGCCGCAGAGAGTGTATCAGCAATTGCTTTCTTAGATAAAACTGTGAGGTTGATGAGTGACCAGTTGGGCAGGGAGACAACACTGATCTCTCTGGGTCGGGGAATAAGGGCAGGTGCAAGGCGAGAGGGTAGCCTGGACAACAGCCCCTCAAGAAAAATACAGCCGGGCCACGACCCACCAGGACACTGATGGGGAGCTCTGAGCGGAATCACTAACTAGATGTAAGCCAACCACCAGTCAAGATGTTTCGTGGGATGCTTGAATTTCAGTCACTCCAAAACTTTTCTGGTTTTCTGGGTGGTTGTTGGGAAACGAGTCATATTCTATCACCTTCTAAATTTCCAGGGTCCTGCACAGGTCTCTGACATGTAAATGGATGTAGATTCAATGCTGTGGAAGATTCCAGAGAACTGGTTTAGGGCCATCAGCAGCGAGGGGACCAGGGTGGCCCAGAAGTAGCCTTCCGTCCCGGCAAGCGAGGGCTTCACTGCAGGAGTGATGTGAGTGAGCATCTCTTCCCAGTCCCCTGAAGATGAGGGGCTGGAGTCCTCGGGAAAGATATGTCTCCATGGCAACTCCAAGGGGTGTGGTCCAGCTGGGAGAGGATCCAGCAAGTCCTCTCCTCTGCAGAATGGACACTCCTCCGTGTGGGCACCTCCTGTCCCTCTCACCCTCTCCTTCTCTCCCTGAGCCAAGCCCCATCCTGGCTCTTCCTGCTGTTCTACCTTAGTTTCCCCTGACCTCAGCAAAGGCTGCACACTTTCTGAAGATATTTCTGAGGTCCATCACCACCCCCACCCCTGCAATGAGCTCTCTCACTGTGGTCTGCTCCAAAGCTGCCTGGTTTCACTTAATGACGCCACCCACTCTGAGAGCACACACATCACTGCACCAGCCGCCTGAGAAAGGTGGTTGGATGGGCTGCCTGCCCTCCAGAAGGACAGGAAACACAGCGGGATCTGGGACTTGGGCCAGACTTAAGAAGCCTTGATGGGAGGCTTCTCACACTGACTTGAAGATGAATCCTGCCTTCTGGGGCTGTCAAGTGCTCAGGAATTATTGCCCCTCGAAAGCATGTTCCTCTTTACCCCACAGCAATTCTTTATTAGTCTAAATGGAAAATGATCTGCTCAGTTTTAATACCCCTGGGAGGAAAATAGGAAACGAATAATTTTTTTTTAAAAACAAAGAGATTTTTTGCCTTTTTCTTTAATAAATGACCTTTGTAGTTCTGCAAGCCCTTAGAAAGCCTAAACCAGGCATTGAAAGAGACAGCTGCCTTTTGCTTGGTGGTTTGATCAGAAGGAGAATGGACCCACTCTGCCACTCACCCCTCACTCTGCAGTAATTCCTGGGCACCTGTGATGGGGGTGGGTTCAGAGAGCATAAGGAGGGGTACACACAGTTCTTGGAGGAGGATTTGAGGAAGAAAAGAAACAGGCAGCAGCTGGAGAGGGGAGTTAGAATGAGAGAGAACTTTTTAAAAGATGGGAGAAATAATAGCATGGTTGTAGGCCAGGATGTGGGCTTCCCAGGTGGTGCTAGTGGTAAAGAACCTGCCTGCCAATGCAGGAGACTTGGGTTCAATCCCTGGGTCAGGAAGATCCCCTGGAGGAGGGCATGGCAAACCACTCCAGTATTCTTGCCTGGAGAATCTCATGGACGGGGACTCTGGTGGACTACAGTCCATAGGGTTGCAAAGAGTCAGACACGACCGAAGCATCTTAGCAGGCCAGTATGTATTAGCCAGTAGAGAGGGAAATAGTGCGGCCAGTAGGAAGAAGAGAGATGGGCCGGAGTGATGTCCTGGATGGGCCTGGGGCCTGGGAGGGTGGGAGCAACTTGGACGGGAGCATGGACAGCCGTCCCTGGACCGGAGGGACCGATACAGACCTGCAGCCGAGAGTGCGACCGGCCGAGTGGAGGCCAGAGATGTCCCACACAGCCTGGGGACTGCCAGCTAGAAAATCAATGACTTTGGCCAAGAATTCCCACATGAAGGAGAGAAGCCGAAACACTCAAGAGCTGCTGGAGCCGCCTGGGAGTCAGTCAAGCCTCGCTGGACTGACTGGAAGTCGCTCCCCTGTCGTCTCTGCAGCCACGGGAGGTTTGTGCTCGGGCCTCTGAGTCGTGCTGGGGTCCTGGCTCCTCCAGGCACATGCACGTCTGACCCTGACCCCATATGAGAGGCTGTGCCATCAGCTGACTTCAAGCCTCTGGAGCTGGCCCCTGCCTCTCCTAGTCCCCACTGCCCCCACACCCCGGGCCTGAACCGCTGCCCCAGCTCCCCACCCACAGGGCTTCTGCCACCGTGAGCCCAAATCACTCCCTGGAAGGGGACAGTAAAGGCAACCTCGCTTACGTTCATAAAATCTCACTGGCTCCGTGGGTCCGTAGCTTCAGTCATGTCTGACTCTCTGTGACCCCACGGACTGTAGCCCGCCAGGCTCCTCTGTCCATGGGATTCTCCAGGCAAGAACACTGGAGTGGGTTGTCATGCCCTCCTCCAGGAGGTCTTCCCAGCCCAGGGATCGATCCTGCGTCTCCCGTGACTCCTGCACTGTAGGCGGATTATTTACCACTGGGCCACCAGGGAAGCCCAAGACACAGTTTACAAGTCAGCTTCTGATGAAGTCTGCCCTTTCTCAGGAGGGGGAATCATTCCCATACCTGTTAGGCTGGTAGACTCTGAACCCACCAGTGAGACACTCGGAGGGCAGGTTTTGCTATTTGTCTGCTTAGCCCCGGTGCCAGACTTCTCAGCTCGAGGCAGGCCTTTGGCCACCCCCATCCCCTGTAATTCATGCAGGCAGGAGACTGGGTTGTGGAAACATGTGTGAGGGGTCTTGCAGTGTGGGGAGATGGGGGGAGCAGGGTTGATACCAACTCCAAACCTCGATTTTCTCTGCTCTGACCACAAACGGTTCTTTACTGGGAGCCCAGTCACAACTAACACACGATCTCTATGCTCACTCCAGCCAAATCCTTGCTAATTGAACAGATTCTGGCAAGTATCAGGATTTTCAAAAATTGTGGAAATGCTGAGACTATACCAAGAAAGAGGGTGATGGGATGCTCGTACCTGTATCTCCTCTGACTGACAACTGTGCTTTTAAAAAGGAAACTCAGGGGATGAGAAAATGTCAGCCCCAATACTCAGAAAAGCAATCCAGCCATTTCACTAAAAGTGGAAACTTGCTCCCAAACCCCTATTTTTAGTTCACGGGATGATGTAGGATGCCTCCTTTTTTTTTTTTGACTTGGGCACAAGGCAAAGTGCAAACTTCGTCAAGGCGAGGTTATTTTAAGGGAAGAGAAGACAGAACTCCAGTCGAAAATAGTTCCAGAGCTTCAGACACCACGTGGGCCGTCAGCCATAGGCCCCCTCTGCCAGTGCCAGGCTGGTTCCTGGTTTCTGAGGCGGTGAACATCAGGTTCACCGCCTCCCTCATTCCGACTCCCTTTCCCTGAGAGCAGGGCTTCTATTTTCAACGCGCCCTCCATAGAAGAGCCTGGTAATTTTCAGTGAAGCACTTGGATTAAGAGCTTTATTGAAAATTACTAGGCCTCAACCAAACACAATGAGACAGACAACTCAGAGCATCTTCGGAAGAGAACGCTCGACTGCCATGATAAGACCTGACGGCGGGCTTTCCGGAGGTGCTCCAGCGGGTGGTAAAACAGGAACAGAAAAGGAGTGAGGGCTAATTATTAGCCCGGGAAGGAATAAGAATGAAACGGAAAACAGATGGAAATGACATTTTTTTTTTTTTTTTTTGGAGAGAAAGAAAAAGATGAAAAGACCAAGAGCTGGGCCGAAAGACATTCAAAACTTCTAAACGGTGGAAAAGCAAAAATAAAAGGGTGATTTTTGTGCAGAAGAAATACAGAAAGATAACAGGGCCTAATTCAAAAGCTGGAGTGTCCAATATAATGGAGCAGAAAATCCATTCAGCGGTTGCCGCTTTCTGAGCACAGAGGTGGAGAGACTTTGAATATAATCTGACCCCAGTCCCATGCTGGTGCCCTGGGCTGTCCCCGCAGACGCTGGTGTCCAAGGTCTGAGAGATGCGAAGGACACCGGCTCCTTTAAGGGCCTGTGAGCACAGTTTCCAGGACACAAATCTGCACTGGATTCTGTAGGAACATACGTCCCCTAGGAAGCTGCACACATTGAAAACTCTGAAAATGAGCTCTAGGCTGAGTAAGGTTCCCACCTATTAAGCATAGAGTGAAGGTTTCCTTAACCAGCTAAGGGACAGCCTGTATCAGTGGAGCCATACCTGAGTCACAGCTTTGCCAGGTTCAGATACCATTTATTTTATAATCGTGCGGTCTCTAGCCATCGCTGGTCTTCAAGTTCAGCAGTGGGATGAAGGCCTCTTACCTCAACTGTTTTTGTGCAGCTGCTAAGGCATGTCCGACTCTTTTCGACCCCATGGACTGTAGCCCGCCAGGCTCTCTGTCCATGGGATTTTCCAGGCAGGAATACTGGAGTGGGTTGCCATTTCCTCCTCCAGGGGATCTTCCTGACCTAGGGATCGAACCTACGTCTCCTGAATTGGCAGGCGGATTCTTTAACCACTGAGCTGAATATATGGTTTTAAACCAGAATTGCAATTTTTTCCCCCTAATATAAAACAGGTGTAAAATCAAACCAAAGAAAATTCTTGTGATTTCAATACAATGCAGGAGAGAACTCAAATGTGGGTCTTGAATCAGCAGTGAACTCAGAGTCAATTTCTTTTAGATTTAATTCAGTTTTTCAAATATTCATTTGGGGTAAGGAATATATGCCAACAGGCACGTAACAATGACGCCACCAGTGAGGACCCCAAATGGAGGGGCAGGCAAGCATCAGTTTCCCAAGTGCGTGGATGAATGCACTAGCAGAAACTGTCTTCAACAGTAGCAAAGTCTGGCTCAGAGCAGCACCATCCAATGGAACACGGGCCAAGACACACATGCAATTTTACATTTTCTAGTAGACACATTTTAAAAAGCAGCCTTCATTTTAGTAATATCCCCTATATCTGGAATATTGTCATTTCAACACGTAATCAAAAACACAAAATTCGTGAGATATTTGACAGGCTGCCATAACAAAGTACTCAGGTGGCGTGTATGGTAAAGAACCTGCCTACGAATGCAGGAGATGTAAGAGATGTGGATTCGATCCCTAGGTCAGAAAGATCCCTTGCAGGAGGGGATGGCAACCCATTCCAGTATTCTTGCCTGGAAAATTCCATGGACGGAGGAGCCTGGTAGGTTATAGTCTATAGGTTTGCGGCAAAGAGTAGGATACGACTTACCACACACTCATACACACACACACCAAAGATCGGGTGCCTTAAACACATTTATTTCCTTACTATTCTGGAGCCTAGAAACCAAAATCAAGTTGTCAGAAGGATGGTTTCCTCTGAGGCCTCTCTCCTCGGCTTATAAGGCAAATCCTCAGCTGTGTCCTCAGAGTCCTTGTGTGGTGTGTCTCTGTCTAGATCCCCTCTTCTAGAAGGAGACTGGCCACCTGGATCAGAACCCCTCTCCAACAGAGTCACATTCTGAGGTAGTAAGGTCTGGGCTCCCACACATGAATCTCCAGGGGACACGGTTCAGCTCCTAACAGCATCCTTTTCTCAAGCTGAGCCTTAGAATCCAGTGCATGTCATGCACTGACCGTACACCTCAGTTTGGACTAGCCATATTTCAAGTGCTGATGGCGGCTTGGGGCCCGTGACTCTCATAGCTGACAGCTCAGGTCAGAGTTCCCCATCCTAAGAGAGCTGGCTCCCTGGGGCACCCCTGCCAGGACAGTCCCTTCCTTCCAGTTTCCCTGGGTTGCATCACTTGCCACCTATCACCCATTTTGAGATATTCCCCCCCCCAAGAATCGGCAGATAAAGTGGATAAGGAAGATGCGGTATATAAACTCAGTGGAATAGTGCTCAGTCATAAAAAAGAATGAAATAGTGCCCTCTGCAGCAACATGGATGGTCCCAGAGATGATCATACTAAGTAAAGTCAGATAAAGACAAATGTTATATGATATCACTTATATGTGGAATCCAAAATATGTTACAAATGAGCTTCTTTACACAACAGAAACAGACTCACAGACATAGAAAACAAACTTTATGTTCACCAAAGGGGACAGAGGGGGTTGAGAAGAGGTAAATTAGGAGTTTGGGATTGACATATACACACTATTATATATCATATAGATAACCGACAAAGACCTATTATATAGTACAGGAAGCTCTACTAAGTATTTTGCAATAGCCTAAAATGTAGATGGTTGGAAGGCATCACCGACTCAATGGACATGAGTTTGGGTGGGCTCCGGGAGTTGGTGATAGACAGGGAGGCCTGGCATGCTGCGGCTCATGGGGTCGCAAAGAGGCGGACACAACTAAGTGACTGAACTGAACTGAAAATGTAAAAGAATCTAAAAAAGAATGTGTGTGTGTGTGTGTGTGTGTGTGTGTAACTGAATCGCTTTGCTGTACAACTGAAACTAACTCAACATTGCAAATTATCTGTATTTCAATAAAAATGTTAAGAAAAAAAAAGAATTTCAGTTTGGATGTGCAGAACAGAAATGTGGGCACCCAGTCCTTCCCGATGTCAAGTTCTTCATCTGTAGCAATGACCTCAGCCACTGTCTTATTCCAGAAAAGTCACAAAGGATGTTATTTCTCAAATCACCACATATACCCACACCTGGCAGGTATAATAAGATCATGTCTTGCTCCTATTTCTTAAATGAATGTGTCTAGCACGAAATGCTGAACTTTATCTTCTGCTGTGACCTCCCGTTGACCTCCCTCTCACCTGCCAGGATTTCAGGCATCGTGGCCACCTGTTCTCTGGTGCTCCTCCTTCCATACCGCCTGGCCGGGACATGTCCTTCCCAAGCCCTTCCTAGCCCAAGAAAGAAATTCCATTACAGAGGAACTGGGATCAAGGCCCAGTGCCAAGTTCTGGAGATTGCTCTGTTTTCACATGTCCAGTGGTGTGAAGCATGCAACTGAGGGGTTAGAGTGAATGCTGCCTTTTCTAGAACATACATATACTTAGGTAATTTCCATGTGCCTTGAGAGCCCTTGGTTAGAACCCCAGCTTATCTGCCTGATTAAATGTCCTGGTAGTCCACCTGCTTTACCTGGTACAGGTAGGTGCTGCGAGATGGCCCTCCCCTCTGGGCACTCGCCCACCCACCGAGGCTCACGGTGGCTGCCTGATCTGCTTTAGTCAACGGCATGAGTACTAGGGCTTCCCTGCTGGCCCAGTGGCTAAGACTCTGTGCTCCCAAGGCAGGGGGCCCAGGTTGGATCTGTTCAGGGGGCGAGATCCCATCCGGTGCAACTAAGTTCACAAACTGCAACTGGAGATCCCACATGCTGCACCTAAGACCCGGCACAGCCAAATAAACACACACACACTCACAAGAGCACAGTGTGCGGGTCTTTTCCGAGCTCCGCGTGCAGGGGCCAGGCAGGGCCTCACTGCCCCTTTGAGGCTGTGCTCACCTGGGTCCCCAGAAGCGAAGACAGACAGGAAGCAGGAGTGAACTACCTGGCTTGTGTAGCATCACTGAGACATCAAGAGGTTGAGACCCCAGCTGATTTCAGCCCATCCCAACTGGGGTGGATGATTACTAATTCCTCCTGTTCTTTTGTTCCCAGGAAACTGAATGCTTGTTGATGCTAAAATGACTTTATTTTTTTGCTTCGGAGCTCATCACCCAGGTACTTCAAATTTTGTTTGATGAAATCTCCCTCACCTGCACTCACCCTCATGTCAGCTTCACATGGATGAGTAAACTGTTTTTTTTTTTTTTAAATATTCTCCTGGAGAAGTTATGAGTATTCAAACACGATTTTTCAATCTTTTTTGCCAACACAACCCTAACAACTGCTGTGAAGACAATTATCCTAAACATTGATGAACAAGTTGAATCAAGTTAACCTTCCTGACTCCAGGTAAGCCAAATGCTCACTTTACCAGAACCATCTTTCTGTCTCCTCCAACACATAGGAGTGTGTGAGGACATTCCTTCAGCCCTCTTTTGGCCGAGAATGCTTTATCACTTGAACTGGCTTTTTCCAAAACCAGGATTTTTCAGCCTGGGCACTACGGACATTCTGGGCTGGATGATCCTGCACCCAGGGAGCTGCCTGCCTTCCAGGGCGTCGAGCAGCGTCCCTGACCTTAACCCACGTGATGTCAGTCTCATCCACGCCCCCAGGTGTGTCAACCTGGAAGGTCTCCTGAGGGTCCGGGTCTAGAGCCGCTGCTCTCAACTGAACACGTTCATTTTTTCCCTCCACATGGATCTGGGCTGTGCTATGCTTAGCCACTCAGCCGTGTCAAAATTTTTCTGACCCATGGATTGAAGCCCACCCTTTCCCTTTTGATAGCCCACAAGTCTGCTTCTATGGTTGTGGGTCTATTATATTATTTTATTGATATTGTTATTAACAATAATGTTAGCATCATATTCAATTGGAAGTACAGTGGTACCTTCCTTCCGGAGTTGCCATGGAGACTCATAATGCCTGGGCAGCATCCAGCACAATGCCTGGCACAATGCTTTGCTGTGCTGTGCTGTGCTGAGTCCGTCAGTCAAGTCCGACTCTTTGCAGCCCTATGGACTGTAGCCCACCAGGCCCCTCTGTCCATGGGGACTGTCCAGGCAAGAATAATGGAGCGGGTTGCCATGCTCTCCTCTAGAGGATCTTTCTGACCCAGGAATTGAACCAGGCTCTCCTGCATTGCAGGCAGATTCTTCACCAGCTGAGCTACCAGGGAAGCCCCCATAAAAGGTGACACTGGCTTAAAAAAAAGCAACTCACTTGGTTCCTCAATGCATTATTTACTGAAGGCCAACTGTCTTACTGTCCATGACCATCCCGCATCTGCCAGAAATGATCCTTAAATGCTGAGTATTCACTCATTTGTTCGTTCATTCATCCTCTCATTGATTTCTTTGTCCATCTAACAAATGCCCCCTGCATTATGTGCCCAGCTTGGTCTCAGAGTTAGATCAATGTGCAGGATTAATATGTGTGGTCTCTGTCTTCATAGAGCTCACAGTCTATTGGGAGACTAGCTAAAGAAATATATGTGCAAATTATTGATGTTCAGCTGCTAGGTCCTGTCAAGACTCTTTATGACCCCACGGACTGTAGCATGCCAGGCTTCCCTGTAATCCATTGTCTCCCGTAGTTCGCTCAGATTCGTATCCACTAAGTCAATGATGCCATCCAACCATCTCATCCTCTGTCACCCTCTTCTCCTCCCGCCTTCAATCCCTCCCAGCATCAGAGTCTTTTCCAATCAGTTGTCTCTTCACATCAGGTGGCCAAAGTATCGGAGCTTCAGCTTCAGCCACAGTCCTTCTAATGAATATTCAGGGTTGATTTCCCTTAGGATTGACTGGTATCCAACCTATCCCTGCAAATGGTGGTGAATGCTGCACAGGAAAAGAAGGGGGCATTACGGGCACTGGAGCAGAGGTGACATTAGGCCGAGAAGGGACGAGATGACCAAAGGCAGGGACAGCAGAGGCCGCAGCAGATGAGGCCTCAGAGGCGGGGGCGTGGGCAGAAGACCAAGAGCGAGGCAAGGAGGGGAGCCGCGGTGGGTCGGAGATGTCAGTGCTCAGAGGATGCGAGAGGCCGGGGCGACCGCCAGCAAAGCCGCAGAGCCGGGCTTTCTGGGCCTCTCCAGGGCCTGCCTCCTGCCCATTCCATAGCGCCTGACCACCCCTCTCTAGGGCACTGTAAGCCAGAAAGCCATGCGGAAGTGAGCGGATCAACTTTTTTTAGCAGTTTGTTGAAAAACCAAATTCCTCTGGCTAAGCTAATACAATTTTAATAATTGGCTTTAACCGTGAAACCATCTCATTTCTACAAAGAAATATATTCTGCTCCTCTACGGGACCAAGTATAATTCACCGACCATTTCCAAGTGGCCTCTGGTCAATCCCCATGCTATTCTGAATATTTTGATTTCCATCCCGTATCAAAGATAGAGGGGAACAAGTAAAACACATGTGATCGTTTTAAAAGGGTTTGGTTTATGTTGACAGCCACAGGAAGAGCAGCCGTCATCCCTTCCTGATACAGGTGCTGCCGGGGGGTAAAACTGTGTCCCCTCAAAGGACATGCTGAGTCTCACCCACTGGGATCTGTGAACCTGACCTTACATGGAAACAGGGTCTTTGGATGTAATCAAATTAAGATGCAGTCATACTGGATCGCCTGGGTCTTAGATCCAAACCGATGTTCTTAGAAGAACACAGAGACACACACAGGGAAAACCCTCCCCGTGAATGAGGAGCCAGCAATTGAGAGATACATGTACTAGCCAAGGACTGCCGGCGTCACCAGAAGCCAAGGGCTAGGCAGGGAGCAGAGTCACCCTCACACCGCTCACCGCAGCCTCCAGGACAGCGAGAGGACAGAGTCCTGGTGTTTAAAGGCGCCCAGACGGCAGGACTATGTTACGGCAGTCCTAAGAAATGAATACAAGTGCCTTCATGGGATTCCCTGTTCACTTGTCTCAAAGTGTTTAAAAAAAAAAAAAGCAGGCATCTAGGATGAGTTAAGGGGGTTTCCCCGGTGGCTCAGCTGGTAGAGAATCTGCCCACAGTGCCGGAGACCTGGGTGGGGAAGATCCTCTGGAAAAGGAAATGGCAACCCATCCAGCATTGTTGCCTGGGAAATTCCACGGATGGAAGCGCCTGGCGGGCTACAGTCCATGGCGTCACAGAGTCGGACACGGCTGAGCCACTAAGAGGAGTTAAGGGTCCTGATGAAGGTACAGAACAAACTTAGAAGTCAGTGTGGGAAGATTTTATACCCCGAGGAAACCAAACTTGAAAAAAGACACACGTATCCCATTGTTCATTGCAGCACTATTTACAAGAGCTAGAACATGGAAGCAACCAGATATCCACTGACAGATGAATGGATAAAGAAGCTGTGGCACACATACACAATGGAAAATTACTCAGCCACAAAAAGGAACACATTTGAGTCAGTTCTGATAAGGTGAATGAATCTAGAATCTATTATACAGAGTGAAGTGAGTCAGAAAGAGAAAGATAAAAATCATATTCTAATGCACATATATGGAATCTAGAAAAATGGTAATGAAGAAGTTATTTACAGGGCAGCAATGGAGAAACAGACATAGAGAATAGACTTATGGACATGGGGAGAGGGGAGGAGAGGGTGAGATGTATGAGAGAGTAATGTGGAAACTGACATTACCATGTGTAAAATAGATAGCCAACGGGAATCTGCTGCATGGCTCAGGAAACTCAACCAGGGGCTCTGTATCAATCTAGAGGGGTGGGATGGGGCGGGAGATGGGAGGGAGGTTCTAAAGGGAGGGGATGTATGAATACCTGTGGCTGATTCATGTTGAGGTCTGACAGAAAATGGCAAAATTCTATAAAGCAATTATCATTCAATAAAAATAAAAAAAAAAAAACAACTTCTGAACTGAAGGAACCTTCCACCCCCAGCCTTTTTTTTCGCCCTTAAAGTGTCTGCTAATTAATTAATTAATTTCTTGGCTGCAGCACATGGGATCTTAGTTCCCCAACCAGGGCTTGAACCTACAGTCCCTGCATTGAAAGTGCCAGGAAGACCTACGGAGACCCCCTACCTTTTAAAAATAGTTACTAGTCATCTGAATCACATGAACGACCGTGATGAGCTCTACTGCTGGCTGATGAAAATGATGGCAGGTTTCCTTTTAGTAGAGGTCAACAGCTAAATAAGTTTGTCTGAGCCAATTAACAGAGAGGCCATCAATAAGAGCAGCATTGGTCTTGCCGTGGGGTTAATGTTTCAGTGACAACAGAAAAACTCAACCTGTCAAAGGAATGCATTAGCTCTAACACAGCCAGCGCGTGTGTGCTCACACATACTGTGCTCACAGCCAGTCGTGTCCGACTCTTTGTGACCCTGTGTATCATTAGCCCGCCAGGCTCCTCTGTCCATGGGATTCTCCAGGCAAGAATGCAGAAGTGAGTTGCCACGTGCCCTGGGTTCTTTACCCAGTAGCGCCACCTGGGAAGTCCAAATTTCCCCTAATCAGCGTCCTCTACAAGGACTATAAAAATCCTTATGCTCAGTCGTGACTTTCAGCAGAGCATCTACAAAAGGGTGATTAATTTTTTTTTGGTAGGATTTCCACTTAGAAGCACCAGCTGGAAGGCCAAGCATAAAGCCTTCAGATATACAATCTGCAACAAATTTCTGGTTCCACAAACACCATGTGTGAAAAAAAATGTGTTTACAACATGGCAGGAAGGTGCACACAAAAAAAGAAAACAACAGAAAAGCTGCTTTTTTTTTTTTTTTTTTACCTTGCCTTTGTCGAAGTAGTGGATGATCTCCTGGTAGAGCCGCTCCTTCAGCTGCCCCTGGGTCGTCGCCTGGTACCCATCCCGCTGGGTGAGGTGGGCCGCGCACACGTCCTCCGACCACTGAGGCAAAAGCGAAGCGTGAGTGGTGCCTGGGGTGGGGGGGCCCGGCCCCTGTGACCTTTCCCTCCCCTGGACTCAGAAAGCACAGGAAGCCCTGAATTCAGTGCAGCGATCCAGGTGTGATTCCGGGGACCGCTGGAGCTGCTGTCGTCAGGCTTTCAGGTCTGGAATTGCAGACAGAACCTCTGTGCAGAGGCTTCAAGATGAGAAAACCCACGAGGAAGGCAAAGCTGGTCGAGATTCACACAGAAGAGAAACCCAGCAGGTTCTGGAACGGCCAGCTTGCTGATGAAACCTGGGAACCTTCCAGGTGAATGAGGCACCGGGTGATTTGTGGCTGCCTCCAGTGGGGCTTCCCCAGGCGCTGGCCCGGCACCTGTGCTGCTGAGTGTTCTAATCAACAGCAGAAGGCACGTGGATCCCACACGATTCAGGGCTCAGCTGGTGTCTGTAGATGTGACAGAGGACTGAACGGTACCAAGGAAGGATGCACAGAGGTCTCAGGAAGGAGGGGAGACACCCCAGGTGAAGGAGAGATCATTTAACACCTAAACTCCTGAGCTTGTGCTCAACAAATCCATGGCACTGAGTGTAAAGTTCAATAAACTTCACTGTTTGGTGAGGACCTACTATGTGCAAGGCATGGGCTTCCGGGGGGCTCAGCAGTAAAAACCCTCCTGCCAATGCAGGGGACGTTTGATCCTTGGGTTGGAAAGATCCCCTGGAGGAGGAAACGGCAACCCACTCCAGTATTCTTGCCTGGAACATCCCATGGACAGAGGAGCCTGGCGGGATATAGTCCACGGGGTGGCAAAGAGTCAGATGTGACTGAGCGACTAACCAACAACAATGTGCAAGGCGCCACGTCAAGGATGAGTGTGATTACAGAATGAAAGTGCAAGTTAAAGTATTAGTAGCTCAGTCATGTCCAACTCTGTGCGACCCCATGGACTACAGCCCACCAGACTCCTCTGTCCATAGGATTATCCAGGCCAGAATACTGGAGTGGGTTGCCTTTCCCTTCTCCAGGGGATCTTCCCAACCCAGGGATTGAACCTGTGTCTCCTGTATCTCCTGCATTGCAGGCAGATTCTTCACCACCTGAGCCGCCAGGAGTACGTCTGTAGAAACCATGTCATGGTCATTATGGGCTTCCCTGATAGCTCAGGTGGTAAAGAACCTGCCTGCAATGCAGGAGACCCCAGTTCGATCCCTGGGTTGGGAAGATGCCCTGAAGAAGGGAAAGATGTCCAGTATTCGGGCCTAGAGAATTCCATGGACTGCATAGTCCATGGGGCCACAAAGAGTCGGACAAAACTGAGCGACTTTCACTTTCACTTTTTAAAGGCAGGAGGCAGGACAAGAGGTCTGGGGAGGCTCCCTGGAGTAAAGAATTGGGATGGGCTTGCTCACTGGTTCGACTCTGGAGGTGACGTCTGACCCAGTTTTATGAGAAGACGGGGGGTATTCTGCCAAGAAAGCAGCAGCTTGCAGGCTGCCGGGACCGCAGTTGTGGGGCACCGGATCCAGGGTTGGTAAGGTCACATATGGAGCAATTGGACCAGCCATGGGGCCACATTTTAGGGGGCACAACAAATGGACAGGAACCACTGGGGCAGGGGGAAAGGCCCAAGGGACAGGCCTGCAAAAACGGTGAGGAGAGGCGTGGGGAACATGCAGGGCTCCCTAAGAGGCTGGCTTTCAGAGCACACACTTGCCCCACCTTCCGGAAGCCAGAGGGGCTCCGGGCACCCCAGGAGCGCCCCAGACTGGACCCCAGGGCTCCAAGGGACAGGATGAAGAGCACGGGGCCAGAAGGGCTCCCCAGGTCCCAGGTGTCAAGTAAGAATGAGAAAGCTTTAGACTACTGCAAAGTTTTCCACCTTCAAATGAGACGTGTGTAGCTCAACCACAACCTGGAGTTATAAACTCAATTGATTGTGGCATTTTTACCACGTGGCCAGATTTCGACTTCTGAGGGGTAGAAGAATTGCACGTGATTCTGAACTGTAGCTACAATAAGATAATTAAGAAAGTTCAGAGGTCATATAACTTCCTTGGAGTTTAAAATCACCTAAAAAATTTTAAACACCAAAAGGAGTTATGGTTTATACCTTCTGCTTAAACATTAAGATGAAATAACTTCATTGCTAAAGGCTAAAGGCTGATGTTTTCATTGCCTTTTTTTTTTTTTTTTAAATAGCCTTAACCAAAATAGAAGATCCTATTTGAGGATTTTTACTTCACAAACAAGACTATATCAATCATGGTGAAGAATTTTCATAAAGACACAAGTAACGTTTTTTAGTGTGCTGATTAACCAGCATGAATTCACATTTACTGCAATATCAAAACATATTTAGGAAAAATTGCAAAATGTAATGATGTAAAAGATATGGAGAGCGATTATGTGTATTTAACTGGAAAATTCAAAACCCCAGTGAAAAAGATAATGGAAATGGGCCGGCTGATTTGGTTTGTGAAACATCCTTGTACCATTTGTGAAAAACCCGACTATTCTCAATAAATGCAATTATTAAATAAATGATACTTTACACACACATATACAGTCACATACCACAGAAAAGTGTATGTATGATGAGAGACAGGAAGCGTGGCCCAGCAGCTTGTCAACCTCATTTTAATTTCCCTGGTGTAAAAGAAATATTTCTGTAGTTTCAAAACGGCCTTGTTACTAAAATTTGGGTTTCTAACAAATGAAAGCCGTTAGAATTCAAAGTGGGACAGCTGGTGTGCAGTGACCCAGCTGGAATTCCTAGCTTCAGAAATGACGTTCCTTGGCAGAGTTTTATGTGGTGCAAAACCAAAGGGCTACCACGGATGACTAGAGAGGAGGCTCAGATGGAACCGAGTCTTTGCTGTGCTTGGTTTGGAACGGACTCTAGTTTTCAGGCAGACGTAAATCTCCACACTCCAGCTTCTTTTTATAGTGTCACGCAAGCTACTGGAGAGTTCAGGGCTGGGCCAGGGGCTGGGAGATTGTGGTTGGAGGTTCGCTGACTGACGTGGCCTCTGCCTTAGTCCTCTCATCGTTCAACAGACACTGCGCATCTTTAGCATAATCTCATGCGGTTTTCTTTCATTCAGGGTCCTCTGGTGGCTCAGACGCTAAGAGGGGGAACTGGCTTGAGTTTAGACACAGGATTTCTTGAATGAGTAGTCTTTACGTAGAGACACAACTTAATTCTAATTCTCATAGCTGTTCCTCTTTATCTAGTTCATAATTTTTCAATTTTTCATGAGGATATAATGGAAAAGATGATCTAGTGACTTGCTAAAGTTTTAAAATATAAAACTAGAAGTTGTAAAGAAATTTCCTCATTTATCCAACTACTCACCTGGAGAGCCTTCCACCCACACACCCATCCATCCACCCACTTGTCCAACCATCATTCATCCACACATCCATCCATCTATCCATCCACACATCCATCCATCCACCCATCCACAAAGCCATCCATCCATCCACCCACACACCCATCCATCCACCCACACATCCATCCATCCATCCACCCATACTTCCATCTTTCCATCCATCAATACAAACATCCACCCAGCTATTTACTGTTAGTTCACTCTGTAAGACTAACTGGGCTGAAACTGGACATGGGGAAGAACTTGAATATATTATGGCAACACACACACCCCCCCAATATCCACAGCCATCTGCGTAACAAAATGGTCACTGAGAACTGAAAGCTGTCAACCCAGACTCAAGCTCAGGAGCAACACCCCCAGGAGAGTCTGGCAGGAGGCTAACAAGCACTGATGGACCAACAGGAGATCTCATGGACGCCCTCAGAACACAGGGGGAGAGAAGTCAAGATCTGGTCCCTGCACTGTTCTCTAAGATTACGAGCAGTGGGCTCATCCTCTTAGCTGTTCTAACACAGAAATTCCTTCTTACTGATGTTGCTGTCTGGCATTACTGGGTCCTGTTGTTAGGAATAAAGAAACAGAGGGTCCCTAACTCACTGCAAGCTGACGTTTAAGATGCTCAGTGATAACTTGCTCTGACATCTTGTTAAATTTGCATTCAGTGGAGTCAAATCTATAATCAAAGTACTTCCTAACTCTCTTTGTTAATGTCACTTCATTGAGTCGATATCCATAAAATCTTATAGGTTTACTAAAAGTTTGTCATGGGAAAATCAAATATTAAATGATCTTATAATTTATAACAACAGGATCATCAAAGGATATGGTAAATTTTACTACCTTCAGAAGCTTTGCATGGAGGAGCAGGGTATAGGCGGCTTCAGTATAGTTATCACATTCCTTGTGCAGGTCACAGAGCTTGTACAAATACCTGAGATGATAAAACACAGGTATGTTCTGAAAGCGTCACAAAATAATCTGTGTTGAGAACTGCAACAGCAAAATTCTACTTTCAACAGTAAATCATCTCTATACTTTTGTTTTTACAAAGTTCACAATACCTAATGCCTTGGAAGCTTCTGGTACACAAAGCATTAAGAAAAATCAACCAGAGTAAAAAACAATAGATACATTTTTAAAACTTTAAGTATTCTCTTTTCAGGACAAAACTGAAGATGGCCCAAGAAGGCACAATTGTGCTTCAAGCTTTCTCATTCTTTCTCATCTTTTCCAGACTTTTCTCCATACATTTGAAATGAGCTGACACAATGTTTCATTGTGATTTTTCACATGTCTATTGAGTCCTAATACACACACACAAAATCCATAAAGATACAAATCCATAAGAATAAAGAGCTCCAGTGATCACAGTGAATGTGATCAAAATAATTCTTCAGCCATAAAAAAAAAGGAGGCTTTTTAATACAAAGTAACCTACAACTGGATAAAAGAAACTGATTGTTTTCCCCAAAGTTTATTATATTCACATGTACTGCTTTTAAAGGAGAAAGTTAAAGTCTTAGAAATCAAAAGTTAGAAAATCACACCTTTGTTTATTCTTTATACAAATAAATAGACTAGAGACTCCAAAAAAAAAAAAAAAAAAAGAGAAAGAAAACCTTGCTGAATGTAACTAATCCATCATTAAACACAATGCCATGTGGATCATGTAATTATTCTGGTCTTCTAAATGGTGATCTTGCTAAAATTGACACGGTCACTAAAAGAGACCGATATGAAGAGGGTATCAATCATAGTCCAACATCCTAGTGAAAAAGGCAAGTGAAGCAGAAAAATCCAGCAGAAAATACAAAACTTGAAAATTTTGGTATCCAGGTAAGAATAGACTGAAAAGGCATAATATTGTCTTATTTCTGATGAAGTTAAAACTAGACTTCTCATTTGATCATATGGCTTTCTGTGAAACACTAAAATTTGTAGTGGTGCCTTTTATTATAAGGGTCAGTCAAGATAATCACAAACCCTTTGCAATAATTTGCTTCTGAGCTGACTAAGTATGACCCCCTCCACCCCCAGATCTCCACATCAGCCTGGATACACTGCCCTAGGCTTGACAATACTTTCAGGATCTCCACCAAATTCAAACTCCAGCCTTCACGATTTCCTACAAGATAAACCCCTATGATTATAAAATACTTTTTAGCATGGATTTGACAGACAGAAGTTATCATCAACAGGTCAGGGGTGTAGAGAAGACTGATGCTCACATACCGTATATACATTTCTTCCCTTTCAATCTCTTTGTAGAAATTCTGAAAGAAATCAAACCACAACACTATCTTAAGAAACCAGTTCTATAAAAGGTATCACATGCACATTAAAAATTCACAATTCTCCAACTTGTGTTAAAGACAAACAGACCCAACTCTTTGGATCTGAACCATAAATTCACATAAAATGCAGAAACCACTTACATTGCTCTTCATGTTTTTTTTTTTGGGTGGGGGGAAGAAATTCTAATGAATAAGTTTTCTGTACTCTAAATACTACAGGATGTATATGTTAATTTCAAATTCCTAATTTATCCTCTCCCACCATGTTTCCCCTTTGGTAACCTTAGGTTTGTTTTCTAAGTCTGTGAAGCTATTTCTGGTTTGGAAATAAGTTCATTTATATCATTTTTTCCCCTGATTCCAAATATAAATGGTATTATATGATATTTATCTTTCTCAATCTGATTTATTTCATTTAGTATAATCTCTAGGTCCATCCATGTTGTTGCAAATGGCAAAATTTCATTTTTATGACTGACAGTCCACTGTGTATCTATACCACATCTAAATAGATAACCAACGAGGACCTACTGTATAGCATAGGGAACTATACTCAACATCTTGTAATAACTTACAATGGAAAAGAATCTATGCTATACACCTGAAGTGAACACAACATTGTACATCAACTATATTTCAATAAAATAAAATGAAAAAAATGCCTGGCAAAACATTTTTAGAAATTAAAAAATAAGAGCCATGATGGCGTAAATCTACTTCTGTCATTTGAAAGTCACCCTTTTTCAGTTAAAACAAAGCATTACCCAAAGACGTGATATCTTAACCATTCTTAAACACTACAATTTTATGAGGAGTGGGAGAAAATTCATCTGGGAATAAGCATCATTAACATGACTTAAAGCATGCTGGGTCGAGCCTCACTCACCAAGAACCTTAAGAAGGCAACATGGTGTTGTAACTTGACTGGACACAATAGCCACGGGTCACGTGTACGCGAAGAGAAAGTCAGCTTGCACCTGCCACACACTCCGAGGGCTCAGCAGGCACATGGAGCCAGCGCCACTTTACCGTGTGGAACAGTGAGTGCACACAAGAGCATCTCCATCATCAGGGAGTTCCTACTGGGAAGTGCTGTTCTAGACAGACCTTCCAAAACACAGTATGAAATCCGGTCACTGCTCAGTAAAACACCTTGCGTAAGCACTGATAGAGGAAGGCTAGTCAGCTGATTATCAACAACGGGCTAACCCTACATGTGTGCTCAGTCACGTCCAATTCTTTGCCACCCTATGGACGCTAGCCCGCCAGGCTCCTCTGTTCGGGGTATTTTCCAGGCAAGAATACTGGAGTGGGTCTCCGTGCGCTCCTCCAGGAGACTGTCCACACCCAGGGATTGAACCCGCGTCTCCTGAGATTCCTGCATTGCAGGCGGATTCTTCACCCGTTGAGCCACCAAGAAAGCCCTAATTCTACATATTGTAGACTATTTTCAGATGAGCATAAATATTGCTAATACAGTTACATTTCTTTATGAGAAATCTCTACACTTTAAAATCTTTATTGTACACGAGGCACTAGAAAGGTATAGAATAGTCACCTAACAAGGTCTAAGGTACAGAGACATCACTGCCACTTTCAGTGTGAAATTCGGCACCTGCACACGAAGTGAGAACTCTAGAATGGGGGCCTGAGATAACTAGTGAATATCACTATCATGAACGCATGCAATTATCCAAGAAGATGAAATAGCCTGTTTTATTTCATTAGCCAAAAAAAGACATTGCTTCCACAATCGATCTGCCTGAAAAGAAATGCTAAATACATGCAGAGAGTAAGAGGGGGCGCGTTTAGAGATACGCACTAAGATTTCCACGTTTTGCAGCCTTTCAGCTGTGAGTGTCCCCTGGTTTCAGGTAATGAGGATATTTTTGGCTGAGAACTCAGAGCCACGTAACAAAGGAAAGCTACATCAAAGGCGAAGGATGAGCTGTTCACTTCCAGCTCTGACTCGCCAGTGTTTACAAGCTACAATTTCACACCACTCTCTTTGGCCCTCCTATTTTCAATCCTTTCCAAAGCTTTTGATCATTCTCCTCTACAATTTCACAACAGGGATATCATGCGACTTTCATTCCTCTCCGAGATATGGAAATGTCTTTATTTCCTGCCTGTGCTGAGTTCTGTTCCCTGCCTAGGACTTCAAAACCTCCCTAGCACCAAAGGACGTTCATCTCAAATCCCAATTTCTATGTAAAACTTTCCAGTACCTTGCATAAAAGTTCACACTGCTTAGCGGGAGCCCCACTTCTGGGCGCCCCCACCCCCGTGGTCCTCTCTCTATCCTAGCGCTGCCAGCTGTGTTTCTCCAAGCAACTGCATTGGGATCAGGCCCCCAACTCCAATCCAGCGATGCATTAATCTTTCAGAGCACATACATTTCACTGCGTTTCAGTTTTGTACTCCTTCATAACTAAGACACATCCTATTGATAAGATTTTTAGAGTTCTAGTTGCAACCACCTTAATTAACCTTATAAAGGGGCCACAAAGTACCTGACTTATGTTTGTAAATTAACAATGATTCTACTGCTCTCAGGCACAGATATGACAATTGCATAGACGAGCCAGGGGACATACAACAAAATCATCTACCAGTAACTGAAAACTTGTGTGATTATAAGGTGACAGTGAAATTCTACTTCATTACAAATCCGCATTTTGTCCAGTGGGAACTGTGATCCACTGTGTATACAGACTTGCTTGCAGAGGTCTGTCTACTTATACTGAGCTCAGTCACTTAGTCATGTCCGACTCTTCTCAACCCCATGGACTGTGTAGCCCACCAGGTTCTTCTGTCCATGGGATTTTTCCAGGCAAGAATACTGGAGTGAGTTACCACTTCCTTCTCCAGGGAATCTTCCCGATCCAGAGATCGAACCTATATTTCTTGCATCTCCTGCATTGGCAGGTGGATTCTTTACCACGAGCACCACCTGGGAAGCCCCAAGAAACAGACTCAGAGAATGAACCTATGGTTGCCAGTGGGGAGGGGCAGGGGGAATGGATAGTAGGGAGTTTGGGATAAACATGTACACATTGCTATATTTAAAAGGGATCACCAGCAAGGCCCTACTGTAGAACACAGGGACTCTGCCCAACGTCATGCGGCAGCCTGGATGGGAGGAGAGCCTGGGGGAGAATGGATATGTGGATATGTACGGCTGAGTCCCCTTGCTGTCCACCGAAACTATCACAGCATTGTTAATCAGTTATACTCCAACACAAAATAAAATGTTTAATTATAAAAAATTAAAGGACTTAGGCTACTGGCCAGAATAACAGCCTCTGTCTCTTATCTTTATTTTTTTTAAGTGAAAGTAAGAATACGATGTTAATGAGCCCACACAACTTAGCATGTTCCACCAACTCCATAAAAAAAGGAAAATATCACTGGTTCTAAAGGAGATTTGGCAATGGGCTTATGTTTCTTTATTGATGAATATATTTTATGTTCTTTGGTTTTAACCTTAGGATTTCAAGGTAATTTCTGCTTAGTGATCAGTTGAGTACATTTTATATCTTTCTTAACATATGTTTATACCTCCATATTCATTTAAAGATAGAAAGACTCTTGAGAGCCCCTTGGACTGCAAGGAGATGAAACCATTCAATGCTAAAGGAAATCAGTCCTGAATAGTCATTGGAAGGACTGATGTTGAAATTGAAGCTCTAATACTCTGGCCACCTGATATGAAGAACTGACTCATTGGAAAAGACCCTGATGCTGGGAAAAGGCTGAAGGCGGGAGGAGAAGGGGACGACAGAGGATGAGATGGCTGGATGGCATTACTGACCCAATGGACATGAGTTTGAGTAAGCTCCGGGAGTTGGTGATGGACAGAGAAGACTGGCGTGCTGCAGTCCATGGGGTCACAAAGAGTCGGACATGCCTAAGTGACTGAACTGAACTGAACTGAAGTGAGAAAGACATATTCGTTTCTATGAAACTCTATTTGTTTCATAAGAAAAGTACCAAGATAAAGGTAAAAATGGACCAGGAGGTTAAAAATATATTTATAAGATTAAATGTAATCTTAGCAGTGAATATTATGAGATAGAACATCTACCTGTAAGAATCTAGTTATGTTTCTCCGAAATCCAGAGATCTATTATATTTTTTAAATGAAAGAATCAGGTTGGAATCCATCCTCCCCAGGAAATGGTTAAGAACAGAACACGTGACTCTTCATGGGATGATTCAGGATGTTTCAAGCTGAAGGAAGTGAATGATGTCAGATAGTCTCAGGATGAGAGAGGAACACGGGGTACAAAGTCAGGAACTATGAGCTCAGGTGTCCTCACAAATGCTCACTGTTCTGATCCTGATTCTGATTCTAGTAAAAGGCCCTGTTCAGAGTTCACCACCATATCTCCACTAGGTTTGGCATCCTGGTGCACTCAAAAAGATTGTGCTTGAAACAAAGATTAATAGTAGTCAATCATCAAAGCTGGAAACCTCATCAACATAATAATAATTCTTCCTTCAGGACACAAATGGGCCTCTCGGATCCCCTTAAAGATCAGAGGGAGCACTAGAAAAGGATGTCCATGGTAGGGAAGGATTTTGAAAAGGTTTCTGCTTCTCTCATGCAGAAAAATACTGATTTCTATTTTGTGTTAACCACATTGGCATCATCAAAGTACATTCTTTTGGACAGAGGAAAGAAGGCAGGAAGATAAGAGCTGGGCTTATTTTTGAACAAATGATCGAGGACTTAATTGGGGCAGAGCTCACTGCTACCCCAGTGCACAGTCAGGCTACAGATGCGTGGAGAGGCAAACGGCCAGTGGGCCAGATCTCAAGGACGGAAGCCGGTACTGCCGACAGTGGTCCAAGACCCTTATGAAGCACATGCAAATGTAGTTAGATGTTTCAAGCTCACTCATCTTTCCTCGACCATGTCCAGTCTATTGATGAGACCAAAGGCATTCTTCATGCTGCAGGTGTTCTGGACTTCTAGCATTTCTCTCTTTGATTCTTTCTGAGAGCTCCCATCTTTCTGCTTATATTACCTATTCTTCCACTGTTGCTGTTGTTCCCTCAGTCATGTTCTACTCTTGGTGACCCCCAGGGACTGCAGCACGCCAGACTTCCCTGTCCTTCACCATCTCCCGGAGTTTACTCAAACTCATGTCCATTGAGTCGGTGATGCCATCCAACCATCTCGTCCTCTGTCCACTCGGCCATCCTGACACGCTGGTCTTCCATAATGTCTACTTTTTCTGTGAGTGCCCTTAACATGTTAATAATGGCATGCTAATTCCCAGTCTGATAATTCTAAAATCTTATGTCCAAGTCCAGATCTGATGTTGTGATTCTTCGAACTGTGTCTTTTGCCTCTAAGACACCTTGTAATTTTATGTTGAAAGTGCTAGTTAAAAGGAGCCAGGTAGTGGCTACAGCGGCAGTTTCTGCTCCAGGGAACTGTGATTTTCTGTATCCTCCTGTCTCTCCAATTTGGGGAGCAGGCGTTTTCCCAGTGGATCTAAGATGACTCTAAGAAGAGTTGTTGATTTTCAGTTTACCAGCTTTTTTTCTTGTAGTGAGGATGGGAATAACCACTTCCAAGCTCCCTTACGTACTGGACCAAAAACCTTAAGTCTCCCATGTTTAGATTTTCAAGGAAAAGAAAACTTGCTCTCGTAATATGTATCACTGGCCAAAACAGGTTGGCCAGCCGCAGAATGAAGGGCTGAGACTGCACAAGCTTTCAGCGCCAGCTCCTGGTGGCAAAGTTTAGATTCAATGTTGACACTCAAGTAGAAGGAAGGTAAAAAGTATTCCCTTTCGCTTAACTTTTTAATCCAAACCCCTCTGGTGATTTTCAAGAATGAATGATGTGTCTTGCTCTCTTGGCACAAAAGTCCATTCCCATGAGCTCACAGGGCCCACAAGTCCATACAAACGGGGGAAGTCAGGGCAGGGCTTCCACCTGCTGTCCAACGATCAGGTGGTGATAAGGACAATCCAGGGAAGTAAAGAGAAGAAACCAGAAGCAGTGTTTCCTGGCGTTCCTGCGTCGGGACAGGCAGGGGACACTGACAAAAAGGCTACCAGGGCCAGCAGTCTGTCTGGCTCCTTAAGGGAGCAACAGAGAAGGAAGATGCAGAGAGAGGCAGAGAACTCTGGAGCCAGACGTGGGCTCACGTGGCTCCTTAGGGCCATGAGGTTTGCCAACCACTCCCAGCAACTGAGCTTGCCGTAAAGCTTCCTAAAAGCTCCTTGCCCTGCCGCCTTGCCTGAGGCACCACGACTGCGTCAGGAATGGGGTGTCCTCAGAAGCCGGCCAAGTCCAGTGACCGCAGCTGTGCCAGAGGCTGATGGACGCGGGTGGCCAAGCTCACCCGGGCCTTCCTGTGGCCATGCACGGGCTTCCGGTGGCTGGACCGCAGATCACCACCACCTTGGTGGCTTGACACAATCGCTCTGTGCTCTCTCACCGTTTTGGAGGCTCCAGAGTGAAATCCACGTGTCAGCAGGGCCACGGAGCCTCCAGGAAGAGAACTGCCCCTTTCAGCTGTGCTGGCTCCGGGCGCTCCTCGGCTGTGGCAGCATCCCTGGCATCACTGCTCCCACTTCACCCGGTCTTCTCCTCAGGGTCTCTGTCATTTCCTTTTCTCTCCCTTAAAGAATACCTGTCACTGGACTTACCCCCTTCTGGGTAACCCAGGTCGGTCTCATCTCAAGATCCCGAGTCACAACTGCTACGAGTCTTTTTTCCAAATAGGGTCATTTTCATGTTTCTGCGGATCAGGACCTGGGCATCTCTTCCGGAGGCCACCATTCCCCCCACCACAGTTTACAAGGCTCCTAGTAACGAACACACTTAGGGGACTTCCCTGGTGGTCCAGGGGTTCAGAATCCACCTTGCGATGCAGGGGACACAGGTTGGATGCCTGGTCTGGGAACTAAGATCCCACACGCCGCTGGGGCAACTGAACCCACGGGCCATAATGACTGAAGACCTCCCGTCCTGGAGCCCGTGCTCCGCAACAATAGAGGCCCTCACACTGGAACTAGAACAAGTCCATGCCCAGCGATGAAGAGCCCATGCACTGTAGCAAAGACCCAGCACAGCCATCAATAAGTATTTAAAACAAAACCCACCCAAACTCCCCACTTAGGATTTGCAATCACTGAGGGCGCTCCCTGGTTACAAGACAAGACAGATCTTCTTATCTTCCGAACCAGGGGAAGAACAATTGCGCAGACATCCAGAGCAAAGACGGTTGCACAGACACGCTTATTGTGCAGACACGCTGAAACAGCAGATCTGCAAACAGCCCTGCCTTCCTCGTCCCCTGCAACAGACGAGGAAACAAGCGGAGGAAGCCACACACGGCCCTGCAAAGCTCTGGGGCCAGCTGTCCCAGAGCTCTGAAATTCTTGGTTCATCTCCCAGCTTCCTGGACAGATGGGACATTTAAGCTCTCACTCACCAGCACGTTGACTGTGCAGCTCATGCGGTTTTCTTTGTTCTCATCGTGCATGATGGTTCTATAGTCCAGAAGTCTCTCCATCAGGCGCACGACAAGCTTTACGAAAGTCTCCCCTGTTTTGGCGAGGTATTTGTGTTTCCTGCAGTGCTCCAAGAGGCTGAAAAATAATTACACACACCTTGTTAATCACACTCAGAAAAAGAAACTGGACTGAGGTGCAGTTTAAAATATTTTCCATCATTAACACTTTTAATTATTTCTGGGCTACAAAGTTCATTGTCGTCTAATTACAGTCTCTCTGTCTCCATTCTGACATAAATCCCACTGTTAATCAACACTTACATTTTATCAAATAACACTTTGTACTGCTCATCGCCTCTGCCTCCTTCCACTTCATGATCCAGCTTGGTGATGATCTCATTTTCAAACTATAATTAAACAGAGGAAGCGTAAATAATCAGCATGGTGGCTATTTCATTTCATGACTTGAGTGTCAATAATACATAAATCGTCGACAGATCGTCATTGGAGAGTTGCCCTGGAACTTTGAAGCTTGATTTCATTTAAGAGGTGCCCTTCTCGAACCCCTGGGGGTTTCTGATGGGCCCCTGTCACAGGGAGAATCTTTCATTTCCCTCCCTGGTTGATGAAACCTCAATGCATCTTCTGATCCCAGGAGCAAGAGCCACAGAGAGAAAGACAAGGCAATCGTAAGGGGAAAAAAATCAAGGAGCAACATAGAAAAAAGTCCCAAACTTCATCTTTATGAACAAGTAACAACTAAAATAGCTCCTCGGTTCCTGGAAAAGAACAGACGCTGTGTCACTTGGCAGCAGAGTTCTCTGCAATCTGAAAATAGGCGAAGGGCCACTTCCCTGCCACGCCTTAAGGGACCTCAGTGACACAGCTCATCCTGGACGACAAACGGTAAAAAACAAGAGGGGCCATGCCTGTAAGTCAGACCAGCAGACACCTCGAGAAGGTCCCTCCAGGCCTTTCCTTGAATCCTCCAGAGCCTCTGATTGGATTTCCAGCGTATTATGACGGGAAAGGACCCTCAGGATTGATGGTCTGTCTGTCTCACACTTTCAGAACAGCTCTGAATCCTGGGGAGGTGCGAATCTCCAAAATGTTTTCACGGAGGTCATGGACTCCATGGCTGATCATGCTGGAAATAACTCCTGTAATAATGATGGATGTGCACCCCCCCCCCATATCCTCGTGGCCCCATCTCCATCCCTGGCACATTTCAGAGCCACCTGAATATGGGGATCCGGCCAGGTGAGGGTCCCTGCAGTTACTCACGGATGTGGGACAGGCAGGAATAAGGGGCTGCGAGAGCTTTAGTTCCCGAGAAATGAGGTACCCACACTGAACCCAAAGAAGATGAGCAAAGGGGGAACTTCAGGAAACGAGGGCTGAATTCAGGGTTCACACAGCGAGCAGACACGGCATATATGCGAGGGTCTCTGGGATCCTCCTTTTAAAAAACTATATTGAAGTAGAGCTGATTTTCAATGTTGTGCGAATTTCTGCTGACAGCAAGGGGACTTGGTTATACACGTACATATCCTTTTCCCCTTCTCTTCCACTATGGTTTGTTTTAGAAGACTGAACACAGTTCCCCATACTTGTTGCGTATCTATTCTATATATATTAGTTTGCATCTGATAACCCCAGACTCCCATCCATCTCTCCCCAATCCCCTTCCGCTTGGCAACCACAAGCCTTTTCTCTTGGTTTGTGAGTCTGTTTCTGTTTTGTAGGTAAGTTCATCCATGCCATATTTTAGATTCCACATATCAGTGATGTCCTATGACATTATCTCTCTTTCTGACTTACTCCACTTAGTAGGATCATCTCTAGTGGGATCCCCTTAAAGTATATGCTCAGACACTGCTTCCCCAGGCAACTAGTCCCCTGCTGTTATTGGGATTCCATAAGAATTTAAGCTGCATGAGAAGAAGAATTTTCTTCTCTGTTGGTCTCTGCTGTATTCCCAGCCCCCAGGATAGCCCCTGGCATGGATGATCTAATGGGGTGAATATGCTACATACACAGACATTACTGCATAGAGTTGGTGTTAAGTTGGAGCTGGGGAGGACTTAATAGGGCCCCCAAGCAGCGGGCCAGTAGGTTACTAAGATACAACCTTGGCCACACAAGCCAAGTGGTGAACACACTCATTGCAGTGCTTGTAACTGGTCCATCCAACACTGTCTACTGCACTGCGGACCTGGGGCCCCACTGCTGCCGTGATACCTGCAGTGACATCCCTGTGAAGCAGAAGGCAAGGGGGCTGGAGAGACCCAAGGAGCAGCCTCAAAGCACGACCTTGATCAGGACATGCTGCCTGAAGTCACAGTTTCATCACGCTACGGATGAAACAAAGGCTTAAAACAGGACTGGAGAGAAGTATTGATTCGTGCTTGACATCAAGGACTTAGCAACATCACAAAAACTGGGACTTCAGTAAATCCCTGCAATTCTCTTCTTGATCTGTTTCATTGTCTCCTCCCCCCAGTAAACACCCTCTTTGATTCTGTTGGGCTTAAGAAGTTCAGGGATTTTAGGAACAGAGAAAAAAAGATGGTTCTTTCTACGGAAGAAGAAAGAATGAGTTGCATTTTTTTTTTTTGGTTCACCTGAGGTCTCAGGAGAATGACTTTTACTATATAATAAGAACTGTTGGACACTAACCCACTATTACTCTTCTCTTTACAGAAAAAAACTCTGCAAAAGGTGGTTCTGTCTGGAGACTAGCAGAAGAGAAATGGCTGGCTACTGGACCGAAAGCTGGCGTTTCAAGGCAGCCGCATCTTCCATGATGGCACCATGATGGGGATGCCAGCAATTAAGTGGTGAGTGCTGATTCTTCAGAAGAAACCACCGTGAGGTAAAATAAGACTAAATTTAATTGAGACACACAATTCAATTTCACACATGTTTAAGGAGCATACAACAAAGAAGGCTTAGAGAGTGAAGAAAAACATACCTCATCCTAACACAGGCAGACACACATCGGCACTACAAATTGCTCATCACTAGTTAATCAGAAGGTATTTGAATTTAGAGGCTGCTTTCTGGAAATGGCATGTTTTCTCTGCTTCTCCACAAACCTCGCTGCCACAAAACAAGGGCAATAAAGGAGGCTCCAGCTCCCTAAGTAGGCTGCTTATCAAATTTGACTGATGAATTTAATGTTTTCTAAAAAGAGTGGATGAATGATAAGTAAATCAGAAGAACACAGCTGATCCTAATTTCACTAACCTCAAGTCTAAACTCTGTAATTTGCACAAGTGCTTGGCAACCCTATCCTGTTTATCAGCAAGATTCAATTCCACAGATCTGCAGCTTAGCCTCAAATGCCAGGGCCTTCATCAATTTTCACCAAATATACTAGCATCAGTTCGCTCCTGTGCTGTGAACTGTTATCACAATCAGGATTAAATGATCCTGTCCAAATAAACTGGAGAAAGTACGTTTGCTGAAAGAGCAGGGTTGGTTTTCTAAAAATCATGTTGATTATCTTACTTGTAAAGGCATGCTGTCTGGTAATTTGAAACAGGATTCTCTATGCTTGGGATAAAATTAGCAAGGGTTTACTGTGTTGCTCAGAAGGTAACAGAGGCTCACTCATGTGATAAGCAAAATCATTATATTATCCCCTCTTTTCTGAAACACTAATATCGCTACAGAAATATCCACAGGATGTCTGACTTAAAATATTGAACAGAGTGTCTCTAAGCACCCGATACCAGTGGCCCTATGAGAAAATGAAACCTAAAAGGCCACGTATAAACACAGGGCTTTTCAGAAGGTTGCCGTCAAGCTGAACACAGTGGAGGCTGAACGGAGCTATGCTCGCAGGAGTAATGTATGACATTAACATCATCTTCAACTCAATTAACTTAGGAAGAACCATTGCTTTCACCTCTCAATGCCAACATGAACCATGGGTTATTGGCTCTAACTTAAGAGATGGCGGAATGAAAGGCCTCAGTACAGGATAATCTAAAAAGCCGTTTCTCCTTGGTTTGGAATGCATCATTACTGTTGGGGGTTAGACTTAACATTCTTGCTATACTGCATTTATAAATGCATAAAACCCGGCTTGCATTCTCCAGGTATCCGGGGACATGTTTAGAGAAGAGATCTGGGGTTATGTCAGAGCAAGGCAGGACCAGGATGGAAGGTTGGAACCGGTACCTCACCACACGGGTCAACAGCCGAGAGAAAGCTGAACGCTAGGACTGCGGGAAGCGAAGCACATTAGCAAAAGTTTCTTTGACCCTTCAAGAAAACCTGAGTGCAGGCAAGCTGCTTCTTACTGCACGCTGCCTTACTGTGCTTCGCAGAGACTGCACTTTTACTGGCTGAAGGTCTGCGCCTTGAGCATGTCTCTCCACGCCATTGATCGAACAGCATTTGCTTAGTTCTCTGTGTCAGTTTGGTAATTCTAGCAATATTCCAAACTCTCTACCAGCCTTTAAGACTCATTGAGGGCTCAGATGACGGTTAGCATTTTTTAGCAATAAAATATCTTTTTCCTTTTTAGCAATAAAGTATTTTTAATTAAGGTATGAACATTGCTTTTCTTAGATAAGATGCCATTGCACATTTAAGAGACTGCCGTACAGTGCAAACACAACTTTTATACGAACTGTGAAACCAAAAAATTCATGCGGTTCACTTTGTTGAGATTTCCCTTCATCATGGTGGTCTGGAACCAAACCCACAATATCTCCTGGGCCTGCCTGTCTGACTACACTTTGTCCTAATTTGTGTTTTTTAGAGAAAAGCATCTCACAAGATGCTGGAGGTCTGATCAAGGTTTTAGACCATCCCCTAGTATTAGAGAGCTCCAGAAATTAGATTCTCTTTCGTTCTGTGCCCCCAGATGGAACTGCCTAAGCCAACAGCATTGCAGAACACACCCTTCTCTTTAGCATGACTAGAAGGCTAGGGTAGGGTGGGTGGAAGTCAGTTAACTGTCTGTGTGGATCACATGGCCAAGAGGAAGGCACAGGCTTAGCAGAGAGCATCCTGGTCTCCCACACCCTTGGGGCTCCGTGCTCCCAGGTTGACACCTGAAAAGTAACTGACGCCCCCCCAAATCTATCACTCAGCCTTTACTCCTTGTGCTCAGACACACCATGATTTTGAGGTATATTGCATTCCCCTGGCCTAACCGCTCTGTAAACTTAATTACACACTTAATTAGTCTCTGGCACTCCATAGCCCACGTCCTATCGATAAGGTCCCCACATCCCTCTATGTCTAACAAGCAGGCAGCTCAGTGACCGTGAAGCTTCTGTGAAACACCCAGGAGGCTATAGTCAAGCCCCAGACCTGCAGCAGCCTGGCAGGGGACTGTCTGCTGCGTGGCGACACCTGGCGACACCTGGGACAGGTGCAGCTGTGCCCCTCTGCTCCGCAGCACAGACCGGGGACTGCCTTGGCTGCCTTCATTGACAGTTAGCTCCAGGAGCAAGCCTGCACATAAGGCCTGTGGGTTAAAGGGGATTATGGGAGTCTAGGCAGATCTTTGGGCTTCCCTGGTGGTGCTAGTGGTGAAGAACCCGCCTGCCAATGCAGGAGACGTAAGAGATGTGGGTTCAATCCCTGGGTCGGGAAGATCCCCTGGAGCTGGAAATAGTAACCCACCCCAGTATTCTTGCCTGGAGAATCCAATGGACAGAAAAGCCTGGTGGGCTATGGTCCAGGGGTCACAAAGAGTCAGACACGACTGAAGCGACTTCACATGCACACACTCAGGCACCTCTTTGCTGGAAAGCTTTTATAATAGTAATAGGATTCAGTATCATCAGAACTCTCAGAGTCCAGGGTGTTAGTTTCCATGACCTCATGGACCACTTTTGAGTCTGGGGTTCAGTGAAATGAAAGCCTAATTTGGGGGTCATGTTTCCTTTCTAAGCATCCAAAACAACAGAATCAAGTATTATTTTTTAATTGAAAGCAAGAATAAAGCAATCAACAAAATCCCAACGAACTGAAGAATAAACAAAAAATCACCACCGAACATATTCACATTCATATTACAGTGCAAACTACATTGGCTTTGCCACCAAGAGGCAAAAGCTGCCAACACCCACTGGGCTTATTCAATTATTTGCTTAAGGTAACCAGCCTGGGCAGCAGGAAGAGATTATTCAAACAGGAATTCGCAAACATTTAGGACACAAAGATTACTCATGCTATAATTTTTTACAACTAAATAGGAATTTCTGGAAGTCTTGGGGCATTTTGCTGACCCTCAGGAAGAGGACAGAAAATGGCTCTGTGACCAAAAACACTATATTGTTGTGGAGTCTTTTCCATCCCATTTTTACTAATGGTCTAGAGCCCACATGGCCATTTGCTGCAATTCTTAGCTGTTAGTTCTGTATTTTCCAAAGATAGAAGGAATGGAATTCTTCAAAACACAGGTGCCAAGGGAGAATTTAAAAGGTATGCTTTTCTTCTGAATCAAAATCTAGTGAGGCTGAGGCTCAGAATGTACTCATTTGGGGGGCAGGGTCTGGTGGCTCAGACAGCAAAGAATCCATCAGCAATGTGACAGATTTGGGTTCAATTCCTGGGTTGGGAAGATCCCCTGGAGAAAAAAATGGCAACCCACTCCTGGATTCTTGTCTGGAAAATCCCATGGACAGAGGAGCCTGGTGGGCTACAGTCCATGGGGTCCAAAGAGTTGGACACGACTGAGCAACTAACTCTTTCACTTTCACACTTTCTCGGTAAGACAGGGGAGAGGTTAGTCAAGGCTCATCTTGTCATTACAAGGCTCAGCTGAGCTATGTAATGTGTGCATGCTCAGTCATTCAGTTAATCCCACTCTTTGCAACCCCACAGACTGTAGCTCACCAGGCTCCTCTGTCCATGGGATTATCCAGCAAGAATATTGGAGTGGGTTGCCATTTCCTCCTTCCGGGAATCTTCCTGACCCAGGGGTTGAACCTGTGTCTCTTACATCTCCTGCATTAGCAGGCGGGTTCTTTACCACTAGCGTCACCTGGGAAGTCAGTTGCCATGCCCTCGTCCAGGGGATCTTCCTGACCCAGGGATAAAACCCATGTCTCCCACGTCTCCTGCACTGCTGACAGATTCTTTACCCCTGAGCCGTCGGGAAAGCCTGCCTGCCGACATGAAGCAGATTACTTTCTGGGTGGGAAGGATTTCTAGAACGCAAGGCCACTTGGTACACACGTGAGCCTCCTAGTTAAGACACTCCTGTCTCATCCAAGCTCTTCCACGACGGATCAGATCACGTGGACCTGGTAGGACCTGCCCAGAGCCAATGGTATCAAGGTCAGGAATTGCCTGCAGCCATTTCAAGAGGGTCCCAGGCTACCAGGAGGCTACCATAACCCAGGCCACCCTATCCCACCTCCACGTCATCCTATCCTACTTCCATGCCAGACCCCCAGTGCTCACACATTGGGGAGACAGGACGAGCAACACCCAGGACGCAGGAAAGGGGACACTTATTTTGAAAGAAGATTCCTGCTCCTTCTTGCAGAAATGGAGACAAGGAAGAAGCAGGCTCTTGGGGAACTGTATGTATTAGAACATTCTAATGAAATGCCTGGAGACCCTAGGAGCAACAGCCCTGGGGAACTTTTAAAAAAAGCCAATGTGTAAGACATGGTTTTGAATTCCAATGACGGCGTGAGGCAGCTTAAACTTGAGTGAAATGGCGGGTAGTTCTTCTGAACCCAGCAGGTCACTTCTCCACCGCAACTGTTAAGAGTGTGAACTGCTCACGGCACGTAGTGCACAGGAGAGTCTGAACAGCCCCATTCTGAAAGCTACAGCAACCTCTCAAAAAAGAGGCTCCATCACATGTTCCAAACACTCAAGTTTTGTAAACATGAAAACCTTCATGCCTTCCCCTCCCTCCATTTGGTCTGCACATCTGCTGTGAACGCAGAGCGAATCTAAGCCTTGTTGACGTGCCTAACGACGTTAGGTAATTGAATTGGTGGCAGATTAAACAGCAGTCAGCCAGCCCCGTCCTAGAAGTCCCCTGGATGGGGGGGAGGGCAGGGCAGCCGTGGCTGCCGTTCCGTGCACGTGTCAGCCACACATGTTCCCCAGCGTCGCCGACAAGGCAGAGCGGGCACGCCCTGTGCTTCAGGAGGGGGGCCCCCGGAGGACGAGAGCCGAGCAGAGAACAGAAACTAGTCTCAAAAGATACGGCGAGTGGACACACAAACGCTGTGGCCCAGGAGAGCCTGGAATGGGGGCGGCGGGAGCAGATGGGCCCTGGGGCTGAGACAGAGGAAGAACCACAAGTCATCGCAACCCACCAGCGAGGCCAGGACGGCAAGCCGAGGCCGGGCCGGTGGGACGGGACCCGTGACCCGGAGGACGAGGGGCCTGGCAGGAGCGAGGGCCCTGGGGAAGCAGGAGGTTTGGGAAGGATGGCACGCCCTGCGGCATCCACATGCCTTCACCCCAGGGAGGCTAAGATAGGTCAGTAGAAAATCTGAGCGGTCCCAACGGAAAAGGAAATTGATCATTTCCCAATTCATAAGACCAGATTACTTTAGCAAAGAGATTTTTTTTTCACTGACTTTTTTTTTTTTTGCCCTGATTTTACGTTCAGGGTGTCTTTTCACCTGTCTATGAAGGTACAAACAGAAGATAATATAAATGAACAAATGGCCAAGGATCCTCAACTGAAAATTCATGGCTGTGGGTATGCAGGCTCTTAGTTCCCTGATAGGGATCGAACCTGCACCCGCTGCAGTGGAGGCATCAAGTCTTAACCACTGGACCACCAGGAAAGTCTCTACATATACCTTAAGGAATTTCATCTGTCTCATTGCACAGGTAAGAACACCAAGGCGCACACTTAGAAGAAGAAAGGCAAAGACTTTAGACTTAAAAATAAGGTAACTCAGCAAGAAGCAGCCAGTCAGAAAATAACAGTAAGGTCTGATCAAACCCTCTTCGGCACCTATCAAGGAGGGTAAAAGAGTTTTACCCAGTTTTAATGTGTAAGTAAATCCAGATAAAAGTAACTGAAAGCTAAAAACAAAGAACAATGCTCCATAAAGCTGAGAGCAGTCCTTAAGAACGATAGGCTTCTTCCACAAGGAAAGCCTAGGACTCTTCTCTCTTAAGATGCAGGGAAGTGTTTTCCATATTCAGCACGTGTAACTGCAGAATTATCTATGAGTCCTTTCAAGAGGACACGCCATAGCACCTTGAGAAAGTGGCTTGTCTCCAAGCCACTTACTGCACACCCACATCCTTACCATCTGGAAGCTTCGGGTGGAGTGGAATTCACACTGCATCATGTCGAAGAAGATGGGGATGGTGGCTTTGCGAAGCTCTGTCTCTGGAATCAGCGTCATTTCTAATATGGGACCGACCATCTCTGGAATGAACTTGATCTTGTGTTGACCTTGAATAAAGAAATGCATTATTCAAAAATTTTTTTAAAAAAGGATTCTGAAATGGGCTTCAGTGGACAAAACAAAACTACACAGGTCACTATGATCTGAAGGCTAGGACCTGGAGAATATATATCCATTTCTCATCCACAGGCAACAATTTTGAATGTGTTCAGCCTGTAGTATAAGAAGTGGACAGTACTGTGAATTTTAAGTAAAGCTATTAGAAAAATCCATCTAGTACAGGGCCTGCAGTCATGGTTTGTCTGTTACAGACAATAAATGCCATTTCACAAATAGACAATTACATCACACACATAAAAGGCGTGAGCGGCCAGTGGGTAACCAGGTTTGGAAAGAGAGGGCTGGGAGATGGGACACTGGGCATCTCACTTTGTAGATAATGAAAAAGAGCTGAAGTGAAGGCAGGTAGGGTAGATGGTCTCTTGGGCCCTCTCTGTCTGTAACATCATTTGAAAAACAGTTTACTATTTGGAACCTCTGTAAATAATGTTGAGTGATTTCTGTAACCTTCCCAATGACTGCAATCAAAGAAAACAATGCCAGACCTCAGAATATGAAGCTGTGAAAACAGAAAGGACTCTCTCTTTTTTTTTTTTGACTAATGATGTGATTGGAAAATGCTTGTTTATTTATTTTTAATATTTATTTATTTATTTGGGTCTTAGTTGAGGCCGGTGGGGTCTTCATCGTGTCATGAGGGATCTTTCATTGCAGCTGCGGTGCCCGGGTTCAGTAGCTGAACATGCAGGCTTAATTGCCCCATGGCATGTGGGATCTTAGTTTTCTGACCAGGGATCAAACTTATGACCCCTGCATTGGAAGGCGGATTCTTAACCACTGGACTATGAGGGAAGTCCCCGAAAATGCTTAGTTAAATAACTACTTTATCTTTATCTCACCTGTATTGTCCAGATATAATTTTTTTAAGCATCAGATTATAATATTCATTATGATTCACAGGGCAATAGTATTTTCTTAAAAACCACTTTAGAAAGACCTTCTCAAATACTATTGCCCCATGACTACTAACTAATATTATAGTATTAGCTGACATTTACTAAGTATGACTACAAGACAAGCCTCATGGAAAGAGCCTCACTGATTCTCAACATCATTTTGTGAGATGGTGACCACACCTCCTTCAATTTTAAAAATTGAACTTTAAAAAAAATGTAATAGGCTTTATATTTTATAGCAAAACTGAGCAGAAGGTACAAAGATTTCTCCTACACTCCTACCTCATTAGCACCACCCTCTCCTAGAGCGGGGGCCATTCTGAACTCTGTTTTCCAGAGGAAGAGACTGCAGACCTCCCAACACCAGCGTGCTGTCCACTGGAAACAGCAGGGCAGGATGGGAACCCGGGTCTGGGGTTCTGAAGCCTCGGCCTGTCCCCCATTCCCTGCCTGCTCGTCACGGGATGGCTCCAGGGGAGTGGCTCTCGCCGCCCCTCTAGAATAGAAGGACGCTGGCTGTCCACAGCGCCCCCTTATCTGTCTGTTCTCACAGTCACCCACGGGCAGGGAGCTCCCTAGCGATCCAGTGGCTACAACGGCTTGCACCGCTGAGGTCCCGGGTTCAATTCCTGGTCCGGGAACTAAGACTTGGCTTCACAGCCAAACAAGACAGACACGCAGACACAGACGCAGGGGACAGGGGCCTGTCATTTTCTCTAGTGTTACTGGAGTAACACGCTTCTAAAATGTGTCCCTCAGGAAGTAGAAACTGGCTTCTTTCAGGTTCCAAACCTGTTTATTTTTCTTTTCTATCTCAATTATGTGTTTGGAAATGTTGGTATCATACCTTTTGAGGCCTCTGCTCTTGACTGCTAACTCAAAAATCTGGTTTTTTTTTTTTTCCATTTTTTGCTGCCATTTTGCCTCACCCGGGCAGTGGCTTCCAAACCTTGCTGGACCTAAACTCCTGAGGGCTGAGAGTGATGAGGGTGAGCTTCCAGAGAACCTAAAGTGATAAGAGGCCAGCAGAGGGAAGAAGCTGGGAGACCCCCTCTCTCCCCACCCACACCTGGAAAGAAGATGCTGGAAACCTCATTTCCAAAAAATGGGGGTGTTGGTTTTATGTGAGATTACATGACGTAATTAAATTTAGAGGCAGGGCCTATCCAGAAAGTGGTCTTTTAAAATTCCTGCCTTCTTATCTTTAATTTCAGAACTTCTGATTTATTTTTATTTCACTCCATTATAATTTATATCATTTCTTTCCAACATGTAATAGAAGAATGCATAAGAGTTAAATGCTTGAATGAATTATTTGCAACATTCTGTTATTAAGATTTGTAATTTACCCAGAGTTAATCAATATTACTAATATTTTTACATAATCTGGATATAGAATGGATATAATAAATAATTTAGCTTTCCTTAGAACTCAGCAAATAGAGATTTCAGAAAAGAGAACCATTAAATGAATTTGGTTATTATAAATGAAGACCCTTAACAGAATATATAATCCTCATAAGTGGCCTAAATGAAATATATTCTGAAATTTGTACCGAGTGGACATATACACAAAATGTGACGTTCAAGAAGGAATCTGAATATTACTAAAATCTTACTTTAAAAAATCTTATTAACCTTTACTAAATAAATAATACTTTGGCTAAAGCTCTAATATAATGTGATTTTCATCACTTCCCCCAAAGCTTATTGTTTCTGAAAGGCATGTAACTGATGCAAAGCATTCTCTCAAAAATGCTATTATATTCTGTCTCTCAGGTGTCACTTCTCTTGTATTATGTCTAAAAAAATGCCAGAGCCAGTGTTTCAGAAAACAGATGCTGGTGACAGAAAGGTGTTCATCAGGCACAACTGCAGTATCACAGAGGACTCTGTCACCAAGAGTCTACTGTTCCAGGCTGGGAGGAGAGTATAGGATAGTAACAAGTGGCTGTGAACGCAGGGATTGGAAAGGTTATGTTCCAAAAACAACGGTGTCTCCAATTTCACTGTAATTGTTACAGTGATAATCTCTGATTATTACTCCTCCCATTAACGTAGGACACACCGGCTGGGCACCAGTGATCAGCCTCAGCCACAGTGAGGTCCCCAGACTTTAGCCTTGGAGAACCAATGGTCCTCAAGATGAGAGAGGGCTGGATGCAATTCTCCAGTATTCATCTTTTTTTTTCTCTTGTTCTGGCATTTGCATTATGGATTTCCCCTGGGGCATCTCTTGTTCAAATTTAATGATGAAATCAGGCTTGGAATCAATGGGGATCAAGGTGACTCTTGAACTGTAGACTTTAAGAAAAAGAGGACTTATTTTTCTGTTTGTATCCTTTTGAGACAAAGGAAGAACATGGTAATGATTGGATCACAATGGGACTCTTTCACCTCTGGTCACATCTGCCAAACTCCTGGTTTGTTGTTTGTTGTTGTTCGGTCACTAAGTCATGTCTGACTCTTTGCGACCCCCATGGGCTGTAGCCCTCCAGGCTCTTCTGTCCTTCACTATCTTCCAGAGTTTGTTCAAATTTGGGTCCAAAATTCCTGGTTGCTGCTACTGCTAAGTCACTTCAGTCATGTCCAACTCTGTGCGACCCCATCCCTGGGATTCTCCAGGCAAGAACACTGGAGTGGGTTGCCATTTCCTTCTTCAATGCATAAAAGTGAAAGGTGACAGTGAAGTTGCTCATTGATGTCCAACTCTTCGCGACCCCATGGACTGCAGCCTACCAAGCTCCTCCATCCTCGGATTTTCCAGGCAAGAGTACTGGAGTGGGGTGCCATTGCCTTCTCCGAAAATTCCTGGTTACCACTCCCCAATTCTTAAAACCCCACAGGGAGTCTTTCTTCTCATGACAAAACATGGAGCTTATTCTTTGGGAACCAGACCACTCTGTCTCAGGGAGGGGCTGGCTTCTGCCTTCTGAGCAACCTCCCCCTGGGGTGTCTGGAAAATCTCTTGATGATCACGAGTGTTCAGAAATCTGGGACGTTAAACGTTAAACATCATCTAATCCTGGGAAAAATCTTCGTATACACAAGGGTAGACAAGAGCCAAAATTTCCATCACCCCGTCAAACAGATTCGGCCCCACTGTACATGGGTTTTAATGGGAAACACACAATTTTTCCAAGTCTCCAAAAATACCCCCGAAGGGAATCTCTGCATGACAAATACCCCTGGCCAGCCTGGCAGATAAAGATCTCGCTGCAGGCACATTTGTTCTGGCCAGATCCGAGCGACTGCGGCTCCAGGGTGCTGTATGTAATAAACAAAATGTAAATCGAGGTGAGAAAGGCGAAAGGGAGACGGGGGCTCCGTGGGCTGCTGCAGAGCGCGCTTTGATAAATAACTGAAGAGCTGGGTAAATAAGCACATTTCTCCCCCCTTTTTTGGGAGAGAGTCTGCCTTTGATTTCTCCTTTTGCACTCAAAATATGACAGGTATGGGAGGAAAAAAAAGAACCAGGACATGCTGCTCAGCCCCATGGGGCAGCGCTGTGTCTGTACTTGCATGAAATTCAGGAACAGAGACCCCAGATCCTTGCTCTGATGCTTGCTCTGTACGGAGGCGGGTTCTGAGTCGTGCACACGGCATATAAGACTCAAGGAAAAAGTCTTCTCAGGGTGTATTTGGCTCTGGGTGATAGGTAAGTAATTGTAAGTGGATGAATATATCTGACTTGTATTTTTTTTAATTTTCTCCGTGGAGCTGGCTAGATCAGAATGCCAACATGATCTAGTGGTCCCGAACGTGAACCATTTGGCAAAAAAAAAAAAAAAAAAAATTCTATAAAAAAACTGTGTAGAAAATAGGTTCTGTACATCTTGGGAAACTGAAATGTGCTGTTGTAAATATCCCGAGCAGGGGCCTCAGCAGTGATACTTGACAGGCAGGCTCCAACACGTGAGATTCACAGCAGCAAAGAAAGAGTCAGGTGGCTGGAAGTGACCCCGCAGAGTGACCTCATGGTGTGACTCCCAGAGCTGGCCTTAGCCATTTTGAGGGGCTGCTTGGGCCCGATCTTGTGAGCAGCCGATATGTTTATTATTCTTTTAATTTTCAAAAATAATTACTATTTTATAAACAAGGAACCCAATCAGGTGGGTTGATGATTATTTCTTTTTGTTACTATATTCCTGCCCTTCATGGATCACGGTCACGGTTTAGGTTTACACTTGACCTCCTGGCCGCTTCTTTTGCAGAGTCAAAGGTGCTGCTGCTGCTAAGTCGCTTCAGTCGTGTCTGACTCTGTGCGACCCCATAGACAGCAGCCCACTAGGCTCCCCCGTCCCTGGGATTCTCCAGGCAAGAACACTGGGGTGGTTGCCATTTCCTTCTCCAGTGCATGAAAGGAAAAGTGAAAGTGAAGTTGCTCAGTCGTGTCCGACTCTTAGCGACCCCATGGACTGCAGCCCACCAGGCTCCTCCATCCATGGGATTTTCCAGGCGAGAGACCTGGAGTGGGGTGCCATTGCCTTCTCCAGGTCCCAGGTGAAAAGCTGCCGAACACAGCTCTGATGTGTGAATCACCGTATTCCAATTAGAAATGGACAGGGAGGAACTGGACACATTCTCTCTTAACAGCATCCTTTACATTGCAAACCAAAAGTCTCCATCACTCACTCGACTCAGCCTACTGGGAGCAAAACGACAGGTGATGTTAAGAGAGCCCATCGTGCTGACCAGTGGAGCCTTCATGAAGACCCGGAGATGGCTTCACAGAGAAGCTCAGACTTCCCGGGGGCCATCTCACCTTGCTTCACTGAAATCGCACAGAGCACGTGAGCAGTCAGTTTCAAACAGGGATTCCAGAGATGACCTCCAAAACACTTCGAATTAAAAAAAAAAAAAGAGACAACCCGAGTGTCAGCAGTGCCCATCGGCCTGCTCGGCGGGGGCTCGAGCTGGCTCGTGGAGGCTCCCTCTGTGCCAGGAAGGGGTCCTTCAGCTGAAGGCCAGAGAGGAGGAGACAGTCCTGGGTGAGCTGAGCTGAGACAGCAACTGCTAATCAAACAAGAAGGAAGCATTTCAGCGTGTTAACAACCTGTCTGAGTATCTACCAGGATGGCCGTCTCTTCTTATGCTAAATGAAAAAAAGACTTCCAAGGCATTTTGGAAGGAAGCATTTGAAAACACACCTGGAACTGTCCTTTTAGGGAAAACAGACTAGCTCCCAGTTTGGACTTTAGAATTGACACTGGATAATTCAGAAGAAGGTGCTGCCATTCTCTCAGGAAGGGCCAGGGTGAAAGGTGAGTTCAGAGAGGGCCCTGATGCAGAAGCATGTTGGGTGCCCGCTGTTGGCCCAGCCACAAATGGTGGAGCCCATAGTATACTTGGACCCTGGCATCTGGAAAAGGCCCTGGCCCCCACTTGTCCAGCCAGGAGCAATTCCCTCCATCCCTGCCTGCCCTCCCTTGCCCCTCCCTCGAATGGGGCTATCCATGGAACTTTCCTGGCAGAAGGCCCAAAGTCTCTGACCTGCCAGGAAGCATGACAGATGAACCCGTCAGAGCCAGATCAATTAAAATGAATCACGAGAAGTCCTTCTCCCTATTCTAGGAGCCTGAGCTTTTCCCTACTGAGATCATCATCATCATATATATATATAAACAAGAATTATTGAACTTCAGGCTTGGAAGGCTCTTGGAAGCTTCCATCCAACCTCTTTATCTTACAGCCGAGGAAGCTAAGTGAGGAAAGCCCTGTGAGTCCCGTGACAGAGGCCACGCAGCCAGGCAAGGTCAAGGCAGGAGGGGGGCTGGGGAGGGACTCACTCGGTCTCTTCCCTGGGAACCCAGGGCGCCTGCGTTCTCCCCAGGGATGGCAGGAAGATGGAGGACAGGACAGAGCCTGGAGGGCTCTGTGCTGGGGATGTAGCCAAGATCTTTCACACCGAGAGCCAGTATTTTGATTCTGGACGTTTAAGCTGCTTACTGGGTCCCCTAGCAACTCCAGGACTCACACCCATACATGCACCACACTGGCTAACATTTTAATAGAGAATTTCTTTGTTATATTAACTCTCTTATTAATAAAATTGCTTTCACTGTGCTAATATCTTATCATTTTACTTCTCTTTTTATTGTAGAGTACACGAGATGAGATCTACCTTCTCCAATTTTTACATATACAATACAGCATCGTTAATTGTACATTAATATGTACAACAGCGGATCTCCAGAATGCATGCATCATGCAAAAAGGACACATTTCAGCTTCTGATCAGCACCTCCACCTCCTGGCTTACCCCCACCCCTGGCAACCACCCCTCTGCTCTCTGTTCTATGGGGTTTGACTCCTTTAGAGACCTCATGCAAGAAGACTCATGGGGTGTTTGTCCATCTATGACTGGCTTATTTCACTGGCTTATATAACAATGGTCTGCAGGGTCTTTCTACCTTTTGTATATGACAGGATTTCTCTCTCTTTTAAGACTGAATAATACCTCATTGTGCATATACACACACCACATTTCCTTCACCCGTTCTTCCATCAGTGGACACACAGGTTCCCTCCAAACCTGACTGTTGTGAATAGGGTTGCAGTGAGCATGGGAGTACATATTTTATCCAGATTCTGATTCCAGTTCACTAGGATGAGGAACCTGGAGTAAGACTGCTGGGTCATGGGACAGTTCTATTTTTAATTTATTGAGGACTCTCCCTGCTGTTTTCCAAAGCGGATGCACCATTTTATAATCCCACCAGCCATGTACAATAGTCTCAGTTTCTCTACCTCCTTGAAAACATGTGTTTATCTTTTTTTAATAACAGCCATCCAACTGGTGTAAGGCGACGGCTCACCGTGGTTTTGATTTGCATTTTCTCGATGACTCTTGATGTTGAGCATCTTTTCATTTACCTATTGGCCATCTGTCTGTCTTCTTGGGAGAAATGTCTATGTAAGTCATTGGATCATTTTTTAATTGGTTTATTTGCATTTGTTTGTATTTTTGCTATAGAATTGTAGGAGTTGCTCAAATATTATTGATATCAATTCCTTATCAGACCTGTGGTTGGGAAATTTATTCTCCCACTTCATAGGCTATCTTTTCATTCTATTTTTCCCTTCCTCTGTTGTGTAAATGCTTCTTAGTTTGATGTAGTATACTTGACTTTTTGGTATCGTTTCCAAGAAATCATTGCCAAGGTCAATGTTAAAAAGTTCTTCTCCAAGAGACTCAGATGTATAGAACAGACTTGTGGACTCTGGGAGAAGGCAAGGGTGGGATGTTTCAAGAGAACAGCATCGAAACATGTATATTATCTAGGGTGAAACAGATCACCAGCCCAGGTTGGGTGCATGAGACAAGTGCTCGGGCCTGGTGCACTGGGAAGACCCAGAGGGATCGGGTGGAGAGGGAGGTGGGAGGGGGGACTGGGATAGGGAATACATGTAAATCCATGGCTAATTCATTTCAATGTATGACAAAAACTACTGTAATGATGTAAAGTAATTAGCCTCCAACTAATAAAAATAAATGAAAAAAAAAAAAAGTTCTTCTCCTATGGTTTCCTTTAGGAGTTTTGTGGTTCCAGGCCTTATATTTAAGTCTTTAGCGTATTATGAGTTGATTTTGGTGTATTTTATTACTAAATATTTTATTTATTTTATGCTATTATAAGTGCAATTATTTTCTTAATTTCTTTCACAGTATGTATAGAAATGCCACTTTTTTTCCTATGTTGTATTCTGCAACTTTCCTGAATTTATTAGTTCTAATACTTTTTGGTGGGATGTTTAGGGTTTTGTACATATATGATCATATCATCTGCAAACAGATAATTTTACTTTTTTCTTTCTGATCTTGGTCCTTCTTACTGCATTTTCTTACCTAACTGGTCTGGCCAGGACTTCCAGTATTAGATTGAATAGAAGGGGTGAGAATAAGCATCTTGTCTTATTTCCAACCTTAGAGAAAAGTTTTCAGTTCCTCATCATTGAGTATGATATTAGTTGACAATATAGACCTTTATTATGTTAAGTTACATTCCTTCTATACCAAGTTTGTTGAGTTTTTAGCACAAAAGAGTTTTGAATTTTGTCAAATGCTTTTTCTGCATCTATTGAGATAACCTTACTTATTATCCTTCATTCAATCAATGTAGTGTATCACTTTAACTAATTTGCATGTGTTGAATCATTTTTGCATCCCAGAGATAAACCCCACTTGATCCTGGGGTATGACTCTTTCAGTGTGCTGTTGAATTTGGTTTGCTAGCATTTGGTTTAGGATTTTTGCATCTGTTTTCATCAGAGATGGTGACCTATAGTTTTCTTTCTTTGTAGTGTCTTTGACTCTGGCATCAGGGTAATGCTCATGTCATGAAATGACATTTGAAATGAGACATGAAATGAGACAAATGAAAATGAGTTTGGGAGTATTCTCTCCTCTTCAATGTTTGGGAAAAGTTTGACAAGGATTGGCATTCACATATGACCCAGCAATCCCACTTCTGGGCATACACACCGAGGAAACCAGATCTGAAAGAGACATGTGCACCCCAATGTTCATCGCAGCACTGTTTATAATAGCCAGGACATGGAAGCAACCTAGATGCCCATCAGCAGATGAATGGATGAGGAAGCTGTGGTACATATACACCATGGAATATTACTCAGCCATTAAAAAGAATTCATTTGAATCAGTTCTAATGAGATGGATGAAACTGGAGCCCATTATACAGAGTGAAGTAAGCCAGAAAGATAAAGACCATTACAGTATGCTAACACATATATATGGAATTTAGAAAGATGGTAACGATAACCCTATATGCAAAACAGAAAAAGAGACTCAGATGTATAGAACAGACTTGTGGACTCTGGGAGAAGGCAAGGGTGGGATGTTTCAAGAGAACAACATCGAAACATGTATATTATCTAGGGTGAAACAGATCACCAGCCCAGGTTGGGTGCATGAGACAAGTGCTCGGGCCTGGTGCACTGGGAAGACCCAGAGGGATCGGGTGGAGAGGGAGGTGGGAGGGGGGACCGGGATGGGGAATACATGTAAATCCATGGCTAATTCATTTCAATGTATGACAAAAACCACTGCAATGATGTAAAGTAATTAGCCTCCAACTAATAAAAATAAATGGAAAAAAAAAAAAAGGATTGGCATTCATTATTTTTAAAATGTTGGGTAATATTCACCAGTGAAGGTATCTGGTCCTGGACTTCTCTTTTTTGTAAGATGATTCTCTTTACTCATTATTGGTCTGTTCAGACTTTCTATTTCTCCATAATTCAGTCTTGGTAGGTTGTATGTTTCTAGGAATTTATCCGTTTCCTCTAGATTATTCAGTTTGTTGGCATATAATTGTTCATAGTGTCTCATATGCTCCTTTTTATTTCTGTGGCATCAGTTTTAATGTTTTCTTTTTCACTTATGATTTTATTTATTTGTGTCTCCTTTCCTTTTTTTCTTAGTAATACAGCTAAAGGTTTATCAAGTTTATCTGTTCAAAAGTCCAACTTTTAATTTTAATGAATTTTCCTATCCTCTATTTTGTTTATTTCTGCCCTAATCCTTATTATTTCCTTCCTTCTGCAGACTCTAAGTTTTTGTTTGTTTGTTTTCTAAGGTCCTTGAAGCGTAACGCTGGGTTGTTCAGTGGAGATCTTTCTTGCCAGCACTACAGATCATGGACCTAACTGACATAGACAGAACATTTCATCTAGCAGATGCAGCAGAATACACATTTCTCTCAAGTGCACAAGGAGCCCTTGAGGATATATCACGTTAGGTCACAAAACCACTAACAAATTTAAGAATATTGAAATCATACCAAGCATCTTTTCCTACCACAATAAAGCTAGAAATCAGTAACAGAAGGAAAACTGGAAAGCTCACAAACACATGGAAGTTTAAAACCACACTCCTGAACAACCAATGGGTCAAAGAAGAAATCAAAGAGGAAATCAAAAATTATCTTGAGACAAATGAAAAAGAAAACACAGCATACCAACACTTGGCGAGGCAGCAAAAGCAACACTTAGAGGGAATTTATAGTGTAAAGGCCTGTGCTCATTTCTTATCTTAAACACACACAGCCTTGATTTTGACTGCACAGGCACTCATCCTACCACCACCTAAAGACAGAGCCCAGTTCTGAGCTGGCAGATAAACCCCTCTGAAGGTAGATTATGTGAAACTGAATACAGTAGGTGATGGCAGGCATGCCGTAGGATGAGCTACATGGCTTGATTCATGGAAAATGGAGGAAACGGTAGTGACACCCAGGAGCAAGCATTCCAAGGCAGAGCTGTGCTTGCCTGACGTGAGAGAGGGCGCAATACTGCCTCTTCTGTTTCCTCCACAATCAGGTTTGCTTCCCCTTACTGTGGTCTCCCATCTCTTATTCCCTGAAAGCACTAGCTGCAAAAGGTAGCCAGCAGTTGCTTGGATTTTTAAGATACCACAAAGCTGACAGAAGGGGCCAGCGTCACTGCCCACCACTGTCTCATGATGTTCACTTGCGATGCCCTGAAATCCCAGTTACTCACCGAGGTTGTACCACATGTCCCTGATCTCGAAGCCAATCTGTCTCCGCATATCTCCGTACCTGAAAACCAGTGACAGGAAAAGCACTGAGTCACTCCACGGAGCATTTGGACATCAGACTTGGATTCTTTTTATTTAGTTTTAGTTTTGGCTGCACCATGTGGCATGAAGGATCTTAGGTCCCTGATCAGGTTTTCGAACCTGCAACCCCTGCCCTGGAAGCATAGAGTCCTAACCTCCTGGACCACCAGGAAGTCCAGACTTGGATTATTTTTACGTGCAATGAAAGTCCCCCATCCCTGAGGCCGATAAAGAGGGTGTTGAAGCATCAACTTCTTCTGCCCCCAAAAGGAATTGCAGGAGGAGGAATTCAGCCGAAAACCTCGCTTTCCCATCACCACGGATTACATAAGGTCCTCTCCTCTCTGGAAACATGGGGGAGACGGTGCAGAGAAATTACTCTCCTTTCTTCAATCTCTCATGGCAGGAGAAAGAGAACCTGGTCCCTGGGCCTGAGGGGGAGTTTGTTTTGCATGCATATCATTAGCATCTAGGCACCAGACACCAGATGACACTGCACAGCCCAGCACACAATAAACAGGTCTCACATGTTAAATTAAGCCCTGGAGTCTTAGGCAATCAGACCCGGGAAGGCCTCTTCCGTGGAGCTCCCAGTCCCCATCCTTCTTCATCATTTTCAATGTAAGGAAGGACTTAACACCAAGAGATGCCAACAAACATTCCTCCCCGCCTCCGCCTGTTTTTGTTTACCCCGTGAAAATAAATGCTAATTTTCTTCCCAGTGGGTCAGCAGAGGGGGTGTGTGTTTCATGAGTAAACAGAATTTGATGCTTCAGAAGATAAACCTTTATTAGTTTGTGAGCAATTTAACGTTTCCCTTTATTGCCTAAGGAAAAGGCTGATTATATTAAAAATAATAATTTGCAAAATTATCCCACAGTGCTGCAGCATCGCAGCTGTGGATCAGCGCCTGCCCCGTGCATCCCCATGTCAGCTGACGTGGGACGAAAAGCTCTGAAAATGGATGACCGAGTTGTGACTCCAGAGGCAGAGATCGGGCTGGTACCTCAACAGCCCCAGCTGGTGCCACCTTTCATGAGAGTCTCGTGTGCCCCAAGCACCTGTCTGCCACTTCCAGCAGGAAAGGACTACAGACCCTGTGATTATCACAACCAAGAAAGATGAACACACTCCGCAGCTCGCCTTGGAGAAGTCAACCCTGGGAACATCCCAGTCGGACAGGTGCCAGGAGGCTGCACACATGGAGAAACGGATCAGAGCGGGCAGAGTTACCACCCTTCCTCCGAGGACGAGTGGTCCTCCGAGGTGAATGCAGCACTGCCCAGCAACTGGAGCAGGTAAATTTGGTGAGAGAGAGGGGCTCTCTGCCCGGGTCTGCGCCCACCACCAAGATACAGTCAGCAGGGACCCGGCCACCCTTCGGTATCTATCTGGCACCCCAAAATACCCCAGGGGCACACGATCTGAGCATCAGTAAAGTGTGCTTCCTTTTGAGGCTCGGAGAGCTGTCTTTCATCCCCATTTTGCTCCCCTAGGAATGACAGAGGGGTCCCAGCAGCCCAGGCCAGGCGAGGAGGCGGTTGGCTGCATGATGACTGGGAAGGCCATCCTCCCAGCATTTGCCAGGAGAGGAGGATCGGGGAGGGAAAACCGAGCTCCATTCAGCACAGATGCTTCCTCCCCAGGCCGGGGGGATGCTCGCTGTCCAGGGGGATGAGCTGCTTCTCAGCAGAGCGCATGTCTGGGGTAGCGGGGAGCGCAGCATCACAGGGAGGACCCCGAGAACGGCAACACCCCAGCCCCTGCCTCCAGGTGTTCAGACTGTGGCACAGTGAAGCGGGAAGCCAGAGGCCCAGAGGAGGCGACAGCCGGTCCCGGGGCAGGCGCTGTCAGTTACTAACACAAGCTCTGAAGACCCTTGCAACTGCCAAGGCATTCCTTCCCAGTCTGGAACTGGAGCTCTTGGAAAACACGAGTGGTGAAAGCCAGGCTGATCTCCATCAGTGTCCGAGCCTCCCTGGCCATGACCGAACTCCCTCTCTCAAGTCTTACACTGATTCAGATTAAACCCTGAGGCTCAGAAAGGTAACCCAGCTGAAGCGACGTCACCATTTCGGTCTGGATCACCAGGAGGGGCCCGATGGATGTCTCTAGCCCTCATCCAGCGATGGAATTGATGCAGGGACCACCGGAGAGGGGAGCCGGCCGCGCCCCCTGCTTCTCCACACAGCATCCCTGCTCCCAGAGCTGGCTGAGCGCTGGGCGGGGGGTGGGCTCAAGGATGCTTGCGTCACACTGATCAGTTCCGCTTCACCATCTCCTCTGTGCAAAGTAGGCGTCTTCACAAGTATTTGAGAACAGGGAGGATGAGCAAAGATCTGAGCATATATCCCTCATGGGAGTTAGGCCTCCTGGATAAGGACGCTAAAAATGCCATTTTAATAGTTAAGTAAGACACGGGAGTGCGAGGCTGGTACAGGACGCGTAAAGAGCTCAAAGGTGAAGGACAGGACCGCATCTCCCTGGCAGCAAGATTGATCTTTTCTCCAGCTTTAATAAAGCAGGCGGCTTTGACGAATCCATACACATCTCGGCCTAATCCACAAATGGAGTCACAGCTGTCACCAGAACTTAGGAGGGATTCCTGAACCACTCGGATATCGTCTCCCAAAGAGGAGAGACAGCTGACATGTAGGGGACCTGGGATCCACAGCTGGCGGCCTTCGGATTCATAAGGGTCCATCCTGAAGACTGATGGTCGAGGGAACAGAGCTAGTCCTCGGGGCGGGGGAGCAAGATGACTTGGCCAAGGTCACAGGGCAAGAGGAGAAGAGACTGCAAGTCTGCAGACCCCCACAGATCCCTGTCCCTCCCCCTGGCCCACACCCTGAGGACCAGAGAGGCAGGCATCCACGAGTCACAGCACAGCACCATCCCATCCCTTAAAGAGTGTTTGTTTCGTTTAATTCTTGCGGTAAGCCCACCAGGTGAGGAGAGAGAGGTCCCCACAGCCACCTTCCCACTGAGGAAGCAGAGATTCCTGCTGGTGAAACGACATGCCCATCTCTGCAAAGCTGGGGTCAGCAGGCACTCCGACCACACCCAGATGCCCTGTGCCCACCCACACGGTGAGTGGGCACCTCAAAAAGGCCAGTCCGAGGGGCCCCCCAGGAGGCATCCTTTAGATGTGAGCCTGGGTAGATCTCAGATCCCACATCCAGGCCTATAGCTCTGACCCAAAATAGCATGACTCTGGTTTCCATGGCCTCGTCTCAGCACCTGCTATCCTGAATCTTCACCCTAAGAAGCAGAAACAGCATGTCCACCAGAGACAGTCCAAGCTGAGAGGTCAGCACACCGAGCCCCAGTCTGAGCACACTGGGGAAGTCACCTGACCACTCTGACCTGCGGTCTCTTCATCTACAGTATTGGGGCATTGATGGCACGATGCATGTCTCCCAGGCTTTGGGAAGAATGAGATGTTGCCCTTGTTTGTCTGAGCAAACAATGAAGTCAGGCTGGTCCTTCCTTTAGAAGCTTAGACTGGGCCTCCTCACAGCATCCTCCCCATGGTTTCCAAGGTCACTGACATTAATGTATTCAGCAAGCATCACTCATTGCTTCATGATTTACTGAATATGTCCTGGAGGCCAGCACAGAGCTAATATGGCAACGTCCTATAATGTGGAGAAGAGACACAATCCACAGATGTGTGGGACCTATTAGCATGGTAGCAGAGATGGACATTAAACAGTCGCCCAAGACATGCAAGTATGTGTATGAAGTTTTTCTCGAAGGGCCATGATCATGGTTTGTTAGGAAAAAGAGGAGTGGGTCCAGGTTGGCTGTGGGTGAAGCTCGCTCTGAGAGTAACGCCAACTCTAAGATTTGAAAAAGGAAAGCTGTAATTCAGACTGAGGTGGGACGCAACCAGCAGGTGCAAAGGCCCTGTGGCAGGTGGGGGGGGGGGTGCAGGTGGGTATATGGACCACAGAAGGCAGGGAGGCTGGAGCACAGGGAGCTTGCCTACTCCTTCCCCTTAAGAGGAGGGCTGTGCTGCGAACCAAGGCTTCAGAGGCAGATCGATACATTTCAAAAATTTTTCTTAAAATGAGAAATATACTAAGTGGCACACACATAAATATATGTGCACAAAAGTTTCATGAAATAACGCTTAACTTTACTACCTGCCATGAACTCTAATGCTTTCTTATACTCTATTTCAGTGGGGGAAAAAAAAAGAAAAGAAAGAGGTATGTTGGTCTTGGCTGGTGTCGGTTGAATTGTGTCCTCCATAAAAATCTGTTAAGACCCTAACCTCTGCTGTCCATGAATGAGAGTGTGTCTGGAAGAGCGTCTTTGCAGAAGTAATCCTGTTAGCATGAGGTCATGCAGGATAGGGCAGGCCTTAAATCCGACTGGCACCCTTATCAGGGAAAGGAGACCTTTAAGGACACAGACACAGGAAGGGAGGCCGTGTGAAGGCAAAGGCACAGCTGAGGAGCACGAAGGATGCAGTTAGGAGCCCCAACCACAGCGAAGGATGGGGCCACCCCCAGAAGGGAGGAGAGAGGCAGGGACGAAGCGCTCCCTTTGAGCTTCCAGGAGGAACCAACTCTGTGGATGCCTTGATTTCAACCTCTGGTCTCTGCAACTGGAAAACAATACATTGCTGTTGCTTCAAGCCACTTAGTTTGTGTTCATGGTTATGTTATGGCAGATGGCTCTTAAAAAAATTAATACAACGGCCCGTTAAGTTGCTAGCCTGGTCCAACAAAGGGCTGAAGTGCACAAGGGCTGATACTGAAAAATGCTGTCTTAAGGGGAGACAACAGAATCATCAAGACTTGAGGAGCTCCATCACTGAATGGCTGAGTCTGAAAACAGCGCAGAGAGGCTAAGATGGGAGAAGGAAAACCTATGACGCGGTTCTGGGAGCTCAGACAGGAGCTGGCCGGCAGCCAGAGTCAGGAGCAGGTGGAGGATGGGGAGAGATGGGAGGCATGGAGGGAGCTTGGGGGAGATGATGGGTGGGTTACAACATTTTTGTTTTTATGGGAATGACTGGTAACTTCTGGGAAGGTAGGAGGAGGAGGGACCCCAGACTGATGGTAATAAGCCTTACTAGACACAGGGTCATATGTGTCCTCCACTGCATAAAGCTTTATCATGGTCAATAAAATACCACATCACTAGAAGAAGATACGGTATATATTTACAATGGAATATTACTCTGCCATAAAAATAATGGAATGATGCCATTTGCAGCAGTTTGGATGGATCTAGAGATGGTCACACTAAGTGAGGGAAGTCAGGCAGAGGAAGACAAGTATCATAGGATATTGCTTACATGTGGAATTTAAAATGTAATACAAATGAAATTATTTACAAAATAGGAAGAGACACAGAAAATAAACTTGGGGCTACCAAAGGGGAAAAGGACAGGGTGGGGGCATAAATGAGGAGTATGGGATTAACAGATGCACAGTGCTCTGTATAAAATAGATAAACAACACTGATTCATTATACAGTACAGCAAAATATATTCAATATCTCACAATAACCTATAATGGAACGAAAAATCTGAAAAAAAAATTAGCTGAGCCACTTTGCTGTATCAGTTCAGTTCAGTCGCTCAGTCATGTCTGACTCTTTGCAAACCCATGGACCACAGCACGCCAGGCCTTCCTGTCCATCACCAACTCCCAGAGCTTGCTCAAACTCATGTCCATCGAGTTGGTGATGACATCCAACCATCTCATCCTCTGTCGTCCCCCTTTCCTCCTACCTTCAGTCTTTCCCAGCATGGGGGGCTTTTCCAATGAGTTAGTTCTTTGCATCAGGTGGCCAAAGTACTGGAGTTTCAGCTTCAGAATCAGTCCTTCCAATGAATATTCAGGACTGATTTCCTTTAGGATGGACTGGTTGGATCTCCTTGCAGTCCAAGGGACTCTCAAGAGTCTTCTCCAACACCACAGTTCAAAAGCATCAATTCTTCAGTGCTCAGCTTTCTTTATAGTCCAACTTTCACATCCATACGTGACCACTGGAAAAACTATAGCTTTGACTAGGTGGACCTTTGTTGGCAAAGTAATGTCTCTGCTTTTTAATATGCTGTCTAGGTTTACCATAGCTTTTCTTTCAAGGAGAAAGCATCTTTTAATTTCATGGCTGCAGTCACCATCTGCAGTGATTTGGGAGCCCCCAAAAATAAAATCTCTCACTTTTTCCTTTGTTTCCCCATCTATTTGCCATGAAGTGATCAGATGTTATAATCTTACTTCTCTGAATGTTGAGCTTTAAATCAACTTTTTCACTCTCCTCTTTCACTTTCATCAAGAGGCTCTTTAGTTCTTCTTTGCTTTCTGCTACAAGGTTGGTGTCATCTGCATATCTAAGGTTATTGATATTTCTCCCAAAAATCTTGATTCCAGCTTGTGATTCATCCAGCTTGGCATTTCACATGATGTACTTTGCATATAAGTTTAAATAAGCAGGGTGGCAATATACAAACTTGGTGTATTCTTTTCCCGATTTGGAACCAGTCTGTTGTCCCATGTCCAGTTCTAACTGTTGCTTCCTGATCTGCATACAGATTTCTCAGGAGGCAGGTCAGGGGGTCTTGTATTCCCATCTCTTTTAAGAATTTTCCAGTTTGTTGTGATCCACACGGTCAAAGGCTTTGGTGTAGTCAATAAAGCAGAAATAGATGATTTTTTGTAACTCTCTTGCTTTTTCAATGATCCAACAGATGTTGGCAATTTATCTCTGTTTCCCCTGCCTTTTCTAAATCCAGCTTGAACATCTGGAAGTTCATGGTTCATGTACTGTTGAAGCCTGGCTTGGAGAATTTTGCACATTATTTTGCTAGCATCAGAGATGAGTGTAATTGTGCCGTAGTTTGAACAATCTGTGACATTGCCCTTCTTTCGGACTGGAATGAAAACTGACCTTTCCAATCCTGTGGTCACTGCTGAGTTTTCCAAATTTGCTGGCATATTGATTGCAGCACTTTCACAGCATCATCTTTTAGGATTTGAAATAGCTCAGCTGGAATTCTATCACCTCCACTAGCTTTGTTCATAGTGATGCTGCCTGAGGCCCATTTGACTTCACATTCCAGGATGTCTGGCTCTAGGTGAGTAATCACACCATCATGGTTATCTGGGTCATGGAGATCTTTTTTGTATAGTTCTTCTGTGTATTCTTGCCACCTCTTCTTAATCTCTTCTGCTTCTGTTAAGTCCAAACCATATCTGTCCTTTGTTTTGCCCATCTTTGCATGAAATGTTCTCTTAGTATCTCTAATTTTCTTGAAGAGATCTCTAGTCTTTCCCATTCTATTGTTCTCCGCTATTTCTTTGCATTGATCACTGAGGAGGCTTTCTTATCTCTCCTGCCTATTCTTTGAAACTCTGCATTCAAATGGGTATATCTTTCCTTTTCTCCTTTGCCTTTAGTTTCTCTTCTTTTCTCAGCTATTTGTAAGGCCTCTCAAACAAACATTTTGCCTTTTTGCATTTCTTTTTCTTGGGGATGGTCTTGATCACTGCCTCTTGTACAATGTCATGAACCTCTGTCCATAGTTCTTCAGGCACTCGGTCTATCCGATCTAATCCCTTGAATCTATTTGTCACTTCTACTGTATAATCATAAGGAATTTGATTTAGGTCATACCTGAATGGTCTAGTGGTTTTCCCTACTGTCTTCAATTTAAGTCTTAATTTGGAAATAAGGAGTTCATGATCTGGGCCACAGTCAGCTCCCAGTCTTGTTTTTGCTGACTGTATAGAGCTTCTCCATCTTTCGCTTAGAGCATTCATCTTCTCCTGCGAGAACTCCAAAATTACAACTTGCTGCTGAATAAGGGTCTACAGCAGAATGTTGCATTCCACCAAGAAAAGATATCCCACATCCAAGGGCAAAGGAGAAGTCCCAGCAAGCCTTTGCAATACACCAGAAACTATTGTAAATCAACTATACCTCAAATAAAAGGAATGTAGTATCACTAATTTATGCAAGCCAAAAGCAGTTCACGTAACAGAAGGACCTTGGCACAGGTTACAGCTTGTTGAGTCTATCTCCTCTGGTTCCCTTCTAATTCTTATTATACAGTGAATTTATCTGCAATAATTTGAGCCTCGTGGGGGAAAAAAATAGCACAAACACAAATTACACATCATATTTTCTTTTATAATTTGGAACACTCTACCACAGCTTCCGGAGAAGGCAATGGCACCCCACTCCAGTACTCTTGCCTGGAAAATCCCACGGACGGAGGAGCCTGTTAGGCTGCAGTCCATGGGGTTGCTATGAGTCGGACACGACTGAGCGACTTCGCTTTCACTTTTCACTTTCACACGCTGGTGAAGGAAATGGCAACCCACTCCAGTGTTCTTGCCTGGAAAATCCCAGGGACTGGGGAGCCTGGTGGGCTGCCGTCTATGGGGTCGCACAGAGTCAGACACGACTGAAGTGACTCAGCAGCAGCAGCAACCACAGCTTCTGATTAGGTCACATGCAAAGGCAAGGCTTGTCACTGTGTAGTTCTTCCTTTTGGTCTCCCGAAAAAGTAGTGTGTACAGTAGTGTGTAGAAACTTAACTCCTCACTAATGTTTTAGAACCCAGTGTTTGGAAAGATGATGATTTTTTTTTTTTTAATATGGTATTTGGTCCAGGAGTGAAACCTGTCCTCTAAGAACAGGCAGGTGTCTGAGGATAGCCTTCTATAGTTAAAACAAAACAAAACAAAAAAGAATGAGCAACACTCCGGGACCAAGTTAGGAAGAGGGTAACGGGAACAACACACGTTATTCAGACGAGTTCGCATGCACCAACCCGGGGCTGCCCATCAAGCACTACCCTCTTAGTGGACAGTTTTAAGTGAGCACTTTATGCTTAGATCTGCTGGAGGCCCATTCATGAACCCCTTCCTCTCTCAGAAAGAAGTCTGGTTCTGAACACAGAAGCCCATTTGCAGTCATAGCACCCCATGGTCCACACCAGGACACATGATGTCTTACAGACTAAAATGTCCACACTGGCTGCTAATTCTAAGCCAGCTCTTTCACATTGAACAGAAAATATCCTGACCCCCTGAATGTACAAAGTGCATGGGAGGATGGAGGTGGGGGAATTAATGATGGTCAGGTTTACATTCTGTCGACTTCTCTGTCCTTTGTTAGGAGTCACTAGCGCCAAGGATGTCTGAAGGTGAGTCAGTTAAATGTTCTTATTATGGACTTTGATTCCTAAGGGTTATTTATTTCGTGGTTCATTGCCAAATCTTGTACTCAATTTGGGTTGGACATAATCAGTGCTCTGTACGGTATGGTGCATTCTTTTATGTTACTCCCGTGCGCTTTGGGGAACACCTCTGGAATAAATAACCTAATTATCTCCCTAGCCTAGGTCATCGGGAGGACAAGCAGCATAACAGGAGGGAACGAACGGGCAGATCTTCTGATCCTGGCATTTTCCGTTGTTCTGGGCCACAGGCTGTCGACCAGGAAGATGAGAGCAGCTGAGGGGCCTGCAGAGAGGAAGAGCAGCCGGGGGCGTGTGGGTTCCACAGTGAAGCCCTTGGATGGATTGACAAACCCGGCAGCAGACGGGCTGATGGGGAGACAGTCAGAGGTGATGAAACGGGTCGGCACAACTCCACTTTCAGACTCCCTGGCCTTCTCTTCTAGAAAAAATTAGCCACCTGCATTACAATGTCCGCTGTGCTGGACATCAGCACCCAGCCATTTGCCCAGACCACCGGGGTTAATCCCTGTGTCACCTGGTCCCCTGTGCCTTGCTCCAAGTCCCAAGTGCTCCAGGCCGGACACTCCTTCATGCTGCAACAACGCAGAGCATCTCTGCTTGGAGAGGGGCCACACCCCTGAGGACCCCACGGCCCCCATTGGGACTGGCTGTTCGCTGGCACGACACTTTCTGGTAAACAACTCAGCCACCTTCACCACTGAGGCTGAGCACCACCACATGCCAACTCCAGGTTCTACTTCAATCATGCATTTAAAAAAAAAAAAATCTTTTTATCTTGTATTGGAGCATAGCCACTTAACAATGTGGAAGCTCTCCTAATATTTCTTATGCAGGTTTTGCTATTTAGAAATTAAAATTGTGCATGGATGGTAAAGTGTAAGGTGCAGCAAGAGGCAGGGAAAATGCAACACACATAGATGAACCTGCCTCGCATCTTAGCCACACGGCCTTGTAGGCCAAGAGCGCTCATCACAGACGCTTGAAATGTGGTCTCCTCGGGGGCCTGCCACAGCTACACACTGCGCTGGCAGCCCGGGAAGGGGACCCCTCAGACTGCACCCGAGCTGAGACACTGCTGCAAAGACACCTTTTGGAATGCTGGGGCCTTTTTCCCTCGGGGGATCCTTGAGACAAAGTCAAAGGGGAAATCCGGCATTTCTCCTCTGATGGTTGTGAGACAGAGAATTCTAAAAGCCCAATCAGAGGCCCTGCCGGCTCAGGGAGGGCAGACACCAGCTGGCTGTGTTTAATTTTCCGTGGCTCTGAAGCTCAGAAGGTACAGCATGATGGGGAAGCAAACGTCTCCTTCGGCAGCCAAAGCCCATTTCCTGGAGTTGCTTTAGCTTGAACCTTAAGGCTCTTGCAGGAGCAAGGAAGGGGCCCAGGAAGAGAGGGGCTGCATCCTGAGCTGGAGAATGCTCAGAATCAAACTATTTTATTCTCCAAAATGTGAAGGAGACGTCAGCTCTTTTCAGGTAGATTTCCAGTTTAAACATAGGTTTTCTCCACAGGCATCTCTAAGGGAAGGCTGTGCTGGGAGCTTGGTAAAGACTGGGCCCCATTGTTGGCTGGAGCTGTGTGGATTCCAATCTCACCTCCATGAGGGAGACAGATGCTCCCAGGATACAAGGATGGATGAGCAGCTTGCCCCTTCGGAGACACCTTGGAATCACTAACCTCCAGACAGCGGGCTGGCAACTCCTTGAAACAGTCAGCATGGCACAGAAGGATCACGAAATGATGAACAGGGATGGCTGACTCAGCACCGTGATGTGCTGATGAAACACTGATGTACCGATGAACAGATCCCCCATAAGGGTTCACTGTCTTCCCTCTGAGCACCCACAGAACTGAGAAGATGGTGAAACTGAGGCAGAAAGAAGATAAAGGTCCTCAGAGTGCCCAAGGGTTGCAAAGAACCCCACGCAAGGGTTCTTTTCCTGACCCTGGACCAGGAGATGTTCAGGACGCAGTGCTGAAAGAGCCAGGTAGGAATCTTGTCTTTCCTGGGGCTCCTCAGAGGCTCTTAGGATAATAAAAGGGCGAGTTAAGCCCTTCAGATCTCCTGCTTGGAAGAGGCCCAGGGTCATCTCTGGCAAAGAAGGAACCCCAGACCACTCAGCACTGCACAATGGGCTATCCCACAATGCTAACATGCAATAGCTTCCATCAGAAGCTTCCTGCTTCGAAGCAACACTGGAGAATTGAGCCACACAGCAAACCACACATGGCATGGCATCCTCACAGCACACAGCAAAAGCAGTTATGTCCCCTAACTCTCATCCTGTGCGGCCCTAATAGTCTTGAACGGCAGGGACCGGCAACATACCAGAAGGAATCCGGCAATTTTCAATCCGAACTCCAGGGTTACAAAAGACAATACCCAATTCATGATCTGAAACCACCCTCCCATTACACCATGACTACATCTCAGTTGGTACCAAGTTGGCTTAGAGGCCGTGAGAAGACGATGCAAATAGACTTGCAGGCTCCTGCCCGTGAATCCAGGGCTGCGTGGACTTACTTGTTAAGGATTTTCGCTCTCTTAGCACTTGAAAAATTCTCCAGCTGCAGGGACTCTTGAGTGAGGAAAGCGACGGCCAGGTGAAAATAGTTGTTCCATAGCTGAAAACCAAAAAAGGGGAGATGCTAAGGTGTCGAACTGACTCATACAGGATCTCAAAAACGCTCCGAGACGTTTAGCGTTTGCCCAGCGCAAGCCTGTGAGATGTTTACAAGCTGTGTCTTCTACGTGCACACGGCTGACCAGCCACCCACACTGTGGTTCAGGGCTGACTGTGGACTCTGACAGTGCACGCACTCAAATCCCGCCAGCTCGGCCACTTACTGAGGCAAACAGCCCAAGCTTTCTGTGCCTTGGTTTCCGCAGATAAAGCGGGAACGTCAACAGTACCTATCTGACCTGCTGAAGGATCAAGAGAGTAAAGGTCCCTGGGGCGCCCCTAGCGGTGCCGAGCGGGTGGTGATGACCATGCAACACGTGTTAGCTCTTATCAACATATTACCCACCGGGGGACTTCTGCAGAAACTAATGCCTATGGCTATAATACATCTCAGGTCAATCATGTATTAATATTGTATTATGGAGCCCCTTACCTAACAGTATATAGGTTTCCATAATTTATCATTTTCATGATACTGAAAATATAAATAAACACTAGACGATTGAGAACAACATAAAAAAGACCCAGTAGTCCATATTTCAAGGACAGTTGTTGTTCAGTCGCTAATTTACAGAGGTGAAAGTCAAATTGTTAGTCACTCAGTCTGTTCGATTCTGTGAAACCCCATGGACTGTAGCCCGCCAGGCTCCTCTGTCCATGGGATTCTCCAGTCAAGAATACTGGAGTGGGTTGCTATTTCCTTCTCCAGGGGAATCTTCGCGACCCAGGAATCAAACCTGGGTCTCCTGCATTGTAGGCAGACTCTTTACCATCTAAGCCACCAAGGAATCATAAACAAAGGTAATAATTATTGCATCAAATGAGATGATTATAAAGAGTTACATAAAAATAAGGTGTTAACAATAGCTGACATCTTCAGTTACCAGAGAAATAAGTGGAGCTTTAAGCACGGATGCAGCTAAAGGCTTCATGTATCTGCTATTCTTCATAAGTGGCATTTCTTCAGGACTAGAGCATCTCACCTGGTTGCCAGGGAACCAGCTAAGTGCTGGTCCTCTCAGCTCACAGATGAGGTTCAGAGACTTGCCCCCAAACACAAACACAGAACAGAAAAAGGTGAAGCAGAACGAGGGTCTCCAGTGGCCCACCCCAGACCTCACAAGCCACAGTCTTTCCTGCCCACCAAGGAACTTTCTCTTTTATTTAGGCCCTTTTATTGGGTTGCCAAAAGCTTTAGTGAAGTTTTTCCATGAGGTGTCACGGAAGAAAGCTGAACAAATCTTTTGGCCAATGCAATACAATAAACAAGGTGGCTTAAATCAGTAAAGTACAAGCTTCATCTTTTGTTTTCAGAACGAACACCTGCCCTGACGCCCACCCATCCCCTCGCAATGCCCTTCTCTCACAGCTCTACCAGGGGTCTCTGGCCATGCTGGGGTCAGGGTCACCATAAAAGCAGGACCCAGAACGTATTTTAATGCATACCTGCTGCTCATAGAAATAGCATCAACCGAAATACAAGTGTGTCTTTTTAAATGCCAGCTTCACTAACTCTCTCTTCCTTCCCTTCATTCACATGTGGCCAGGAAGACAGCTGAGCTACAGGTAACCTAAAACCCCACCCTAGGAGATGTTTAGGGGAACAGTGCAGCTGAACAGCCTGAAGAAGGAGGTTCCCTTGTGGACCGCGTGCCTGGACACTCAGCATGTCCACCGGTAAAGCAAGACTGGAGCCCACAGGAGACTTCTGTACCCTGAAGAACTAACAGGCTGACTGCTGTGCGCCCAAAAACTCCCCGGGCCACCGCAGAGCCGGAGCAGGGCTGGGGGCCCCAGGCGCTGGGAGCATCTGGCCTGGGGGAGGTGGGGTGAGGACTTCTGCGACGTCTCCCTCCCAGGGTGCAGCCTGCGTCTACGCCTGGGGAACGTGAGGCGGCCCGCAAAGCCAGGCCCGTGCTCTGCAGATGCGTGGGGGGCAGGACAGCCTGGAAAGAGCGAGGAGCTGCTCAAGCCTGGAGCAGACTAAAGTCACACGGAAACTTAACACAGCGGGGAGGGCGGGCATGTAGGAGCAGCGCAGGGGGTTTTCAGGCCAATGGAACTGGATGCGCCTCATTATACATGTGTCCAAACCCACAGGAATGGACACCACACCTCCAGGGAACCCTAAGGCAAACTAAGCACTCAGGGATTATGATGGGTAAGCGTGGGTCCAGCAGCTGCATCAAATGTACCATCTGGTGGGGGATGTTGAGGGTGCTGGAGGCAGGGCGTCTCAGGGAAATCTCTGTACCTTCCTCTTAATTTTGCTGTGAACTTAAAACTACCCATTAATAAAATACAAAAATTTTAAAAATCACATAGAAACACAGACATTAAAAAAAACCTGTAAGGCTTTCCCTGGCAGTCCAGTGGTTACGAATCTGGGCTTCCACTGCAGGGGGCATGGGTTTGATCCCTGGTGGGGGAAGTAAGATTTCACATGTCGTGCAGTACAGCCAAAAAAACAAAACAACAAAAAACCAACCAACCAAACAAACAAACAAAAAACGCCCGTAAGCTATGCATGATTTGAGCTGTGACAACTAACAGCATTCACGATGCTGACCTGAGAAGCAACAAGTGCCGTGATTGGGTCAACAGTACTTGAACGTGGTCTGGGGGCTGGTGAGCGCTGATAATGGTGTGAGCATCTTGAGTGTGGTGGTCTTACTCTAGTTATGTAGGGGAAGGCCCCTGTTTGCATGAAATATACACTACGGACTGGGGGAGGTGACAGGGCGTCAAGCTGGCAGCTCACTAGGAGAATGTTGAGAATAAGAGCTCTTGGCCCTGTATTTGCTGGAAATGAGAAGCAGCCTGGGGAGGGGCAGAGCGATGCAGAGGGCAGAGCAGCAGCTCACAGGGAGGGGTAGTTTAAAGGAGAAGGAAGTGTCTGCGAACACCAGGGCCTCAAAACAGGGAAACGTGCCTTGTGGGAGGAGCACATGTGGAAGCCAGTCTGGGCCGTGCAGCACCCAGGCCTCCCCCTGGGTATGGGAGGATGAGAACCTCCTAGAGTGGAACAATCAAACCACGCCTTTCAAGGGATAAGGGCCAAAAGAGCTCATCGCAGCCAAGGCGTTGGGCATGAAGGGAGCGTCCCGAGGACCAAATGCACGAAAACAGCACAGAGGGGCGGCAGTGACCTGTAAGACACACTCTCAGCAGCCACCCCTGAAATACACAGCTGTCTCCGTACTTGGCTCAGCACTTGATGGGCAAGGCCTACAAAGATACAAGGAGAAAACCTAACGAAGGACACGAGAAAAGGCATAAATATTCCTGTGTGGGATGGGAAAAAATAAATACTGCCAAGTATTCTCCCAAATGCTGTTACAGTTCTACTACAATCTTTTACGAACTCAACAGAACCCAATTAAAATGTAAACAGCATGTTTAGAAAGCTTAACAAGGTGATCTGGAATTTCACATGGAAGAGGAAATGCACAAAAAGTCAAAATAATTCTGCAATAACATCCTAACCAGGAAGACCTGGCTCTACTAGCTGGGTATAAAACCCACAGTTAATAACACAAAAAACAGAACGGATATACACATGCATCTGTAATTGTGGGTTTTCTTGGTGGCATTTCAAATCATTAGGAAAGAATAATTTATTCATAAAATCATGCAGGGAAAAATAAACTTAAACTCTAGCCTCCAGCAGATGTAGATAAACAACAAGGACAGGGAACTATATTCAATGTCTTGTAATAACCTATAATGGAAAAATGTGAAAAGGAATCTATATACATAGATATATGAATATATAAATCTATATAAAGATATATAAAATTGAATCATTTTGCTGCACACTTGAAGCTAATGCAATGTTGTAAAATAATTATACTCTTATTTTAAAAAAATGATTAAGGAAAAGAAATCACAGATAGATTCAATGTTAGAAAGTTGTTTTTTTTGTTTTTGTTTTTTTTTTTTAAAGCAGAAATACAAAGCATTATCAGATACCAGCTACAAACAAAACAGTTAAATTTATAATCAAAGAAGGATTTGCCAAGCAAAAAATAAAACCCAAAAAGCCATTTAAAAGAACTGACAAATTTGGCTACAGAAAAATTAAATATTTCTATATGATAAACCTAAACCCATGACTAGACTACATCAAGAATTTCAACTTACAAAAAATATGACATATAGCACAATAGAAAAATGAGCAGAGAAAATGGACAGTTCATACTAGAAATCCTCACAGCCAATGAGTACTCTCAACCCAACTAGCAATCAGAGAAATACCAACAAAAATAAGAATCAACAATTTTAAAGAAATTGGTATTAGAGAAGATCTAGACAATGATGCCTCGCAGAGAAGCCTGGTGAGACTACAAATTGCTAGAGTATTTTATGACGGTAATTTATCAGTGTCCATCAAACTTAAAACATCTTACCATCCAGTCTGGCAATTATGCTTCCAGCAGCCAGCAGTGCTGCCCTGAGATGCCTGTCTCACTGTTCACGGAAGCATTGCCTGCACGGGGGAACTGGAAACAGCCTGCAGGTCATTGGTACAGGAAGGCCTGCACCGATGTCGATGCATTTACACTGTGGAATATGACAGAACTGAAAACCACAGAGGGCATGACCCCATTCATGCTTAAAGCCAAAAGAATGCAGGTCTTGGTCCAGATATAGCTGACTCGGGTGTGAACTACTCGAGCCCACTCACAGGCAGACATTCTTCAGTAGCAAAGACCACAGTACTGCACAGTCTGTTGTTGGCTGAGTTATACTCAGATAAACCACCTTCCCCCACCCTCCTGCACTGTTCAAGGGTCAACTGTATATGCTTAAAGAAGACTCACAGATAACACACAATGATTATTCTAAAAGTTAACCAGCATTTGGAAGGAAATCCAAAAAAGAGGGGATATATGTATATATATGGCTTCCTTGGTGGCTCAGACTGTAAGGAATTGGCCTGCAATATAAGATACCTGGGTTTGATCCCAGGGTCAGTAAGATCCCCTGGAGAAAGGAATAACTACTCACTCCAGTATTCTTGCCTGGAGAATCCCATGGACAGATAAGTCTGGCAGGCTACAGTCCCATGGGGTCACAAAAAGTTGGATACAACTGAATGACACTTTCACTTTCTTTTCACATGTATATATAGAGCTAACATTCATTGGAAGGGCTGATGCTGATGTTGTAGCTCCAACACTTTAGCCAACTGATGCAAAGAGATGACTTACTGAAAAAGACCCTGATGCTGAGAAAGATTGAAAACAGGAGGAGAAGGAGACAACAGAGGATGAGATGGCTGGATGGCAGCACCGACAGAACGGACATGAGTTTGAGCAAGCTTATTCAGGAGATGGTGATGGACAGGGGAGCCTGGCATGCTGTGGTCCATGGGGTCATAAAGAGCTGGACACGACTTAGCGGCTGAACAACAACAGCATACAGCTGGGCTTCCCAGGTGGCACTAGTGGAAAAGAACCCCCTGCCAAAGCAGGAGACATCAGAGACATGAGTTCAATCCCTGGGTTAGGAAGATCCCTGGAGGAGGGCATGGCAACCACTCCAGCATTCTTGCCTGGGGAACCCCACGAAAAGAGGAACCTGGTGGGCTACAGTCCATGGGGCCATAAAGTGTCGGACACGACTGAAGTGACAGCACAGAGCACATAGCTGAGTCACTTCACTGCACAGCAGAAACGTACATAACATTGCAAAGCAACTGTACCTTACATCTAAAAAAATATTCTTTGGTATATACTAAGCAATGAATAAATATTTGTTGACATAAAAAAAAAAAGTTTCCCAGCAGAGGGAGAAAAAGGTGAAAAAATGGGAAGGAGGCTTTCCTATTTTATCCAATATGCTGATTTAAATTGCGCAAATATTTCACAAGAATGTATCTGTGTATCGGGACGTGGTAACAAACTTTAAGCAGAGAAAATAATAAAAAATTTTAAACTGAAAATTAGTAATGTTTCCAGATACATAGTACCTGATATATTACTACACACTTATATTCCATAATGCTGATAAAACATTTTTAATTTAATAGAATGATACAAATGGATTTATTGACGAAACAGGCAGACTAAAGCTTTTGAGAACGAGCTTATGGTTGCTGAGCAGAGGATGGGGGAAGGGAGAGTTTGGGATGAATAGGTACACACTGCTGTATTTAACATGGATAAACAACAAGGACCTGCTATACAGCACAGGGAACTCTACTCAGTGTCACGTGGCAGCCAGGACGGAAGCAGGCTTTGGGAGGGGATGGATACATTAATCTGTAAAGCTGAGTCCCTTTGCTGTTCACCTGAAACCTTCATAGTATTGTTTGTTAACTGGCTATACCCCAGTACAAAATAAAAAGTTAAAAAAAATTAAAATAAAAAAATGATATAAGAAATAAGGGCACAGGCACCTAAGAACTTAATCTAATAACCGAGTATCACATTTAGCTCCAAGTTTTCAGAAGACGATGCGAACGGGAAAGCAGATGGGTGTCTAATTTTTGTTATCTGTTAACCCAGGTTTGACTAGGACCACCCTCTGGGTGTACCTAAAGTGGTTCCATTTCTTTCTCTGTCAACAGTTCTACCCAGGAAGCTAAAAACCTGTTTGTACCTGGATGCTTTGATTTGCAAACTTCAGTAAATGAAACTTAATAATAACAAAACCATGATTAGCAGAAATATATCTGAAGTTCAGTGGGAATGAGAGTCCCAAATAGCAGATGCATAGTAAGAAATCATGCCAGGCAAAAATCAATGGATCTTTAAACCATACACACACACGCATACACACGCAACCCACAGCCCTGGAGAAGTAGGGCCTGGACGGGAGGGTCAGCTGACCACAGCCAAGGGCTGATGAGGGGCTGGGACCTTCTGCCTGGTAAAGGCCACTTCAGGCAGCACAGAGCCGGCAGGGAATGTATCAGGGGAAAATAGACCTCTACGCACAAGCTGGGCTCAGCGATGCAGGCCCACGGTGCCTCCCGGGCTGATTCTCATCACATTAGGACGGCCTGAGACAATGTTGGCAGCCACGCCGACTGAGACGCGGCCGCCTCCCTGCTCAGAGAGTCCCTACTTGTCACTCTGATTCAAGACTTTCTCTCTCAAACAGCTCCATCTCCTTCCTCGCTAAATTGAGCAAATGCCCCAAAGGCATCATTTTCAATCCTCGGGTTCCAATAGCACGTATTGTAAGTTCCATTTCCACACCTTAAATGGGAAACCGATTAAGTTCAAGGATTAGAAATATAAGATACGGGCTCAGGCCAGCAATTTGTTTTAACAGGATTTCCCAACAAAGGTTGAGTCTACCCCTTCTCTCACCTGCAGCTCAAAGTTGGCTTGATCCAGAAATTTTTTGTTCAGCATATCCGCATACTGATTAATCGCTCGCAGGAAGACTCTGAAAGATCAAGAGAAAATTACATAATTACACACTTCTGCTCTGGCACCTTTGGAGGTTTGGCATTTCAATTAGCTACAATCTGAGACTGTCTGGCAAGTGAACTCTCTAAGTCCTGTGAAAAGCTGCGAAGTTTTGCCAATGCAAAGCCCAGAGAATTATATGCAGATGTTCTCCAAATTAATCAAGGAAACTAGCAGACGCAGAAGAAAAGAAACACTGAAATAGCCGAGTCTGAAAGTAACATCTGAAAAGTATCACTAAAAAACCCTATTTTTTTTTTTTAAAAGAAGAGGTGCAAATTAAATCTTCTTCTCAAGTCACAATGTATTATTGTTATATTATAAAACTGGCCTTTGATTAGCTGGCTTTTTAAAGTTAAGCATCCAAAAGTGCTGTTACACACACTCTGGTTTGGATTCATTTGGTATGTAGACCAGAAAAAAATGCAGAACAATCTGAAAAAGGTGAGAATCACATTTCATTTGTAAAGAAAACTGAGGACTTAAGCCTGGGACATAGTATCTCACATTGCTCTGAAAGGCCGCTCAGAAGGTGTAAAGCAGGAGCTAGGATACACAGTAGTTTTGCAACAAAGATCGGGCAGTCAGAACTTCAGAAGATTACTGTTAATTAAAGGAAACCTGATTATCCCAAGTTAGGGAATTTATCGGGTTTTCTATAGATAGGAAGATGTGAGTCTGGGATCAAGGAAATCATTCCTATGATCTGCACCTCAGCTCTCTGAGGCCCAGAGAGCTTGCTCATCCTGGGTCCCCTCAGGGCTCACCGCCCTGGACAGCTGCCACATGATGACTTGGTGGGTGCAACATTTCCTTTATTCACTGATGCGGCAGCAACCTATCTTTTTTATCAATAGCTGAAAAATCATGGAAGCTCGGAAGTATGGTTGACCTCAGTATCATGTGTCTGCTAAATGCTAATTTTAGTCACTGTTTACTTGTTTAAATAAAAAAAAAAAAAAAGCTTTAGTAGATATGAGAGTCATTTAACAAGAGTTTCAGCAGGAATTTGAATTCATCCACTCACCGATGGTACCATTGTGAGCACGCAGAACAAAATGTCACACCTTTGCATACCCTGACTTTCACTTTTCTGTGATGAAACATGCAACTCAAGGATGTCCTAAGTGACTCCAGCGCTCAGCCTTTCGCAAGCTTGTTCATTCAGTAGATTTGTCTCATTGCTCTGGAGAGTGTTTACAACAAAGCTTAGTCCAGATCCTTCTTTTTAAATGACCCTTCTCTCTCTGCACAAAGGCAGGATACAAGAGCAGCTAGCATCAGGTCACAGACAATAAACTTCATTATCCTTCTTCTATTTAGACAGCAGGAAGCAGCCACAGAGTGTAAGGGAAATCTAGGTTACTTACTAGGAACTGATGCTGACAATAGGATCTCTTTAGCTATGCATGCCTGGAGAAGGTCCCCGGCCTGGACAGTCCCAGAGCCACTAAAGGCCAGTTAGCCCGGGAGGACAGGGAGAAGACAGGTCCACCCGGGGCCTTAAGGAGGTCTCCATGACCATCTCCCACAGCCACCTCCTGCCTAACACTCGCTGTTATGCAGATTTCTCTGGCACAAGCTCCAAGAAAGAGGATGTGCAGACATCATTTCATTAAGAGACCTATCGGTGGGATTCACGACCAAACGAGTGTGACAAAGGGCCTGTACTGGAGCTTGCTATCTTCGTGGCTGAAGAAAAACGTAGCCAGAGTTACTTGAATCCTCCCGTGAGGATGTTAAGACAAAACCAAGAAGGTCAGATCTGGTGTTTTAAGTGCCTACTCACAGAGAGGCATGGAGATGCTGGCTTGTCCAGGACCAGGAGCATGGCCTAGTCCATCAGCCACAGGGTGGCCAGATTTTGCCATTACAGGATGCCCAGGTAAACTTGAAAAATAGCTCTCCTGGATGAATGCTGTAATTTACTGGGGCAGGGGTGGGGGGGGAAGCTGAATACAGGGTATTGAAGGATCCTGATAAACTAATCGAGGAGCAGGACAAAATCACTAGATTCAGGATTGAAAAAAAAAAGTGAAACTGTTAGTTGCTCAGTCATGTCCAACTCTTTGAGACCACATGGACTGTACTATATTAGCCTGCCAGTCTCCTCTATCTGTGGAATCCTCCAGGAAAGAACACTGGGGTGGGTTGCCATTCCCTTCTCCAGGGGATCCTCCCCACCCAGGGATGCATCCCCGGTCTCTCGCATTGCAGGCAGACTTTGCCGTCGGAGCCACGAAGGAAGCCCTGTACACACAGGTCACCTAGCGACCCTAACCAGCCCCCAGGTTTGGGCTGAGGTTGCCTGTGTCATGTTCAGTCCTCAGAAGTACAAGTTGCTGGTTCAAGCTAAGACACTCTCCCTAGCCCAGGTGACCCCTGGCAGTTGGGTTCAGATAGCATCTGTGGGTGTGCCCTGCACTGACCCCAGCAGCCTGAGGACTGCGCCCCCCAGTGTCAGCGGAGTAAAACGACATCCTATCACGGGCAGGGGCGGGTTACACAATACAAAAACATTAGGCTTATGGCCTTGAACATTTTTTTTTCTGCTCAACTTTTCCTTCAGCTTCAGAACTTGGCTGTTCACTGGAGTATCCCAGGGCCTTTACAAGGTTTCAGGAAGTCCCTCTCTCCAGCCCTCCATGACACTAACAAGTTCACTTAGACATGCATTATTATTACAGGGCTAATTATTGTGCCTCAAGATAGCACCCAAAGAGTTGCAATATGCTACTTCTAATTAAGCCCTGGAACAATTTCAGCTAGTTAAATAAAGATATTGCTCAAAATGACTGGGGAAGAAAAAAAAAAAGATGCCACACAAATAACACGAAGGCTGAACAAAAACTTTTTAATGAACTGACGGCTGAAAAAGAGCAGTGCTGAGAGAGATTCTATAATTTAGATTCTCTATAAATTTTTCAGAAAGCCAGGACAAAGAAACAGATAACATGGAATATCAGGGCAAAATTGAAGGGATGATCAAACAAAAGCATCATCAATGCTGTCAACAAAGGTGAGCGACCTAGGCTACAGGTATCAAAGCCCACATCACCTTTACAGAAGCATCATTATATTCTATGCTTAATACTTGATGGGATTAAAATCTTAGATGCCCCAAGTCCACTTGAAGATAAGTCAACTAAGCAGGCAAAAAGAGACATACATAGAGGCTAACTTTGAGGTAAGAATATTTCCTATCTTCTGTAATTCATGAGTTATTTCTCATACATATCAAGCTAAGGGAGATAAACATGAAAATCACATTAGAAGCTTCTGCAGAACAATCTGCTTTCAGTCAATGATTGTGAAAGATACCGCAGCTAAGCCAGGCGATCGGACAGCAGGATGCCTATTAGCCTGGAGTGAAGGGCTTCAGCCTGGCTCAAGGGAACTGACAAGCAAGTCCTGTCTGTCGGGAGAGGGGTCACGAGGCGGGAAGGGGCTGCAAGTGGGCTCCGCTCTGCGTCCCTGGTGACCCCGTCCACACTGGGCGCCGCTGGCATTGCACTCAAGGACAGAAAAGCCCTCCAGTCTGTTCCCGAATGGACCCGTTTATTCACCACTGGCTGCAGTGCCTAATTGACATCTGGCACATCACAGATGTTCACTAGGTATTAGCCACAGGAAAAGAAGGAAATGATGAATATAGGTGGGTGGATGGACGGATGGGTGGATGGATGGATGGATGATGAATTGATAAGCTGGCTGACCCACATCAGAGTGAAACTGTTTACTTCAGACTGGGACGCAAACATAGCCAAAACCCATGGGCTTCCAACTGAGATCACAGACCTGGTTTCAGAACCTAACGAAGCTCAGGTTCCTGATGCCTCATCACAGAAAGAATTCAGTGAGAGACAGATAGGTAAGAAGTGGATTTGTTCAGAGAGAAACACACTCCACAGACAAGACTGTGGACCTTCGCAGAGGGGAGTATGGTGGCCTTGAAACATGGCATGGTTAGTTTTTATGGGTTGGGTAATTTCATAGGCTAATGAGTGGGAGGATTATTCCAACTATTTTGGGGAAGGGGTGGAAAATGTCAGGAATCGGGCCACCGCCCAATTTTTGGATTTTTGACAGTGCCTTAATTGTCAAGGTGCCCCTGGGTATGTCATTCAGCTTGCTGATTGAGGAACAAGGTCCGGTTGAAGTTTAACTTGTCTGCCATCTTGGAACAATTTGATTCTAATCAATTTATGCTATGTCCTTGGGCTATGTCATTTTTTAAAAAATTGTGCGCTGCCCGCTTCCCACCTTTAAGAAGGCTCAGGGAGCCCAAAATATCTGGTAGCTCCTGGCTGTCCCTGCATTCTGAGATTTTGCTCTGTGGGTTCAGCTCTTAGAGTTTCTTGAAAATCAAATTTTGCAGTAGACATTGGCATTTAATGGCTGGGCATTGTTCCCTTATGCTCCTCTCCACTTCTGGAGTGAGTTCCTGGGCGGAGGGAAACTTGCCTTGTAAAAGGTAAACATCAGGATGCCCCAGAGCATCTGAGAGGACCACTGGCCTCTGTGTGTATTCAGATGCGTTCTGGTCTAAGGATGCATTCATTTATGACTGCACTAAGAGATGTCTCAGAGTCAGCGATGAGTCCAGGAACTCCTAGCAGGCAAACAACACACACGCACACACAGCCTGCTCTCAGGGGGAGACAGAAGCCGCCTTGTGGCAACCTGTTTTTGTTTTTTCACTCTGTCGGGCCCAACTCTTTGCAACCCTATGGACCGTAGCCCACCAGGCTCCTCTGTCCATGGGATTTCTAGGCAAGAAGGGGGAATGGATGGCTGTTTCCTTTTCCTGGGGATCTTGCCGACCCAGGGATCGAAACTGCATCTCCTGGATTGGCAGGTGGATTCTTCACCACTGAGTCACAGGGAAGCCCAGGAAGGGAACACCAAGCCCTGAATCACAACAAGCATAACGTGGGGTCATCTGGGTTGGTGTTGATGCCCCCCATCCATCAATACTGTACATGAACATCAGGACCCAGTGAAGGGAGGTCATGTCTGCTCTTTATAATGTCCCGAGCTTTCAGGAACAGGAGAGTGAGATGCTTGCAGGAGACAGAGAACACAGCGAGGGGAAGGCAGGGAGCAGGGCTGCTCCCCTGCCAGAAAAGAGAGGTCGAGGTGGGGAATGTGAACCAAGCAAGTCCTGTCTCATGCCAAGCCACGAGCGTGAAGTAATTTCTAAAAAATGAAGCTAATGGCGTGAGAACTAAATGCTTTCATGGATACTGTCCCACAGGATCAAAATGATTAAGAAAAAGGGCAAGCCCATCTTTCACAGAGCTCTTTCCAATCATTTTTAACCTACAAAAGGTTTTATTTAAAATCTAAAAAATTTAAAGGTAAAAAACCAAACACAAGAAATAAATAATGTAGGGAGAGCCAGGGGCAAATCTTACAAAGATTCAGAAGCCCTAAGTTCTAGGTGTACAGTCTCTAGACAGTCAAATTATTCAAGGCAATGACTGCAAATAGTATTGTTAATGGCCCCAAGGAAAGAACTTTATCTCACTCCGCTCGGTAAGTGACTCCTGTCCCCAGAAAGTCAGAGTCACAACCTTCACCAGCCTCCCCACAACGTTACTCATTTTAAACAATCTAGAAACCCTGAGAGGCGGAGACCGTTTATTCCCAAAGCTCGTACAACTAAAAACAAAGAAACAAAAAAAACCCAGGAAGTTTTCCTTGATTTCTTTTTCTTCTACCTGGATATTTAACTACAGTGAGTATTCATCTGCTGGAAACAAAGCACTGTGCTATAATTCCTAGTGGTGTCAAATACGAGATTAATTGTCGTCTACACACACACACATCCAATTACAGTTTTAATCTAATTCTGTTAACTATCATATACCTATCTATCCACCCACCCATCCATCCATCTATCTATGTATATATCCATCTATCTACCTATCTCACTCTCTCTTTTACATCCATGTAAACATTTGGTTACCAGGCCTTCAAATGTTGCTCAGGTTTTTGAGATTCTCCTATTTTCAACCAACACATAAAAGTACTAAAGTATGTGCCTTTAAGTTTCCTTGAACTTTGAATCTAAGTGTTTGGGTTGGTTTGTTGTTTTTCTAACTTTGAGATTAAAGGTAAGGACGATGTGTGCCACATAATTCAAAGTCATTTGAGCACTGTGACCTCCGCTGACACTCTACAAAACATTAAGTAGCATTTGCTAAAAAGAGGAGGCAAGCCCTGCGACTTGACTTTGGCACGTGTTGGGGAGAAGTCTGGGTGAGGTGGGGAGAGGCTCTGAGAAGGAGGCAGCTGCTGAGGTCCAAACCTCCCAACCACAGGCGTTTCCCAGAGGATGCCCCACTGGCCCTGCCTCTCCCCCACGTCCCCTCTGTATCCCGGCACAAAAGGGTCCTGATGCCTCCTGAGCTCCATGGGAGACCATCCCCCAAAACTACCTATCAGAAAGCCATGTGTCCTGGCCATCACAGTAGCACAGTCCTAAACAACTGTGTGTGTGAAGAAGGGAACTCAAAAAGCAGAACATAATCAGATGCCAACTGAACTACTGGAAGCTCCTGGCACAGTTACAGCCCCTAAAATGACTTTATTATGACAGGGCTGCAGGCATTTTTGTGTTTCTGCTACCCAGTGTTTGCTGCCAGTAAAACAGGAAGAAGAGGGACCTCATTACTGCAGAGGGAGACGCATCTATGGCGAGATGCCCCAAGCATCCCGGGCACAAGGCGAAGCCCCATGTCTCAAAGGCTGAAGCCGTGGGGCTTCTCTTGTTCCTCCTCTGAACTGACTGTAAGTTATATAATGAGATTGTACAGTTCAATCCGAGGGCACTTAAATACCTCTGGCACCCACCCAACAGTCACTCTGGGGGGAAAAAAAACTGCATCTTTTAACAAAATGTTTTGCCCAAAGTGGTTGGGAAAAAAGGCAACAAATGTAAAGTGACAGAGTCTATCCCTGCAGAACACTGAGTCAAGGAATCGTAGCTGGAAAACTGCCTGAACATGGTTTCCGCATCGCGCAGGAATGCTGGGAAGGAAAGGTGACTTAGGGTGAAGTGAGGGAAGACATACAGAAACTGTGGCTTCAGTCCCACGGGACGGGTGCCTGCCCCCAAACGACGAGTCTCCTGGCACCTCCCACAAGCAACTGGGTGTCAGGTCGGTGTTTAAATAGCATCAGTTGCTACCTCTGGTGGGATCTTGGGTGAAGAATGAAGACCACGTGAGCACAGAGAACTGACTTCTAAGAAAGACCCTGGTGTGTCCTTACGGGGAGCAATGCACAAAAAGTGGAAGGCTTAGGTGAGACATGCCTGCAGTCTTTGTGGCTTGGGAAACAGTGGAGAGACTGGTGTCATGAGAACTTTCTGGGAAGGAGGCTGGAAGTGTCGACGGGGGCCGTGAGAGGTTGTAGACGCCGGGGTACAGAGTTTGCACCTTGGGCGCTGGGCGATGGGGCTCCTGAAGACTATAGCGGGGACCAAGCCAGAAAAGCAGAAGGGTTAACCATCCTTGAATGCATGAGATTTGCTTTGTTTCTTTTCCTAATCAATAAGCCTACAGTTTCCATTAGACTCTTAACTAAAATGCAAATCGCTCTGGACCTTTCTGCTTGGCCGGCCCTGGGAGATTCGGGCGCAGTCTCTGAGGCCCAGGCATCATAGTATCCCCAGGGAGCATCCGCACCAAATTAAGGTCTCATCCCTGCTGGAGGAGAGGGGGTGTCCTGGAGCAGAGATCAGTGGGCCCAGGTCTGCTTGTCCGATATGCTCGATGCACTGGTGCTCTGGACGTGTGTTCCTTAAGTCCCCAGCAAAACTGTGCCTGTTACCCATGAACCACAGCAGGCTGAGGGCCAGACATTCTAAAAGTGGCTGCACCCACCACAGCCCTCCGCTTCCTCTCCCACTGGACCACCCCCCTCACTTTCTGCTGCTTGAGCATCTTCTGAACACCTTGCATGTTCCATACAGTGTTGCTACTTCACAGACATCACAGTGTTTGATGCCACAAGTCTTGTGAGGTATGAATTACCTGATATTTTATAAACCAGGAAATAAAAGCTCAGAGAGGCAGAAAGCATGCTCCCAGTAGGCTTAGAACAAGGTCACAATCGGTCACAATCAGGTAATGCCTTCCTTAGGAAGGTTAATCACCATGGGCAGCATGATACAAGTACAACCCTGCAACTAACTGTGTTCCTTTTACACTGCATGAAGGAAAATTTCCAGCAGAAACAAAAGTAGACAGCAAAGGACCTCTCTGATGGTCCAATGGCTAAGAATCTAAACTCCTAATGCAGGTGGCCCAGGTTTGATCTCCGGTCAGAGAACTAGATCCCACGTGCTGAAACTAAGAGTTTTGCATGCCGAGACTAAATAGCCCATGTGCTGAAACTAAAAAAGGTATCTACTGCACGCTGCAATGAAGATCAAAGATCCCGTGTGCTGCAACTAGACAACTGGGAAAGTCGGTCAGTTGCGTCCAACTCTGCGATCCCATGAACTCTACAGTCCATGGAATTCTCCAGGCCAGAACACTGGAGTGGGTAGCCTTTCCCTTCTCCAACTAAGACAAATATGTAAACAAATAAATATGTTTTGAAAAGTAGACAGCAAAAGAGACCCACGCACTCTTCACTCAGGTTCATCGATTATTACCGTCTGCACATGGTTGATTCATTTCTCCCCAACTTTGTACCCCCTCCCACATTATTATTACTGTTGTTGTTATTTTTAGACATATTTTATTTCTAAGGGCAGCTTTAGGCTCACAGCAAAACTGAATGAAATCTACAGGGAGTTCCCCATTCCACTGGCTCCCCCATGACCAACATCCCGCACCAGAGCGGTACCCACGTTATAATTGTTGGACTTAAAGTAATTCATCATCGTCACGTTCTACGGCTCTGGACAAACGCACAGAGGCACGTGCCCCCCACGACAGAACCACACTGGACAGAGTCACTGCCCAGAAGATCCTGGGGGCTTGGCCAGCTCACCCCTCCCTCCTGCTGAGCCCCTGGGAGCCCCTGATCTTTACTGCTCCATCCTGGCTTTTCCAGGATGGCATACCGTTGACTCCTAGAGGATGTAACCTTTTCATATTGGCCCCTATTATTCCTAGAATGTTTTCTAAGTTAATATTCCCCAGGTTTAAAACCCTTAACATTTAAGGCACTTTACAGCAAGGGCTTGAAACACATTCTCTTGTCAAACTCTTTTTCTAACTCGTCTGAGCAACGTAAGTGCCTGCCTGAGAGAGTTCAAGGTTCATCATGGCCTCAGAGCTCACTCTGCTCCAAAGTGCCCACTAGCGCTCAGGAAGCACATCCTTCCTGCTGGTCTGGGTGCTTGGGGTGGGTCGCTCCGTGGAAGAGGGGATGTTAACACAGATCTCACGAGCTTTTTAATAAATATATGTGTGTGTATATATATTTATTTTCTACATTTAAAAACTGTTAACCTCTGATATTTATTTATCTGGGCTTCCCCTGATGACTCAGTGGTAAAGAATCGACCTGCTAATGCAGGTAATGTGCATTCAATCCCTGAGCCGGGAAGATCCCCTGGAGAAGGGAATGGCAACCCACTCCAGTACTCTTGCCTGCAGAATCCCATGAACAGAGGAGCCTGGCGGGCTACAGTCCATGGGGCTGCAGAGAGTCGGTATGACTTACAGGGACTAAACAACAACAATAATTTATTTTTTATTTATTTATTTTTGGCCATACCGTGACGCATGTGGGATCTTCGTTCCCCAGTCAGGGGTTGAACCCTCGCCCCCTGCGTTGGAAGGCCAGAGTCTTAACCACTGGACTGCCAGGGAAATCCGTCACAAGGCGTTTCTGCGGGCTCCGTGTCTGTGACGCAGCAGCTGTCTCGTGAGCGGCACCGATTACTGCTCTGACTAACACACACACACACGTCTCTCCACGGACAGGGTAACCAGGACAAGCAGCCTCTTCCAGCTGCTTCTCACCAGGCTCACCTGGTTTCTCCCCACACTGTCTACGACCACCTCTCCATCCCTCACAGCACAGTCCCCGAACCACAGCCCCTGGCTTAATTTGTAAAGTGTTTTGATTTCTTATCTTAATAAGGCTTCTGAAAAAAACATGAGAAGATCACGTAACACAGAATTTACTGCCTTACCCATTCCTAAGTGTACGTATAGTTCAGGGGCACTAAATACATTCACAGGGTTGCACGACCATCACGGCCATCCACCCGCAGAACTCTCCATGAAACGGGGACTGTCCCCGTCAGAGGGCAACTCCACTCCCTCCAGCACGCAGCCGCTGGCAGCCACCCTTCTCCTCTGTCTCTGTGAATGGGATTGCTCCAGGGACCTCATACAAGTGGAATCAAGCAGTGCTGGTCATTTCGCATCTGGCTTACTTCACTCAGCATCACATCCTCAGGTCCATCCATGTTGCAGCTTGTGTCGGAATGCCCTTCCTATTAAAGGCTGGACAATATTCACTTGTATGGATAATGACACATTGTATTTATTGCAATTATCCATCACCCATGGATGGACACTTGGGTTGCTTCCCCCTTTTGGCCACCTGGAATAGTGCTGCTATAAACACAGTTGAACAAATATCCTTTCAAGTCCCTGCTTTCAATTCTTTTGGGTCTATACCCAGAAATGGAATTGCTGGGTCATGTGGCAATTCTATTTTTAACTTCTTGAGCAACTGCCAAACTGTTTTCCATAGCAGTTGTACCATCTTACACGCCGGCCAACAGTGCAAGGTTCCAATTTCTATACGTCTTTGCCAACACTTGAGGGCTTTTTGGTTGTTTGTTTGCTTGCTTGTTTTGGATGGCAGCCATTCTAATGGGTGGGAGGTGGTATAAATAAAGCTTTATTAGAACATAGCCACATCCATTCATTGAGAAATTGTCCGTGGCTGTCTTCCCATGACAAACGCAGTGTTGAGCAGTGGTGTCTGCACAGGTACCTGGCCCTTAGCGGTAAGTTCTGCCAACTCCTGAAAAGCTGTGCTCCAATTCTGACCTGTTCTTCATGCAGGGTTTGGAGAGTTCTTCACCTATTTCAGGAGGGAGCCAGGGCTCATGTCTATTTCTTGACATCAGAAAATAAAACTTGTCGATATAAAGGTGTTAAAAAACCCCCTCCAAAGCTTAAGAGTAAACAGCTTCCCTCTTTAAACCAGGAAGTGGTGTTACCAAGAGTTGGGAGAAGAGTGATTTGGAAACCAAGGTCAGCAGGCTCCTTCCATCTGTACCTCGGGGAAACCAAGCAAGTCAACTAAGAAAGTTACATCAGGGCCCAGTTTTCAGGGTGTACAGGATTCCTCCCCCTCTGCCCTCCAGGATCCCCTTCATCGTGCCGTCCTCTTCATCGCCAGTGCTGCCTGCCTCACCTATTAATCACACCACATCACACAATAGGTGCTGAGTGATTCACGGGCACCCTGGGTAAAGAGGGAAAATCCCCAACACAGACACATCCGGGAAGCCTGCCAGCAAACACTAGCAAAGAGACATCTCTATGGGTGGAGGGGCCACGCAAGGGACAGCCACATCCTCACTCTAGAATCAGCCATGGTGAATAAGCAAGGGTCCCGGTTGGCCCCAGAGACCCCCGCCACGAGCACCCCAGCATCCGTCTGGGAGGCCTCCTGCCTCCCCTTCCAGCGTCCTCCTGTTGTCCCTGGGATTACTAGCTGGAGGCTTCAGGACAGCCCTGGTGGGGAGGCTGGGGGCAGAGGAGGCAGGAGGGAAGGGTGACCGCTGGCTGGCCTGTCCCTTGGGCATGGGTGCTGACTGCCCTGGAAGATCGGCTTTCCAGGGTGTAAGAGTGTGTGTAACTGTCACTGAAGTATTTTCTGAGTTCCTAGTATGTGGGAGTAGGGAGTGAGGGGTAGAAATGAGGACTCAAGAGTCTCTCCTTAGTGAGGGAACACTTTGGGAATAAATAGTGGTGATGGCTGCACAATATGGTGAATGGAATTAATGTCACTGAATTGTACATGTCTGCACGATTAAAATGGCAAATTTTATGTTACATGTATTTTAAAGTGGAAGTCGCTCAGTTATGTACGACGCTGCGACTCCACGGACTATACATTCCATGGAACTCTCCAGGCCAGAATCCTGGAGTGGGTTGCCATGCCCTTCCCCAGGGAATCTTCTCAACCCAGGGATCAAACCCAGGTCTCCCACACTGCAGGCAGATTCTTTACCATCTGAGCCACCAGGGAAGCCCAGTATACATTTTCCCTCAGTTTAAAAAAAAAACAAAACACTGGGAGAAGGAAAGAGAACAGGAAACTGCAGCAGCGGGAGTCATGACTTCTCTGTCCACAACCCCAACATCCATATGACTCAGGGTCATGATTTAAAACCAAAACAAACCAGCACAAATAAACAAACAGATGAACAAAAACACTTGGGAATAAAAACTCCTGACCTTTACTCCCCAAAGAACCAGGTGGGGCAGATAGAAAAAGCATGAATATAAAGAAATAGAAAGGACCACAATGACCTGATGATGACCACAATTATCCATCAGAGCTGTTTAAGACCTAGCAAGTCCTTTCTCACGTAACCTGACATGTGAAGTGGTCACTTGACAGGATAACCACTCAGATCCACTGAGAGTCCCTCGAAGCTTTGCTACCTGTGGCAGTCGGCCAAGTATCTTGTATCTGAATCCATGTAGGAAGCCCAGGAAAACAGGAGGCAGTCAGAGGCTGTGAGCCAACTGCAGGGTTCGGGGCAAAAATTCTCAAGAGAAACTAAGATAGTTACCCAAAGAGGGTAATTCTGTCCAGCTGTTTCATGCTCAGAATCACTAGCTATGCCTAGAATTTATTCTGATTCATTTTTAAGACTTGCTAACAGACACTGTCGTCATTTAGCAAACGAGTGTAATTTGTTTTAGGCTCATTTGCCAAAGGCTAAAAACTGGGACGAGGTTTTTTGTCCATTCAAGGGGCTGGGGGCTCACACGGGTGCCCAGAAGCGCCATCTGGCAGCTGGCGAAGGTTCTGCGTTTCTACATCCTCACCACTGTTGAGCTCCTTCTACTCACGGCTTGTCTAGTCTCCTTCTCACTGGGCGGGGGGCCTCTGTACATGGGGTACCCCTGGGAGTGCTCTGTGCCGAATCGTGTCCCATCACTCAGGCTGTGCAGCCTTGGGCAAGTAAACAAACATCCCTGAACCTGTTTTCTTCATGGAGGTCTGTGGATGGGGGACGCAGAGGGCTCAGTGTTTGCAGATGGCCCAGGTCCTACTGGGTGCGTGCATGCTCCGTCGCACAGCAATGTCCAACTCTTTGCAGCCCCATGAACTGTAGCCTGCCGGACTCCTCTGTCCACGGGATTTTCCAGGCAGGTATACTGGAGTGCTTGCCATTTCCTTCTCCGGGGATCTTTCCAACCCATGGGTTGAACCCCCATCTCCTGCGCTGGCAGGCGGATTCCTCACCGCTGCACTGCCTGGGAAGCCTCTGGGTCCTACTACCTGCTCCATAGTTGGCAGGTGTCATCCAGAGTGTGATAAAGATACAAAAGATGGGGCTTCCCTGCTGGTCCAGTGATTATGAATCTGCCTGCCAATGCAGGAGACACGGATCCTATCCCTGGTCTGGGAACTTAGTTCACACAGGCTGCAGAATAACTAAGCCCTTGTACCACAACTACTGAAGCCTGCCCGCCTCGAGACTTCACTCCACACCAAGAGAGGCCATCGCAACGAGAAGCTGTGTATGGCAAGTAGAGTGCGGCCCCTGCTCGCCGTAACTAGAGAACGCCCACGTGCAGCGACGGAGAACCAGCGCAGCCAAAATTAATTAATGAATATAAACAGACACAAAAGGTGATGGCCTCTGCCCTCTTCTCTGCTATATATTTTCAAGGAGATTCTGAAGGATCTCCTTAGCATGCATTGAGCAAGAGAGTTCAGAAGACCAGTGTTCATGAAAGCTCAGCTGGTGTTGAAGCTCTGAGAAAAGCAGAATTCCTGTAATTTCACTCTTTGATTTTACTGGGGCTCAGAATCCTCACCACTCAAACGCTGAGTGGAGGGAAATTTCTAACTTTCCAAGATGGGAATAGTGGCCTGCTGAGGTTCACCCTCTGGTTTTGAGGCTAACAGTGCCGCAGGGCAGTGCACCAGCCCAGGGCCGCAGCTCATCATTGCTCCCATCCAGGCGGGCATCACATGAAGGTCACGTGCCCTGGGGAGGGCTGCCCTCTTCGAAGGTTGTGTGCTGGTGTGGAACAAATTACCGCGACGCAGTGGCTTCAACAGCCATTATCTCACAGTGCCAGGGGTTGTAACTCCCTGTGGGCTAAGTCGGGTCTTCTGTTTGAGGTCTCAGCAGGTCTTGGTCCAGGAGTTGGCCAAGGTGGGTTTTGATATGGAGGTTCTGGACTTCCAGGCTCATTCGGGCAAAAGCCAATTCTTGGCAGTTGTAGGTCTGAGGTCCCCCTTTCCTGCTGCCAGTTGGGGTCCCCTCTTTGATCTTATGGGCCACCCGCATTCATTCTCATCAAATCCATCATCAAGTCCTTCTGATGCTTCACACCCTCCCTTCCTTCTGCCATGCTGCTGCTGCTAAGGCACGTCAGTCGTGTCCGACTCTATGTGACCCCATAGACACCAGGGGTCCCCGATCCCCCAGGCTCCCCGATCCCCACCAGGCTCCCCGATCCCTGGGATTCTCCAGGCAAGAACACTAGAGTGGGTTGCCATTTCCTTCTCCAATCCTTCTGCCATGAGCCAGAGAAAATCCTCTCCTTTTACCGGGCTCTGGGGATGACATAAGGCCTGACTGGATAATCTCCCAATTTTAAGATCAATTAATTATTATATTTGCAAAAAATCCCTCCCTTTCCAGGTGATGCAACACAATCATGCAATGATTATGTATCAGTTCATATGCCCATCCACACTCCAGCAGAGGAGCTTCTCCAAGGACCCTCACTGATAACCACAAACCTCTGCCCCAAACTGGTTTTTCTGGATCCCACTTCCACTTTTATTCTTCTGTAAGCCCCAGAGAGACAGAAAGAGAGGGGTGGGGGGAGGCGGTCATCTTAAAACTCTTTCCTTTGTTGGCACTCCTGCTGTTCTCAGTATTTGTGACAAGAAGAAAGACTCAGCTTAGTGAAGACCCAGCTTAGGGCAGTTGGAAGCTCGAAAGTGCGAAAACCAACCTGAACCAGATCTTGCAAGAATGAAGTGGCTTTTTCAGGATTCCCTTCTCTGCAATCCACCGAGTGACATTTTCTATTAACACACGCGACCTTATTCTAGGCCCAGGATGTTGTCTGATTCCAAGCTCATTTGTTCACTGGATTCAGTGTAGCAACCCAGAACACACGAGCTCAAGAAATGAGTGATGATTTTCCTCCCCAAACAGTCCATAAAATCACCTAAACAGCCGCTCATATTAACATAATTCCTCTGGTTTATCCTAAAGAGGTGAGGCTTTCTTTCTGGCGGGAATAGCATGGCCCTGCCCATCAAGTATGGGACTGGAATTTCCCACACCCGTGTCACAACCCTAAGGGAGGAAATATGAAATAGCTCAATATCCAGCCTCAGAGGTCAGCAAGCCACAGCTCAGGGCCCAAGTCCACCCCTCTGCCTGTGTGTGTGAATAAAGTTCTGCTGGCCGAGAGCCAGGCCCACTCAGTTACAAGTTGCAAACGAGGATGACAGCGCTCACAAAGCTGAAAATATGGCCTGTTATGTAAGCAAATGATATTCAAGGCGAAAAGATATAATTGCCTCTCTGATCTCTAACAGTTTCCACTCCATTCCCTCTGTAAACTAATTAATCCTTCCCTACTTTCTAGTTGAAATCTGTTTACCTTTTACTGTGAAGACCATTTGATCTTGTTTATTCTTTCCTGGACAAAACAGTGAGCACCTCCACACCTTCAACTACAGTCATCAAGCAACCTGAGCATCCTTCTCATCAAAAGCCTTGACAGAGATGGGAAGGCTGAGAGTCAAGCCTCAGTTGGTGCTGGGAGGTAGGTGAGCACAGGGCTTAGAGCAGAGACTCCAGGGATAAATGGTCTTAGATGAAATCCAGACTGTGCAAACCTTGAGCTGATTCCTTGTCCTTGAAATGGATACAAGAGAACATCAACCTGCCACATGGTAAGGTGAAAAGATCTAAAACGTGGACAGCGCCTAGAACGGAGAGAGGAGGTCTGAAAGTTACTCTCAAGCACTTCAACAGAGAGCTCTAGTTGAAGGGATATAGTCCAAGTGCTACTGCAGACAGTTGGTTACCAATCTTTAATCAGAAAACCCATTCCAGAAGACAGCACAAGCTAAGCCTCACCTTGATCCAAAGCGGAAATTCTCGCATAACGTACGTGCTCAGTAGCTCGGTCGTGTCTGACTCTTTGCAGCTCCATGGACTGTAGCCCACCAGGCTCCTCTGTCCATAGGATGCTCCAGGCAAGAGTACTGGAGCGGGTTGCCATTTCCTCCTCCAGGGGATCTTCCCCACCCAGGGATCAAACCCGTGTATCCTGTGTCTCCTGCGTCTCCGGCACTGGCAGGCTGATTCTTTACCACTGAGCCACTTGGGAAACCCCATGAGCATAATAATTATTCATAATAGTTTTCTTTTGTGAACTGTGTGCCGGCTTAATGAACAGTGAACAGAAATGGCCGGTCCTGGCGGAACTCAAGGCTATGCAAGGTAAGTGGATGAGCTACAATCCCGTAGGGACTCTGCTCACTCCTGTGTGAACACGGTGCCTGGTTCCAAGGTGCCTGGTGCTGAGACATGAGACCCAAACCTCAAGCTTCTGCTCTGGTCTCAGGTCACTAGTTTGGAGGACTCTTGCTCCTGATGGTGACGATTAGCTTGCATGAATCTTGCCTCCGGATGATTCTCTCAACCCCAGAAATGACAGACAAGTGGAGCTTCCTGCGGTCTCAGAGCAGACTGTGTGCACTGGCTGTTGGAGAAAGTGTTTCTTAATGAACATCTGTGTGTGGAAGACTTGGACCTGACACTTTCTCTCCCTATAACCTGGTAGTGAAGTGGTGAGTAACTACCTTTAATCCAATTTTAATGATGAAAAATTGATGGTATCTATTAAAAAAAAGATAAAAGAACCTAGAACTTGCCTTTGGTCAGTTCCCAGTTGTAGAGCTCTCTCCCATTCTTACAGAATGCTTGCTTGTAAGGCATGACTATCTGCTTGGGCTCCCCTGGTGGTTCAGACAGTAGAGAATCTGCCTGCAATACAGGAGACCCAGGTTCGATCCCTGGGTAAGGAAGATCCCCTGGAGAAAGGAATGTCAACCCACTCCGGTATTCCTGCCTGGAGAATACCATGGACAGAGGAGCCTGGTGGGCTACAGTCCATGGGGTCTCACAGAGTCGGACACGGCTGAGCGACTAAAGCTTGCTTGCTCCCTTACAGAGTCCAGGACTGGACTTCAGCTTCCATATCTGCAAAATGGGCTTAGAGAGGATGCTGGCAGAGAGATGACACATGGGGTCCCCCAGTCCTGCCCTGGAACCTCAGTGTGGGCCACACAGAGCTGTCTTCTCCGGCTGCCCCTAGGAAATCAACTTTCTAGTCGCTTCTGAATTCTAATATTGACACACTATGGTAACAAATGCCCAATTACTGCCACGCCTGAGATGACAAAGAATGACAGTGAAGGCTGCTTCCTGTCTCCCAGGAGATGCGCCGGGTGCTAGGTTGTCAACTGAATCTGGATGGGTTATTTCTGCTCAGCCCACCTCTGTCATTTCGGGTCCAGGGTTGAAGGCGTCAGAAGCAGACTCCTCTTCCCACACCATGCTCTGAGTCAGCACCTACAACACACTTTTTCCCGAGGGCCTGGGGAACGTCTCTGTTGACCGGCTGTCTCCTGACCCAGAGACAGCACACAGCGAAGCTGGGGAGAGCTGAAGGACCCGGGCACCTCCTCAACAACCTACAACCAGCATCAGGGACTTGCCTGGGGAAGCAGTGGCTAAGACTCTGCACTCTCAATGCAGGGGTCCCAGGTTCGATCCCTGGTTAGGGAACTAGATCCCACGTGCCCCAACTAAAGATCTTGTGTGCCAAATAACTAAATAAAAACAAATGAATATATATATATATATATATATATATATATATTTTAAAATAAAGAAGAAACAGCACCCTCCCTGCAGCAGTTCTTTTAACCTCTGCTGTGGCCCCTCACCCTGGGGTGATGGCACAAGACTCAGAGGCACAGGGCATTATTCCATGTTGACGTGACACCAAGGAGCAGTGAGACAAACACCAGACATCGGCGAAGACGCCGACGCACCATCGGAGAAAAGCGGGAGTGCGCTCATGCCCTGCAGGGACAGGAGCGCTGACACTGACAAGCGACTCTCACAAGCACCCGCTGGGCAGGGCTCACCTGTACACTCAGGTGCTCTCTGCAGGGCACAGGTGGGAACCAGGAGATCAGCCTTTGCCCAGGTCCCCAGAGAGTAGGTGCGGAGCTGCCCGGCCTTACCATGGAGGTGCCCTCTATAGAGAATTTATCGTTGACCTTTAGAAGATACACGAGGGAAACGACAGTTTCTACAGCCTGCCTTCCTTTTCTACAACTGGCTAAAAGGGAATCCATGCACTTGGCTCAAGCCCCAGAAGCATCCATGGGTGAGGCAGCCCTGATGGAAGGGGCAGTCCTGAGAGGCTGGGGAAGGAGGGCGCAAAGCGAGAATGCACACTGGGGCAGAGCCTTGAGAAGAACATCAAACCTGCCTAGAGGAGCGGGTGGGGAAGGTCACATCTCCAGCTTTCCCAGGAAACGTTAGTTTACACGCTGCATCGTGAGGCAGCCATGCGGCATGGTACTGGGTGCAGCTGGGGGCACCACGCTTGGTGGGGGGCTGGGGTAAACTGGAGGGAGCCACAGAACTCCAGGTTACGGAGAAGCAGGTGCAGATGTCATCATTCTCCACTTTACAGGAGAGCGTGGACAAGATGAGGAAGGATGGGGAGAGGAGGTGGGACACTGTACCCATGGGGGTGACTGAATGCATCCTTTATATGTGCATGTATTGGGCTGGATTATTCCTAAGATTCCTGGGGCTATGGTGGGAGTGATGACATCTGGGCATCTAGAATGTGATGCGATGACACTCAGGCACCCGTGTGAAGGACCCAAGGGGAAGCCCTCATCCAGGGTCTCATCTCCGCCCAGCCTTCTGCTCCCCATCCAGCCTCTGCATCCCACCCCAGGGGATGGGCAGGACACTCTAAAAGGCAGACGAGGGAGGAAGGGAACTGGGAAAGGTCCTCAGAGAAGGGGGCGGAGCCTTTTGAAGAGGTCAGAGTAGGAGGGAGGAGAAACACTGTCTCCGTCCTCCAGGCTGAGCCATCCCACTTGCCTGCTGTGTGAAGCAGCATCGCAAATTCACGACTGTAACACATCTAATTGCTTTTTTACGTTGAGATTAAAAAACATCTTTACAAAACTGCCATCTAGAACAAAATCTACGAACATCAAATTAAAACAGGAGGAGGGGGCAGTCGTCCTGCTAGGTGCTGACTTATTCTCAAACACAAGCAGACTTCACTTTCCATACCAGACAGGTATTTTATTCCAGAGAGTGGCAAACGTTTTCTATAAAAGGCCAGATAGTAAATAAATTAGGCTTTGCTGGCCATCTGGTCTCTGTTGTAACTGGTTGTTGACTCTACTGTTGGGGCAAAAACCAAATGATTGTTTGTGGCTATGTATGTGCTGATAAAACTTGATTTATGAACACCGGGACACTCAGGATTCATATAATATTTGTGTGTCATGAAATGTTATTTTGACTTTTTGTTTTCAACCCTTTAAAAATGTAAAATCTGGGGCTTCCGTGGTGGTCCAGTGGGTAAGAATCCATCATGCAATGCAGGCAATACAGGTTCGATCCCTGGTCAGGGAACTAAGATCCTATATGCCGAGGGACAACTAAAGCCACAAGCCACAAATAAGATCCAAGGCAGCCAAATAAATAACAAAATAAAGCCTAAAAATATACATTAACATACATTAAATAGATAGTAATGGAAGTTGGTGTGTAACACAGGAAGCTCAACCCAGTGCTGTGACAACCTAGAGGGGCGGATGGGGGGCAGGGGGAGGTTCCGCCGGGAGGGACATACGCACACCTGGGGCCTGATTCCCGCTGCAGTATGGAAGAAGCCAACACATACTGTAAAACAACCATCCTCCACTTACAAATACATTGAAAAAAGAAAAGAAAATTATAAAGTGCTTAGAATCCTGCCCACTTCAGTTCCAGACCAGTGCAGACTACCTACCAGAGAAGTGTTAGCTAAAAAAAAAAAAAAAAAAAGTATTTTATAGCTTGTAGGTCATCAGTTCAGTTAAGTTGAGTCACTCAGCTATGTCCGACTCTTTGCGACCCCATGGACTGCAGCATGCCAGGCCTCCCTGTCCATCGCCAACTCCCGGAGTTTACTCAAACTCATGTCCATTGAGTCGGTAGTGCCATCCAACCACCTCATCCTCTGTCGTCCCCTTCTCCTCCTGCCTTCAATCCTTCCCTTTCTTTGTAGGCCATGAAAACAAACAAAATTGACACCTGCCCCCGAAAAGGTGGTGAGCAGATCTCGCTGGTGGGTTGCGATTCGCCACCTTCTGGTTTAAACACTCAGGTCTGTCCCGCATTCTCCGAGCACCACCATGGGACGGGCCTGTGATGATCAGGGAGGGGTGATGGATGGAGCTGGGGTGTGGGAGGAGCAGGCGGTTTCTAAGGCGACCAGGCCTGTGCCCAGTGCAAGGGTGGGGTGCGCAGAGGGCGCCTCTAAGGGGCTGGGGTCTTGGCTTCCGGCTCGGGGTCGCTGCTGTCACTCAGGTCACAGGTGGGATCTACCTTTGAAACCGGATCTGAGTCCACGAGCAGATCCTTGGGAATGGACGGAGAACATGAAGAGGAGATTTCAGAATAAGGAGGACAGGCGAGGGCGTGCGGAGGCCAAGCAGAGAGTCTAAGGGAAATGCAGCCTTTCTGGGCAGAGGATGACGAACCCAGGAGGGCAGGGAGGAGGAGAGGAGGGGTGGGGAGAGGCGGGGTCGGCCCCTGGGGGCTGGGCGGACTCTTCTTGCTGCCCCAGCTGTACTGACTGCTCCCTAAATATTTCTGCAGCAGACCGAAGCCCAGAGGAACAGCGAGGCCGAATTTTAAACAGGGGTCTGCCGCCGGTCACCACGGCTGCTCCAGCTCCACCAGCGCTCTCCCCACGTCCAGGCTTCGGGCCCACGGCTCTCCCCTGGCCTGCTGCTCAGCCCATCTGCCTTGAGCCCACTTCTCAGCTTGCTCTCCAGGGGACAGCCCTGTTCCCCGGCCCTAACCTCAATCTGGACTTCCATCGGGTCCATGGCGTTGGATTTGATGCTATCAGCCCTGACGTGCTCGCAGCCATACGGTCACACGCATGGGAGGGAGCCCTGGGCGTGCCGTTCTTACCCAGCCGCTCGCTGGCCGCCGGGGCCGCCGAGTGTCCACAGCCACAGTCTGCCGAGCCAGCCTTCTGGAAAGGCTAGAAATAGATTAAAAGTAAAAAAAAAAAAAAAAAAAGACTCCACATCTGTCTCTGCTTTCCCTGCCAGATTCCTTCTGTTTCTGTTTTTTTTCCAAATGACCCCTTTATCTCTTCCAGGCTCTCACGCTAATCATCTCTGTCTGTGCTAAAGAGGGAGGGGGGCGAGGCAGAGCTTGAGAGTCTGCAAGGTTAGGCCCCAGAATCTTGTCCTCCAGACAGCCACTGGGACGAAGAGAGGGAAAGGAATCATGAGCACAGACTAGGTGCAGAAGTGCTCCGGGCCCTACCTTATTTACCCCCGAGTAAGAGGGGCCCAACAGGCAGAGTCCACTGCCTGTGAAATAAAAAGGATCAGGGCTCCATCACACAGGCTGATTTAAGATTAAGGAGAATCGAGGCATCCCTGGCAGGTCAGCGGTTAAGACTTCACTTTCCAATGCAGGCCGTGCAGGTTCAAGGCGGGTTCAATTCCTGGTAGGGCAGTTAAGATCCCACACGCCTTGGGGCCAAAGAACCCAAACATAAAACAGAAAATGATATTGTAACAAATACAATAAAGACTTTAAAAATGGCCCACATCAAAAGAAAATCTTAAAAAAAGAAAAGATGCAAGATGAGTGGATAAGGGCAAGCATCTTGTTTTTCTTTTTTTACATTAAATTGCTTTTAAATTGAAACCTAGTTGATTTACAATGTTGAGTTAGGGCCAGCATCCGCCTTCCCCTTTACCTAGGCACCCATGAGGCTCCCATGCAGGAAGCAGGCTGTGGCGTGAAGACCGAATTCTGCCTGCTTCCAAGCCCATGCTCCTCAGACACGTTTCATAAAACAACACAGTTCAGACACACGTGGTTATGCTGAGCTCTGCGTCCAAAAGGCCTGGCAGGTCATGTGAGGGCCACCTTCTCACATGACCATGATGGACTGGAGGAGGTAGAATTCAGGATTTTTTTGTTCTGTCTGAGTCTGTGTATGTGTGTATGTGCACTCAGTCACGTCAGACTCTTTGGGATCTCAAGAACTGTAGCCCACCAGGTTCCTCTGTCCGTGGGGTTTTCCAGGCAAGAATACTGGAGCAGGTTGCCTTTTCCTCCTCCAGGGGATTTTCCTCACCCAGGGAATGAACTCATGTCTCTTTTGTCTCCTGCATTGGCAGGCAGATTCTTTACCACTGAGCCACCTCGGGTGCCTCGACATGTGTTGTCTGGTCAACTGCACTCACCCACACCACAGCTCCATTTTCTGTATCTCTCCACTTTTCACCACCTGAAGGCCATGGCCATGGCAGGCATTGACTTGGATGTTAACGGGAGGCCACTGGGTAATCACAGGCTAATGATCACCCACCTTCCTAATGTTAAGTGACTTATTACTCATAAACACATGCGGAAAAGGCCCCGGGAAGCCCCCGCCTGCTGAACACATGCAAGTTAAGCTTCTTAATTGAAAATATAATCTGTATTGCAGAGATTAAAATATATTGGATTCATTTTGGCTCAATTCTTCCCCATTGTCCCACATACATTTTCTTTATGCTACACAATCAAATTAGTTCCCCTGCTACGGAAATTATTTCCACACAATAAATCAATTTTACGGTGAAGCTACGTCTGAATGTCCTATTTAAAGGGAAAGCAAATCAGGGCTGGAAACAATTTTCTTACTGATGCGATCAGTGTTTGTACCATGTGATTTTGGTGATCTCTGCTGGTTTTATCTCTTTTTGAATTCTTAGCTTTCTTGTCTTCCCCTTCGTTGTCCTTGGGAAGGTTTGGTTCAGTGTGGTGGGAGGAAGCAGGTAGGAGCAAGTGGAGGGGGAAAACCTTGGTATTCTGGCTCTGAGCCGGGGATGGCCCATTCCAACCCTCCCCAGAAGTTTTCCCAGACCCCCTTCCAGGAGTAACACAGCCCTCTAGGGGCTCCCTAGTCCCTCATTATATACATTTATTTTTTTCACAGCACTTATTAGTTGCTGATGTTATATAATCTAGTTGTATATTTGTTGGATTAACGGTTGAGCCCTTATCAAAGAGAAGGCAAACCCCATGAAGGCAGGGGCTTGATTCATTCTATTAGCTGTCAGATCCGTCATGTCTACAGCAGAGCCTGGCACAAACCTAGACCAACAGTCATGATCTTACAAAATGAGGCTGATATCAAGGCTGCCACATCGAGGCCAACGTGCAGTGAGCTTTGTTCCTGCTGGAAGGGGGTGAGGGAGGGCAAGTGCTTATCAAAGGTGTCCTTGGGGCCCTACCACGTTGTGGGATGTGTGAACTTGTAGGATGAGCCTAGGCCCCATGGATCTTTCAGCGCCTCCCATGCGCAGGGCCTTTGCACATGCTGTTCCCGTCTCCTAGAGGGTGCCTCTTCCTGCCTGGACACACCTGGTCAATTCCTTCCAATTACTCAGCTCCCAGCCTTCCCAGGCCCACTGAACCTTCACTCATAACCTGCTCTTACAGAACCATGAGCTTCTCCATCAGGGTGCTCAGGTCCTATTTATCATTAGATGCTCACTTCTTTCGTGGTCCAAGCTATGCCCAGCATGTTCCTATGGACCCTCAGCTCCCTGACAGCAGGCTCCGCACCTGCCTTTGCTCACATTTACCCCAGCATCAAGCACTCTATGCAACCCTAGTAGGCACTCAATAAACACTTGAATGGAGAAAGAATGAACCAAGGCTGCCACAAAAATGATCCCCAAGCTCATTTTTCATTTCAAATTCAAATGAGGCTGATTTAGCAATTGCAAATCAGGATCCATCTGATTCCCCGTGTACATCTCCACGTTAGGATGGGAAAAGAGAAGGTTACTAACCCCTGGGCACAGACTGTACCCCTGATAGGCTGTGAGCTGCACAACAGACACCCTACCTGCCTTTAGAATAGGGGCTGATCATGACCCAAAGGCCACCAACTTGCTGGTCCTTCAGCATTGCTAAGGGAGAGCCTACAGGTGCTAGAGCGGCAGCACGTTGCCCTGGTGGGGACCACAGTGTTTCTCACAGCACAACAACTGCCAGGGGCTCAAACACCCTGAGGTGTCCAAGCGAGAACTCAGGTGACCGCCGGGAACACACAGTGTAGGAAGGGCACAAGCATTAGTGGCACACACAGAATACAGGCATGTTCAGAAGTTTGAAAGATTGAATGTTGTAAGATGTTCACTATCTCAACTACCCGAACCCCATGAGATGGCTCTAGGACTTGTCACTGTCTTGAACTGCCAACCCAGGATGCTGCAGCCCAAGCTAAGCTTTCAGAAAATGACCTTCTCAATGCTGCATGTGTGTGTGCTAAGTCATTTCAGTCATGTCCAACTCTTTGTGACCCTATGGACTACAGCCCGCCAGGTTCTCCTGTCTAAGAGATTCTCCAGGCAAGAATACTAGAATGGGTTGCCATGTCCTCCTCCAGGGGATCTTCCCAACCCAGGGATTGAACCCGTGTCTCTTACATCTCCTGCACTGGCCGGCAGGTTCCTTACCAGCAGTACTTGCTAGGAAGCCCCTTCTCAGTGTTACCACTGAATAAACTGGAACTAGAATCCAGAGTGCCTAACTCCGGATGTCAGACATGGTGCGTGTTCTCACCAGCTGACTGTCACTTTTGTGATTATAAATGAATTTAGGTGATCAGAGCTGCAGTGGTCTGCATGAGCAGCAAGACGCCCGGACTCTAGGTGAGATGTTTGAGAATGACCTGTATGAACAGGGCAGGCAAAAGAAGATAGAAAAATCTGTACTATTTCAACAAAGCAATGGATTCCACATTATATATCAAGTTTGAGGAAAACAACAATAGCAACACTGTTTTAATGCTGTTTTGTAAAAGCTGTAGTGGATTCAGCCTTTCTCTAGGTCTAATCAAACTCTGATGCACAGGATGAGCTGAAAGAGCAGGGAACTCGGGATCCTGGAATCAGAACAGAGCGCGTGTCATTGCACCCGGGCCCACAGGCTTGTACAAAAATACACCCTTAACGAGGTCACAGAGTTAAGATGGAAATGGCTGAAATGCATAGTGTGGGCCCAGAAAAACTGTCAGCAAAGTCTAAAAACAGCTTTACTAAGGTCTGTCAAATTGGGGGCAATAATTCAGGAAAATGATACAAGCGCGTATTCAGATGCAGCAGCTCATCTGAGCACAAGGCGGCTTGAGCAACCAGGTTTGGGGGTGAAACGTTTGATCATTTAAGGGGAGTTGCTTTATTCCATGCTGACATTTTTCATGGCCTTAGGATTTGGTGGGCCGGGCGGAGGGGGCTCTGTTCTCTGTGGGGGTGGCTATTTCCAAGTTCACCAGCACAGATGCCTGCACATGCCTTGGGAGTGGGGTGGGGTCGGGAAGTGGGGCTGCCCCAGAGCTGGCAGCTGCCTGGGGAAGGAGGGGGATCCCTGTCTTGAGCCCTAGTCTGTGGCTGCCCCACCCTTGGCATCTGCTTTTTCTGCAGGAAAATGCTGTTTTTCATAGACTCACCCTCAGTTGTTGTCTTGTCAATACTGTCCTTTTGGGTTAAAGTCATACGTCTTTGCTAAAATAACCCATGGTCTGAAAAAACACACCCAAGAAATCACAAAAATAACAGTCCCAACACAGCACTTTAAAATGCAAAAAAGAGAGAAGAAGCAGTGCTTTTTGTTTTTAATGCTCTGCTCAAAATGAATCCAGATAAAAGAAAAACAGAATATGCATGGCTTTTTATACTATCTTCTAAACATGACTTCTGACTTCCAAAAAAAATTAATATTCCCTTCTATTTTTTCGCCAACGCTGAGGAATTTTAGTAGTGAATAAATAAAGAGTCCATCCAGCTCTTTCCCCTGAAATTCTAAATAAAATAAGTATTCAAATGCTTGTTGGCTGAGAGGATGCATAAAACCTTGAAATTCAGCTGATGTGACTTCAGGGGCTGCTCTTATAAGGTATAAAGAAAATAGGGAAAACAGGGTTCAGTATTCACTTGGTAGGCTTGCCATTACAAAGTAAAACATCACAGCCTGGGTGGCTTACAACAGAAATGTACTTCCACACAATTCTGGAGGCTGGGAATCCAAGGTCACAGTGGCGGCAGGGCTGGTTTCTGGCAAGGCCTCTGTCCTTGGCTTGCAGCTGGCCGCCTTCTCCCTTTATCCACAGAAGGTCCTCACTCTGTGTGTGTTTGTGTTCTGATCCCCTCTTCTTACAAGAACACTAGTCATATTGGATTAGTGAAGTGAAGTCACTTAGTTGAGTCAGCTCTTTGCGACCCCATGGACTGGTAGCCTACCAGGCTCCTCCGTTCATGGGATTTTCCAGGCAAGAGTTTGGGTTGCCACTTCCTTCCTCCTTGATGATCTCATTTTAACCTTAATTCTCTCTTTAAAGGCCGTGTCTCCAATACAGTCACATCCTGAGATCCTTGAGTGAGGACTTCAACACGTGAATTCTGTGTTGAAGAACACAATTCAGCCCCAAACAGGTTCACTCCTGTGGGATCTTTGTATATCTTTTTAACAGTCCACAGAACATGGTTACTAGGATTCTCGTACCGGTTTGGTGGTGCTCTTCCCTCTTGCCAACACTCGATGCCACCAAACTCCAGTCCCGGATCCCGGGGGAGGTGGACAGGTCTGCACTGTGCCTGCTGGACAGCACCCTTGGCATAAGGAAGGAAGAGCTGTCTGGTCCAGCTCCAAGACCGGAGGCGCGGCTCAGCACCAGCTCCCGGGTTCTCTGCATTGCTGGCACTTCCCGGGAGCTACAGTCACCATCTCATCACTGCCACCAGGGTATTCTCCCGTCCCTCTGCCCGTCTCCTCGAAACCAGAGCCTAACTTCTTCATCTCCGAATCCCCAAGACACAGAGTGGAGACCCAACACGCCCTCTGAGCACCGAGTGCTACATCGTGTGGGCTCCTGCAAGCGTACATGCAGCACCTGTGCTGGCTCTCGGCGGGGCGAGCCAGGTCCGGGCTCCTCCGTCAGCGAGCATCCAGGTGAGACAGACAAGGCTCCTTTCTCCACAGCCATGTTCTAGAAGAATCTGGGGAGACTCAGACCCCAGCTTCCCTCGGAGGCACTTCCTGAGCCCTTGGGGCCCTTCCCAATTTGCTCACATCATGATTCCTAGTTTTCAACAGAAACCTAACACCAGAGACAAGAGGCCTGTGGCTTTGCCTATCTATGCACATAGATTCAAAATCGCTCAGAGAAGCAGCAGGTCTGGTGCCAGAGAGCATGCAGAATAACTTACAGCAAAAAGGAACCCACTCACGATGGAAATTGCTAGACTTGTTTCGGACTGTCCCCAGCTCCAGCATGATGCTCATCTCAGAAACCAGCAGGTGCAGCTTTCCATGATTCGTCCAGAACACACCCCAGGAGAATCATCGTTCATTTCCAGGTGACCTTGGCCGTTTTATTCCTTTTCCCTTCCCTCAGTTTAAAGTTGAGAAAAAAAATGATCTCCCAAATCATACTTAAACACACACAGACACACAGTGCCAACCGACTCTAAATACCACCCCCTCCCAAGAAAAGCATTTCTATGTCCTGCCCTTCCCTGTTTTCAAGATGCACTAAAAATAGACATCATTGCGATAACCCAGGTCCCTGGAGGAATTTCATGTCATGAGCAGGCTCATCAGCCAAAGTGTAAAAACAGGTGCAAGCGAGATGCTCTGAGTCAAGAGGAATATTTCCAGTTTCAATATTCCTGGGCATGAAAAGTCATTTTCTCTGAAGGGGTGCAAAGCTCTAAAAAACACCACATAAAATCTGTTCCACACAAAACCTCTTAAGAGAACAAATCAATTCCGTACATCAGAGAGTGGCTATACAAAAACACCACACACAGAGACCCAGCTGAAATGCAAACATGCACACGCTCACAGGAGGCCCTGGGAGGGGAGTCTTTGTGATCACAGAGTGGGGCTCTGGTTCTAGATCAGGCCCCTCTGCCCTTGGGCAAATCCATCCCAAGAAAATGCACTTGGCAATACAGCTCCAAAGGGAGGTTCCAAGCAAACCCACGACAGTATCAGAAAATTAGAAATGAACTCATGGACTCGAGGAGGAAATATTCCCTCCGACAAAGTCTCTGATAATGTATGGGGATTTTGGAAACATCATTGACTATTTTGTTGACTTCAAAAAACTCAAATTTGAGCTGTCAGTAGACTACTGCCTTTCTAGTCCCCTTTGAAGTCTCCAAGTCCACTTGTTCGAGGACTTTGGAGAGCATGCCTGCCAGCAGGTTACAGAGAAAGGGGAAAGGGCAAGAGGCCTGGGCTCACCCTCCCTGCCAGCAGCCTGACAAGCACCTTGGCTCCTCATTGAGAGCTCCTGTCTAAAGAATGAGGATAGACAGAGGAGTTGTGTGAGAATCAGAAGCAGAAACCAATGTATTTCAGTGAAAATGAAGCAAAACACACCTTATATTCATTAGGATGGGAATTATCAGGAAGGAAGGAAGGGGAAGAGAGAGAAAAAGAAAGAAAGGGAGAAAGAAAAAAGGAAAGAAGAAAGAAAAAGAATTGTTGCTGAGGATTTGAAGAAATCACAGTCTTTGTCTGTCATAGTAGGGATACAAAATGGGACACCTACTGCCGAAAATCACATGGAAGTTCCTAAAAAAAAAAAAAAAAAAAACAACTAAATACAAAATTATTCTCTGATCCGGCAATCCCGCTTCTGAGTATATACATAAAAGAACTAAAGACAAGAATATGGATTCCTGAGTCCATGAGTTCATTTCTAATTTTCCGATATTGCTGCAGGTTTGTTTGGAACCTCCCTTTGGCGCTGTATTGCCAAGTGCGTTTTCTTGGGTTCTTTAGTTCTTTACTTTTATATACATAAAAGAACTGAAGACACTTATGCACTCATATTCATAGTAGCATTATCCACAAGAGCCAAAACTGGAAACAACACAAGACAATCAACAGATGAGCAGATAAGCAAAATGCATCCATACAATGGGATATTTCTCAGTCTCAAACAGGAAGCAGATTCTCACCTGCTTTAACATGAGTGATCCTTGAGGACACTGTGCTCAGTGAAACAGGCCAATCACACAAGGACAAACCCTGTATCATTTTATTCATATGAGGTATCAAGAGAAGTCAAACTCATAGAAAGCAGGAAGGTGGGTGTCAGGGGCTGGGGGAAGAAAATGTAGAGTTAGTGTTTAAGGGGTGCAGAATTTTAGTTTTACAAGATGAAAAAAATTCTCACACAGTCACATGAATACACTTGATACTAGTGAATTCTGTATTTTAAATAGTTTAAGATGGTAAATTTCATATTATGGATATTTTGCCACAAGTAAATCTTTTGAAGTTTTAATTGAGGGAAAAAAACAAAAGCAACACCACTACCATCAGCATGCCTATGACACAGGAAGTGATCCAAACATGCTTCTGTTAATATCAGCCCTTTGTGGTTCTGTACCAAGGAATCCATTACCACTGATCAGCACTGGCTACTCTTTTGAGTGAACAAACCACAAGTTAATTGTTCTCTTTTCATATTGCAAGATGAGGAAAACCTTATCTCTCTGGATGCCAGGAGCACTGGGCAAAGATTAAAGAAGATTCCCGGATGATCGCTGCCTATAGAATTGGAGGCCAACTCGGATACCCAGAGGGAACGTCAGGGGTCAGTATCAAGACCACGGCTCACAGACTGATCACAGCAAGCTCCGGACTCCTGAGGAAGGGAGCAAGGCTGACTCAGGCCTGAGAAAAGATGGAAAGAAAACAGAACTGAAGGAGTTTAAGCAAATCCTGGACCCCTCACCTGAAAGGGAGGGACACCTGCCTTCTCATCACTGGGGTTGAAGGGAGAAGGGAATGAGTCTCAGAGAAGAGACGGGGGAAACCTTTCCTCCAGGCAGGAACAGGGGAACAGGGTGGCGGAGGGGGGGGAACATCAGGTTGGGTGGGGGCTCATTCCCAGTCAGCTGTGGACAGAACACTCTCCCTAAAGAATGAGTTATTGCTGGTTTGCCTGCAATCAACAAGGATGATGAGATCCTTGCTCCTCAACGTGTATGCCTCCTGGAAGAGCTGCCTCGGAAGAACCTGAGAACTAACTAGAAAATGCAGAGCTCCAGGCTCCTTCCCAGATCTTCTGGATTTGAAGGTGTATTTTGATAACTTCTCCAGGAGATCTGTTCACAAAAAAGCCTGGGAAGGACTGGGGTAAAAGGCCCCCTGGTCCACTCTTCTTCACATCCCAGCATATCCAAATATATGTGCGTGAAAAAAGTAAAATCCACTGGAGGAAAATAAGGTCCAAACTCAACTGGAACCTAAGAACAACACAACTTAAGAACCTCCCTGACGATCCAGTAGTCAAGTAGTTAGGATTCAGCTCCTCCACTGCAGGAGACATGGGCTCGATCCCCCGTCAGGAAACTAAGATCCTATGAGCTACACAGCCAGAAAAGAAAAAGAACAACACGTGTCTGCCTGCATCACACTCATTTCAGATTAATTTTCTGCCATCAGGTTTGGTTGGCCTTTTTCTTTTCTTCTTATCGTCATCTAATAAGACAAAACGGGAGATAAATCAGCGTCCTCGTTTGGGGCGTTAAGATTGTAGTAACGTGTTCTAGCAGCCCACTGGAGTTTATTTCCTTCTATTTCATGACGGCCGAGGCATTAAATGGTCTTACATCATCGGGCTGTCCCTTGCCTTCCCTGTGACCACTCCTGTGGCTTTGAAAATCCAATATGAGACATCATTCTTTATGGCACCCTCCATAGCTGCAAGCAAAGCAATTTTAGAGAACACTTTTCCGAGAACAGTTTCTCCATACTCGGCTTCTGTTACAAATTACTCCCTGGTTTTGACAACACTTATAAAATACGGAGTTTAAGTAATACAAATGAGCTGTCAAATTTCCACAATGTAAACAGTCAGAAAAGTTGTTTCCTATCAACAAATCCATAATAAGCAGCCATAAAGCTCAACGACTGGACTTCCCTGGCAGTCCAGTGGTTAAGACTCCACGCTTCCAATGTAGGGGCTGTGAGTTTGTTCCTTGGTCTAGGAACTAAGATCCCACATGTCTCACAGCATGGCCAAAGAAAAAAACATTATTTAAAAATTATATATTTAAAAAAGACTCAACTACTTACTTGCTACCCAGCCATTCCCACTACCTGGGCAGTGGGAAAGACTTTGGTTGGCTGGAGAGATCTTGAGTGGCTGGGAGAGAACTTGAGACCATTTCCTTCATTTCCCAGAGTAAATTCCCAGGGTTGGTGGTGTCTGGACTACAACACACCCCATCCACAGGAAATCCCAGGTCCTAGATCTCAGAGTTGATTATCATCAGAACTCTAATAAAAAAAAATGCAGAACACAGAATTCCCTTGACTTGAACATAAGATGTGCAGGGAATTTTTTTAACGTTGTGAGTCATCTCATTGACTCCAAAACATTAACCTTGAAAATGAAGAAGGTCCTTCATAGAGGAACCCCAGTAAGTCTTGGAAAGTTAAGGAAACAGCGAAACATGCTTGGAGCTGTGTCATTTCCTAGTTACATGCTGTAGGTAATCCCAAACTGAGATCAGAGAGTGGGCCCCGTGCCTCAGTTCCCCTCTACCATGAATGAAGAGCAGGATGCAGGGTCACGTGTCAGAAAGGCAGTTGGCCAGACGCCCAGGATGCAGACCATGTCCCAGCCAGGTGCTCTTGAGATCAGCAAAAGAAAGGGTGAGCTCAGGTGCAGCCATCGCGCCAGGGACGGCCTTGTGGCAAATCAAGTGGTTCCTGAATTTCCCCAAATCATGAAACCAGCAGGATGGGATTCAGAAGCACAGTCTGAGACTCTCTCTGTGAAACAGAGCAAGCCCGCCCACCACCAAGCAGACAGAACAATGCCAGCCAGGTCCCCACCGACCTTCTCCTGCTTCCAAATGCAGCCTTAAATACAGCCAGTCCACCAGGGGGCTGTCCTATTACCAAGCCAGACGGAGGGCTACCTGCCCAGCCTGTCCACACAGAGCCTCTAGGGAAAGCCCAGAAAAGGAGCTCCCAGGAGAAGGCTGGACCTACAAGGCAAGGCGAAGAAGAGACCTGGACGGGGGCTGTCCCAGAGAGAGCAGCCTTGTCTGACACTCAGAGGGAGGGCGGGGAAGCAGGGGGTTAAATACAAGACCCAGGAAGCAGGCCAGGAGCTCTGCGGCAGGTGTCCAAGAAGCACCCAGTTCAGAGCAGAGCCGCCCTGGGGGAGAAGCCAGGGCCGCAGAGGTAGCTGGCTGCCATGCTGCTGGAGGGTCACCTCCCCCCCACTCCCCACCCAGGATCAGGCAAGGATGCAGACGGCAGACTGGGAACTGTTCACTAGGACAGACAGTGCCTCGACGGGGGGATTTCTTATGAGGATCTGGTGTCCAGTTCAGAGACCATGGGGATAGAAATCATTACAGAGGAGATGAGGACGGGTGGGAAGGACTCACAGTTCCCAGAGAAAGTGCAGACCCTGAAAAGGTAAAGTGTCAGAACATGACGGCGTTGCATTGTCTTTCCACGCCACGTGGTGCAAAGCACCTCTCTGCCCAAGTGTGGAGAAGAAGGAAGGATTCTCAGCGGTCTTTCATAAAGTGACAAAGCTGTCAATCAAAGTGCTGAAAGGCAGAAAAATGAGAAGTGCCTTCAACCTCATGTGGATGGTTCCAGTGAGCTGTTCCCACCTCTTTCCACCCACTTTATATTTGTTACCAAATTAACATTAACAACTAAAATGAAAACACTTTCTTACAAATGAATCTTACTTTTATCCTAAAATGGATCTCAAATTATTGTCAGTATATTGCATCTTTTCAATTATGGCTAACTTAATGGTTACACTTTGCATATAACACATGTAAATATTTTTCTTAATTCTTATCCAGAGAGACATTACTGTAAAATTCTTTTTAGGAAATCAAGACGTTCTGACTCTCAAACTTCAATTTTAATGTCCCCCACGGCTTTACTTTTGGTTTAATTTTATAATAGCTAAAAACCTGACACACAGAGATAAATTTAAAAGCCCCCCAAACAGTGATCCAAGTTTCTCATAATGTAGTAATTATAAACAAAACGTATTTCCCTGATAAATTCCTAAGACCATAAAATGCCAAAGTCTGAAAAGTAGGCCCAGTGCTGAACTCAGGACAAACTTCTAGGTGATAGAGAATACATTCTCACTTGTGACAACACAAACAGATTTTCAGTAGTCGACCTCCTGAAAGATGCAAAGCTCTCCTATGATACCTCAATTTTGGCTTCTACATATGATTACGAACCAGGTTTTAAGAGGACTGCTCACATTCACTGCTCTTGATTATGCAGGCCTGAGGCACTGCAATAGCACATAACACCAAGAATTCATTGTGATCAAAACAATAAACATAGAGACTTGTCCCTAAGAAGAGCAGAGTTTCTAACAATCCACGTTTGAGGTTTTCAAAATTCAATCCAACTCAAAATCAAGTATACATCTAAAATATACTGGAGCTAACCACATAAAACATTTAATCTTGGATTACCTTATTTAGGTACAAAGATCCTACAATCCTGGGTTCAAGCCATCTAGTCAACCAGTAAAGGCCAGGGGCCTGGACTATGAAACAAGCATGTGAAAAGAACCTGGCCCTGAAAAACACTACCTCTGAAACCAACCAGAGGAAGCAAATCAATAAACTCCTACCTCAGTATAGACATGGCACAGCCAATGGACATCTCGATTCTATAACCTAAATGCACTCAATCTGGATTCTCTTCTGAATGCAAATAGATGGCCAACCTAACATAAGATTCTGTTCTAGAGGATACATTTTTCTTTTTTTTTTTTGTAGAGGGTACATTTTTGAGGCTGGAGAGCATGTTCAGCTACTTTTTGCCTCAGATCCCTGAGGGCACATCAGGGTTTCTGCATGGGGTTACCAGATTACCATCCTCTGTCCTAAACTGCATGCCCATAGGGTGGGGCCAGGTCACGCACATCACGGCTATTCCCCTCGAGACCTAGCCCAGGGCTAGGCATGTTTAGGCACTCTTGACCCTGAAAAATCTCCTGAAATCATTTTCAGGGAAACCAAGCTCTCCAGGTCACCCACACCCTCTGCAGAGCCTTGGGGAAGCATGTGGACCAGCGTCCAGGGCATGAAGCCCACTGCAGCAACAGGCTTCTTTCTAGACTCCTGGGCTCTTCTGGCCATTCCTCAGGGCACACAACCCCAAGGTCAGCTGGGCAATTAAATAAGATATGAAGCAACAAATTATGAATGCCCAAAAGGAAGAACTGCCTTTTGAAAACTAAACTGAAAGCTTTGGTGGTGGTGGTGGTTTGGTTGTTAAGTCCTGTCCGACTCCTGCGATCTCAGGGACTGCAGCCTGCCAGGCTCCTTTGTCCATAGGATTCTCCAGGCAAGAATACTGGAGTGGACTGCCATTTCCTTCTCCAAATTGAATGCTTTAGAAATACTATAAAGGTAAATAGCATAGAAAATTCTGCAAAACTAGGCACAGGTGAAACAACTGGAAAAATTAGAAAATGTGAAACTTGCCTAACTCCACTTTAAAGAAATCTGAGACAGAACGGATGGACTCTGCATTACAAAAGTGGATCAGAGGACCCTCATTCACTGACTCTACATCTTGTTGTTGTTTAGTCACTTAGTCATGTCTGACTCTTTGCAACCCCGTGGACTGTAGCCTGCCAGGCTCCCCTGTCCTTCAGCTTTTCCCCAAGTTTGCTCAAGTTCATGTCCATTGAGTTGGTGATGCCGTCTAACCATCTCATTCTCTGCCGCCCCTTCTCCTTTTGCTCTACATAAAAAGATCAGGGGAAAAAACAGTGAAGAGGGTAAATTTCTGTGTTTTATGTAAAAACAAAATAATTAAGAAGTATGATGATCAAAAGAAGAGCTTCCACTTTTTCAATTAATCACCTCACTTCTGGTTTAACCACACTGCAGAAGACACCTTCTACTCCGGAAGACCTTAACATTTAACTGGAAGTCACAAGTGCATAAAAGAAACTTTAGGAAAAGAGCTGACATTTTCCTCTGTGGTATGACTTCTGAAAAGGCAAAAATACACTTGAATTTTGCTCATCATAAAAGAGAAAATTATTTTCTGAAGCACATGAAGGTCCCTGAAGATAATCTCACATCCCAGAGAGCAGAATAACAAGTTGCTACTGTACTTTGTTGTTGTTTGGTCACTAAGTTGTGTCCGACTCTTTGCGACTCCATGGACTGCAGCCCTCCGGGCTCCTCTGTCCATGGATTTCCCAGGCAAGGATGCTGGAGTGTGTTGCCATTTCCTTCTCCAAGGGATCTTCCTGACCCAGGGATTGAACCTAAATCTCCTGCACTGGCACACAGATTCTTTACCACTGAGCCAGGTAAAGGCACAGGGAAGCCCTCTTAGGGTACTACCTCATAGAATAGCATCTTTTTTAAATCATTTGATAACAGTTTTAACTCCGGTCCCTCTGTGCCCCTTGAGCCACGTAGAACTCCACATCCCGAGGGGCAAGAACACGCTTGTGTTCTTTGCACTGCTTCGCACCTGCAGTTCCTTCGCTCCCAGCCCCTTCCACTCTCAAATACTCTTATCCTGTTCAAACTCTTGTAAGCACAACCTGAACTCCCCCAGAGCCAGGCTGGCCCGGCTCAGTCCTTCCAACTGATAAACCTACACTGTTTTGCACGTGCTCCATCCATGCACATCTCATGCACCATGACTGCATAACACTCCCTCATCCTCCACTAAAAAAAAAAAACAAACAGTAAATAAATCCCAGTACCTAACCCAGAAGAAGTCAGTAACTGTTGGGTAATAAGACAAAGTGAAGTGTTGGCAAAGACACTCTCTTTGACAAAACTTGAGTTAGGCTCCTCTAAGCCCTCTTCTTGATCAGGCTTTGACTTTAGTCCCTGTTGCTGCAGCCTTAAGCAACCCAGTTGTAGCAAGTCAGGTCAGACAGAATCCCTCCTCCTCAATGTCTAATTAAAGCCTTCATCCCTCACTTTCCATGTGCAATCAGTCCTCTATATCCACAAGTTCCTCATCCATGGATTCAAATAAGCGTGGCTCAAAACATTATTTTATATAAGGTACGTGAGTATCCTTGGGTTTTAGTATCCACAGGGGATCCTGGATCCAATTACCTGTCTATATCAAGGGACAGGAGCAAGTCACTGGGCTGCCTTGAGCAAGAACCCTGGTAAATTGCTCTAGAGAGATTTTTCCCATAATCTTGCATCAGAACAATGCAAGACTGCACACTTCCCTGATGACCAGGCAAAAACTGTTACAGCTTGGCTGGTAAGCTCTAATTCATCCACCGTATACACCAGGCATTGCAACTTCAGATGTCCATTTATTTTGATCTTTACAAAATTTTCTTAATAGAAAAAATTTCAGTTCCCTGGAAGACTATAAAAGCACCTGGAACAGTTCTTTGTTCAAAATGATAAAAAGTTTTGGGAAGAAATTATGAAGAATTATGAATAATTTCATAATTGTGAAATTATGAAGTTGCCTGAAAAATGGCAAAAGGTATTGGAACAGATCAATGAATCTGCTGCTCAATAAAATTCTTGGTGAGAAAAAAAAAGAATTCCCCAACCCTTTTATTCTCTTAGTAACCCTCCATCCACTCACCCTCCCAACCTGTTCCTTGGCTTCAATCTCCACCTGTTCTTTTTGTGTTCGGAGTGGAGCCTGATCGTTCTCTCCTACTACAAGTCTCTCTCTCCTGCTACTAGCCACCTACCACAGCAGCTCTGAACGGAGTCTTCCTCACCATTTTAACAAGTATCATAATGATTATCTTAACAGTGCAAAGTGTTTTTGTATTTTATTGCAAACTTAAACACAATATTTCATTGAGCAACTTTATAATAAAAAAATTAATATCACACTAGTATTTAAAGAAATTCCCCGATGGCTCAGCAGTAAAGAATTCACCTGCAGGAGACATCAGCTCGATCCCTGGGTTGGGCAGATCTGCTGAAGAAGGAACCAGCAACCCACTCTAGTATTCTTGCTTGGGAAATCCCATGGACACAGGAGCCTGGTGGGCCACAGTCTACGGGGTCGCAAAAGACAACTTAGCGACTAAACAACATTTAAAGAAAAAGGCAGCTTTTCTAGTGACCTCACACCTGCATTTTTATTGCACGTGGAGCTGACATCCCACCTGGAAGCTGGCATGACGAGACTTATTTGCAAATGTTTCTTTTCCATCTGTTTGAAAACCCACACCCCTAGCTCCTTCAGGTACGAACTACACCGAGGTGTAAGACAGTACACTTACAGATTATCCAGTTAAGCACCAAGACTTCAACGGAGCAGTAAAGTTAAAAAGCCAGTCTGGATTGTGGCCCTGGGCACTCCACTTCTCAAAGCACAATGGCCTGGACTTTTGGCACGGCAGCAGGTAAGAATGGATGCTGGGTGAGGTATCCCTGTCATCCTCAAAATGCCTCTAACTATGGAAACAGCTGCAGCTTTGATTCAGAGACAGGCAGAGAATTTTTTTTTTATTTTAAAGCCCCAGGATTCCTTGGGAGAGGAGCGCCAGCCCCACGGGAACTGCACCCTGGCTCCCGCCTCCAGCTCAGAGCCCACCATGTCCATCCAGTGATGCCTGAACACAGGGGTCCCCTCAGCACCTCCCTCACCTGCCTGCCTGCCTGCCTCCCTCATAGGTGCGTGTGGAGGGCAGGCACTTGGGGTTTCAGATGGGTCAAGGTGGGCTTGAACTCCTCCAGGGCAGACTGAGGCTGAGAAACAGGCTGTGGAAAGAGCTGGCCAGCAAGGGACCTGGACGAGCGTTGGAGATTCTCAGCACAGGCAGAAGGGTCCCTGGGCTCCGAGACCCGCTGTACTACCCCGTGGGGTCACCAGAAGGAAACAGGTCCCTGAGACCATCCTCAAAGGAAACTCAGAGGCCTGGGGGAAACACGCTTGCAGCGTGCCTTCACGGACCCTTAAGTAGCTGACTTGATAGAATGTTGCCCACAATGTTCAATTTTTTTTTTCAAATACTGAAACCTGGATGTTACCTGTGCACAGGGGAGCACACAGTGTTGAGGAATTATTAGCCCGCACAATGAGAGGGAAGCTGTTTGGCAAACACTCATCATTCCTCCTACCCATCCCTCGACAAAAAGAAAAAAAAAAAAGCCCTTAGTACAGTGTTCATTAAAGTTAGTTTGACAAACTCATGTTCGCTAAATCAACCAAATATTTGGGTCATTTTGTTAGGGTCAATACACATGCTAGATGTTTTAAAAAGGAAGCAAAATGTACTCTTCAAAGCCCTTGTTGAATCACAGTGGTGTAAAACGGGCTCAGAGAAACTCAACCATTAACCTGCAGATCTAGATAAAACCTTCACTTCAACCCCTGCATTCAAGTGTTTTGCAAGCTGGGCCCGGCGCGCACTCAGAAGTGGATGTCAGCCTCTCAACTGGAAAAAGCTTCCAAAACACTCCTCTGTGTTGATCCTGGCTTCTTTTATAAAGACTCAATCACACAGATGCGCGTTGATTCTGCGAAGACAGAAACCTCGGCTGCTCTTCCCAAGGGAGGTGTGATTCTAACCTCTCAGCTCCAGTGTTTGAAGGAGGCTAGAAGGTTAGGAAAAGCTGGGGTCCGTTCTGGGGACTGTAAGGAGGGGTGCTCCTGGCTCTCACATCAGCCTGGCCACACAGCAGACCTGAAGTGTCTGCCATCAGCTTCAAAACGGCCAGGAAGAAGCTCCGATAGAATACGCTCTGATGCTGCTGCTGCCAAGTCGCTGCAGTCGTGTCCGACTCCGTGCGACCCCATAGACAGCAGCCCACCAGGTTCCTCTGTCCCTAGGATTCTCCATGCAAGAACACTGGAGTGGATTGCCATTTCTTCTCCAAGAACAACCTCTACCACAAACAAAAAGCAAAGAATGTCAGGTGGTGTGGGGGGAGCATGGGGCAGGTGGGGGTGTGAAGCTGGAGAGGAAGAAAGGAAAGCGCTGACACAACCATCCCGGGTGACCAGGGTATAGTCCAGAGGTTCCCCCAAGTGAAAAACCAGAAAGAACGCAAAGGCAGATATACAAGGAGTCCTAGAGCCCGCGTTAAGAAAAAGAAAATACACTGGACCATAATCCCCGACACCAGCACGACTGTGAACTCCATGACCTAATGTGGAGGGGCAGCCCTTTTCTTCTTTCCCCAAAGTATCACCCCCAAGATACTCATTAATTACAGAGCGAAACCTTACAACTTTACAGCGGAGAAACCCAACAGGCACAGTCTTGACCAAGTGACCAAGGTTAACCATCACCAGTAATAAGACTTGTGGACATCGTGCAGGCCCTGATAAGACACCATGAGGATTCAGCGTCACTTCTGCACTGTTCTGACAAGCTCAAACTAATCCTGAGAAAATCCCAGGCTAACCCAAAAGAAAAGACAGGACTGACCGCTGCTCGTCAACTGAAGGCCACGAAAAAGCAAGGAAGGTGGAGAAATTGCCACAGATTCAGTTCACTTCAGTTGCTCAGTCGTGTCCAACTCTTTTCGACCCCGTAGACTGCAGCACGCCAGGCCTGCCTGTCCATCACCAACTCCCAGAGCTTGCTCAAACTCACATCCATCGAGTGGATGATGCCATCCAACCATCTCATTCTCTGCTGTCCCCTTCTCCTCCTGCCTTTAGTCTTTCCCAGCATCAGGGTCTTTTCTAATCAGGGTACAGATTGGAGAAGACTAAGAAGTGGACCCCTAAACACTGGACCGCCTGCTTCTGTTTTGTGACCTGACACAATTTTCCTGGAGGCCAGTCCCAGATGGACGTGGTCTACCTGTTTGCATAAGACCCTCCTATGGTCCCTGGGTCCTTCATTCTAGAATATAATGGCCTTTGCTACTCTGGCTGTCTCTATCTATACCCAGCCTCTCGGGGGCTCTTTTCCTGTTTGGCTTTTTCTGAGGAGCTCAGGAAAGAATCAGAATGATCAGGAAGGCCCCAGGAAGGAGGGATGGGTGGTGGGGAGGAGGGCAGAGGGGAGCAGATGTAGGAGGGAGGTCTTCCAGTTCAACGTCTCCCTCCACATCGTGATCTCTACCTGGCAACTCCCAGGAGCCCAGGTGGGCACGCCCACTCCTTGACTGCTGCCCACCCGCATCTGCCATTGGGCACTGTTGCCAGCTCAAGCCTGACGCTGCCACCAGCCTGTGGAATGTATCCGAGAGAAAAGTCCAGAACTTGCTGAATCCATTGAGGCCAGTGGTTACCTTCCCTTCTGAGGTCCTGCTGGCCTGCCTGCTTCATCACCTCCTCCTAGCACACATTTAAAGTGTGTGCGTGGGGTGGGGTGGGGGGCTGGCTTTGCAGAACCAAAGTCAGCTCACAAAGGCAAGGATGCTCCAAGGAAAGACATGAATACTGGGAGGAATAACACTGCACAGAGACTTTTCTATTTTAAAACCACATCACTGGAAAGGCAGGGGACATGGGATGGGGTGCAAGGCTTGCTCTCACCAGTGGAGACTAGTATGTGGTACAAGGACTTAGTTGAACGGAGCAAGTCCTATCCACCCTCAACCACAGCACAGTGACCTTCCAAAGTGGCCCCAGTGGAACTAGGAGGTCACATTAAAACTCAACCAGAACAGCTAAGGTGATGGCCTAGGTGTCCTAGGACTGTGGTAACAAATGACCACAAAGGGCTGGCCTAAAAGAGCAGAATTATTATCTCTCCCACCCCTGGAGGCCAGAAATCCAAGGACAGGGTGTTGGAAGGCCAAGCTCCCTAAGAAGCCAGCCTGGGAGACTCTGCTCCACACCTGTGTCTTAATGTGTGGTGACTCTGGCCTCCCCTGGAGACACCACTCCAATCACTGTCTTCACTGTCACATACTCTCCCTGTGAGCTGGTGTCTGAGCCTGTTTTCACATCTCATAAGGATACCAGTCACAGGATGAGGGCCCACCCTAATCCAGTGTGACATTTGAACTCGATCACATCTTCAAAGATGCTATTTCCAAATATTCATGGACCAACCCTACTCCAGTAAGACATTTTAACTCGATCGCATCTTCAAATATACTATTTCCAAATGATGCTACATTCACAGGTCCCAAGGGATAGGAAGTCAAGGGACCATGCCAGGGACATAATTCATCCCAACAGGTGCCGAGGCAGGCTGCACACCGTCTCCCCCAAGCTCCTCTGTATCATGTATGTGATGCTTTGTGAATGAAACTTTACGAGTGAAACAATCACCAGACTTCTGTCACCGTCGGGTCCATTTTCTTGTCTCTCATGAGTAGGACTTTGCATTCCTTCCCCAGGCCAAAAAAGGCAGGAAATTGCTGACAAATGTGCCCAAAGGATTTCCAAAATGATGCTTTGCTCACTGCAGGCCCTGGATCTTGCGATATCAACCCAGAGATGTCCGTGAGGTGTTTCTCTTGAAATCAACCAATAGCGGTTTTCTGCGTCTTCATCAGATTGAATGGAACCCGGCTCTGAGCAGACATCAGCTTCTGTGCTCCCTGGGGCAGGAGGTGATCTCGCTTGCGAGACAGTTGATGGCCCAGTTGGGGAGAGAGGAACGCTGAGGGGAAATGCCTTTCGATTGACAATGGTCAAAGCAATTGCTTGGCTCCCTCAAGGAGAGCTGAAGGATACGCCAGTAAATTTAAAAAGAAAGGAAAACTCCCTATTAACTCAACCATGAGAGATAATTTAATGAAGAGATTTCATTTCAGTTAATGAATGATTTATTGAAAATGCAAGCAAATTCACCCTCAGCTACAATTATCACTAGATAATTTCAAAAGAGGGAATGCACTCTCTAATTAGTCACAGTCCTAAACTAACCTTAAACAAAGGGATTTCATCTCTGAAACACTTGATTAGCTGACCTGTGATTTTTGATACTAATTATCATGCAGGTATTATTTGTATGGCTATTAGGTTTTCAGGTCACAGAACATGGTGTCATTACATATACATAAGCAAGACTAAAATGATGGTGTTCATAACTAGGCATAAATGTGATCTGAATAACAGTTTTTAAATTCACACTGATTCACACTTAATGGACTATTTCCCTTACAGATAGGTTACCAGACAGGGTGGGAATAATTACTTTTCCAATATGAGGTTTGGTGAGATAATTAAGTAGTGTTTGTCTCCCCTCAAGATAAAATAAACAAAACCTTGAAATGAATAATCTTCAGATCAGGAAGCAGAGAAGGCATCTCAACAGGTCATGATGGTGGAATTGGAATCTTGTTGCAAAGGGATATTCAGAACTGTCATCACTTTCTTCTAAAAATGCTTTCTGCCTTTCCTGTCTCATGGAACTGACTTTCATTGCAAGGGTTTCTTAAGCTAATGGTAGAAGAGTTTGGTTTTTCAGTATTCCAAGATGCTAAAATCTTACTATAGAGAGTTACTAACATTTATCACTATAAAAGTGATAGGAGAGGCACTTCCTTTCTCTGAGAAACATCATTCTGTTGTTTAATTTGTAGAACTCGATGAGAACACACCCCATCTGAAGCTTCCTTCTTCAGCATCAGTTACACAGGCTGATCCTTCTCTTCTCTCTCCTTCCCTGCTCAATGCCCCTCCCTCTCTCATCTGCCCCTTTCATGAGGATGGTCCTCAAGACAGTGTGCCCCAGATCTAACCACTCACCTGTTCCCCAATCAGGGCTCAGTATTCTCGTGACCTATTGCCTCTCTATCTTCCACCAGGATAACCTACTACTTGCTTCTCGACTTCAGGGCTATACTTGAATGATCTTACTGGTCAGAGCATCCTACCTGTAGGCATCTCAAACTATGTGATCATGCTTGCATGCTCAGGCCCTTCAGTCGTGTCTGACTCTTTGCGACAGCATGGATGATAGCCCTCCAGGCTCCTCTTTCCATGGATTCTCCAGGCAAGAATACTGGAGTGGGTTGCCATGCCCTCCTCCAGGAGATCTTCCCAACATAGGGATCAAACCCACATCTCTTATGTCTCCTGCATTGGCAGGCAGCGCCACCTGGGAAGCACTTCCCAGGCCAGACTTACAACGACTTTCTTCCCCAACAAGCCAACATCTAGAGTGACAGCGCCCTGCCTTGCCATACACCCACTCCTTCCTCATAAGGACGTCACCCAAAGGCTACCACTGCCAGCTTCGCTCTCTTCACCCTCATCACCTGGTCCTGAAATTGGCTGTGCACAGGCCAGCCTTTCCTGGGAACCAAGGTCTGCAGAAGGTCAGCAGTGAGGGAGAGGAGCAGAGAAGACGCTATGCAGCAGCCACGTCCAGCCGCGGGGAGCGGGGCTAAGATCAAGGTCACGCGGGGGCAGGCAAGACCCCACTCCCCTTGGGGGGCCAGGGGGCGACGCGCAAGGCGATGGCAGGTTTCCGCCGTGCTTGCTTGGCGTATGGGCAAGGAGAGAAAAGCAAACTCAACTGCTGGATAATCCTGGGTTGCCAATTACACCACAACTAGTCAAATGTGGGGCACTGACATGGGATGGACAGGGGGCCTTGCTGGGGCCCCGAGGGGAACACGGGACTTCCCAGGAGAGGCAGCTGCCGCCCGCACCGCATAGGCGAGGGGGTGGCTCCAGGTCCCTCACCCTCTTCTTCTGCCTTCTCTCATGAGGAACTGTGACATTTCGGCGTTTTGTAAGAATCTTCATGAAAACCAATTGGATCCTCTGCTTCGTTAATAGAATCGGGTGACACTCGGCATGTGATCAGGCAGGTGTAGGGAGGATGAGATGGCTAGATAGCATCACCGACTCAATGGACATAAGTTTGAGCAACTCTGGGAGACAGTGAAGGACAGGGAAGCCTGGAGTGAGGCAGTCCATGGAGGCGCCAAGAGTTGGACATGACTCAGCGACCGAACAAGAGAGGCAACCCCACACCGATTAAGCACAAAGGCAGAGTGAGAAGGGACCTCAAAAATCATCAACAATAACACTCATTAATTTCATAGATAAGGAAGAGAAATCCCAGAGATGTTAAGAAACTTGCCCTAAACTACACAGCATGCTCTAAGAAAGCCTGAGTCTGTCTACCCAAGGTAGAACCTTCCTGTATTTAACTTTATGTAAAAGCACAATTATAAGTGTCCCATGGGGAGATTTAAATACCACAATCTGACTTTATGGTTTTCACGTTGTCAAGACCTTAATTACACCTCTACAACTGTTTTTAAGAATGAAGACAATGTAACATATTCTGTTACCCAAATGGGTGATCTAGAGGTGAGGCAGGAATCCAGAGCCTTCATCAGCAGCTCTGGGCCACGTTTGTTAAAGGGGCTCCTCTCTGGCCACAAAGCCTTCCCATCATGGTTCTGTCATCATGATTTAAAAATAAGAAAATTCACATTAAATGAAGGCCTGCGTTTCATTAAATGGTACAAACACAGCTCTTTAAAGAAAAGGTTCGGCTTGTACATAAAATCTGTGCAAATCCAAGTCTAACTGCGAGAGGCCTTAACACAAGCAGGCAAGGTCCCCCCGAAGGAACATGAGAATGGGGGCAGGAGAGGTGACATAACTTGAGGTCGGGGGACACGTGGGCTGCGGGGGAAGGCACCCAAAGCTGCCGTGGAGGCCGAGGGTAGGTGAGCAAGCACCGCACACCCATCACGCGGTTCCCGTAGCTTCCCTGAGAAGCCGAGAGGCTCCATGAACAGGAATGCAGGGGGTAGACCAGATGGTCAGAAAGTATCTATCACCACACCAGACATGGAGTCTAGGGATTCACCAGGTTTTTCAAAACTGAAGAGAGACCCCTCACTTTTGCTGCTTTCTTTTCATCTTGTGTTGCTATTCCACAAGTATCTACTGAGTGCCACCTACATGCTAGGCCCTGTGCTGTATCTAAAGGTGATCTGGTCAGAAGTCACCAAACAGGCTCAGAGGGGCTGACCGTGTGGCTCACTGGGCTGACAAGTGCCCCCATCCCCACCACGCCACAACCCCACACCCACCCCTCTCAGACTCACCCGGCAGGTAGAGAGAAGGGTCTGACCTGCCCATGAGGGGAACGGGGACAGGAGGGAAGGAGAGGGATGTGCCTTGGTCAAGGACATGTGTCACATCCACCTCGGGTACAAAGCCAGTGCTCTGTCCCCTGAGAAAGGACCATGAAGGCAGTCTGGGCGGGATGCATCCAAGGAGGATGCCAGTGACCCGGTCCTGGCCCTGCAGGGCCCAGACAAGGGGGCAGCGTTCCTCCAGGACCTGAGCCTCAGGGATGGGAGAGACACAGCTGCCTGAAGGCTGCCATGGAGGGCTTGCTCCGCAGAGCCAGGCCTTTGCTTCTCTTCCACCTAGATCACTGTCCCCTTGGAGACAACATGAAATGCCAGCCAACAGGGTGCCACATCCCCAGGAAGACCACTCCACCAAGTCTAGGTTTCTTCTGAAGATCCAGAGCAGGGGGAGCCCCACATCTGTGAAGCTTCCAGACCCCAGTACCGTCCGGCAGCACCACATGGAAGGCACCCTAGTGGGATGTCGGGACATCCCGGCCTCTAACACCCTGCCACCTCCTCTCTGCATCCTGCCGAGTTCCTGGCCATCAGGTCGGGCAGGGCACTGTGGGCATCTGGGTGTTTTTTAACCCTCAGAGCCTTTGGCGTTACAAATTGAACCTGTCAAGTTGGAACGTTCCCAGCCCTGTTTCTAATGTCCCTAACAACTGCGGGGCAGCAAACGGGTGGCCAGGAGACAGGGTATGAAATCCGTCTGCCAATATCAGCTCTCAGGGGGTCAAGAGTCACTCTCGCATCATCGTCAGGTTTCCTCGGCCAGAGCAACGCGTAAAGCGCGTGGCTGCCACTGAGCCGTGAGAACCGCTTTTATTTCTTCCTAAATGAACGCGGTCGACGGCCTGACACGTGGGCAGGCTGCAGCTTTCAGCAGTCAACAGGAAGGAAAAAGCATCCGAAGAACTTATTTACAAAACAGACACAGACACACAGACATAAAAAGCAAACACTGTTACCAAAAGGGGGAGGCGGGGAACACATTTGGAGTTTGGGATTAATAGATACACATCAGTATACTGTATATAAGACAGACCTACTGGATAGACCAGGGAACTATATTCAATATCTAGTAATAACCTCTAATGGAAAAGAACCTGAAAAAGAATATATATGTAAATATATATCCTAAAGGAAACCAACCCTGAATATTCATTGGAAGGACTGATGCTAAAGCTCCAATACTCTGGCCGCCTGATGGGAAGAGCTGACTCACCCGAAAAGACCCTGATGCTGGGAAAGATTGAAGGTGGGAGGAGAAGGGGACGACAGAGGATGAGATGGTTGGATGGCATCACCAACTCAATGGACATGCGTTTGAGTGAACTCCGGGAGTTGGTGATGGACAGGAGAACCTGGTGTGCTGTAGTCCATGGGGTTGCAAAGAGTCAGACACAATTTAGTGACTGAACAACAATATATGTAAAACCAACCAAATCATTTTGCTGAACACATGAAATGAACCCAACATTGTAAACCAACTATACTTTAACTAAAGGTAAAAAAAAGGTATTCAAAGATGCATGCAATGATGCATGTGAAAATAAGGACTTCACAGGCAGGAACACCACCCCTGGGATTTGTCAGTTACCAAGGTCCTTTTCTCCACAGTGTTGGGAATGGGATGGTGCCTATTGGTCCCTGGCCTTGGTTCAGGGTTATTCGAGGCAAGTGACCCCGAAGCCCTGGGACAAACATCGGGGGCCCATCTCTCCTGTAAAGACACACACAGGCCCAGGAAGCCACCGTTTCACACTTCGGACTCTATGAGGCAGAGTAAGGGAACTCTGCAGCCAGACGGTCAGTGGACATCAACCCCAGTGGGTGTCCCAACCCGTGGAGAGTGGCCAAGTCCATCTGTGTCCAGGGAGGACCCACAGCTTCCTTCCCCGGGGCTGGCACTCAGGGTTGACAGAACCCACAGGGTCTGGAAAGATCCCACCTTGGACAGATGTGGAAGTGCCAGCAAATATTTACAAAGGGTTTAAAATGAGAAGGAAAAAAAAAATCAGAGAGCCCAGGAACAGTCTTACTGGGAATGCATATGACGAGAACTGTGAGAGTCAGTGTCTGCCAGAGAGGGGTCAGAGGCCCACGGCGGCTCAGCTCCACCCAGCGCAGGAAACTGACCCACAGGTACTTGGACACACAGACCCTCCAAGGGTTGGCGGCCGCTCCATCCTGGTCAAGACACAGAGTCTCACCCCAGAGCGGCACCGGCCAGGGCCTGCCGCAGCCAAGGGTTGATGAGAACACCACACAGGAACAGAGGTGGCCCGGGCAGGGGCGGGGGGTTGCCCAGAGAAATCCCTGTCCGGACCAACCCCTGGCCCCCAGCCCTCTTGTTTAACACTGTGAACAAGTGCTGTTTATTACAAGCCTCAGAAGATAGCGCACAGAGGAACTGACAGCATCTTGAGGTGCAAGCCAAGTGGCGGGGAATGCAGGCTGGAAATCGTGTGTTAGAACTGGACGTGGAACCACAGACTGGCCCCAAGTCAGGGAAGGAGCGCGTCAAGGCTGCATACTGTCACCCTGCTTATTTAACTTCTATGGAAATTGTGTGTTAAATTGGACGTGGAACCACAGGCTGGCTCCAAGTCAGGGAAGGAGCGCGTCAAGGCTGCATACCGTCACCCTGCTTACTTAACTTATATGGAAACGGTGTGTTAAAACCGGACGTGGACCAACAGACTGGCTCCAAGTCAGGGAAGGAGCGCGTCAAGGCTGTATATTGTCACCCTGCTTATTTAACTTATATGCAGAGTATATCATGCAAAATGCTGGGCTGGATGAAGCACAAGCTGGAGTCAAGATTGCTGGGAGAAATATCAATAACCTCAGATATGCAGATGACACCACCCTTATGGTAGAAAGCGAAGAACTAAAGAGCCTCTTGATGAAAGTGAAAGAGGAGACTGAAAAAGTTGGCTTAAAACTCAATATTCAGAAAACTAAGATCATGGCATCTGGTCCTATTACTTCATGGCAAACAGATGGGGAAACAGTGACAGACTTTATTTTGGGGGCCTCCAAAATGCCTGTAGATGGTGACTATAGCTATGAAATTAAAAGATGCTTGCTCCTTGGAAGAAAAGCTATATATATATATATATATATATATATATATATATATATATATACCTAGACAGCGTATTCAAAAGCAGAGACATTACTTTGCCACTAAAGGTCCACCTAGTCAAAGCTATGATTTTTCCACTAGTCATATATGGATGTGAGAGTTGAACTATAAAGAAAGCTGAGTGCCGAAGAATTGATGCTTTTGAACTGTGGTGTTAGAGAAGACTCTTGAAAGTCCCTTGGACTGCAAGGAGATCCAACCAGTCAATTCTGAAGGAAATCAGTCCTCAATATTCAGTGGAAGGACTGATGCTGAAGCTGAAACTCCAGTACTTTGGCCACCTGATGGGAAGAGCTGACTCACTGGAAAAAACCCTGATCCTGGAAAAGACTAAAGGCAGGAGAAGAAGAGGACAACAGAGGATGAGATGGTTGGATGGCATAACTGACTCGATGGACATGAGTTTGAACAAGCTTTGGGAGTTGGTGATGGACATGGAAACCTGGCATACTGCAGTCCCTGGGGTCCCAAAGAGTCGGACATAACTAAGTGACCGAACTGAACTGAACTGAACTAATAAAATGGTGGTATTTTAAAAACTCTTATTTTAAGAGGGACAACTAAAATATTTATGTATGAACTGATATAATGCCTGGAATTTGCTCCAAATAATGGTAAGAGAGAAAAAGTTCAGGTGATATCTAGAACCAGCTTAGCAATGGTTTATAACAATTAATGCTGAATGGTGGTTATAACAGAGACACTATACTTCTCTAATTTTCCATATATGTATAAGAAGCTTCCAAAATAAAAAAGTTAAAAAACAAAACACATCGGCACTGAAATACCACTGAAGAAAAAGACACATCACCTTCAGACAAATAGCAAGACTCTGTAGAATAAATAAAAGCCTAAGGGTAGTGGAATAATTGCCTTCAAGAAAATATTTTTTTCAAACAGAAAAAAGTCACTACCAGCCTAAATTTCTTTTCCTAAAATATGTTTCAAAAATGAAATAAAAGCAAAGACATTACATGGTAAAGAAAGAATTCAAAATCAGCAGACCCAGGTATTCCTCAAGCAGGAAAAAAAAGAAAGGATCCCAGATGGAAAGTAAGGGATACATGAAGGTCATGATTTAATCATCATGGAAGGAAAGAAGGTGGAGGCCTGCATCAGAGGCAACCCAGAGGGAAGGCAGGGAGAGGAAAGGCAGAGAGGAGGGCTGGCAGCTGGCATGCTGGGGGCCGAATCAGTCAGAAAGCCCACCAGGGCACTGGGGCCTCCTGCTCGGACCACAGGAGAACGTCTGCTCTGGCTTCCGCAGGATGCTGTGGGAGGGAGGCGCCGCCCCCAGGCTCACCGGAGCCCAAGTCTAGCACACCAGCTCATTGAATAATCCGCTTAGACAGCTCCGCTAAGTTCAGAGTGAGGTCTTTCAGGTAATTGCTTGCTCTAAAGCTGCATCATCGGCACAGAGAGCATATTGTCAGGCACTGAGGCAGAGATGCGAAGAGTGTTCTCCAGTCTGAAGGGCATCCTCAGATCCCCCAAGGCACTGCCACCCAGCCCAGCAGCAGCTGATGGGGATCCCCGTGAGCAGAGGACAGCGTGACCTTGGAGGTCCGACCGCACCTGCTCTCCTGGTTGCCTGGGCCGGTCCCCTGCAGCCGGGACAGACGGCGCCTGGAGTCCACAGCGTGGAGTCCGTCTCTGACCTCCAAGCTGGAGGCTGAGCTGTGAGGCTACCCCCCACCCACTGCCCACGCCAGGAAAGGGGAGGATGTGCCCATGAAAGAGGGCAGGGCCCGCTGATCCGTCCCCCCTTGTCCTCTGCCTGCCTTTTGTCTCTGGAAAACTTTAGTCAAAGAACAAGCTTCATCAGAGAAGTCGAAGAGTACGTTTAAGCAGAAACAAAGGAAAACAGTCAAGGAATAATAGTACTATTAATAGTACCATTAAGCAAACTCAAGGACCTTCAGTTCCTCCTCAAGGCTGGAGATGATGTTCTGTGAGCTGTCCTACCGATTCTGAAACGCTCACCAGGTGGAGAGGTCCACTGCACGATGACCGGACTGCAGCCATGATGTAAGCTGCCACAACTCTGAGAACTGGCCTCAAAGACACGGAAACAAACCAGCCCTGGAACTGAAGGTTAACTGTGTCTCCGATGCTGGGCGGACCGCCGATGGCCGATGTGAAGATGACTGTCAGAGCTGACTGTGCTGTTTCTGCATGTAGCCCCTCGCTCAGTCTGTAAAAGCTCTTACCCCTTGCTTGTCAGGGAGGGGTTACGCCTTTGGACAGTTGTCTGCCCCCCCCCCGCCCCCCCACCAACAGCTGCCAGCATCTGAAATAAAGCAAACTTTCCTTTCCACCAACCGAGACTGTTTATTGGCTTTTGGGTGGTGAGCAGCCAGACCCTACATTTCAGTAACACATACACCAGAAGGTCTCTATTACATCAAGGTCAGCAAGGTCATTTGTGAGCCATGAGCCACTTCACTTTTTATCTTCCAATATCTTCTATAATAAACATGGATTTCTTTCATGAAATTAAGAAACAAATATATTTTGCATGAAATTCAGCACCATAAAATGTGCCTGCTTCACACTCAGATCTAATGCAAGTCCAATCAGAACTTGAAAAAAATTATTTTGGATAGATTTAACAAAACGATTTGAAATTTCACTTGGTAGAATAATAAATTAGAATATTAAAGAAGAATCAGAGGAAGAGTAATAAGAGAGAACTAGTTGATATTAAAACATACCACAAAGCAGTAGCAATTGAAATAATGTAGTCCTGACCCAAGAATAAAAGACTATGTCATAGAAGCAACAGATTGCCTAAAAATGACTAATAATATTATCTATAACATTTTTAAGGACTCACTTTTAAATTACATAGGATTATTTAATAAATGATGTAATAACCAGCTGCAATTTAAAAATCGATTCAGAAACTTTCAGCTCAAAAACTCAAATTCAGACAAAACTAAAATCTTATGTATAAAATGGTAAAATAAAAATAAAACCTAGGATTTCCCTGATGGTGCAGTGGATAAGAATCCACCCACCAATGTAGGGGACACAGGTTCGATCCCTGGTCTGGGAAGATTCCATGTGCTGGGGAGCAACTAAGTCCACGCATCACAACTCCTGAAGCCTGAAAGCCTGGAGCCTGGGCTCCACAAGAAAAGCTTGACAGTGAGAAGACCACTCTCTGCAATAAAGAGCAGGTGCCACTCGCCACAACTAGAGAAAGCCCTCAGGCAGAAACAAGACCCAGGGCAATCAAAAGCAGGTAAGTAAATAAAGCCTAGAACTGAATACCAAATTTGAAAATAGAGGATGCCATAAAGAAAAAGATGCAGAGGCTTGACAAGCTAAAAATTTGGATATAAAATAACAAAAGCAAATTTTAAAAAACAGTCAAACGAGGTAGCAAAAAACAACATGGGAAAACCAGCTGTAGAAATATCAAGTAGGTTGATATAATAACCGTCCAAAAATGCTAATAAAATTCTTAACGAAAAACATTAAACCTCAATAAATAACTAGGCAAAGGATATGAACAGTTTGCAGAACAGAAACTGCAGTTAGAAAATGAATGCAAACTATTTTCTCTTGCAAATTACTCAAAGAGTGGAAATGTAAACAAAACATGGCCACTTTTTGCTAATTAAGAAAACTTTTTTTTTTTTAAAGATAATACTAAACGCTGGCAAGCATGCAATAAAATTGGTAAAAACCCTTTTGGAAAGTAATTCAACAATATGTATCAAATTCCAGTAATCCCATTTCTGGGAATCTGTCCTAGGAAGTAATCCAAAATACAGAAGCCATATGCATGAAGACACTCATCACAATGTTATCTATAACAGAAAAACCTCAAGAGCAACCTAAGTACAAGAAATGAGAGAACATCCTGGCAAGACACCAGGTAGATTAACTCAGCCAATAAGAACGCTGTGATGACAATTCTGTAGTGACATGGAAAACTGTCTGTGATAGACCAGTAAGTAAATCTGTAGAACACAGATGATGCTTATGCCAGGGATGGGCTTCCCAGGTGGCACCAGTGCTAAAGAACCCTCCCACCAATGCAGGAGACATAAGAGATGCAGGTTCGATCCCTGGGTCGGGAAGATGCCCTGGAGGAGGGCATGGCAACCCACTCCAGTGTTCTCACCTGGGGAGTCCCCATGGACAGAGGAGCCTGGTGGGCTTCAGTCCATGAAGTCACAAAGAGTTGGACATGATTGACGTGACTTTGCACGCACGCCTAAGAAAGCAAAATATACATGTAAAATGATCTGCCTGAAACCAATGAGAGAGGAGAATTATATGTACTTTTTTTTTTCACTCCTCTCAGGCTAGATATAGGATGGCTTCATTCCTTGAATAATTACTGAATATAACATATTGAAAGCAAACACTGTGCAATTGTCCTGTGCCCTGGGAGGTTGGGAGAAGGCAGCATGCCTTCTGGAGACTTCTATAACCTCCACGGTGAGAAATCAGGTCAGGACCACAGAATGGGGCCCGGCCCCTGCTCTGGGCTTTGCTCGGACCTCACTGGCTTGCTTGGCTGCAAGTCTACTCTTTCCGTCCACACCCTGACCTGGTCTTTCCAATAGTGACTGCCCGTGGCAGACAAGGAACCCAGCAGCTCCATGCAAGAGCAGGGCCGTGAAAGCACAGCTGGGGAAAGAAAACCAATGATTGATTATTCAGTGCAGCCGAGCAAAACCCCAGTGCAGGGCTCCGTGAGCAGAACTTGCAACTGGCATTCAGGCCATTTTGCAGAGCTTGGCCAAGGGCACCCTAGCCCAGCACAGCTCCAGCAAGGCTCCAGTCTTAGCCAGACACGACCCACAGGAGCATTGAGCTTCCAGCATGTTTTCAACTCACAGGACATGTGGCCCTTGGGTGGAGAACTTTTCATATTTATCTGTTCTCACCTGGTAGGAGGAAAAAGGGTGGGGAAGTAGTTAGTAAACCCGAGTTACCTGGGCCCCCTCTGGCAGACACCCAGCGTCACTCCGCAGAACCTTTTTTTTTTTTCTTCTTTTAAAGTCTGCCACTAAAAAATGACAAATGATTGTCACCCAAACAGAGCCTGCTCTCAGGACACCAGGTGATGTTGGAACAAGTTGAGAGGAGAATATATAGCCAGGAGAATCTTGTTGCTGCTGAAGCAGCAAAGAAAGGAATGATGAAGAAAGGGGAGAGAGTGAGGCACGGGGAAGCCTGGCGTGCTGCGGTGCATGGGGTTGCAGAGAGTCGGATACTACTCAGAGGTGGAACAGCCACAAGATGCCAGGGACGGGGGTGGGGGGACGGAGAGCTGCCTGGAGATGCAGAGCGAACCTGAGCGGGGGGTGTACTGTTTCTTCCCTCGGGTGACCTCCCCAGGCCTACACGGTTTGTTTTCTTCCCCTCCTGGTTATGCTGCCCTGAGATTCCAAAACTCCCCACAGACCCGCCGGTGAGAGGGTTTTCTGGAGTCTGGAAACTTCTCCTTCATGACTCCCTTTCCGGGATGGGTCTCCATCCCCAACTCTTTTGCCTCTCTTCCTGTCTTTTCTATTTTGTCCAACCTCCTTTCCAAGAGAATGTGCTGCCTTTCTGGGTGCCTGGCATCCTCCGCCAGTGTTCAGAAGTTGTTTTCTGGAGGCTGCTCAGCATTCAAATGATCGTTTGATGAATTTTTGGGGGAGAAAGTGGTCTCCCCGTCCTATTGCTCCACCATCTTAGGACCGCCCCCTGTTTTTTATTTTTAAATCAATCTCTGCAGAATTCCGACCACTGTTCCTGGGCAGATCACTAGCTGGTGGTGGCTGAAGTCTTAAGGTTTCTGAGCCCAGGTCCACCAGAACCCAGCTGACGCGTGCTTCCTTGCCCAGCCCTAGGAGGGGGAAGGCGGCCTGCACGTCTCAGGTTCACGGAGCCCACCAGCCACGTCCAGGGGCCACAGAGCTCTGGGCCAGTCACATCCGCCGGTGCCTTTGTCCTTCCCGCCCTCCAGAAAAAGGAAAAAAACAGCTCAGCAGGGGGAAAAGGCCCCGAGGTCATCTGTACTAAACTTGAGGGCCCAGAAGCTTGGAACCTTTCAGAAGATCTGCCTGGCATCCTGAGGAACACGATGTCATCACTGAAAGATGGAGCAACAGCAGACTTTGCAGGCATGTGGGGTTTTGCCATGCAAAGGAATCCGGATCGCAGCTAATAAAGATGTTTCTCCGGATTGCAAACACCAAACATCTCCACTTATTCTCCCAACAGGATCTGAGAATCAAGCAGGCTTTGAAAACCATCTACACACTTAAAATGAGTAAATTTTATCGAATAGGCATTATACCACAATGATGCTGATTGAATTAAAAAGTCACTGAAAGAGGGACTGATCTAACTCCTCTAAGACAACACTTTTGTACAGCAGCAATTGACTATTTCCTCCTCGCACGAGGCGTAAGTTTTTGGTTCCTCAAAGAAACCTGGAAACCTCCCCTACCCCCTAAAATAAAATAAAAAGAAGGTTTAACCACATCAAAACATGAATCATACTTATTTATACACATAAAACTTCACATACTCTAACCAACTCTCAAGATAACATTGTCTTTGCTGAGTAAAAATCGTGTAACAGCCAAAACAAATGAGTCTTTCCTGACATTTTGGGAGGCTGGGGTGAACGTCATGATTTATAAAGAGTTCATAGACCCAGAAAAGGGTTAAGCTGATTAAGAAGTTAGCTGACTGGAGACTAACTCAGCTGAGCCAAAGAGGCAGCTCACCTTGCCCCCAGCAGGAGACTCAGAGGAAGGGAAAACATCTCTACTGAGGATGCAACTGGCATGTAATTTGTATGAAAGGAACATTTTTGCTCAGTGCCCCCATAAAACTTGTACCAGAGCCTCCTAGAATAGAATAGGTGTATAAATACATAGACATATCTGCGAGGGGCAGGAAGGAAAAAAAAGAAAGAAAGAAAAGCGAACATTCATGTTATCTCTACTATGTGCTGCAGGATTTGTGAGCACCGACTGGGGCCCAGGCTCCATTACAGACCTTCGCACATTGGAACCAACAAGACAAGCCTTGCCTGTTTCACTAGGTGCAGTGATAGCCTTCTCCTGCCACAGTCAAAAGTGTCTCTGTTCTCTGCAGGAGCTGGGAATGTATGTTTGGTGGGGTGGCGAGGGAAGGACGAGGGTGCAAAGGAAATTCAGGGTGCTAGTCAGCTGACCTCAGGACCCGAGCTTGTCATCCAGGACTCCCGCAATGCGGCCTGAGCACACGTCTCCAAGGCCCCGTCCTGCTGAACCCTGCAGGCCCCTCTGCTCAGCCACGCCGGGTCACCCACAGATCCCCTGACCCAGGCCCTGCAGGGCTGCGTTCCCTCAAGTCACAGGACTCTTCCCCCGCTTCCTGGCGGAATCCTACTCTCCCCGTATAGCCCATTTCCCGGGTCCCTCTGCTTAGGGTTCCTCCTTAGCCCCTGTGAGAGAAGCCTGCATGGACCCCACAGTACACAGCAGGCACCTCCATCCTGAGACCATTTCTTCCCCATCCCGACAGTTTAGCCTTGATAGTTTCCTCATCCGCCCTAGACTTCCCAGACAGAAGGAGGTAAGCGTGGGGAAGGGTGAGGGCTAGCTGAGCTGGGAGTGCAACGTCTTCCCCAGTCTCTTCCCGGACGTGGCACACCGCCGCTGGCCAGAGGGCAGTCAGGGTCCTCATCCCTGTCGCTCTAGCATCAGGGGTGGGGCCAGGGCCCCTTGAGGGTTAAGGCAGCATCTGCTCACCTGAATCAACTTGGTCCGTCTGGTTGTCTAAGCATCCTGTTCAAATGGGTACCCGATTCTTGAGATGAGGCCGTGTGAGCACAGGGCTGGCCCCGGGAGTCTTCTGCAGGCCTCTGACTCCCTCAGGCCGCCTGAGTCTCCTCCCCAGCAATGCCAGTGGGGACCAGAGTTCAGGAGGAACCCTGTCCCGGCTGGGCACCTGTCAGGGACGTCACACACCCGTGCAGCTCCTGCCACCTGTCCCCAGGGACAGCACTGATCCCCAGCGTGTAAAGAAGCACATGCTCCCTAAGCCCTTCTGGAATAATCCGTCCTTTTTCTGTGGCTCCTGCAGGGTCCAGCGCTGTCCTATAGAAACTCTCCCAGCAAAGGCGGTCTTCATGTCACTACCCAGGGGCTCACGCACTCTAAATTCTGTGTCGTTCTCTCAAACAAGCCACAACTCTCCCCGAGACCACGAGAGATTGTTGTGCCACGCTCAACAAGCTAATCCCCCGTTCTTGGTAACTTTCTACCAATTATGACTTTGGCAACGCCTCTCAGGAAAGCTGCAGCTCTATGAGTCTGCTCCTTGAAGGACATTAAACAAACCCACTTTTCAATTTAAAAATGAGACTGTATCTGTGCGGCAAAGCCCAGGGGGCCTCCACACTGGAAACACAGACAGTCTCCCGCACAAACCAAACAAGGAAGCCAGGGAAGTTATTTAAAACAAACACGCCCTCGACGGAAATACATTAAAGTAAGGCCTTACTGCAAATTCCAACGGACTGACTGGCTAAACTAAACAGTATCAGTGCTTCACCAACCCAAGGAATAAAATAAAAATAAAATAAAACCCAAGGACCATGGGGCTGACCTGACCTTCATTTCCTCTGGACTGTTTTATAAATGGAAAAGCTGAAAATATTCCTGAATTTTCCCAGCGTGGAGTGAAATAAATGTAAGGGAGGGGGAAAAAGACAAAGGTCTTCCATTTCAAACCAATACACATTATCAATGGCCATGTTAAGCCTCCAGTAGATGCTGAAAAACCAGGACACTTTGTATTAGTGCTGTAAGCTGCTAGCTCACTTCCCTGCACATAAATTTGCCTCTGCACTCACTGATCTATGCCCTGAATTCTCTGATGTCGAAGTGCCTGGCAAGAGGCTAAGTTTCTGCAAGAATGGTGAACAAATCAACAAATCGTCAACTTTGTCCCCAGGAGTTGTCAAGCGCCTTAAAGCTATCTGACTGCGAGGTGATGGGAAAGGGTGGCAATGATGCTGTGTGAAATGTCTGGTATTTTTCTCTGTGTTTTTAGGGGAAAAAAAAAATCCTCTTAAAAAACAAACAAACAAAAAAAAAAAAAAACAGAGCTTCACTGCCAGAGCAGAACATTTTACTCAAAGCACAAAAGTTTCTCGCTTTTATAAAAAATACAACATAAAAAATAAATGTTTTAAACCACAAACATATTTCTTTCAACAAATGAAGGTGCTCTCAGAGCATGACGTCTGACTCAATATTCAGGTCATGCTCCTGCAACTCCACCGATACGGACATACTATGGAAAAGCCCCTGCCGTGATGCATGAGAGAGGATGGAGTGAAATGCACAACTTTGCATGTGATGGTCCTTTCGGGGCAGCCCTGCTCTCAAGTGCAAGCACGTGAGCCGCTGCTCTAACACAGCTGCAGCCTGGAGAAAGGGCATCAGGCTGAGAGGACCGTCCTTCTTTCTGTGCTGGCTTCCAAAGCGCGTTGCCAAAAGGCTCTGCAGTGAGCACCGGCATATTTCTTGACTTGAATTCCAGCCACAGTTCTGTCCCCGACAAACATCTTCTCCTTGACCAGACTCAGGCTCTTATGAACTCTCTTCTCGACTAAGCCCTGACCTGTGGGCTTCCATATGCATTCCAGCATTTCCCAGTTTTAGCAAGAACTGCCCCACACCACCCCCCTGCCAATAGCTGATCACCCTGGTCTGCCTTCAACAAGAAGCCTGTGTGGTCAGTTTAGGCAAGATCTCCCCTTTGTTGTTGATTAGTTGCTCAGTCATGTCCAGCTCTTTTGCAATCCTATGGACTGTACCCCGCCAGGCTCTTCTGTCCATGGGGTTTCCCAGGCAAGGATGCTAGAGTGGGTAGCCATTCGCTTCTCCAGGGGCTCGTTCTGACCCCAGAGATTGAACTCATGTCTCCTGCAGTGGCAGGCGGTTCTTTATCACTGAGCCACCAGGGAAGTCCAGAATCTCCCCTTACATCTGATGTTTCATTTCAGTGATTCTACATCCACCGATTCCACTTTACACCTCTGCTAAAGGGTCCACTTTTTTTTTGTTGTGTTCAGAGCGAGTTGAATCCAATTTCTCTCCGCCACTGAAAAAGCCCACTGCGGTGGTCCCTGCACCCATTAGGATGGGCCTGAATGAAGTTTGCCATACCAATCTCTAACAAGTGAAAGTGAGTGTCGTTCAGTCATGTCCAACTCTTTGCAACCCCGTGGACTATACAGTCCATGGAATTCTCCAGGGCAGAATACTGGAGTGGGTAGCCGTTCCCTTCTCCAAGGGATCTTCCCAAGCCAGGGATCCAACCCAGGTCTCCTGAGCCACAAGGGCAGTTCAATGTCTAACAAGGGTGGTGGGTAATTTTTTAACACCCCAAACATTTATTTCACTGACAATGGGGCTGGAAGTTCTATATCGAAAAAATAAGGGGAAAAAATGTTTATTTAAGCAATTACATTACTGGATAATCTCATGCCTTTCTCCCACTCATACCCCAAAGGGTAAAGAAGGTGCAAAGGATGTGAACAATATAACAGGAGGTTAAACCATTAGAAAGTGAACTGTGGCGTTGGGCAAACGTCAGCCTGAATCTGGTCCCCTCTGACTTGTTGGCCGTATAACCTGCTGTGAACTGCTAAAGTCAGTGTCAACATCGGCTCTCTCACCTGCAAAATAAGGACGACATGACGGCCTTCTGTGGCTGCTGAGAGAACTGCAGAGGGTGTGCGGAGCGTGCAGCCCAGGCCAAAGGCTGATAAATACCAAACGCGTTTGCAACAATCTTTATTATTCTGGACGGTAATTCCTGTATAATACACTTACAAGTCTCAGATTACAGTGGGGCTTTGGAAGCTATTTCAAAGCACCATGAGTGCTATTTTATTGTGGAAAAAGTCAACTATATTGATTTATACCCCTCTGGAGAGGACACTACTTTGAAAAAGCACTAATTAAGTATAAAGCGGGAACAGCAGACTCATCAAATGTTTTTGGGGAACCCAGCATGTGCAGGGCACCTAGCAGACGCCCTGCGGGCATTGAGAGGTGGGTCTCACGTCGGGGTCAGTTGGCTCACACCTTAAGCATCCGATTAGGCACTTATTTTTGTTCCCATCATCTTGTAAGCAGCAGATCTAGCCACTTGATCTGATCTCTTGCCTGTCATACAGAAGGAAACTTTTTTTTTGGTAAACAATGCTCAGAGCACCTCATCAGTTTGCTAACATCAGTGATTACATTTTGACAGGAAACACATCCTTTGGAAGGGAAACAAAATAACACTTTCTCCTCTCCTCTCTTTGCCTCCCCCTGCCCTGCCCCTCCCCTGCGGGTCCTGCAGTCTGGGTGGCGCTTTACCACGGGGAGGGTTAGCATGTCACCGGGTACCACGAGAAACACCTCTGTTCTCATACGACCGGCGGTGCTTGACCCCGTGAGCAGGGTCAGTACTCGGGGTTAGGAAAGAACATAAACTTTTTCAGTTAAATCAGCCTTCTTTTACAATTCTTTGAACTTACTTTCCTGGTACTCCCTAAACCTCACGCAATCCTCCTGCAGACTGGATAAGAGATATTTAGAAGAAAAGCCAGAACCCAACACCCTCTGGTCTGCTGAACTCCAGTTCTGCTTCATTTACTACTTTTCTCTCAGACTATAAAAAAATTTGGTCTCATTTTCTAAAGATCTGAGAGCTTACCTGCCTGCCATCTTTGAGAGGTTGGCAAAGAGGTATTCAGAAATGGTAAAGGCCAGTGATCACATAATTGCCAAGACTGTGCTCAAAATTTGATGATATCTCTCTTCTGGGGAAGGACCACCACTATCTAGTTAGGTCTCTTTCTCCTAATGTATTCAGGCTTAAGAAACATCTATATGCACAATCCTTTACACCCTATACCAATTGAGAAGGATGTAATTTTCAGTTTTTAAAGATTTTATTTGATGTGAACCATTTTTAAAGTCCTTATTGAATTTTATTACAATATCGCTTCCGTTCTACATTCTGTTTTTTCGGCCATGAGGCATCTGGGATCGTGATTCCCTCACCAGGGATTGAACCTGCAGCCCCTGCATTGGAAAGCAAAGTCTTAATCATTGAACCACCAGTCAAGATCCCTAATTTTCACTTTAATAGAGATCTTCCCCTCTCAAACCTGGACAGCAGTGACACTACAGGCAACAGTAAATAGCTCTCCTGCACTGTGATCATGTATACTTCTACAGCCAAGAGCAAAAAGCACCCATACATGTCTGGTTTGCACACCCAGGTGTGTGTGCTCCCTGCCTGGCTTACATCCACAAAGCCTGCGATCATAACTGCTTGAATTACTTAAAATTTATATGAAATGAGAAAAATGTGACTATGAAAAGAAAGTTGACTTTTATGTGACAATGAAGTCAAAGCTTTGAAAGAACCAGAGGCTGACTCGCTTTAAAAACTGCTCTCAAATCAGATGGGCGTGAGAAAGCCTTGGAAATCCAGGAGAATTCAAATCACTGTGCCTCTGGTCTTGGATTTTTCACTGTTAAGGGCATGAAAATGCGCTTATTGGAGATGCTTCATGCCAGAAAGACAACGTGAAGTGTTAATCAGTAGACCCATCTTAAAGTGGGCTTCCCTGGTAGCTCAGACAGTAAAGAATCCACTTGCAATGTGGAAGACCTGGGTTTGACCCCCGGGTTGGGAAGACCCCCTGGAAGAGGGCATAGCAACTCATGCCAGTATTCTTGCCTGGAGAATCCCCACGGACAGAGGAGCCTGGTGGGCTGCAGTTGGTGGGGTCATCGAGAGTAGGACATGACTGAGCAACTACCCATAGCATCTTAATGTAAATAAAGTAAAAAAAAGTATGGCAAATACTTCTAAATATTTCAAGATTAACCTTCTTTTCTAAAAGGGAACAGGATTATGTTCCAAATTGAGGTCCACTCCCGACTCTCAACATCAAGGCAGCTGAGATGGGAACCCTTCCATCAGAGCTGCCCCAGCCAGCATTAGCATTTCAAGCTGGACCAGAAAGAGGAGACATGTCTATATGGTCACCATCAGTGAGAAGCATCGAGGCCATTAGGTCCCTAGACTCCATGCACCCTGACCTGCTGCTCGCCAGTAGCCGAAACACGCATCTCATGTGACTGAGGAGCTAGGAAGGTGAAGTCGGCAACAGGAAAAGGCCCATAACACTCAGCACATGATTTCTAAAATCTCTCCATGAATTCTGCAACCAAGCAGTCGAAATATCCAACGGCCTCACACAGACTCAAGAACAACTGGGATGATGCAGGAAGAATGTGGTTCTCAAAATTCTTGCTGCCCCGAGATTTCCTGGGACTGATCAGGAAGCGCCGAGCAGGGCCGTATACTCTGTGCCTCTAAACAAAACAGAGAAAGGATAACAAGCCTCCAGCCTGGGGAGCATGACTATTGGGACTGGAAATGTCCACTGCACCAGAGTGCATCCTGCGTCTGTTTTTTCATCCTTGAAGCCTGGGGGAGGTGATCATAGTCTTCAAAGAGAGAAGATGAAACACAGAGATGCTCAAACCCAGACATCAGAAAGCCCTTGAGTGCAACAGTTGCCGAAGGGAAGGGGGCCCTGGAAACAAGTCCTCTCCAGGGGGCTCTGGTCCCTACTGGTACAGCCGACACCCAGTCCCAGCCTCTCCAGGGACCACGCAGCCATGATGCAAAGATGCGGGAGGAAGCTGGGAGAGGCCTATTTTGACAGACTAGAGGGTTTTGATGGCTAATAGGGTTTGCTGAAGCTTAAAAGACAAGATCCATCTAGAAATGTTCACAGAAGGGTGATTTTACATGAGTTATTTAAAGCAGTGTATCGTGTTAGACTCATCTGCTTGTGAGGCCTCTCCTGGGCTTTACGTAAGAGGGCGGCGTGGACCACAAGGAGTCATCCGTCTGCCCCCGTGAGTGTGGATTAGCAGGAAAAAGGGCTAGAGGGGAAAGCTTCACATGGACAGCACATAGATAGAGGTGCACCGTAACCACTACACTGAAAACCCCTTCTGATAATGTTGTCTTATTTTTAGCGAGAAAAAAACCATGCTGAAATTTTCTCATCGCCCAACCATCACGTCTATGCTTCTGTTGATATGTGTACTCAGTCTGTCCTCTCTCATTACAGTGGATCTGCGTCTGGTTCCTATCAAAGGCCAGCCCCTGCCCTTCCAACCACCCCCCTACCCTGGACCCCACAGTTCTTACTGACTTCCTCCACCAAGCCCAGCACCACCCCTCACCTGTTTTTCTCTCCACTGGACGATTCCTGGGTCAACAATAAACACTACATCCAACCCAGCTGGCATTGCCGTCTTCCGCAGACAGCAGTGTCTCGCTGCATCCTGACAGAGGTGCCGGTCAGCAGGTCCACTCTCTCCATGACCCCGCCCCTCTGCCCCCTTGCAGGTTGGCTTCCTCCTTGACAATTACGGGGATACTGCTCCGGCCAGCAACAGCAGTGACCCCTGCATGGCCGATCGCTCCGGTCACATCTCTGTGATCTTACACATCCTCTCACCAGAATTCAACCTTGCTTTCCCACTCCTGGGTTCTCTCCTTTAATGATATCCCTTCCACTGCTAATCCTCTACATGCACGAGTGTCCTGAGGCTGCAGCCTGGCCTGCATCTCTTCTCCAGGCACACTCGCTCCCCTGGTGGCCTTGATTTTATCCTGGATGCGGGGGCCACCCCACTGTATCTCCTAACCAACCCTTCCTTGGGAGTTCCAGCCTGCATTTTGACCCCTAATTGCAACTTCTCTCCCTGGCCATCTCCCAGACATCTCATTACTAACCAGGCCATGCATTCTCCGTGGGGCACTGTCTCCCCTTGGGGGTGAAAATTGGTTCTCGGGGCAGATGTAGAACATTTTAGACATTACACTGGCCCACAGCCCTCCAGGCAAGTCCCACCCTCCTTCTTAGCACTTAATGTCTCTTATTAACTAAACTTAAATCTAATTTAATCTTTCTCCTTAGGAGGGTGATAATGGAAAAAAAAAAAAAAGAAAAAAGACTGAGAAACACTGAAGTGGGCCAAAACAGAGCTAGCCGCAAACCTGATTTTCCTTCTTGTTAAGATCTCCACCTATCCTTTTCGGTTCAAGTCAAACATCTAAGACTTTCCTTGATTCTCCACTTTCCTTCCCTCCCTGCACACAGTTCACCACAGGCCCACCGGACCCCACCTCCAAATCATGTCCGAAACCCCCATCCCTCTTTCTCTCCCCGGAGACCATCTGAGCTGGGTCACAGCATCTCTTGCCTAGATTTTTCCAGAGGCGCCTAATGGGCCCTCCAACTGGCCCAGCTCCCTCTTTCTCTAGACTTTCAGCAAAGCAACCCAAAGGGCCTCGTAAAAACAAACGTCAGTGATGCCATTTGTCTGACTTAACGTTTCCAGCATCTTTCCATCTCAAAATAAATCTCTGACAGGACAGCACGACCAGCCTTCCTTCTGCTCCTCCTCTCCTGCATCCATACCCACCCCCGAGGAGGGTGGGAGAGCTGACTTGCTCTGGAGCACGTGGGATCTTCCCAGAGTAGGGATGGAACTCACGTCTCCTGCATTGGCAGGTGGATTCTTTACCACTGAGCGACCAGGGAAGCCCTGGGTCACTGTTTTTAACTAGACTTCATGTGATTCAGATTTCACTACTTTTCTCCCCACGTCCGTTTGCTTCCTCCAGGTTACCAGCCAGGGTACAACATCATTTATAGTCTTCCAGTCTGTCCGGGTCCCTCTTGGCTATGACAGTTTCCCAGACTTTTCTTGATTCTTGATGACCTTGACAGGAGCACTTGTCAGGTATTTTGTAGAAAGTCCCTCAGTTGGAGACAGCCTGAAGCTTTTCTCATGGGGAGATTTAGCTGTATTGATGTGCTTGACCCTTTGCTTCCTGCCTATCTCTCCCCAAAACCCTGGACCCCAGATGCCCTTGAACTGTGATGCATGAAACGCCTCAGCTCTTGGAGGCTGAATCAACTCTGCCTCGCTCACCGTGTGCCCCCAGAGCCAGAACAATGCCCATCCCACAGCAAACAATCAATACCTCTGCACTGACACGTGGGCAAGGAGACACACACAGCACAATCGAAGCCACGTGAAATGTTCTCACGCTTTTACAGGATCGAGCAAAATCCTACATCTGTGCCTGAGGATTTCATGCTGGGTTAAGGATGTCCACATGTAGTTAAGATAAAACTCCATCTTCTGTCTATTTGCAACACTTTTCTCCTTATCTCAGGGGGAATAGTGTACTTTTTAGAAAAGTCTTCATTTTTAGAGGCACTCAATTCTTCCCCTATTTCCTGGCTTTGCTTCTTGTTTTTTCTTATATTGAAAGAGGGGCTTCCCAGGTGGCGCTAGTGGTAAAGAACTCACCTGCCAATACAGGAGTCATAAGAGACCTGGGTTTGATCCCTGGGTCGGGAAGATCCCCTGGAGAAGGAAATGGCAACCCGCTCCAGTGTTCTTGCCTGGAGAATCCCATACACAGAGAAGCCTGGCGGGCTTCAGTCCATAGGATCACAAAGAGTCAGACAAAACTGAAGTGACTTAGCATTCTGCAAGTGTGTTAAAAGATCCTGTGTCTCTATTGCAGACCTGTTCTTAGCTTTACAGTATCTTCTGGAATGCTCCCGGCAAGTCAATATTGTGTCCAGTTCCGGAAGGAGGAAGCTGCAACTCCATGAATCAATGAAGTCACCCAAGGCTGTTTTTTCTTTTTTTTTTAATTAATTTTTACTTTGGCTGTGCCGGTCTTCACTGCGGCACACAGGCTTTCTCTAGTTGCAGCGTGTGGGGCTTGTCTGGCTGCAGCTCACGGGCTCGAAAGCACATGGGCTCAGAAGTTGAGGCGCCTGGGCTCACTGGCCCTGCAGCATGTGGGGTGTCAGGTCCCTGACCAGAGACTGAACCCGTGTCCTGGGCATTGAAAGGTGGATTCTTAAGCACTAGACTGTGCAGTTTCTATGTGAAGGATCTCAGGCTTGAAGCTGCAGGCTGAGCCCTGGGCCACAGCTTGGGGCTCATCCATGCCTCCTGGCTTTGCCTGCTGGAGCAGGCGCATCACAGGGAGGAGCTGCAGCCTTCACTAAGACGGACGTCCGTCCACGCCTCTGATGGAAAAGACCGCCAAAGCGCGAAGGAAAAGGCCACGTGGGCAGCCAGGGGAGGGATGAAGGCAGTGAGAGCTGGGACCTCAGCAAGTGCGGGTGTGAGAACGCAAGGGATGTCAAGAATATGCGGGCAGAACTGCGGTGAGAGAGGCGAGCAAAGGCAAGGACGAAGGCGACACAGGTCAGGAGGAGGGCGACCCGATGCCTGTCGTTCATGGGATGAAAAATAGAGACAGCTCAGGTTGCTTACAGAAGGCGTCCCTTTTGTAAATACAGACTGCCAAACTGTAAAGTCTGGGAAAGGGCAAGCTTGAAAGCCCTGTTCTGGCTTCATCCCTTTGTCAAGGACTTCCAGAAGACCAGAGGCATCCTTAAATATCCGCCCCTTCATCTCCACGTCCATCGAATCACAGCTCTTTAAATCCCAAATTAGTGTGCAGCTCTGAGCTAGGGGGCTGGGCTGAAGGTGGGAGAGGACCTGTCTGTCCTTGAATAGCTCAGCTTTGAAGCTGAGACAGGTATTTCAAGACGATGAACCTGGAAATTCAAAGGGAATCACTTGAAAGAAATAAGGCCCGGAATAGAGGGCCACGCAGCAGTGAGGCAGAATAGGATCCCCTCGTCTAAGCCAGACACAGTTATGTGCACACGGCCCCATAAAAGGACCTGAAGGTGGGCTCTGCTGCCCACGGGGGTGCAGCAGGCCCCCACGCGCTCCCCCAAAGCATCCATACACACTCAAGAGTGGGAATAAATGATTCCCTCTTGGGAGCGACAGATTCACAAAGGAACTAACGGACAGCGTGGTGCCTGCTCAGGCTCCTGTCATCACAGGGATGCCTCGTGAGTGTGGATGCAGAGCTTGTCCTTGGTTCCCAAGCCTCATCCCCCCGTCGGGCGGTCCCTAGCCCTGGGAGTATGTGCTCTTGAACTGTCTCTCGGAGAACAAATCCGAAATCCCGTCAAATAAAAATAGTTCCCCTTGAATCTGAACTCAAGAATTTTCACTAACCTCAAGGCAATCGCTACAAAATCAGCCTCTAACTTGGTCGTTGCAGTCACAGCCAGTAATACTTCATGGTCAGTCCCACACGTAGCTGACTGTAGGCTGCTATGAGGCTACCAGATTCCTCTTCCTCTTCCTCAAGCCCAGAGTTCTGAGATCCACCCTGGCCCCCAGCCCTGGCAGGCTCACCAGGCTCCGACCTTGGGCACATCGCTCAAAGGGTGGGTGTCTACTGGACCTCAGCACTTTGACGCGGACGATCACAGCTCCTCTGCTAAGGAGCCCTTCCGTGGCCCCAGGAGACCCTGTCACTTTCCTCCAAGAGAGGTTTGTGGATCCAACACCTCACAGATCTTTAAAGGGTGAACAGGAGTCAAGCTCGAGGGCGATTTTCTTTTCAAGGCTGCACAGACTGGGCAGGAAGACAAAGGGTGCTGCCCAGTGACAAGCCCCAGGCTTAAAACACAGACAGCACACTCTCTTCGGAGGGCGGGAGCTTAGCATCTTTGCAACTTTCATTGTCTGGGGTGGCAGAGAACGCAGGTTTAAAGGCACTAACACTGCCAGGCCAAAAGAGGTTTGAGGGGTCAGAGGAGATGGGCTTCATTCCAAAGGAAGCCCACACACCTCAAGGAATCAGAGAACAGCTTCCTGGAATCTTAAGGGGACACAGAGCAGGGATGGACAACCCCCTAGCCCTGGCTGCCAGGACCAGAGTCTAGACCAAAGGGAAGGCCAATTCCCCTCTGAGGTCAGTGGGTGGGTGTGCACCGCACTTCACGTGCAAGGTTATCCCAGCCACCCAGCAGGGTGGGGTCGGGGCTCTCTCAGGACGGGACGCACTGAATCAGAAAACCCTGCCTCCTGCAGTCCCCACTGGGACTTACCTCCATCCCCTGATCAGGATTCGTGGCAGAGGGCCCGATGCAGACAGCTTGGCTGCTGCCCCACCCGACATGGGAGAGGGGAGGGGCCCAAGCCATGGTAACTGCTGGATCTCCAAGCTCCCAAAGCCCCACCCTCGCATGTCACTAATTTAGTGATGACCATCCAATCATACTCATCACGCGGATGGTGAGGACACGCCCTCTGGCACTGGTGGAGGGCGACTCTTTGCTGGGCACTGGCACAACCATCGTGAATCCTTCCAGGAGACGGTTAGCCTACAGAGGACCAGGGAAAGCCAACCACCGGCCCCAGGCTCCCGTCCGACCGGCAGACGTGTGTGTGAACCCGGGTCTGTCTAACGCTGCAGTCGTCATACTCCTTCTGTAAAGGGACCTCTCACCCGACACGACCCTAGTGACCTTACAACAACATTCCAGAACTGGGGTTCACTTTTCCATCCTTTTGAAATTCCTGGTGGCTCAGACGGGAAAGCGTCCGCTCGCAGTGCGGCAGACCCAGGTTCAATCCCTGAATCAGGAAGATCCCCTGGAGAGGGAAATGGCAACCCACGCCTGTACTCTTGCCTGGAAAATCCCATGGACGGGTGAGCCTGGCGGGCTGCAGTCCATGGGGGTCACAAAGAGTGGGACACGACTGAGCGACTTCACTTTCACTTTCCTTTCCATCCTTTCACCTGGTGATCGTGAGTAACACAGACAGCAGGCTTGTACCACCTTTAGCATGTGACCTTGGGAACACGTTCTGCAATGGAAAACAGAACAAAAGCAGCCGCAGCCTCACCGCTAAGGACAGCGGTAAGAAACGTCCTTAGAAATTAACATCAGGGAGACATGGGCTTCCCCCGGGAGAAAGCAGGAGTTCCGTTCAGATCAGACCCCAAGGACGGTGACATCCATGCTGTCCCTCAGTTGTCTGGGCACCTGGTGGCTCAGACGGTAAAGAGTCTGCCTTCAGTGCAGGAGACCTGGGTTTGATTCCTGGGCCGGGAAGATTCATAGAGAAGGGAAGGGCTACCCACTCCAATAATCTTGCCTAGAGAATTGCACAGGCTACAATACATGGGTTGAAAAGACTTGGACATAACTAAGTGACTAACACACACATGCATACATAAATAGATATACAAATACAAATAGAAATACATAAATAGAAATACAAATACATATATACATATGAGCATACATATATGTGTTTATGTATATGACATATATATTCATAACATATTTGTTTTTGAGTGTTGTATTGTATATATGGTTTCTTTAAGCTGAAAAACCATTCAAATTCACCATATAGGCAGACTCTCAGTAGTAAGCAGGATGTTTGCCTTCTCTCCCCTTTTTCTCGGTATGAAAGACTCACTTCCTAATGCACTGGATATTGGGGAGCTTAGTTCCAGGACGGAACACCCAACCGCTTGACAAACTGCTTGGAAATGCCCGGCCCTCATAAATCACAACAGGCAAACCACGGTTACCTCCAAAAGTCTCACCAAAGAGGGTTACTCTATTCCCTCTAAATCAAGCTTAATTCATGGGTTTAATATCAAAAATAAAGAAATCTCTCCAACATGCAGCTTGCTTCACATACTCCACTTCCAAATCGACTGCAGGTTAACAGCTAATTAGCAAACACCTTGCACACAGTACATTGCAGGATCAGATGGGAATGAGATGGCCGTTTGCTTTAGTGGAGCAATAACATTCAGCCTGAAGAATCAAATCAGACTCCTGACCCTTAATCCCCGGGATGCTGGGGAAATCAGGAAGGCGGCCCGCTCCTGCGTGGCAGGGAAGGGGGAGCTTCTGAGGGAGGGTGAAGCTGCCCCCTGCCTCCCAGCTGCCTAGCCCTGCACAGTCAGGACAGAGGAGGAATCATGAAAAAGGTGTGCAGGGCAAAGGGGCAGGAAGGTCCCCGGGGTGAAGCCACCACGAGGGGCACCGATGATTCCTGCATGCACGCTCAGTCTCTCAGTCATGTCTGACTCTCTGAGACTCCATGAACTGTAGCCCACTAGGCTCCTTTGTCCATGGAATTTTCTAGGCAAGAATACTGGAGTGAGTTGCCATTTCATCCTCCAGGGGACCTTCCTGACCCAGGGATCGAGCCCACGCCTTCTGAGTTTCCTGCATTGGCAGCTTTGACCAGCTAAGCAGTCAGGGAAGCCTACGGATGGTTCAGCCTTCATCAAAGGAGCCAAGCCCCTACAAACCTCCCCCCACCAACGCTTTCAACACATACAACCTACCTACCACATTGCAGGTAAGGAATTCAACCAGAGAACTTCAGATTTTCTGGCTCTTGCATGAAACCTCACTATGTGTTTTCCCCTAAACATAATGAATCAAGAGAGAATAGAGGCTGCCGTGTATAATCATAGCAAAAGAGAGGAGGGGGCTCCCCTAACCACTTCCAAACCTCTGCATCCCAAGCAGCCCCATGTTAGCGATGCGATGGCCACAGGTCAGAAAATTGGGGGAAGATCATTTCTGCCTATGAAAAATGGATTGAATACTGAGAAAAGCAGCAAGTGCTAAAAAGCTACCCATTGATCAGATGGCTGGAGTGCTCCAGGGATGGTAAATATTTATAGTCACAAATTTTAACACTTAGTGCTTTCTATCCCTTCCTAAGACCCTGTGTACCCAAGACACGGAGTCAACGGCCACTGGGTCTTGAGCAGGGAGCAGGGCGTCTCTGATACAGCAATGGGGAAAGAGGCTGGGGGTGCGGGGGCTTTTGTTTTGGAGCCACTAAAATCCACTGAACTGAAAAGAGCAGGGCTGTCAGAGTTCATTCTCTTCCTAAATCACCCACACTGTAGAATCACACAAAATATTTCACTTTACAATATAATTTGTATTTTCAATTTTCTTGCAGCTCTGGGAATTTGACAGGTACAGTATTAAGTAAAAACCCTCCTCTCAAGTCTCGCTAGAAAGGTTAAGAAGAAACAGCAAGCTCCAGCAGACAGCAAGCAACCCCCTGCAGCTGCCTGACCTGCAGTCAGTGGCTGGCTTAGTACAAACACAGGTCTCCCATGTGCAGTTTTATGATACACTGAGAACAAATTTCAATTAAGGAAATTCACTAGCTAATAGAGTCTCAAAAGAATAAGAGGTTTCATTTGTTTATCGCATACCTGCATTTGGAGTTATTTATTTTGTCGACCTAAAAATAACAAGGGTAACTGCGTTTCATTCCTGGAAAAGAACCACTATGGAGTACGTCATGTGTTTTATCAGCTGACCTTGTAATAACATTTCCTATTGACATTCATTCTTTTCAGTCAGTCAGTTAGTCACTGTTTGTTCAGCACCTACTGTGTGTTGGACAGTGACATTGAACTCAGCATCTCCGGGATGATAAGTGATTTCCCCAACATAGCATCCAAGAGTCCTGCACAAATGCACACGATTTCATGAAAACATATCACATGACACATGAAAGCATCTTATACAAACAAAAATGTAGAGAAGTTGTCATAGTCCTAACATTTCAAGTCTATGGAGAAATTATATTAACAATATTATCATTTCTTTATAGACCTACAAAGGTACTACATATGTGATTTAAAAAAAAAAAGTATTCCACTGTCAAGCTGAAGATGGAGACAAAATATTACTCAACTTTATTTCCAATCTTGTGTCTGGAAAAGAAGAGGAGCTTGACAAATAATGATGTCATTCCATGTTCAATCTTCAAGATGATTTCATATCAAAAACTGCATTTCATGGAGCTTCAATACAGGAAAAACACTAAGCCTCACTATCTGTATGGTCACGATGCTTGTTACGACAAATTGACCAGCAGGAAGTCCTCCGAGTTTCTTTCTGCAAGAATCCTCAGAGATTGTTAAATTTTATGTATTCATTCATTTCTGGTGGCTATGCTGGCTCTTTGGTTGCAATGTGCAGGCTTTTCTAGCTGTGGATTGAGGGCCTAGTGGCCCTGAAGCAAGTGGGATCTTAGTTCCCTGGCCAGGGATTGAACCTGTGTGCCCTGCATTGGAAGGAAGATGCTCAACCACTGGACCACCAGGGAAGTCACCTCAATGATTTTTTAAGAAATTTTATCAGACAAAAAATTTTAATGTCAACCAACAAAAGCTACTATTCAGTTGGGTTGGGGGATAAGTCACTAAGAAAAAAGGAACTGCAACACACATCCCTGAAACGAGGCTCAAGGATGCGAGGATAAAGAAGATGTGGTGTATATGACAAAAGGATGCTGCTCAGCCATGAGACAGAAGGAAATCCTGCCATTTGTGACAATATGGATGGACCTGAGGGCATTATGCTAAATGGAATAAGTCAGACAGAGAAAAACAAACACTGGATGATCTCCTATGTATGTAGAATCTAAAACAAAAACCGTAACTCCCCCGTAAGAGGTTCTCACTAATATTTCACACTATGTCTTATGTGCCAGGCATCAGGGAAGGCAGCCCTGGGATCTATGTTCTTATCAGTGTGATTCCAGCACCCGCCTTACTCTCCTCATCATGTGGACCACGCCCACAGGGATCTGCTGTGACGCTGGAGCATCTTGCAGGGCATCTCTGGGAAAACTGCCTTCAATCCTTACCCTATACAGGAAAGCTCAGCCTTGACAACATTAGCAGACAGCTGCTATTATTTATGTTAATGACTCCTGTCTTCACTGGGGTCATGACACAGAGAAGGGGGGCTGAGAGAAGTAGCAATAAGAAGAGGGTCACTGAAATGGATCACACATTTCTATTCATTACTTAACATTGCTGAGACTCAGTTTGTTCATCCATAAAATGGGGATAAAACTGACATTTGCAGGGGATGATTCTTTGCAATAGGTGACTCCAATGTACACTGAAGGATGTTTAGCAGCATCATTGGATTCTACTCACAAGGTGTCAACAGTCCCCACTGTGATAACAAAACTGTTGTCGAATATCCTCTAGGGGGCAAAATCGCCTGTGGATGAGAACCACAAACAGATATCTAACCCAATGTTGGCCACAGGCAAGCATTCAATTACCATGGGTTTCCTCCTCCACATGTTCCAGACTTAAAACAATGACCGGAGAGGGTCTCACATTGCATGCAGACTTTCTTCTAAGTCCCAGAACATCGGAGGTAAAAGCTGAGGATGGAAAGATCTGGGATGCGACCTTAATAAAATGTATTTCCTCCATGAGAGCTGGACCATAAAGAAGGCTGAGCACTGGAGAATGGACGCTTTCAAATTGTGGTGCTGAAGAAGACTCTTCAGAGTCCCTTGGGCTGCAAGGAGATCAAACCAGTCAGTCTTAAAGGAAATCAGTCCTAAATATTTATTGAAAGGACTGATGCTAAAGCTGAAGCTCCAGTACTTTGGCCACCTGATGTGAAGAGCCGACTCACTGGAAAAGACCCTGATGCTGGCAAAGACTGAAGGCAGTAGGAGAAGCAGGCGGCAGAGGATGAGATGGTTGGATGGCATTGATGACTCAGTGGACATGGATTTGAGCAAATTCCAGGAGATGGTGGAGGACAGAAGCCTGGTGTGCTGCAGACAGTGGGGTCACAGAGAGTCCGACACAACTCAGGGACTGAACAACAGCCTTTCCTGCTTTTTGTTTTGCATGGAGAGCAGTCTCACGCATCAGATAAAGAGGGTGTCTGGCTTCATTCCTGCTACAGTGAAGTGCATCCTCCAGCATTAAGTGTCTGCAGGGCGGCCTTGTCGACACCAGCCAAGAGCTCCCCACAAGGTCTGCACCGTCTCAGAGAATCCTTACACTGATTTTGCCCTTTTAAAACTTTCCTCTAACGCAAGCTTCACTAAATAAGAGTCCTGGCTAAGAGTGCTTCATCACTGCCATTCCTTGGAGGGTACGCTGATTTTTCATCTCAGGATTAAATAAAGAGGCAATTTGAAAAGCTGGTATAAAATATCTATGCTGTGTGAAATAAATTGGTTATCAACAACCAGGTAAAATCTGGAATTATCTGTTTTAATTTTAGGCCAATTTATTAAGCAAAAGCAGGCATGCCAGGGAATAACTATATGGAAAATAATAAAATAATTTATGAAAATGTCATGAAGGATAAACAGAACTCCAAAGCACCCTGCACGTGGGCACCTCTTCCTGCCGAGGGGCGCGGAGCAGTCAAGAGTTGTCCTTGAAGCCTGGTGCATCACCATGGCCACCTCTGCCCCAGAAGATCTCATATGCTTCTCGGTGAGACCAGCCAGAAAGGTGCTCAGCCACAGTTCAGGTGAGCCCAGCTCCAGATGCAGGCCTGGGTCTCAGTGCCTGCAAACTGGAATCTGAGCTGCAAGACATCTCTGCTTTAGGCCAATTTTCTGGGAAAGGACCAGGCATCCCAAGGGGCACCAGACGAAAAGAACCCGCCTGCCAATGCAGGAGATGTAAGAGATGTGTGTTCAACCCCTGGGTTGGGAAGAACCCCTGGAGGAGGAAATGGCAACCCACTCCAGGATTCTTGCCTGGAGAATCCCATGGACAGAGGAACCTGGCGAGCTACTGTCGGACACGACTGAAATGACTTAGCACGTCTGTGCACATTGGGAGAGGATTAAGGTTGCCAGAGTAATATTATGAAGTGTGTGAGCTAAGTAAAATGCCAGCATGCTGAGCTCTTGGGAAATTTTCATTCCAGAATGCTTTCATTATACTGACTTTAAATTCCCGTTTCTTCACTCAAAAACAATACATGTATTCTTCCTTTCGGTCCTTAGCTAGTGGTATTGTGACAGAGTTTCTGTCAGCTACTGTAAACTGTTTCCAAGGGAGAAATGATACTTAGGTGTGCTTAAAATCTTCAAGGCACCAGATACACTAAACCTCAAAAGGAACCCCAGTCATTTTCAAATAATAAATTACAAGCATCAACTAAAAGCCCCCGGCAAAGAAAGGAAAAAAGATATTGAGAAGAAACGATTCAAGAATCTCTTGAGCCCCAATGCTTGATACCCTCGCTTTGAATTTGCACAAAGATTTCATCTGCATGCCTTTTCACAGAAGGAGCGTTTCCTGGAAGGGGCCTGAGCTGGAAACAAACCCACTGCCCTCCCAGACTGGTCCGGCTTCTGGCTGGGGCTAGTGCTCTGGCCCTCGAGGCAGGCCCCCAGAAAGCAGGGACCCCCACCTTCCTCCCTCCCTGAGGCAAATGGTACATCTTCTCCTATCCAAGCTCAAGGTGCAGAGCTGGCAAGGACCAAACACGTTCCACAGCAACGAAATCAAATAATACAATACCTGCAACCAATCTACCCTGCGAATTTGCCTTCTGAGCATTTTCATGACTTATCCCTAAGAAACCTGGCATTTCAGAGGTGGAATCCCAAAGTCTTACTGCTCTTTCCTGCCCCAACTATACACCAAATTAATTTTGGCAGACGCATTCATGAGCTTGCCTTCCTGGATGTAGACACATCTGATGAAGACCATTTATCAGTGGGGAAAAACGCATGTCTTCGAGGAGGGAAATAGCTAGACTACAAGAACACGTATGGAGGGCTTGTTTGGTGGCTCAGTGGTAAAGAGTCCACCTGCCAGTGGAGGAGAGATGAGTTCAGCCCCTGATCCGGGAAGATCCCGCAGGCCTCGGAACAACTAAGCCTGTGCGCACAGCTGCTGAGCCTGTGCGCTAGAGCCGGGCGTTGTGACGGCCGAGCCCACGCCCCAGAGCCGGTGGGCCACAAGGAGAGAAGCCACCACAATGAGCAGCCCACGCGCTGGATCAAAGGGCAGCCCCGTCACCGCAGCCAGAGAAAAGCCTGCACAGCGAAGAAGACCAAGCACAGCCACAAATACATGAATAAAGTCACATAAACAAGCATCCATGGAAAACTGACCCAAGGAGAGGAGCCATACATGACTCTAAGTGTATCAATATGTACTGCACACATTAGGTTGGTGGAAACATAAAGCAATGTGTTCATGGGTTGAGCAAAACACTTCTTAGTGCAACAACGCTGGACTCACAGGTGAGGGAGGGAGGAGTAGAAATGAGCCAACACAGTCAAATGGAGGTAGTCTAGAACCCAACCGTGGGCCCGTTATGCTAGACTGTCCTGCCTCCATGCTGCCAAGACCCCAAGACAAGTAAAACCCAGACAAGTGACAGCAATAGCAACGCGATCTCATAAATTCCAAGTGGGGAAGAAATTACAGTGCTTCGTTTCTAAAGTCTTTATTGAATTTGTTACAATATTGTTTCTGTTTTACGCGTTGGCTTGTTGACCCCAAGCATGTGGATTCAGTTCCCCAACCAGGGATCGAACCGGCACCCCTGGTAGTAGAGAGGTAAACCTCCTGGACCACCAGCGACGCCTCGAAAGCTCAGTGTTTGAAAAAGTGCAAATCTAAGATGAAAACCTGACTTCAGATGAAGTCAAACCAGCCGATAATTCTGATTGGTTGGTCTCCAGTATCTGCCTGGCCAGCAACTTGCCAAGACTACATTGGGTAGCTCAGAAAACCCACTACATTCAAGAAGCTTTGGGACAGGTCCAATGATGACCGACTGCTCTTACGGGCCAGCGTGCTGAGCCGTAACATCTCAGGCATATCAAAACTGAAATACTAATGCCCTCCATTTCCTGTGGGCACAATTTTGAGTTCTCAACTGATTCCTTTATGGTGATATTCTCTTGCTCAATATGTTATACATAAGGATCTTCACCATAAATTGCCAGTCTTCCCTGACAAAGTGCAAGGATCTTTTTTATCACCCAGTGAGAATTTTGCAACCCATTATATTTTCCTTCGTGCTTCATCTCCCAGGCAGCTTCAAGCATTTTGGCTTCTCAAAAGTTTCCAGTTTTCTCTATCATTTTACCTGGTCTATTTTATATCCACAGTCTATGAATCCCTACTTGCAAAAATATAACAAGTTCTTTAGGAATGTACATAGGATATTAAATAACAAATTATAAACATAAGCTCCTTTAGGCCTCAGCTGAACATGGACAAAATCAAGAAGAATGAGACACAAAATATACACCAACAGAGAAGGACCCCAGAAAACACTGATACTCACAGCTGCAAACAATGAGAGTTCTGAGGAAGTAAAAGTGATTGTTTAATTTATTTTTCATCCTAAGAGAAGAGGACCTGGGGAGAAGCTGAAACAAGGTAGTTGAATTTTAAAAAGTTCGCTGCAAATTTGAATGGTGGACAGATGTAAGAAATGTTTTGTTTCCATATGAATATGAAAGTCTAATTCTAAAAATCTGAAAATTACACCCAATCCTGCCCCTCTTTCCACTCCATGGTACACAATAGAGATGCCTATCACAGGTACATAAAAGCAGCTGATAACAAATGCTACTTCAAGGTGAAAAAGGAACTCAGTCAAACCAACAGACTCATTTCCTACCAGATCACTCCTCTGCCTTAGAAATATAGTCTGTGGACTTCCCTGGCAGGTACAGTGGCTAAAATCTGTGCTTCCATTGCAAGGGGCAGGGGTTTGATCCCTGGTCGGGGAACTAAGACCCTGCAGTGCAGCCAGAAAACAAAACAAAAATGTAAACAATCTACTCAGGATTGTTGGTCCACAAACACTACTGGGATGACGTCAAGCTCTGAGACCCAAAGGAAGCCAGAGAAACTCAACCAAGAGGTTGCATTCACGTTAACAACCAGAGAGAAGTCTAACAGAGCCACAGCATAGTTCTTCACCATGAGACCAGGCTATACACTCTGCAAAGTGTAAACCTGAAAATTCCAGCTGATCCAAGTTCAAGAGTGGCGGACAGTACTTACATGCCACCAGCGAAGGTCTAGGCTTCCAATACCACCTGAGGCCCTAAATGAAAACTTAGGGTCTGCTTCCCTCTGGGCAGATTAACTAGCACTTCTGCATGCTAATACACAAGCACACATCTACTGTATCTGAACTGTGCTTATCTTAAATGTCATCTCACCATCTGGCTCCCGTACATTCTAGAACAGAGTTATAATGTCAAGCCATCACCAATCACTTGCTATCTTGAACACAGCAGTTGAGTGACTACTGTCCTTTGGGATATTCATTATATCCTATAAATTTGATTCTTGATTTACAAGCTGTGGCCCCAAAACTAACGGACGCTGTTTTTAATTACATTTTACAAGCCCCATGGACTGAAGAACAGTCTATTTGCAGAGGCAAAGCTGAATATTTAAGGGACCATAGAGGCTGGTTCTGTCAGTTTCTGAGCTGTAGGTGGTAAAGCTGCATGTCCAGCTGTGCTGTTAAAACTTAAATACAGACTCCGGAAGCTGCTGGGAATCACTGTTTATCCCAGGGAAGCAAGGAAGTCTGTGATGCCTGCTAGGAAGAGAGGAGCAGGCAAGTCTGGCAACATGTAAGATAACAAGCTTTTACATTATAGGAATTTGTTGTTTAGTCACGAAGTCATGTCTGACTCTGCGGCCTCAGGGACTGCAGCACGCCAGGCTTCCCTGTCCTTCACTGTCTCTCGGAGCTTGCTCAAACGCATGTCCACTGAGTCAGTGATGCTATCGAATCATCTCACCCTCTGCTGCCCACTTTTCCTCTTGCCCTCAACCTTTCCCAGCATCAGTATCTTTTCCAAAGAGCAGGTGGCCAAAGTATTGGAGCTTCAGCATCAGTCCTTCCAATAAGTCTTCTGATCATGAACTCCTTAATAAAGGAATAAAAAAGGACAAATATATAATGACATAGAAACAATCCTCTATGGTATCTAGGTAATTTCTACAGGAAATTATTTTATTATGATATCCTGTCCTAAAAGTCCATAGTAGGACTCCACAGAGCTCAGGAATGGATGTGATCCTCTGCAAGACACACACGTTTAATGGCACCAAAAAGCTTAGTAGGAGCTCCTTGACGTCTATGCTTAGAAGTCATGCAGGCTAGGTAGTAAATCTTAGAGAAAAGTTGTGTTTCAGAGACTATAGGATTAAAAGCAAAGGCATGTTTAAGGGGTGTGTGTGCTAAGTCACTTCAGCCGTGCCCGACTGAACTGGGACAGGGCCACTCTGCAGGGGACATGTAGTGTAAGCCAAGTCCACATCCAGCTGGCACACATCCACTGCCTCCTGACGGCACCCAGAGCTGCCTTAGTTCTGTGGTTTCACTCCTGATGCGGCAGGTCTATCCCAGGTCTGGTTAAATGCAGAGTGTACACCATGTGTGCTAAATTTCTTCAGTCGTGTCCAACTCTGTGCGACCCTATGGAGTGTAGGCCACTGGGCTCCTCTGTCCATGGGATTCTCCAGACAAGAATACTGGAGTGGGTTGCCATGATCCCCCAGGGGATCTTCCTGACCCAGGGATTGAATCTGAGTCTCTTATGTCTCCTGGGTTGGCAGGTGGGTTCTTTACCACTAGCGCCACCTGGGAAGCCCCTAAACGCAGAGGCCCCTACTTATTTCACTGCTAGATGGGAGAGACAGGACAGTCGTTTTCAGCTACAGCATGCAGCAGAGTAAGGAGAACCCAAGTTTTCATGGGGATCCAAGACAGCGGGCTTTGTTTGTCAACATGTTTGTTTTATGTGGAAGATAGGCCACTAAAAACATGAAAACTGCAGCTCTCAAGCCTCATGCTAAGCCGTCACTCAAAAAAGTTAATCCCAACAGAGAAAAAGGAAGAGAAGCCTCTGCTTTAAGTTCCTCACGTTCTGGGTAACGATGCAGATCCCAAAAGACAGCAGGGGCAAACCCAGGAAGCCGAGGCCAGGACCTTTGCTCTGAGCCGCAGGCCACCCCTATCTCTGCAGCTGTGGGAGGCAGCTCCTGGGCCTCCCCACTTCTCCTCGGGTGTCTTCAGATGCACAGAAGGTTTCAGCCACAGCAACATATGACTTCAGAGGGACAACACTCACTGAGGCTCAGCCTTGGCAGAGACCTGCTTAGAGCAGCAGCTGCTGATTCCCAGGGCCCATTTCATCCCTGTTGTCCCAGAAAGTGGGACTTCCCTGGTGGTTCAGCAGGTAAAGAATCTGCCTGCCAGTGCAGGAGACATGGGTTCAATCCCTGGGTTGGGAAGATCCCCTGGAGGAGGAAATAGAAACCCAATCCAGTATTCTTGCCTGAAAAATCCTATGGACAGAGGAGCCTGGTGGCCCTCAGTCCATGAGGTCACAAAGAGTTGGACAGGACTGAACTAAGCATGCTCATTACAGAAAGTATTGTAGCATCATCCAAAAAAGGCAAACGGAAAGATCCTTGCCGCTATGAATCTGCTCATGGGGTGGACAAAATCATTAAAAAGAGGCAAAGTCATCAGGGAAAACGCAAATGAAAACCACAGTGAGACATCGTACACATCTGCCAGAAGGGCCAAAATAAAAATGTCAACAACAGCAAATGCCGGTAAGGAGGCAGAGAAGATGGACATCTCTTCCAGGGCTAATGGGGATGGAGAATGATGCAGCCAGAGTCTGGCAGTTCCTGATAAAACTAAACATGCAATTACCATGCAATCAGCATTTAAAGGCCACAGTAGTGTAAAGAACCTGCCTGCTAAGGCAGGAGATGCAAGAAATGCAGGTTCGATCCAGGGTGGGGAAGATCCCCTGGAGGAGGGAATGGCTACTCACTCCAGTATTCTTGCCTGGAGAGTCCCATGGACAGAGGAGCCTGGGGAGCTGCAGTCCCTGGGGTCGCACAGAGTCTGACACGACTGAAGTAAATCATCACAAGCACAGTATTCACACCCCTGGGACGTTTGTGCCAGAGAAATGAAGACTTAAGTCCACACAGAAAGCTGTACGGGAACGTTCATAACAGATCTATTTGTAACAGATCTATCTGTAACAGCCCCAGACTGAGAAGACACCAGACGTCCTTCAGTGGTTTAAAAAAAAAAAAAAAAAAAAAATGGCTAAACCATCTGTGGTGCATCCATACTGTGGACCACGCTGCAGCCATGAAAAGGAACAAACCGTTGACGCAACAGCTTAAAGGAGTTCCAGAGGGATGCTTGTGGCGAAAGAAATGTTCGGTGTCCTCACCATAGGGGCAGATTTGAGAACATACACCACGTGAAAAACAAATCGTAAGAATGGAAACAATATTGTAAAGTAATTAGCCTCCAACGAATAAAAATAAATGGGAAAAAAAAAACCCTAAAAGATGAAAAAAAAAAAAAGAAAGAAAGGAAACACAGGCATTAAGGCCTATAGTCAAGCTGGGAAATTCTGAATAAGATAGCTAGATTGTATCAATGTCCGTTCTCTGGCTGTAGTTCAGTGCTGCAGTTTTGCAAAATGTTATTGTCAACATTTTACCAGGGTAAAGGGTTCCCAAACTCTCCTGTCTTACTTCTTACCACTGTACTGACTATAGACCGACAATCATCTCCACAAAACTCTCAGTAAGAAAGAAGGGGCAAAAAGAAATCAACCGAAATTCCTTCCAGAAACCTCCTGTGATTGAGAACCCCATGATCTTTGATGGCACTTACAGAAATTACAAAACGCACGTGCTAGAAAACTAACCAGCAGCCCTCACAGGGAGATGATGAACAAGGCACACACTTAATATTTAATAAGTATAATGAAAATGCTCATGATTTTTTTAAGCTGAAATATGTGAAACGCAAACACTTTTCAAAAGCCTCCCATGGAACTGAGAATTGCTTTGGCTAATAAACACATATGGTTAAAATTGGATGGCGAACAGAAGCCCTGGACAAAGGCAGAGTGAAGGATGGATCACAGTTATGTTTGTTTTCTGCGGGGGGCAGAGCCTGAGTTCTCAACCCCAGAGCCCTGCAATGACATAGGAAAAGCACTCAATCTCCAAGCCCACTTTTCCAAAGAACCATCTGCATCGCAGTAGCAGAGCCACCCTGTAGTACCCAGGCAACACAGTCATTCCCACCAGCCATGAATCGGGCACCTCCTCAAGGAGAGCCTCCCCCGTACTCACTTATTTTGCATCATGTTCATGATCACCCAGTCGAATGGGTAGACATTCTTTCCAATGAGGTTCTTAAACATGATGAATGTCTCCATCAGGAAATCCTGAAATAAGAGCAGAACGTTCAAACAGCCCACCGAGAAAAAGGTAAAAACCAATGCCCACCTCTACCCCCAGAATAACTGCATTATAAATGACCTTATTATTTTTACTTTTTTTTTAGCTGAATGAAAATATAGCAGAAGGTAATGAAGATATATTTCACAGAGCTGTATATGACACTTTCTGCCTTTCTGTGTACCTGAGCACCTCATGTCCTGGAGAACTTTTTCAAGGATATATTAAAAGAAAGTCTCTGGTCATGTCTCTCTAATAGCTACAAGGAATAAACCCCTGAAAGTTACATATATTCACACCCTTTCTGCTTAAGGAAACACTTTCAATCAAGTATAACATGCAGGTTATAACTATGTCTTGTATTTACTCTGAGTGAGTGAAAGTCACTCAGTTGTGTCCGACTCTTTGCGACCCCATGGACCATACAGTCCATGGAACTCTCCAGGCCAGAATACTGGAGTGGGTAGCCTTTCCCTTCTCCAGGGGATCTTGCCAACCCAGGGATCTAACCCAGGTCTCCTGCATTGCAGGCGGATTCTTTACTAAATGAGCTATCAGGGAACATTTTAATTATAAACAGGGTCCATCAAGTTCAACCTGCAGTATTATTATCCTTCCCTTTTTCTTACATAATTTAACAAATGAAAGGTTCAGACAGGAACTCCTGACCATCTGCACCTAGTCAGCACTCTGTAAACCAATCGAGCACATGGTCAAGTTGCCAAAGTCGTTTATGTGGCATCATCAATTCCATAAGCTACTCAGTGATGGCTCTCTTGTCTCCTAGATGGTACCCTGGATTTCAGAGCTGAGCCCTGCTTCTGATTAGACTGCTCCTGGCATCAGGAGGGGGTTCCCTACTCCTAGTGGGTCCATTCTGTGCCTGTCAGAATTAGGAGATTTTCTTGAATCTGGCAGTTCAGTGCTTATTCTGAGATCTCCTGAACAAAACAAGCGGGCGTCCTAAAAGCGCACACCCCAGGAACATAGGGCACTTGGCCCCTCAAGATCTGGGTGGAAAGGGGACAAGCGACTGAGAAGTCACATTAGGAAAATGAGGCCGCGGTCACAGACGAGCAAATGAATGGATGTTCCCCATGTATTTCATCTACTGATTCATAATTAGGTGCAATGGCTGTGAAGACCGAGGCGATGGGCAGAATTTAAGCAGCCCAGAAAGCAATTCCCAGCACAGAGGTCTACCCAAGACATTCTTGCAAAAAGACACAAGTTCCATTTGACGGTAGGAATAAGCCAAGGATTAAAGACACCTTCTCTGCCACCTTACCAACAATGGCCAGCTTACAGAGTTACAGCGTGTCATTTCTGCTGCGGGAGGGCTTTGTGGAACCCCTGCCATGAATAAAAACTCCAGGAGCCACCATGATGACACCTGTCACAGTACAGGCCTCCAGTGCAGGAGTGCAGGAGAGGTTAGGATAGAAGGCAAAGTCAAGAGGGAAAAGTGAGCCCTGGGTCCTTCCAACTCTGCCCCCAGGAGCCCCGACCAGCAGGAGCCCCGACCAGCGGGAGCCCCGACCAGCAGGGCTTGCAAGCAAGGGGCATTCTTGCTGCCCCCTGACACAAGGAACACTTTTTCTCCCCAGTTTAATTCCTGAAATTCATATCTCACTACTTAAGTTTCCCTACTTTGTCAAGAGTTTCCCATTTTAATGACCAGGTTGCCCCCTTTGCGGGCTGAGTGTTGTAATTTAGTCACATCTCTATTTGCATGAAATTGCTGGCTTTCTTGCTGATTACTCCTCAAAGCCTAATAATTGAGATACCGGGTCTGGTTTTTATTATTCCGGAAGAGAAGCATATTTTCCCAACACCAACTCCTTTTTTTTTTTTTTTTCTCTAGGAAACACAGTCCCATACTTCATTAGTATGGCTCAGCTATTAAATGTTGGTACTTTGCTGATCAAACAAAATGCTGCAGATTGTGGGAAATGAGGTTTTTCAAGGCTTTCCCTGTTGGTCTGCATAAATTACCAGCCATGGCGGTGGTCCTCACCACTGCATTTGCCGGAATGGCTGATGAAGCTGAACAGGCTATTACAACTGCCTTCTCTAAGTTGACAAGAGGAGTTGGAGGATTTAATACACATTTTGTGAAAATTTCATCATTTTATATCAATCCATTCCTACTGCATTTTTAGTTAGATTGTACACAGGATGTTCCATATAATAAGGGAACAGCTCTAATAAGAGCCATCAATGCATTCCATAGGCAAAGTCTTCTTGTTATAAAACCATCTGCTTCTGTCCATCTCTGGCCCCACCCACTTGGAAAATTGGTCATCATTTTTCACCGGGACTCCCAGAGGGGAAGCCTAGCCCATCTACCTATGACCATTCTAGTCTGTCTTGATTCCCACACTTCATTCAGAGTGACCTCTTCAAATGTGATCAAGGCAACAACACTTTCCCAATCTTCCACTGAACCTACATTCTCAGTGGCTTCCAGATGTTCTTAGGTAAAAGCCAAAGGGTCTTAATCCTCAGAAGGAGGAAGACACGCTTCTCTTAAGTCAAAGAAATAACCATTTCAGACAAAGACCATCTCAGATGCTAAACTCAACTGATGAAAAACTGCTAGAGGATAAGACCTCTGGCAATTTCCTGTGGACACCAGAGTATTATCCAAAGTTTCATGATGATCTTTAAGGGCCACGTATCTCACAACAGAGAGATCCAGATGTCATTCCCTTTTGACCAAGTGATCAAACCCATTATCAACAGTAGTGGTCAGCCTGGAATTCTTAGCCTCCCGACAGACATAACAGGGCATGCTTAACCACACTTCCTTCTGCTTGCCAAAAGGTGAACTTGAATTTCAGATCAAGCTTCCTGTTTGTGGAGGGCTTCCCTGGTGGCTCAGATGCTAAAGAGTCCACCCGCAACGTGGGAGACTTGGCTTTAATCCCTAGGTTGGGACAATCCCCTAGAGAAGGGAAGGGCTACCCAATTCAATCTTCTTGCCTAGAGAATTCCATGGACAGAGGAGCCTGGCAGGCTACAGTCCACGGGGTCAAAAAGAGTAGGACGTGACTGAGTGACTAACACCTTCACTTTCCAGTTCGTGGGACATATGGATTTGAAGAAACAAATCTGCACAAAAGGCAGCAATTGAAAATTACAGAACAGGGCGGGGGGAGGGGGGATGGCACGGGCGAAGTCTGAAAAGCTAATGGCTCTATCTGTTCAAAAGCAAAAAATAAAAATGAAATTGAATTTTAAAAAGTGATGCCATGAAAGGGAAGGAAAAAGAAGGTGGTGAACTTATTTTAGAGAAAAAAAAAAGAGATTAATGAGAAATAAGCAAATATGATGAGCAAATCTGGACTAGATGCAGATTTGAGAAAGCCTGCAATGAAAGACAACAGAGATTGGGAGAATCGAGGGAGAATCTGAATGTAGATCGTATGAAGAGATGATAGTGATGTTCTGGAAGAACAATGAAGCCACTGGACATTGTATTCATCCTTGAGAGCTGTCTGCTGAACCACTTACATGTTTCTCACATTCAGACAGGATTTCGCTACATATTAACAGAAAAAGATATCTAGAGGTACATAAGTGAGTAACTAAGTGGTTAGTCGCTCTGTCTTGTCAGACTCATCGCAGCCCCGTGGACTTTAGCCCACCTGACTCCTCTGTCCATGGAATTCTCCAGGCAAGAATACTGAAGTGGGTTGCCGTTCCCTTCTCTAGCTAATCTTCCTGAGCCAGGGGTTGAACCTGGGACTCCCCGCTTTGCAGGTGGGTTCTTTACCATCTGAGCAGCCAGGGAAGCCCACTAGAGGTAGATAGTAGAGGCCAACATGGCAGAATGCATGCAACCGATGAAGTCAAATGATAGGAATAATGGTTTTCACTGTGCTATCCTTTCAGCTTTCCTTTATGCTTGACATTTTTAATGATAAATAGAGGAAAGCTTGCAAGCCAAATGGGGACACTCACTATGAGATTAGTGGACTGTATCACCATCACCAGTCTGTTTTTGATACACTTCTATAGGTCAGCAAGAGGTTACCACGGGGAGAAGCTGAGTAAAGCATAGAAAAATGCTCTGTATTATTCTTTGACAGCTGCGTGTGCCTCTACAATGCTCTCCAAACAAAATTTTACTCAAAAAATATATGCTTTAAAATAATTAGTGGGAAAATAGTTAATGAATGACATAGTCGGAGGTTCATAACCCTGTACAGGAGGCCATGATCAAAACCATCCCCAAGAAAAAGAAATGCAAAAAGGCAAAGTGTTCTCTGAGGAGGCCTTACAAAGATCTGAGAAAAGAAGAGAAGCAAGAGGCAAAGGAGAAAAGGAAAGATATACCCATTTGAATGCAGAGTTCCAAAGGATAGCAAGAAGAGATAAGAACATCTTCCTAAGTGATCAATGCAAAGAAATAGAGGAAAACAATAGAATGGGAAAGACTAGAGATCTCTTCAAGAAAATTAGAGATACCAAGGGAACATTTCATGCAAAGATGGGCTCAATAAAGGACAGAAATGGTATGGATCTAACAGAAGCAGAAGATATTAAGAAGAGGTGGCAAGAATACACAGAAGAACTGTACAAAAAAAGATCTTAATGACCCAGATAACAAGGATGGTATGATCACTCACCTAGAGGCAGACATCCTGGAGTGTTAGGTAAAATGGGTCTTAGGAAGCATCACTATGAAAAAGCTAGTGGAGGTGATGGAATTCCAGCTGAGTTATTTCAAGTCCTAAGAGATGATGCTATGAAAGTGCTACACTCAATATGCCAACAAATTTGGAAAACTCAGCAGTGGCGACAGGAATGGAAAGGTCAGTTTTCATTCCAATCCCAAAGAAAGGCAATGTCAAAAAATATTCCAACTCCTGCACAATCGCACTCATCTCACACGCCAGCAAAGTAATGCTCAAAATCCTCTAAGCTAGGTTTCAACAGTATCTGAACAGAGAACTTCCAGATGTTCAAGGCAGAAAAGGCAGAGGAACCAGAGATTAAATTGCCAACATCTGGTGGATCATAGAAAAAGCAAGAGAATTCCAGGAAAACATCTACTTCTGCTTCACTGACTATTCTAAAGCCTTTGACTGTGTGGATCACAACAAACTGGAAAATTCTTAAGGAGATGGAAATACCAGGCCACCTGACCTGCCTCCTGAGAAACCTGTAGGTCAAGAAGCAACAGTTAGAGACAGTTATGGAACAACAGACTGGTTCCAAATTGGGAAAGGAATATGTCAAGGCTGTATACTGTCACCCTGCTTATTTAATGATATGCAGAGTACATCATGCGAAATGCTCGGCTGGATGAAGCACAAGCTGAAATCAATATTGCCAGGAGAAATACCAATAACCTTAGATATGCAGATGACACCACACTTATGGCAGAAAGTGAAAAGGATATAAAGAGCCTCTTGATGAAAGTGAGAGGAGAGTGAAAAAGCTTAAAACTCAACATTCAAAAACTGAAGATCATGGCATCTGATCCCATTACTTCATGGCAAATAGATGGGAAAGCAATGGAAACAGTGACAGACTTTACTTTCTTGGGCTCCAAAATCACTGCAGATGGTGACTGTAGCCATGAAATTAAAAGACGCTTGCTCCTTGGAAGAAAAGCTATGACCAACCTAGACAGCATATTAAAAAGCAGAGACATTACTTTGCCAACAAAGGTCCATCTAGTCAAGGCTATGGTTTTTCCAGTAGTCGTGTAAGGATGCGAGAGATGGACCATAAAGAAAGCTGAGCACTGAAGAATACTTTTGATCTATGGCGTTGAAGAAGACTCTTGAGAGTCCCTTGGACTGCAAGGAGATCAAACCAGTCAATCCTAAAGGCAATCAGTCCTGAATACACTTTGGAAGAACTGATGCTGAAGCTGAAGCTCCAGTACTCTGGGCACCTGATGCAAAGAGCTGACTCACTGGAAAAGACCTTGATGCTAGGAAAGATTGAAGGCAGGAGGAGAAGGGGATGACAGAGGATGAGATGGTTGGATGGCATCACCAACTCGACAGACATCAGTTTGAGAAAAATCCAGGAGTTGGTGATGGACAGGGAAGCCTGGCATGGTGCAGTCCATGGGGTTGCAGAGTTGGACACGACTCGGTGACTGAACTGAACTGGACTGAATGGCACAGAAACAGAGATTAGAGAAACAGAAAGACACAAAACCTTCTTGCATGACCTCTGGGGCCCTGTGCAGTTGGACACCCCAGCGCCTATCAAGGCACACCACCCTCATTCTCCCCCACCTACAGCACTCTTTCTCCTCTTCCCACACATTCCACAATCCTCTCTTTTGCAAAAAAGGCTTCTGAAGGCTTCCCTGGTGGTCCAGTAGGAAGGGGACTGGACCATGCAATGCAGGGCACACTGATTCATCCTGGTCAGGGAACTATGATCCCATGTGCCGGGGAGGGACTCAGCCCAGGAGCCTCAGCTGCTGAGCCTGGGAAGCGTAACTAGAGTCCTTGGGCCACAAGGGAAAACCCTGGCAGCTAAGACCAGACACAGTCAAATGAATAATTTTTTTTTTCTTAAAGCCTTTTCTAGGACTTCCCTGGTGGTCCAGCATTTAAGAATCTGCCTTCCGATGCAGGGGACGTGGGTTCGATTCCTCAAGTCTAGGAGCAAAGACCCCACATACCAAGGGGCAAACAAGTCCACGCACCGCCATTAATTACTAAGCTTGCAACCACTGACCTCATGTGCCACAACTAAGCCTCGACACAGCCAAATATAAAGAAAAAAATATCTTTAAACTAAAAAAAAAAATCTTAAAATCTTTTTTAAAGACTTCCCGTCCACCTGACTCAGGCTAGTGTGGCTGATTGACAGTGGCCATTCTCTTGGAGCGTGGATAACCTGGGTTGTCTGACGGACTCCCTGCTAAACTGTGATGCTCTCCACTACACCGGGGGCCTCAGAGCAAGACGTGTCTGCACTGCGGCTGTCATTACTTCCAGTGTGTTAACACAGTCGCTCTTCACTAAGCAGCTTGTGAGTGAACTCACTGTAAAAGGATTTCGCACCCTTGGACTCAGCATCCAGGGTAGAAAGTCGTCAATAGACTTCACCTCTGAGGAATGGTCACAGGGATAAAGAAACAGATGCCCACCGCCAGGCTCCTCTGCCCACTCGTGACAGTCTCTACACAGGCTTGCAAATCACACTTTGGTGGATATTTTCACATGGAACTCAGGGCCTTTAAGACCAGGCCTGCCCAAGAGCAGAAGGCTTCCTAGGCAAGGACAGTCACACAGCGAACATCCTTGCTTTCATAATCCCTGTGAGCATCATCACCGCTTTCCATCAGTTGAGAAGTCACCTTGGACCACGGCGAAACAGGCTGGTGGTTGATGGGGACGGACAAGAAACAAAGAAGGGGCAACAGGCGATATCTACCAGGTGAGACCAAGGCAGGCGTCAGGAGGGGTTCTCAGAAGAGGTTGGACAGATGGAGACAGGAGGCATTTCAGGAAGACAGCCCTGGGATCTCAGAGGGCTGCCTGGCCAGGCTTCCCTAGGTAACCTACGAGAGGACAGAACTAGGAGAGGCCACGGGAAGGAGGAGGAGTGCATGGCAGACTGTGGCTGCCCCTGGGTCCTCCTCGGAGATGAGAAGGTCCCTGTAGGCTGGTTCTCTGAACCTTCATGATCCTGTATCTTGGATTCTCTCAATCTGTAACTAACAAGTATCACTTCTACCCGCAATGTCTGTGGATAAGTCCTTACTCACTCAGTCACACCACAGACATTCCCTTAGGGCCACTTAGCGGGAATTTGGGACACGCGTCAAGAGAACAGTCTGCCCCAGAAGGTCCAGAGTACCCCTCATCACCTCGATCTTACAATGGACACTGAGCAAGTTCTCCACTTGTGGTCCTGACTCTGTGCCTTGGACCCAGGACCGCCAGCAGCCGCATCTTCAGACCAGCATCTCCAATGCAGAAGAACTTAAAGACTCCTCATGGCTGCCCATCCTAAAGGGACTGCTTCTATTGTGACAATTTTGAGCTGAAATGTCCATCCTCTTTCTTTCCTGGCTTAGTCTTTCCATTTCATGCTATGTTCCACCCTCTCATGGTCTGGGGGCCCAAGGGGCCATCTGATAGGCCGTAAAAGTAATAGTTCTGAGGCTGATGACTTTGATGTTGATCAAAACTGCAATTTTGTTTGAGAATGACTCATTCATCCAAAAAAGGACCAAATTTGAAAACCTCAGGTAGCACTTTTAACAAGGAAGTAGTCTTAAGAAAAGAGCTGAGGCTCTTTGCACATTGCAATGCTGATTAACTTCCGATTATTTAACACAAAATACTCTTTTGTTTTTGTGAGCAGTTGTCCAAGTAGAAAAATACTCAAATCCTCTCTACGGATAGTTAACAGACAGGAACCCATTTTACAAAGGTTCTGACAGATTAACAACAATAAAAAAGGTTTACAATCCTTGCAGTATGAATTCGTGATATCCAAACCACAAATGGCATTTCATAATGGAAATAAAATTGTTCGCAAATAATTGATGCTCTGAACCACTGTGTCTACAGAAATAAACTCCTTTGGGAAATCAGGGCCACAACACATAACAAGTATCTGATGATCTGCTTCCTGCAAGGAGAGAGGGTACATGCTTGGAATTCAGGAAGTTACAGTCATTTTTAAACACCATTTTGTAAAATCACTTTTTCATGATATCCTGAAGCTTCCCTATCCACAGAACACTTGAATAATTTGGATTAAATATTTTTAACAGTTTGCATGAATCATATGATTTTGATCACGTGACTAATCTGTAAAGGACAAATGATCTATTGGAGCCCTGAGTTTTCAGCATGGGTAATGCTTCTCCTTCTGAAAAGTTTATCCTTCAGCCTGAACCATTGTCTAGGAAATTGCTCATATAGATTTAGCTACAGCTGCCTTAAAGTTCACATTCAGAAAACTAAGATCATGGCATACAGTCCCATCAGTTTATGGCAAATAGATGGGGAAACAGTGAAAACAGCGGCTGACTTTGTTTTGGGGGGCTCCAAAATCACTGCAGATGGTGACTGCAGCCATGAAATTAAAAGATGCTTACTCCACGGAAGGCAAGTTATGACCAATCTAGACAGCATATTAAAAAGCAGAGACATTACTTTGCCAACAAAGGTCTGTCTAGTCAAGGCTATGGTTTTTCCAGTGGGCATGTATGGATGTGAGTTGGACAGTGAAGAAAGTTGAGCCCCGGAGAATTGATGCTTTTGAACCGTGGTGTTGAAGAAGACTCTTGAGAGGTCCTTGGACTGCAAGGAGATCCAACCAGTGAATCCTAAAGGAGATCAGTCCTGGGTGTTCATTGGAAGGACTGATGTTGAAGCTGAAACTCCAATACTTTGGCCACCTGATGTGACGAGCTGACTCATTTCAAAAGACCCTGATGCTGGGAAAGACTGAAGGTGGGAGGAGAAGGGGATGACAGTAGATAAGATGGTTGGATGGCATCACCAACTTGGACATGAGTTTGAGTAAACTCCGGAAGTTGGTGATGGCCAGGGAAGCCTGGAATGCTGCACTCCATGGGGTCGCAAAGAGTCGGACACGACTGAGTGATTGAACTGAACTGGGCTGATCCTTCTGATGGTCAAACAGGAGGCATGAAATGTTTCACATGGCAAATTAGACTTCACTATGACATGCCTGCTGAAGAATCTCAGGATAACATCACATGTGATATGTTACATGTGTGAGAAGAGTCCTAAATTACACTGCTCCTTAATATTACACAAAAACTAAACATATAACACCTGAGAATAGCCCTACATTAAACTGCTCATTAATATTACACAAAAAGTAAACATATAGACACACCATCACATACACATTCTTGCTCCTTCACTCCTTTGTAAGATTTTTTTTTTCTGATGTGGATCATTTTTATTTATTGAATTTGTTAACAATATTGTTTCTATTTTGTGTTTCAGTTTTTTGGCCATGTGACATGTGGGACCTCAGGTTCCCGACCAGGGATCAAACCCACACCCCCTGCACTGGAAGGCGAAGTCTTAACCACTGGACCACAGGGAAGTCCCCCTTGCCTTTGACAGAAGGAAAACTGCTATGATTTTAAGGTATAAATCCATTTGTGTATCTTTAGAAATTTAAATCCATGTGTTAATTATCTATTATATTATTAAATATTACATATACAAATGTAAATATACATATGCATACACACATATGCATAAATATATGCATATATAATGTCAGCGATTAGTGAGGTAGTTTTTATTAGAATTAATCCTTTGAAAAAATTCTTAAATGCCTTGTCTTTTGACCATCCCTTAATAAGACTGATGTCAAGTGCAATCAATATTGTTTTGGAAACGCTAGAAGAGCTTCCTGTGGTCTGTAGGAATCTAGGGGCCTCAGAAGGGAGTGGAGGGTGGCCATCTACTTGGCAACTCTGCATGCACACTGGCGGTGGCTTCACGGAGGACATCTGCCATATGGCCCTGCGACGTCAGCTTGTCAGGGATGGTGCCTCTAAGGATCCGTTCCTCTTGATTGTACTTCTCCTAATTAAGTTGTATCACAGTCTCACTGAAGATGACTAGAGAATTATTTCCAGAAATGCTAATGAGTCTCCATGATGAGAGCTAATTAATAACGGAGCACAATTTAAGGCTGAAAATTCTCCTTGGCTTCTGCTATCGAGCGTCAATCGATAAATAAACAGGAGCTAATGGTAGACTCTCCGTGGTAACATCTCCAAATTTATCATGACCCCAAAGCATGGAAGAGGGAAGAACAGAAAAAGGATTTTTCTGGGCTGACACCCTGGGTCACTCTCCAGGTCAGTACAAGGAGTGAGCCTATCTCGGGAAGCTTATCTTCTCTCTCTCTCTTTTTAATTTTAAACTTCGTATTTTGTATTGGGGTGTAGCTGATTAACAATGTTGCAGTAGTTTCAGAAGGGATTCAGCCATATATATACGTTGTGTTATCCATTCTCCAAACTCCCCTCCCATCCAGGCTCCCACACAACACTGAGCAGAGATCATGTGTTATGCAGTAGGTCCTTGTTGGTTATCCATTTTAAATAGGACCTTCATCTTCCTACAAACACACCTTTACCTAGACCATCCCTGGGCTTCTGAAGTCAAGCGGAGGCAAATCTAAAATCATATTGAAAATGGAAATGTTGATATCAGCATTTTGCCTAAAATGCTGACCTTAAAACAAGGTTATATGAAAAGGTAGAGTCACACTCACCACCACATCGGTCCTCATCTTCCCAAAAGTCTTGATCAAATGAGCATAATGATAGTCTTCCATCTGTCGTAGAATAGCTGTCATACAGGCCACGAAATTTCCCTGCAAACAAATCATAAGTTACAGTTAGATAAGCAGAGAACGACACCCAAGGGTTGATATAAACTGACAGGACCTTCTCTTGTTTCTCCTCTTCTGTAACAGCAGAGAAGGCAATGGCACCCACTCCAGTGCTCTTGCCTGGAAAGTCCCATGGACGGAGCAGCCTGGTGGGCTGCAGTCCATGGAGTTGCTAAGAGTCGGACGCGACCGAGTGACCTCACTTTCACTTTTCACTTTCACGCACTGGAGAAGGAAATGGCAACCCACTCCAGTGTTCTTGCCTGGAGAATCCCAGGGGTGGGGAAGCCTGGTGGGCTGCCGTCTAGGGGGTCGCACAGAGTCGGACACGACAGAAGCGACGCAGCAGCAGCTGCTATAACACTAGGTTCTCATTAGTTACCTATTTTATACATGTGAAAGTAAAAGTCGCTCAGAGGTGTCTGACTCTTTGCAACCCCATGGGCTATACAGTCCATGGAATTCTCCAGGCCAGAATACTGGAGTGGGTAGCCTATCCCTTCTCCAGAGGATCCTCCCCACCCAGGAATCTAACCGGGGTCTCCCGCACTGCAGGCGGGTTCTTTTCCAGCTCAGCCACCAGGGAAGCCCAAGAAAGCTGCAGTGGGTAGCCTATCTCTTCTCCAGAGGATCTTCCCCACCCAGGAATCTAACCGGGGTCTCCCGCACTGCAGGCGGGTTCTTTTCCAGCTCAGCCACCAGGGAAGCCCAAGAAAGCTGCAGTGGGTAGCCTATCTCTTCTCCAGAGGATCTTCCCCACCCAGGAATCTAACCGGGGTCTCCGGCACTGCAGGCGGATTCTTTTCCAGCTGAGCCACCAGGGAAGCCAGTTTATATGTAACAGTGTGTGCATGTCAATCCCAATCCTTAAAAATGCATCCAAATATACATTAGGTGCAGACAAATACTGTCTGATTCCACTTATACGATTCTACTTAATCTAGAATAGTCTGATTCATAGTCAGAAAGTACATTGGTAGATGTACCAGGGGCTGGGGGTTTTGGGGGTGCAGAGTGGGGAGGGGGAATTAGTGTTTAACAGGGACAGTTTCAGTTTAGGAAGGTGAAAAATTCGAGAGGTGGAGGAGGATGGTGCGAGCTGCTTAGTGCCACTGAACTATACAGTTAACTATAGTTAAAACAGTATGTCACCTCTACCATGATAAAAAATAAAAATAAAAACTGGTCGGGGGCGGGGAGGAGAATTGATGTGAACCAAGAGTCTGGGGTCACAGCCCATCAAGGAGACACCACGAGTGAGGCTGGACAGCTAGGTGACCAGTCACTCCAGCCTCAGCATCTTCTCTTTCGCTACAGTTCTGTCTCTCTGACTCCATTAAATGCTTGCTGATACATGACTGTCCAGTCTGGAAGAAACAAGCTTGAAAGGTTTTCTGCATTAAATATGTGCAAATGGGAGACAGGACTGAGATCACTGCCACTTCTGTTTTGTGCTCTCCGGACAGTCGCTGCCCTTATTATCAGGCCAAGTGTGCATGCAGCACCTCCTCCTGGGCTGTGGCAAAGAAAGGCCTTTTATTTCTCAAATCTGCCTGTATCCCCCTTGGCCAATTTGGAGGCAATCACCAGTGACTCCACAATGAGTTATGGTCCAATTCTCCTCCAGGAGAAGCATGTGGGGAGGAATGCAGCCTCATCAGAATGTAAAGTGGGAGAGGCAGGAATTTCTCATAACAGACAGAGCTGGCAGGAAAGGGAAAGAAGGGGAAAAAAAGAAACCACCAAAGGAAATCAAGACACGGAGAAAGGACGGGACCAGAGCACTGACCAGCGGAAGTGTGGACGTGTTTGCACGTGCGGGTCTGTGCACCTGTGTGTGCGTGCAGACACACCAAGACACATTTGGTCTAGTGACTAGGCAGGGGGTTAAACTGTCTTCTTGCCATTAATTGCAATATATCATTTCTGAGGTTCATGGCTAACAGCATACTAACAACCTTCTTTGCTTTTCAATATTTTTCCCTAAAGTAATGACATTGTAAGAAATATAGGACCTATGTTTTCTCCCATTAAAGCAGTGTGAGTCTGGTAAAATTATAGGATGAGACATACTCTGAGACATGCCCTAATTTTGCCTTGTTAAATGAGTTCACAGATTGTATTCTTTCACTAATTCTACTTTTACAAGCAATATATTTGAATGCCTGGATATCTCTTGTATGAATTTGGAATGCACGCTCTGTAGTGAAATATCAAAGTCCACTATTTTTTTCTGAGCCATTTTATATCTGTAATATACATATATGCTTCCACATGAGTCCTCAGGGAATGCATTATGTAAGTTGGACAAATAAAATAATGATAATATGGTATCTTCCATTTGCCCAGAACTGTAAATTATTTGTGAATGATGATAATTGCTGAAATTTAGATTCCAAGTTGGTGTTCAGGGAAAGAGCTTAAATAATGCTTGTTTTCCACTGGAGGAATGATCTGTAAAATGGCAAGATGTCCATTTATGAAGATGAACTTTTGAAATATGTAGGTGTTTAGCATCTTGTTGAGCACAAGAGAAGCTGCCTTTGTATCTTCTTTACTCTTGATGAAAGCCATCTTTTGGATAACAGTCTTCATCATATTACATGTTGATTGATTACCATGTGTCAAGCACCATGCTGGGGCCATTAGAAACAAGGCCTCATTCAATCACACCACAGATTCTCTTCTTGTTCCCATATTATAGGCAGTAAAACTGAGGCAGAAAAGTGTTCCCCTCTCAATGAAAATATGGAAACCCAGCTGTGAACCCAGAATACCACCTATGAGGTAGGTGCTGAGGAACTGGGCTAATTTTCCAGTTATCCAGATATGCATTTTAATTATTTTTCTGAGAAATTTGAGGTCACTGCTAATGGCCAACATGAAACAGAGATTCACTTTCTCATACTTCTGCAGTCATTAGAGAAAGTTGGGAAGATCATGCAGAAATGGAAAAGGTGACCATAGACAGTGTCCTCAGGTCTCCCCTGACCCAGCTGGCTATGACCTGGACACCTCCCGCCCAAACAAGGAGCTTGTCTAGAACAAGAAGGGTCACCTGCCAGGGGTTCAAATTAATTTTCTACAGGTCAGAGGGTTAAAGATTCGGAATTCCACAGTACAGTCACTGAAATCACAAAGCCAGCCGTGTATAATTCAGAGCAATAGACTCACATCCTATACTTTAAATGTGAAGTTCAAAGTAGAAAGAAGACCCCAGAGCAGTCTTGAAGAGGCAAAGAACATGTGCAGGGAGTAATATCCATGAAAAAACAACACACACACATAGAACATCCAGAGTCTGGCCAGATACTCAAATGGGTGATGCGGACACACTCAGTTGAGGTAGCAGACTGCCACGTAATGCTGAAAAATTCATGCAAGGCAAAGGCCGGAGGAACCGACATGATGCAGAAAATGTAAACCTGAAGAGAACATGGCAATTTCCATAAAGCGAATCCTGGGAAGGCTTCAGTGGCTGGTCAGGAGGTTTGTACATGCATGAGAACGTCACAGAGAGAGCAACTAAACAGCCTCTTGTCTAAGCGACGGGGACTAACGGGAGGGCAGGGGCAGGTCGTCAACTTGAGTTAGAGGTCAAAAGCCCAGCAGATACAATGCACTCCCTACTTAAGGAAACGTTACGGAAGCAATTGGTACTGTTCAGTCTTGCTTAGAGGAAGCAAATTTCTATTTCAGTCCTTTTCTAAGCAGAAATGCTGGACCCCACTGAGAAAGAGGTAATATACCTGTCAAGTTTCACAGAAAGGCTCCCTCTTTCCTTGGGAATGGAGTCCCACGAGAGGGGGCCAGCATCTTTAGAGAAGAAACATGGCGGACACCATGGAGCATGACCGCCTACATGAACTCAGTGGAAGAGCGGTGGGTTTCTAAGGGTGGATGGAAAGCAGGCATTTATGGAAGCTGTATTTGAAACCAATCACACACCAGAAACAGAAATGGGGTGAGCTGCGACACAAAACTTACTCTGCAGGCTCAGAAGAAAATTACTGTCTAATGCCTGGCCACTGATTCACTGGAAATGCATTTAGAAGTCATAGGACACTTTTAGTTTAGACAATGGGTGGGTGGGCAGGTAGGCTGGGGGTGATTGTACAGAATTCTTCCTGGAAGCTGAGCCTGGGGGCTGGGTTCTAGTCCCAGTGGCTGAGTAAAAATAAGCAACTAAATAAAAGTAAGACATATTCCTTATGACTTCAAAGCAATGCAAAATAGGGACAGAGAAGTCAGGAGGCGGTGGCAGAACTTTTCGAAAAATCAGGACATGGAAGCCTCATAAACAAAAAAAATGTGAACTTCATTAGCAATCAGAGATGAAAATGGTATATCATTATTTGCCTGCCAAAATAGCAGAGGGGTATTTAAGTGATGATAATGTTAGCAAGGGCGCAGGGGATGAGCACTCTTAGACACCACTGGTGGGAGCATAAATTGCTATAACCTTTTTAAAAAGCGATTTGGCAATAGGTTTAAAAAGTCTTGGAAAAAAATACTCATCTCCTCAGGGTAATTCTACTTCTCATAAGCCACCTAAGGAAGTAATTCAGAATCAGAAACTTTATGCCCAAAGATGGCCATTGCACCTCTGAAAACATCTCAGTGTTCAACAGCTAGGAACTGTATAAGTAATATGATAGTTTGTAAGATTGCAAGGTAAAATACAGGATGCCCAGCTCAATTTGAATCTCAGAAAAATATGTCCCAAAGATTGCACTGGAAATTTTGCACGTGACATTCATATACTAAGGAAATGATTTGTTGTTTACCTGAAGTTCATTTTTTACTTGCTAGTTCACATAAACATACCATAGTTTTTTGATGAAATATTATGCAACCATCAAACAATAATCATGAAAATATGAACTGTTTTAAATAGCACAAGAAAATGCTCAAAGATGAAAATCAGACGTAATCATGGTACTGACAGTTTTCAGCAAAACAAAAAATATAGCAGAGGAAAAAATAAAAAGAAGAGACAATTGAAAGAAAAGACACCACATAGTCATGAGGGCGGGAAGATGAGTTCAGATTACTTAAAAAAAAAAACTGGAAAATATATTAGCATTTTAGGAGGTGGGACAGGAACTGAGAGAGTAGCACTGCCACAGACACACCACCAAATGTAAAACAGATATCGGGTGGGGATTTGCTGTATAAGGAAGGGAGCTCAACCCAGGGTTCTGTGGCAACCTCCATGGTGGGATGGGGTGGAGGGTGGGAGGGAGGCTCAAGCAGGAGGGGACATCGTTGTACTTATGGCTGATTCACATTCTGCGTGGCAGAGACCGACACAGCACGGTAAGGCGATGATCCCCCAAGTAAAAAATAAACCCTAAAAAAAGGCGGTCGTTAGGTAGACAGCTGAGATCTCCACTTTCTCCCTCTGATCCTTAGTGCCCTCAGGGATCGCCTTATTCTCAAAAAGTCCTTTCCTGGGGCTCCCTCTGCCCACGTGGGCTAGGTCGCTGCTTCTCAAGCCTTCGACTGAACGTGCTCCTGCGCTCTCCTAGAGCTCTTTCCTGGCCCTCCTCCAGTTTCAATCCGGAACACCCGCGCTCTAAGCAGGTGGCCAGGTAGGCTGGAGAAGAGGAGAACGCAGCACCGCTGGGGGAGGGGGGCAGGGCGGGGCAGGCGAGCGAGTGCACGAAGCCCCAGTGGGATACAGAGACAGAAGGCTTCTAGCATAGGTCAGAGTTTGAAGAATGATGGCTTAGGGTGAGTTCCTGTCAATGGCATCTTTGCCACCTTTGCCTAGTCTAGGGTCCAAGACTGTGTACATGAATTAGAAGGAAAAATCCCAAGGATGTGCATTCACAGTCCTGAGCTGTGAAGGGGCGCCTCTTTTATGTAAAGACATCAGGACTGAGTCATGAGGCTCAGAGACTGAAGTTTGACATTGCTCTTCATAATGCCATCCACAGTCCAGAATGCTTCATACGCCCCTGGATCTCACATGTGCATGGGGCCCGCAGCACAGGCAGAAATTCTGTCTCTTCCAAGTGCTCTAAACGCCAAGGGATTTGGGGGAGCTCCAAACCGCACAAGCTGTTGGAGGGGCAGACAGAGCCCCAGGGACATGTGGTCTGGAGGGCAGGCACCAGGCTTGAATAAGACGAGAATCTACTATTTATATCAGGGATTACACTTCTTGGTGGCCAGTGATGACATGTCAAAAATTTTTAATGTGTTTTCACGAAAGCAAGTGCTTTGAAGAGGAATTCTCATTCATATATTTCATTTCAAATGTATCGATGAAAACAAATCTACTTCATAATTACCATCAAAAGTTGAAGAAAAGTAATCCTCCAATGATACTGCTAAAGGACACAGGGCAAGAATTGTAGCAAAGGTGGGAAGAGGTATCACTTGGTGGATTCTAGATGACTTCCATACTGGGGAGCATTTCAGCCAAAGAATCAGTACTGCACGGCAGCATTATGAGGACTAGGATTTGGAAAAGGGAATGTAGTTGGGAGTCGAGTGCTCTGTTTCAAAGGCAATTGTTGTTGTGCGCTTAGTCATATCTGACTCTTTGGGACCCCATGGACTGCAGTATGCCAGGCTCCTCAGTCCACTCTCTCCTGGAGTTGGCTCAAATTCATGTTCACTGAGTCGGTGATGCTATCCAACCATCTCATCTTCTGCCACCTACTTCTTTTGACTTCAATCTTTCCCAGCATCAGAGTCTTTTCCAAAGAGATGGCCCTTCGCATCAGGGGGCTAAAGTATTGGAGCTTGAGCTTCAGCATCAGTCCTTCTAGTGAATATACAGGTTGATTTCCTTTTAAAGGCAGGGGTGATATGAAATAAATCCCCATACAGGTAAGTTCCTGGACAGATAAGGAGAAGCCCTAGAGAACGCAAGGATTTTTGTTTTTAAGAGGGAAAGCCAATGGTGACATGTTTAAAGGTTCTATTTGTTAAAGGAAACTTAAGAGAGAAAAATAGGGAGTCCAGACAGATAACACAAAGAATATCTCAACATGTCATTCACTGGCCCAAAGCATCCTCCAAAACCTCTGTCGAGATGATGTTTGTGAAAAATACACATGGGGGCATCCACATAACAAATTAAAAACAACTGTAAACACAAACTCATCTGTTTCCTCACATTAAACTGACAACAATGTTTCTAAAATTCACAAATGCACAAAGACCAAGAGAATAAGAGAGACAGAACCACAGAGGAGAGAATTCTGGAAGCTGACAAGTGGATGCAGGAATGGTTACTGGCTGTGCTAGAAGCAGGAAGGGAGTGAATATCTATCAGGAATCCTGTTGATTCTGGGCAGAGAGTCCTGGAAAGTCTCGGAAACTGGAGCTGCCAGTTACTCAGAGAGCGAGGCTATGTGTCAACTGGAAATCAAAAGCCCTGATGTCTTTAAAACCTGGCCAATATGTCCACTCCAGCAGGTCCCCTAAGGGGACCAGCTCGCTCCCAGCAGGGAAGCACGTGTTTACCGTCCTGACAAAACAGAAGAGACAGCGGGGCAGGACCACTTGGCTGAGACTGTCCAGTGATAGGAAGCCAATCCTTCTAAGTGCCCACACTGCTCTGCTCAGCTCGGCTCCCAGCAAAGCAGAGAGGATAAGCAGCCCGCACTTAAGCCCCATAGCAAACTGGAACAGGCAACTAGAAGGATCCTCTCTGGAGAAACCGACCAGCCCAAGAGAATACCCACTAGCTTCCCATCGAGGTTCTGACAACATGAGGCCCTGTCCACACGGGCTCCTCATGCAGTGAAGCCCAGAGCCTTCAAGGTCTGTGCATGCACGGGGAACAGAGGGTCTGATCACGACTGCAGCCCTCAGGAGAAAAATTGACCAGACATTAATAAAGGAGGCCAGAGCAAGCAAAAACAGAAGCCAGAGGAATGAAAGAATATCGAGAAAACATAAGAAAAGTCAAAGAACTATCATTACTATCTTCAGGTAGATAAGAGATGATATCCATAAAATAAGAATACAGTATTACAAAAAGAAAAAAAGGGACAGATACAAAGAAATGATTATGGAATGTTTCAGTTGTATTAGCAGAAATAAACATCTTAATAGACATTTTGGAATATACAATTAATGAAATCCTTCAGTAGAACAAGACACACACACACAGTATAAAATCATCAGAGAATCCATTCGGGAGTCAATATTGAATAAATAGACATTCCAGAAAGAACACAGAAAATGGAGAGACAAAAGTACTTTTACAAAATGATAGAAGACTCATTAAAGGATTATTAGAACTAATAAACGACTTCACAGATTTCAGGACACAGGATCAAATTACAAAACTCAATTGTTTTTCTATATACTAGCAATGAATAATCTGAAAATAAAATTTAGGGGAGAAATTCCTTTTACTAAAGCATCAAAACAAACTTAAGAATAACTTAAACAAAATTATATAACACTTGGACCCCCAAAACCAGAAGGTACTCTAAAAGGAAATTAAAGAGGACTGAAATAAATAGAAAGATACCCCATGTTCATGGATTAGAAGACTTAATATTGTCAAAATGGCTATACTCGCCAAATTGAGGTACAGATTCAACTCAATTCCTATCAAAATTCCAGCTGGCTGCTTTGCAGAAATTGACAGGTTAGTCACAGATGACTGTATTTTGCCTGATTTCATTTCTAGACAGTGTCCAGGACAGGCAAGCCCATAAAAACGTAAACTGAGACTTGGGATTGCCAAGAGCTGAAGTTTAAGGAGAGAATGGAGACCACCTACCACTGGGTATGGGTTTCCTTTGTGGGTGACGACAATATTCTAAAATGGATCATGTGCCTATAGTTAAAACCTTATATTCTTACATTAAATAGATGAATTTTATGGCATAAAAATTAGATTTCAACAAAGTTGTCAAAAATTCTTAAATATAAATTAATTAACTAAACAATGTAAGATAATTATTCTAAAATGACAAGCATATCCAAAATGAAAGGGCCCACTGAGGGTCAAACACAATCAAGACTCACATGTGTGAGATTTTGGAATATTACAGATAGAACAATAATTCTCAAACATTCGCGAACAAAAGAAGAGGTCTAGGGGTTAATACTCCAAGCTCCCAATGCTGGGAGCCTGGGTTCATTCCTGAGTCAGGGAACTAGATCCCACATGCTACAACTAAAGGTCCTGCATGCCGAAATTAAGACCCAGCAAAATAAATAAAAATTATGAAAAAAGAAATGCACAAATAGTTGCAAGCATGGACTAGGAACTGATCACGGAGAGGACAGTGAAGGAGGCACCTAATTCTCAGGACAAGTCAAGCCTTTGTAAACCCTCAGATTTAAAATGATAATAACCTACTTGGAAAACCCCTTCCAAATTCTATGATCCTTGTGAAATTATTCTTTCTCTGTGGATTCGTGAAACAGATACAAGGAAGATTTTCTCACCTTTGCTTTGGTCTCTCCATTCATGTATTTTGACATCATGTGAAATCACTCAACCCTTTTAGGATGGGGTTGGGGGTTACGAGGGAGAAATGATATGCAGACAGAGCAACGGCGTAAGACGAAGAGAAGCCAGTGCCCGTGGGAGATACAGCAGAAGACACAAGTCACGGCTGTGCTTTGCAGAGCATTCAACATCCTGTTAACTAAATATGTGCTTAGGCATAATACATAATAAAAAGGCTGAATCAGGTACTGTTGTTAACACTGAGGTTACTGGGAAAATAAATATTCACTCATACCATTTGAACTTACTACATCCTTCCCCAAAATACACTCCATGGTGAAACTGAGGGCAGTCTTTTGTTTCTTCCTCATTTCAAGAAAAGGTCAGTCCCATGAATCATCTGTCCAAAGTACAGTTAATTTTTACTCATTTAGTTTCCAAACTATTGTGATCCTTTGTTTTATAAAGGACCACAGAGTGAGGAAAGTTTGTAAAAAGACACTATACCAAATTAAAAATAGTATGGTTGAGAAACAAAACTAATGTCATCTATTAGCTCCTTTCAACTTCTAGCAACAAATTAAACCTGCATCTTAAATTTAAAGTGAATGCTATAGCTCATATCATTGCAGACACAATAAAGAAAATAATTTAATTTTTAAAACAAAATCAATTTCAACTTTACAGTGGCAGTAATTGTAGGAAGATGTTTATAGGAAAAATATACCAAAAGGAACTCTCTGGATCTCGCATTACCCATAACAATTATTTGCTGCTTATTCAACATAATAAATCAAACACATATTCACATTTGTTATGAAGAATAAAAATAAATTACAATCAAATTATATACAATTATACTTTCTGGTATAAAGAGGAATATACATATATTGCATATCATTTCTTGATATAATTCATTTGTTGCTAACGTAAGTCAGATTACTATAGAAAATTTTTTATTTATTTTCATAAACTCAGTAAATCAGATGATATTAGAACCTTAGAGAGCTTAGTATTTTTCAGATCTTCTCCCATGATATATAGTAACTGTAAATACACTGTAGTAAAAACAAGAGTAATTCAGTCTTAATAAAATTTTGCCTTTGAAGGTGGATCAATAAACTACATATTTTTAAGCTCTCTTTTGTCCATAAAGGACACTCTTGTCATCATGGTTATAGATTAAAATTGAAACTCTTTATTGGATGAAATGAAATTCCTCTCTATGAATCATAAAATGATGCTGTGCTCAATAGTATTTATACTGGTTAGATGAGTGGATGTGGAGAAAACTGTCACATACAAAATGCTTAAAAAAAAAACTAATGAATCATAAGCAGAACAAAATACATTTTGGAATATAAGATTATCTTAAACAGAAGCAATGATAATCTGATTTATAAGATGTTATTTCTTAGGAAATAGTCATTTATACATAAATATATACATCTACAGTGTACAGATAAAGGCTCAAATGCTACCTATCACAATATATCACTAATACCTTGTCTGCTCAGGACTACAAGAGCCCCCAAAATTCTTTTAGCACTAAGTGCCTTGAGGTTTATTTTCTCCTACTATGGGGAAGTGGAACTCAGTCTGGGGGAGGGGGTGGTACCCAAGAGAAATTCTGCAGAGCAATGCACCTGCTGAGCAGGTGTGCAAGAAAACACACGTGGCATGAAAATCCCCCGTAGGGGCTGCATGCCCACCCCATCACCCCTTCCCCATGGCCCTGAGGAAATCAAAGGGTCCTCAGATTCTGAGGCGATGGGGCCACTTGGAACACACCAGAAGAAATTGGGGAGATGAGGCAGAAATGATGAGAAGATTGAAAATGTTGCCGAGTATAAGTGCAACACTCCACAGACCCTCAAAGAGTGGGCGCTGTGCTGACAACACAGAGTTGTGGGGGCTTGGCCAGGTAGATACACACAGTGCCCCCAGGATGAGCACACACGGGGGCCTGGGGCCAAAGGACTAAGTCAGGGCCCAGAAGGGTGCTGGAGGAGACTGTCCTGGCAGAAGTGAGAACACGCGATGAACAACAGGAGCAACGGATCACGACACAGTGGAAGGCCCGTGAGTCTACACTGGTGCTCAGACAAGGGGTCTTGGCAAGGCAGGCAGTGTTGGAAAGAGAGACAAAGGTAAGACCCTGACCTTACAGATCAAAATGTGTATACGGAACCAGAAAATAAGGAAACCAACCGTTCCAATCCCTAAAGCAACGGTTGATTCCAGAAAGGATTCCCTTCTCAATGGGGACTGAAAAGATTCGGATCAGTGTCCTTGGGGATGAAGACCCTCAATCTGAAACTATCACCCCCACATTCTTCCTCATTACAGACTGTGCCCCTGGGTGTGACGGAACACAAAGGACGCATCATCCCCAAGATGGTATTCTGTGCCAAAAATGTGAGATAAAAAGGAATAACATCCTCACCCTAGTTGGGGGAAGGAAGGAAGGAAGATAATTAACTCCTTTTTATACGTCAGAGTTAGAGAGAGTTGGCCAACACACACTTAGGAGAGGAGAAGAGCAAGAGACAGTGATCAGACCCCACGTTAGAGGAGGAGAAGGAGGAGGCGGGGGTGGGGGGTGAAGAGGGGGAAAGGGATGCGGAGGCTGCAGACAAATCCAGGTTACGCGACATCGGGTAAGGCCACTGGCCTGAGCCCTTAAAGAAGGTCAATGAGGAAACTTCATCTGCGGTAGATGTTATATTATAGAATTGTTAGCTTTTGTAGATGCCATATTATTACTGACTATGCAGCAGAATTATTTTCTCAGGAGATGCAAGAAACAATGAGGGACGACGCGCCATCATGTCCATGACAAACTTTTCCTCTGGTGAAAAAATAAATTTACATTTGATATATACAAATACACAATGAAGAGAGGGCAGAGTTAATGCATACCTGACAAACTGTTAATAAAGAATGGATCTAGCTGACAGGTATTCATGTTTTACTGTAATGTTTTTTCAACATTTCCATACCTATGCAAACTCCAAAATAAAATGCTAAGGGAAACAACTTCTACTCACAGACTACTGGAGAAGACACACAAGACAACAGTTCATTAAGACACAATGCCACTAATGTTATAAAAGGCAGCTATTACAGACCGACAAGGAGAGTCTAAGGAGCAAGTATTTCTTTTCCAATCATAGGAATTATTACTGAATATAATAACAGGAAAACAAGCAACGAGTTAGCTATTTTAAGACATTTAGGGAAGGGACAGAGGAGGAGTGAAGCTTCCCAACTCAGAAATATTCACTCAGGAAACTGAGGAGCAAAAATGTAAGTGAATGGAGAGTTTTAATGCTTTTGTATATAAAGCTCCGACACATGCATTCTTCAACGCAAGAACGATTATTTGGACTGCTCACTGTAGAAGTGTTTGCTGGCCTTGACAAAATACTCCTCAGTGACAGTAGTAAGAGTCAAAATATCCCGTCTCCATATGAAACACAGATCTTAATGTCACGCACATTCCTTTCATTATTTTACAATGCTTTTCTTTTTAGGCTAAAGGTTTACAGGTAGATGATAGAAAATTCGCTTACGAGACAAGACTAAAAGGCTTGAGGCAGGCAGTTTATAATAATCACTTGACCCAGATCAAGAATGCTATATAAAGTAGAACAGGCAATTTAAGCTCTCTGAGCCTCAGTTTCCTCATCTGTAAAGTGGGGACCGTAACTTTAAACTCCAGAATTGTTGAAAGATTTAAATTGGTTATTGATGTAAGGATATTAGCTCAGTGTCTGGCTACATACACAAATGCTGGTTATAGTGGTGGTGATCATGATGACAAATAATACAAGAATACTTTAAAGTCACAAAATATGTATATAAAGTCAGGAGACATTCATAACAGAGTCTAAGAATGCTTTAAAAAAAATGGAGATATACTTATGCTCAGGGTCTGGAAGAATCAATATCGTTAAGATGCCAAGTGATCTACAGTCAGCAGGAAGGTATTGTAGAAATTAACAATCTAATTCTAAACTTTATGTGGAAAAGCAAATAATGTGAAATAGCCAAAGAAACTTTGAACAACGTGAAAGGACACACACTGCCTGATTTTAAGATTTATTACAAAACTACAGATATTAAGACAGTGGTACTGGTGAAAGGACAGACCGATAGATGAAAAAACCTGACCACACACACAGGGTTAATGAATTTTCAACAAAAGTGTCAAGAAAATTTAATGAAAAGTATACTGTTTTTAACAAATGGTGTTTTCAAATGATACAATTAGACACATATGAAAAGTCAGAAAGAAAAAGGAGGGAGGCATGGAGGAAAATAGAGTTGACCTATACCCTACATCATATACAAAAGTCAACATAAAATGTATCATAAACGCAAAACCTCTAAAACAGCAGAAATTCTAGATGAAAACTCAAGGAAAAACCTTTCCAGCCTTGGTTTAGGTATATATTTCTTGGGATACAAAACGCATGAAACATACAAGAACAGCTCACATCCTCCTGTTTGTCGGTCTGAAGGCAAAAGGGTCCAGACATTTTGGGCGAACTCTGGCAGTTTTTTACATTCAATCATATACTAACCATAGGGCCCAATCATCCTGCTTCTAAGTGCTCATGCAAGAGAAAGGAAAACATACATCCACACAAAGACCTCTACACCGAAGCTTACAGACTGTCTTAGCCTTAAATGCCAAGCATCACCCTATATGTCTATTACCTGGTAAATGGGTCAACAAATGCTGGGATGTTCATATGATGGAATAGGGCTCAGCAATAAAATGGACATTTTGCTTATCTACTGATAAACAAATATAGATCCTTCTCAGACACCAAGGCTTTCTTTTGTTAAAACAAACAAACAACAACAACAAACTGTGCTAACTGAAATATGCCAACCCAAAAGCTGACAGAGTGTATAAATTCATCTATGTGACATTCTAGAAACACAGACTACAGTGACCAAAGGGAGAAGCTTGACTCCAGAGGGGCATATGAAAATATTCTGAACCCTGTATTTGGTGGGGCTTACACTACTGTACATATCAATCACAATTCAGAAGTAAAAGGGTGAATTTTACTATATGATCTTATGTATGTATATATATGTATGTATGTATACATATGTGTATATATATACATATGTATACATATATATGTGCATATATATATACACACAAAATCATAAAAATAAAAAAATACAAATTGAAAATCATAAAATATCCTATAAGTGATATGCAGCTAATATTGATATTTAGTGGATTCCTTCTTGCTCTCACATATAGAAACAACCTAGTTAATGAACGTAGGATCATAGTTCAGTTACTGTAGCTTTCAAATGGTTCATTATTTTCAGTACAAGCCCTACATCACTACCCTTGGTTTTCACATTTTCCATGGGTATCCATGACAAGTTATTCTTCCACATGAACTTTAGAACCACATTACTGAGTGTGAAAGAAGTCCCCCTGGAACTGACATTGAGATTGCAATGAATTTTTAAATTAATGGAGAAGGCTTATAGATAAACCAGCCTTCTCACTGATACAGACTTGGCGTCTCCCCATTGGTTAGTCTATTTTGACATCATTCAGGAATGTTTTGTGGTTTTCACCACGTGAATCTTAAATAGCGCATGTATTGTTGATTCCTATAGGGAAGAGAGGGAGAAGGCAATGGCAGCCCACTCCAGTGTTCTTGCCTGGAGAACCCCAGGGACGGGGGAGCCTGCTGGGCTGTCATCTATGGGGTCGCATAGAGTTGGACACGACTGAAGTGATATAGCAGCAGCAGCATAGGAAAGAGAAAATTTTTTTCCCCAAAAAAGCTTTTAAAATTTTCACTACATTTTTATCCATATATTTGGGAAAACCATTGAATTTGATAAGTAAATTCTATCATTGAACTTGTCATTACTTCCTGTAGTTTGAGCGGGGACGGATGTTGAAACAAACCGAACCAACATCTGTCAGTAATTTTCTGTTGTCCTTTCCACACCATACAGGCTATGTTTCTGTTTCTGGACCTACTACGCAGGTTCTTACCACTGAGTCAATGCTAAATTGTAATAATGAGAATGAATGTGTTTGTTTTCTTAGAGATTTTAATGGGCAGGAACACCTTTAAGGCCTAATATTTTATATTTGTTTTTAATACTTGAAATAAATTAATTCAACAAATATTTATCGAACACCTGTGCTAAGTTCTGAGGATAAGCTGATGGACAAGATAGATATAGTGCCCTACCTGTCCTACAGAGAGTAAAGTGAAGTGAAATGAAGTGAGGTGACTCAATGGTACCTGACTCTGCGACCCCGTGGACTGTAGCCTGCCAGACTTCTCCGTCCATGGGATTTTCCAGGCAAGAAGCCTGGAGTGGGTTGCCGTTTCCTTCTCCAATATTTGTCTTTACATTGAGATTTAACTGTACAGTGGAATTCTCTGGTGGCTCAGAAGGTAAAGAATATGTCTGCATTGTGGGAGAACCGCAATGTCCCTAGGTCAGTTAGATCCCCTGGAGAAGGGAATAGCAACCTACTCCAGTATTCTTGCCTGGAGAATTTCATGGACAGAGGATCCATGAGAGTTGGACCATAAAGAAGGCTGAGTGATAAAGAATTGATGCTTTCAAACTTGGATGCTGGAGAAGGCTCTTGAGATTCCCTCAGACAGCAAGGAGATCAAACCGGTCAGTCCTAAAGGAAACCAACCCTGAATATTCATTAGAAGCACTAATGCTGAAGCTGACATTCCAATACTTTGGCCACCTGATGCAAACAGCAGACAATGGAAAAGATCTGATGCTGGGAAAGACTGAAGTCAAAAAGAGAAGAGGGCGGCAGAGGAAGAGATGGTTGGACAGCATCACTGACTCAACAGACATGAGTTTGAGCAAACTGTGGGAGTTAGTGAGGGACAGAGGGGCCAGGCGCGCTGCCGTTCATGGGGTCACAAAGCGTCGGACACGACTGAGTGACGGAACAACAAAAAGGTCTACAATGTGCTGATCTGACACATTTATATACTGCAGTACGATCACCACCGAAAGGTTAGCTAACACCTGGATCAAGTCCCATAATTCCCATTTCTTTTTGGTTGTGAGAACACTTGATATCTAGTCTCTTGGATATTGGTTTAAGATAGAATTTACCTATGATGTTAAGGAAAACTCCTAAACTAGAGACCACCTCTCAGAAAATATGTGAAGCTAAACAAATGTAATTATAGATATTATTAAAATATAAGAGTTTTATCATTGAAGAACAAAGAGGTAAGCAATAAGACTATGCATCAGAAGAGCACATAGGGATGCTATTAAATTTTTACTAGTGGAGCAAGAAAGGCACCACTCCCCTCCAAGCTACAGTAAAACCAAACTTAGAAGGGGGACAATTCATTGTAATTCCTATTTCCTGGTAGGAGCATCACGTAACAAACATTTTCAGAGGTACACTATGTGTCAGGAGTTATTCCTGAAACCCTCATGAAGCTCACACTCCACTGGCCCGAGTGTGTTGATAGGGAGCTTATTGTCAGCTGTACTTAAACCTGAGCTTCCCTTGTCAGGGCTGAGGCCAATTAGCATCTTAAGGAGACCCTCTGGGCCACGGGTGAAGGCACCATCACACACGTGGCAAGTACACACTGCAGATACTGTCATAACACATTGTGCCAAAACAAGACAAAACCTTCCAAGATGTTGGGAAAACATTTAAGGGGTATTTCAATCAAAATACACAGCAAGTACCCAGAGTTACATATGCATTACTCACACCCATCTATTTCTACACAGACATAATGAAAACAGGAGAAGCCACAAATGTAGAGCTGTGTTTTGTAATTACCAATTATAATAGTGACCATAATAATTTTAATTAGGAAATATAAGATATTGGTTTTTTGAGATTAATCTTCTTGAACCAAATTCATACATGTTGAAGATTAATTTTTAACATGACAATCAAAGACATACTGGTTATTTGACTCAGGCATAAAAATAAAAAGGAGGCATCACTAATCACACTGGTTTCCCTTCATGTGAACCCCAAGCTCTAATCACAAATCATATTAAGAAGATGCAAATTGGAGGTCACTTTTCAACAGATGTTCAGCCAAGATTTTTTTAATTTTTTTTTTTATTAATCTTCCCTAGATGAGATCTTAACAGCATGCAGTGGAAGATAAATCCACAAAGTCATACTATAATGACTAATTTTAATTACTTTCCAGAATCACCACTTATTTGCAAAATTGGGTATGTTTTTCACAAGCTAATTATCTGGATACACAGTTAAAAAGCTTGCAAGCTGTAATGCTCTAGTTCCTAGTTCCTATCTCAACAAAAAGTGTTATACATGGCATAAGGAAGCCCACTAGTTCTGAACGTAAGTTGACAGTTTCGGTGTCACAAAGAGGCAAAAAGCTGAACTCTAGGCTGATCAGTTAAAGGGAAGCATGATTAATAGGAGGGATTTGAAAGAATCGGAAACCGCACACCACTCCCTGGGAATTCTGGAAGGGAAATCACCATTATTTGGGACAAAACAATCATCACAAATAAAAGTGGCTAATGTGGACCAATGACTGGGTCTACAAGGCCATCCATAAGCTGCTCCACCCCTCGCCAATACCTCTCTGACTCCATGTCTGGTATGATCTGAATTTTATCCCCACTCCAGATGCATATGGTGAGGTCCTAAGGCCCACCAGAATGTAAATGCATTTGAAGACAGGGTCTTGAAAGTGACAATTAGGGTTAAATAAGGTCATTAAGATGGGCCCTCATTCACTCTGACCGGCGTCCCTTACAGAAGAAGAGATTGGGACACAGACACACACAGACACTCCACAGTGGGAGGACCACGTGGAGATGGAGTAAGAAGTCGGAAAAGGGAGAGATGTCAGGAGCAAACTCAGCGGGACACCTGGATCTTGGGCGTCTGGCCTGCAGAACCATGAGGGATCCGTTTCGGCTGTTTAAGCCGCCCACCCTGTGGCTTTTGTCATGGCAGCCCTAGAACCTAATATAAGCTCATGGCCTCCGTCACACTCTCCATGGGGTCCTGGAGCTTGCCCACCTTCTCCCCTTAGAAGGCCTCCCGTGTCCTTTGACCAAGGGCCCTCCCCACGAAGACTGCCTGACTGCCACTCTCTTCTCCTACAGAGCCTGGCTTTGAAACTGCTCCCCCAGGGCTGAGCCTGCTCCATCCCATTTAAAGTTGGAACCTTTCCCAGGCCACAGCACACCCCGTTGTCTTAACCCCACTCTCCTGCACAAGCCACCTTCATATACATTCCCATGATCTCCTACTTATTAAAAACATTGCTCATCAACTCTCCCCACTGGAATATAAACCCCACAAGGGCAGGGATCACTGTTTCACTCACCTACTGAGCCCTAATGACTAGAAAAGAGCAATAAACACTTTGACAAGGTGGATTGAATGTCCTTTCTGCTTTCATTTAAAAAAATATATAATAAAGTAAAAGAAAAGAATGACAAATATAAACAAGTAAAAGAGAAATTAGATCAGCAAAGACTGTAATGTGAAATAAGGAACGATTGATTCTGTCAATTAAAAAGAGAATGTACTCCTGATGAAGTGATAGATTTCTTTCTAGTCTTCTCAAAGATCCCTAAACCTACTGCTAAATGATACTTCTCTAAAGGAATTCATGAACCGAAGTATTTTCGACAATCCACTTGAAATTCGTGTCCTAATTTGTTGACAAAACTACCAGAGTTTTTTGGTACCTAGTAGAACTGTGGTGCTGGAGAAGAGTCTTGAGAGTCCCTTGGACAGCAAGGAGATCAAACCAGTCCATCCTAATGGAAATTAATCCTGAATATTCATTGGAAGGACTGATGCTGAAGCTGACGCTCCAATACTTTGGTCACCTGATTCAAAGAGCTGACTGACTGGAAAAATACCCTGATGCTGGGAAGGATTGAAGGCAAAAGGAGAAGGGGGTAACAGAGGATGAGGTGGTTGGATGGCATCACCGATTCAATGGACATGAGTCTGGCCAAACTCCAGGAGATAGTGAAGGACAGGGAAGCCTGGCTTGCTGCAGTCCATGGGATGGCAAAGAGCTGCACATGACTTAGGGACTGAACCACAGCAAAGTACCATGTTCCTGTTTGCAAAATGTGTCTGCAGTGAAGTTTGCTGTGCGGACATCTGAATGTGAGAAACTACCTTGGGATTCGTGGTCTGCCTGTGTTGGATTCTTTACTGCTGAGCCAGTGGCGAAGAGAATTATTTCACAGCAATTATGGCAACATAAGGACTTATCAAATATGCAAGAAATGTCAACCATATAAATACCTAGCAAGACTCTGATTATATCAAAATTTTCTCAGAATTTTACTGAAGCCATTAGCATCTCAAAATAGTAAATAAATATGTTCTTTTCTCTGTCTGATTTTAGAGATTATCACACACTAGGCAAGAGATGCAGGAGACACTGGTTTGATCCCTGAATTGAGACGATCCTCTGAAGAAGGAAATGGCACCCCACTCCAGTGTTCTTGCCTGGACAATCCCATGGACAGAGGAGCCTGGTGGGCTACAGTCCATGGAGTCACAAGAGTTGCGCATGACTAAGCATGAAAGCTAAATTTCTATTAATCGAAACAAATAAAATCATCTTCAAATTCCTAGTATTTTCATGATTTTATCAGGTAGCAAATCTACTTGATTATTAAAAAAATATCAGCTATATGGCAAGCACTGAAATTCAAGCTAAGCGTCCTGAAGGGAACCAGGATGAACTGGCCAGAGCTCAGGAACATCTAGGCTTCCCTTGTGGCTCAGCTGGTAAAGAATCTGCCTGCAAGTGGGAGAACTGGGTTCTATCCCTGGGATGGGGAGATCCCCTGGAGATGCGAAAGGCTACCCACTCCAGTATTCTGGCCTGGAGACTTTCATGGACTATACAGTCCATGGGGGTTGCAAAGAGTCGGACACGACTGAGCGACTCTCACTTTCACTTTTCACTTTCAGGAACATCCAATACAGCAGGTTTTTGCGATACTCGAAAAGTCCCATCTTGTCACATGCTACTCGGAGGAGCTCTAAGGCTTGGCTTCCAGATCTGAGTGTGTCTGAGCCACAGTGAAAGCTCACTGTCAGTGCCCGGATGGGAGAGTCATGGATTAAAGGAGGCTCATTCCGTTCTGCCAGCATGGAAGGAAGTGTGAGATTCTCACTACCTGGAACCCTGCGCACAGGGGTGAGGCTTAGACATCACGTGGACCCACCCCTTTGTACGTACCACCTGCCCTTTATAACTGCTAGGAAGGAAGTCTTTTCTAACCAGAGGGTGGCATTTCCAGTCCAAGAAGAGTAGGGTCATTTCTGTGAGGACCAGAGTCAGGGTGAAGTGTCCAGACCATCCAATGCAGTCAAGCATTTCAGATCATGGGTTGCAGGCAGATGGCTCAGAACGAAGCCAGGAGAGGACATGCAAGCCCATCTCACGCCCATTTTGTGTCTGCTTCCTGCCCGTCAGATGGGTGCTTGGAGCAAGTTTGAGGACACAAAACAGAGGCCTTAGGAACACTACTTGTAAAATGTGTTGGTTAGGGCCTTCCCTGGTGGTCCAGTGGTTAAGAATCTGCCTTGCAAAGCAGGGGACGCGGGTTTGATGCCTGGTTTGGGACCTAGGTTCCCACACATCACAGAGCACCCTAAGTCCATGGAACTAGAGAATCTGTGGGCCATAATGTAAGATCTGGCAGGCCTAAGACCTAATGCCACCAAATAAATAACTGAATGCTTTTTACTTTTTAACACATGTTGATTAGTCTCAATCACCTTCCCCTAGTGCTCAGGGATCCTTGCAATGGCCAGGAGTCTTCACCAAGAATTCATGCTACCCTGACCCTGAAGAGAAGTTATCCAGGGCAGAAGCTCTGGAGCAATGGGGTCAAAGATTAAGCCAAGTGCAACAGATAAAGGAGAGGCTGGACAGTGCCATCTTTACAAGTGTGTTGCTCCGAGAGTGCTGGAGAGCTGATTGGTGAGGAAGGAGTCAAGAAGATCCGCACAAGGCTAGCTAGCTGCATCCATTCACTCATCAACAGGCGCACACAGCATCATTTGCTGCAGGCCAGGTCCTTTGCTGGGGTTCGGAATAAGAATGGAAATAAGCCACGGATGCCTGCCCCTGTGTCTGGGGAGAAAAGACCCCTTAGAGAGAGCTGTGTATGAGCGTGGCAGGTCAGGATGGGGTGACACCAGTGTTGGCAGGGAACGGGACAGGGTCCCCCCGCCCAGCGGACATGGAGAGAGAAACAGAGGAAATTCAGTCCAGGCAGATCTGTGCTCCCTAATCACCGTGGGGACAGTCCCAGGAGCCTGGGAGCTGGGCGCCCACAGGCCCTTTAAGGGAGCTGATCAGAGGGGGACAGAAGCAAAGATAGGCAGTGACCTCAACGCTCAACTTTATTTGCCTCCAAGTTTCCTGTGTCTGATGATCTAGTCGCTAAGTCGTATCTGACTTTTGTGACCCCATGGACGGTAGTCCACCAGGCTCCTCTGTCCGTGGGATTCTCCAGGCAAGAATACTGGAGTGGGTTCCCATTTCCTTCTCCATTCCTGTGTCGAAGACATAGTTATTCAAATTAGATCCTACCTCACTCCACGAGTACCATCAATATGATGGGGAAAGCTAGTTTCCTATTAGGAAAACTTCAAAACACTTAACGGTTTTGATGCTCACATGGGAAGGAGCATATTGCGTTAACTACTTCTTACGGATGACAGGTTTTATCTGGCTTTCTCTTTGCACTCTCGTGTGCAGGAATGCCATTCCTTCCGTGGCAATTACAGAGAGAAATAGTGAAAAAAGCACTTTTGCAACAACTTATTATTGTCTAAGCTACGTATCGAACAGCTAGAACTCGAAAGGGTAACGTCTCCTAATTCTTTCAAAGCAACCCTCACTCCTTGGAGAGAAATTCTTCAGTCTAATTGTAGTTAATTAGACAAAACTGATTAAGCCCTGCATTTGGTTGCTGGTGGTCTGGATCAACAGAAGATGGTGAACAGAATAAACAGAGAAAAGGACAAGCTTGGCTGCATCCTGTGTTGGGTCCTTTCTCTGGGATCTAAAAGGAAAGAATGGTGATCAGAGAAAATGTCGCGATTCCTAGCAGAGGGCTCACCGTGTGCGCGCCTGTCCTCTTCAGGGACGTCTCTGATACAGCCCTATCTTTGCCTGTACCACTGATGGAGTAAGGGAGTGCAACTCTTTACTTGATTGACTAAAACTCACTCCTTTCCTGTCATTGCCAATAAAATATTCTATTATTTTTAAAAAGTCAGTTTAGTACTTAGAAAATTCAATTATGAGGAGTCTGCTAACAAATTACAATTCTTGTTCCCATCAATTACTTTGCATATTTTTGACACAACATATGACTCCCAAACTTCTCTAGTTCAGATTTACTGGCAGAAAGAGAATAGAGTTAATTGGTGGAAAATGTGGATTTCAGGAAATATTTTGTAAACATAGATTTTACGTATCTAAAGTATGTGTGTGCTACGTCGATTCAGTTCTGTCCAGCTCTTTGCAACCCTATGGACTGTAGCCCACCAGGCTCCTCTGTCCATGGGATTCTCCAGGCAAGAATACTGGACTGGGTTGCCATTCCCTTCTCCAGGGCATCTTCCTGACCCAGGGATCGAACCCGGGTCTCCTGCAATTCCTGTATTGCAGGCAGATTCTTTACTTAACTGAGCCACTGAGGAAGTCCCTCATGTAAAGTAACTTACTCATAAACAGACACAAAAGGACCTGCAGTGACCTTCCTGATACTTCTTGCCTAAGGGCCACATATAACTTTTTTTCTGTTGGAATACCAACAGACCAGCTAACATATTCAGGTTCAGTAAAATATATCTGAACTTCCTATTTTGAGTTTTAGTGATTTTTTTCTATCATATAGTGATGGTTTTTCCAGTACTCATGTATGGATGTAAGAGTTGGACAGTGAAGAAAGCTGAGCGCTGAAGAATTGATGCTTTTGAACTGTGGTGTTGGAGAAGACTCTTGAGAGTCCCCTGGACTGCAAGGAGATCCACCCTAAAGATCCAATCCTAAAGGAGATCAGTCCTGGGTGTTCATTGGAAGGACTGATGTTGAAGCTGAAACTCCAATACTTTGGCCACCTCATGTGAAGAGTTGACTCATTGGAAAAGACCCTAATGCTGGCAAGGATTGGGGGCAGGAGAAGGGGACAACAGAGGATGAGATGGCTGGATGGCATCACCAACTTGATGGACATGGGTTTGGGTAGACTTCGGGAGTGGTGATGGACAGGGAGGCCTGGCATGCTGCGATTCATGGGGTCACAAAGAGTTGGACACGACTGAGCAACTGAACTGAACTGAACTGATACACCTCTTGCTCTTCCCCAAAAATCCTGCATCAAATTCTCATCTATTTTTCCTTGAAATCCTTCATTACAAATAACTTAAGCCATAGTTTTTTTTTAATTACATGCATTTTAAAACATTAGTGTTTTTTAATAGCCATTCTCTATCCTGAAAAACATAGTAAAAAGTTGTCTTTTGGATAGAATTAAAATAGGACATTTTTTTATTAAATAATGGCTTATCAAAAAACCTGATTTTTCAGGGACAGAAAGTAAATACATAAATTTTTAGGAAGGCACATGTGAGCCCAAAGCATAGCCCAAACACATAACCAAGAAAACATTACTATCTTATTTTAGTTTGAGTCTCCAAGCCATTTTGATAAGATAAGCAGCAGAAAGCAAACCTCAGGTGGTGGAATTCTCAGAAGACTATGGTAACTCATTTATCACTCAATAGCAGTTCTTGGCATCATTGAACTTTACCCTTTCACCCTTGGGTGAGCCAAGAAACATGGGGGCCACCTTGATTTTCACTGTCAGTTAATATTCCCTGGCTTCTCTGTGTATAAAACAAGAAGGGTGGGCTAAGGAAAATGGACCAGGGTCATTAAAAATCCAGTGCTCTGTAGAGACACACATCACTCTCCCACCAGCTCAGAGCTCCCTGGGAGCTTGTATATGATGCTTGGGCCTTTCTACCAGTTCCTTGATGAAGAATAATAGGAATTAAATAAGTGGAGAAGAATAATAGGTATTAAATATGTAGGAATTAAAGTACATTAGCAAACTGTAATTATCAGGCTCAAAAAATTGTGGATTAAAAATAGCATGTTATTCAAGGGCATTAAAAGGTGATTTTGATAAGACTAATTGATTTTTAGTTTCCATACAGTAAGCATCCAAAATTTAATGGTTAGCTTTTGTAAATAGTCCTAAGCCACTTTCTTTCAAAATATCCTCACAAGATGCAGGTCTCCATTGTTTCAGTTCTTGTTCTGATCATTAAATGAAATAATGAAACAACTTCATAACTTCATAGTGGTTTTCAGGTATGACTGCTTAGTTGTGACACGTACCATAGCATGTAAGATGCTGACATTGGGGGAGATTGGGTGACAGCTACAGGTGAATGCGCTGTAGGATCTTCACGGCTTTTCTGTGAGTCGTCTACTTTACATTACCAAGGTATCTTTTTAAAATCGGAGAAAAGGCAATACCGAAAAGGGTGGATCTCCACCTAGAGAAACTATAAGATTCATCTACCAAGGAAACATGTTTATTATGTGAAGATTTATGATGAAAAAGATTAACAAAACGAACCTGGCATGAGTTGTCAATCAAACCCAGTGAAGTTTATTCTGAGGTCAACTGGACACACTCTCACTTAAACCGTCTTTAAAACTTGGCTATAGCAAAGGAAGAAATGCCTGAAAAGAGCTACTGAATAACTAAAAAGAAGCAGGTTCACAGATACAGAGAACAAATCAGCGGTTTCCAGAGGGGAGAGGGGAGGGGGAAGGGCAGTACAGAGGCTGAGGACTAAGAAGTACAAGCCGTCAGGTCTAAAATCAGCAACAAAGAACATACCATACAACACGGGGAACATATTAATAGCCAGCATTTTATAATAACTATAAATGCAGTATGAGTTTTAAACTGTGAATCACTATAGCATGTATCTATAACTTAGCTAATATTGTATATCAACTATCATTCAATTTAAAAAAAAGAAGGAAAAAAGATATTTAAATTTCACAACCCCAGAATTTGTGGGTATGCGGAATACATCAGTAGTTCATAAACGTTTATTGTGAAAAAAAGGCAAACTGTGCTGATTCAGGGAATGTGTGTCTTTTTCAGGGATGTGGGGAGACCAGTGACAGAAAGGTGATTTATTAAGCTAATTACACAATTACTTTCAACAGGCTGTTTGTAAGCACAAATCTTGATTAAAAATAAAGGCTGGAAACATCACATGTATAAAATTCGACATCTGTAGCTCTCTGTGCTGCTCCTGGAAGCTCAGAGACAGCAACTTCCCTCCCTACACTCATGGCTCAAGACGGCGAAGACAAAAATACTGCCTAACCCTACTGGAATAGCGTCCCCCTGACAGACGTCACTGGAATCAAGAGAGCATCAAGCATCCTCCGCATAACGCTGCCCAGAGGCCAGGGGCCACAGGGCTCAGCTTTTCACTGTCCTCTGATGGAGGCCTTGCAACAGAAAAGCCGAACATCCCATGATATAGACTGTCCTTCCAAAGGTTTGTTTACTTCAAGAGCTTTTAATTGAAAAAGCACCCAGCTCTGCATCAAACTAAGGAAATAACTGAAGGAAACCCAGTAAAGGAAAGGTAAGCCATGAGGCTCACACGATCATTCTGAGACACGGTGGCTCCAAGCACTGCCCACTTCCCGCGGACAGCTTCCCTGCCCCTCACTCGCTCCGGACAGACTTTAAACTACTGTACCTTTAAATGTCACGTCAGTGGAGAAAGGCGACTGCTCATTACCCAGGGAGATAGCACAAGGATCAATCCAGGACACGGGAACGGAAGGAGCTCGAACCAGACGGCATCTTTGAACACTTGTGTTTGCTTCCGTCATTTATCCCGAAAGCTCTCAGCATTTATTCTGACCCTGTACTCCGTGCCAGGGGCTGGGGGAGAGGTTGAGGATACATGAGAAACATGAAGAGACGGTCTCAAGACTTGAGACGGGGAGGGGACGGTGTGAGCCACGAACAGGGCTGCAGGACAGACAGTCAGAGGGGTAAGAGCCACACCACAGGTGCAGGCCGGGGCCTGGTTAGTATCACAGAGCGGGCTGGGCTGGGGGCAGAGACGGGACAGAATGGAAGAAAGACGGGGTCTCACTCGGCACTGGAATCAAGTGGGCTGAGCAGAAGACCAGCAGATTCCACACCAAGAAGTGCTTTCACAGCCAGCCCTCATCATTCGAGTAATCAAATTCACAGACACAGAAAGTAGAAGGGTGCTGGGGTGCCAGGAGCTGAAGGAGGGGAAGATGAAGAGTTATTGACTAATGGGTATAAGAGATTTAGTTTGGAAGGATGAAAAGAGTTCTGCTGATGCTTGGCGATAACAGTTGCATAAGTGTGTGAATGTACTTAGCGTCATTGAACTGTACACTTAAAAAGGTTAGGCGGTCACTTTTCTGTTTGTATATTTCATCACAATTAAATTTTAAAAATTAATCATCTCTAGAGGACCTAGTACTCCATCCCTTCTATAGACAAAATGGCCAAGATGTGAGTGAGTGGAATGAAATGGGAGATGAGGGAGTTAGAGAAAAACTAAGTAAGTAACCTCAAAATAGCAGTTAGGTAAACCAAAACCTTTACTTCTTTAGGGATGCAATGAACAGAAAAGGAATCCACAAGTTCACACTTTTTAGGACTTGTAGGACTGGAGAAGGCAATGGCACCCCACTCCAGTACTCTTGCCTGGAAAATCCCATGGATGGAGGAGCCTGGTAGGCTGCAGTCCATGGGGTCGCTAAGAGTTGGACAGGACTGAGCAACTTTACTTTTACTAAATTTCCTGCTTGGAGAAGGAAATGGCAACCCACTCCAGTATTCTTGCCTGGAGAATCCCAGGGACGAGAGAGCCTGGTGGGCTGCCGTCTATGGGGTCACACAGACATGTGTGACATGACTGAAGCGACTTAGCAGCAGCAAGACTTGTAGGAATGTATTTCAGGAAGTCCCGTTCAACCACAATGAACTGACAGTTTCTTCTTTGACTCCCAGTATATTTTCACCTAAAAGGAAAACCTGAGGGCAAACCCATAGACCCAACTCAATTTGGAGAACTAAATAAACAAGATCTAGAAATTCAACCCTAATAACACTGATGACCCTTTGGTTTATAAATAAAAGCACAAAATAGGAGGGTAAAAAATGGGGAAACGACCCTGAATTTCAATGCGGCAGAGAAAATAAGCATCAACTGTGCGGAGCAGAGAGAACTGGCTTTGTCTTGGTTAAGTGCAAACTGGAGGGGGTCCTTGCCAAGAGCTTCCTTAGCCAATGGAGTGAGAAAAGTCTGATAAAAGTCCAGTCTCCTGCCCCTACCTGCAGCAGGTAGGGAGAGTATGGAGGTCAGAAGCCACCTGTCCCAGTCTTTGACAACAAGCTACATGTTACCAATTTTTCTTATTTAAAGAAGACTTCCCCACCTCCACCTCCAGCTGAAAAGTAAAAAGTAAAGATTCCTCCAGTTCAAAATTTTATGACTTGATCCTATTTTGCATCAAAGTCATCTGGCTCTACTGTTAGTAATATTAAAAAAAATAGCATATTCTATGTTAACACAACAATATTTTCAATCATGCAGCCTCCCATATACTACTGCATATTAACTCAAATTATGCTCATATTGCTATAAAGGAAATCCTTATTCAAATATTATGATATTCTCTTAGATTAATGAAAGCAATTATATTGTAACATTTTTATATTTCCCATGTGACTTTCCCCTCTGATAGATGGTACCAACATATAATAAATAAACCTTATTCTTCAATATGCAAAAGCATATATGGTCATGCTCACCTTGGCAGTATGCTGGCATTACCTGTCCAAAGCAGGACTTTACCATGGTTTCCAGGAGGGTCTCCAACAGGTAAAATACTGGTTAAGTGACCTTAACATATATCAACTGGAAAGCTTTTCAAGATACCTCTTGGCTGTTTTTTGTTTGTTTGTTTTTAAGAATAGGATGAGAGATCCCTAGCAGCTGAGAACCTCCTGTCAAAGCACAGTAGGCTCAACAGACACACAGGAGGTCTCTCATCCTTTTGGCTTGCTGAAAATTAACATACCATCAGTTTATGAGAATTATAATCCAAACACAGTATCACTAATGAAATAAAACCCAGCATGAAACTGCTTAAACCGCTTACACTAGGCAGTTCCAAGGAAGTAATGTGCAGAATCCAATTAAAAAACCAGTCTTCATCTCGAAGCCAGAAATCAGGGACAAAGTCAAGTTGCACGGAAAGGAGAGGGTCGTAGCAGTTGTCCCAGGAGCGGGTTCTGGTTACAACGGCGCCAGACGCCTGACTGTGGTACGTTTCTTGCTTTTCCCTGCCTGTGCCTTTTCTCTCCCCCCCTCCCCCGCTCCCTCTCTGTTATAACAGAACTTCAGTGAGGACAGGGAACAAGGCTGGTGGGTGTAGCACTAAACATCTGCCACTTAGAACATGGGCATGTGGTAATCACCTAATAAATACAGTGGCAAGTGAATGAATGAGGATCTCCTCCAATCATCCCCCTCTCTACCCTCCTGGCCAGACAACAGCTGGAAGGAAGAGGAGAAATGAAGGTCAGTGCACAGTCTCTTTGGACTTGCCTGGATCAGAGCTATAAGATAAATGGTCAAGAACACCAGACCCTGCCCCTCACACAGACCCGAGGATGGAGGCTACAACCCAGAGATCACTTCCCCAGACAATGATTCCTTAAGACTGTGCGCAAAAAAAAAAAAAAAAAAGACTGTGCTCAAATCCTCAGCTGACTCCATCCATTCCTAGCAGAGCTCACCCATCTGACAACCGAAGGTTTCTATGAATTCCTCTATCTGGTTACAGTTATGAACACTTTTTGTTCTGAAGGCAAAAGAATTTCCCAGCAGGCAAGAGCATCTAGGAAATTAACGAACCAGAATCCAATTACCAGTGAAATCTCGCTTTAGTATAAGGACCAACCTGGGTCCCCACTGTTGGGTTGGGTATCTCAATGGTTGACAAAGCAAAATATGGAATGTTACCAAGAAGGAAAGTGACAGAATTCAAGCAGACTTGTAGAAATGCAAGTTCCTGATCATGCACTGAAATCCATGATTGGCTTAGAATCAAGGCAACTTGTTGTTTACATGTTGCACAATAATACATAAATAGGCATTTAAATCTTTCCTAATTTGTAGGTAGTATTTCATTCTTAGCTTTTAAGCTTGCACTTTAAATATGATTTTCTGTTTTGTTCATCCAATCTCCAAATTGACACCTCCAAATTAAGTCCTCTTTTAAAATGCCTTGGACTCAGCAACATTGCTTGTGGGAGTGAATCCCAAGGAAATAAACCTAAATAGAAAGATGTTTTGGCAGAAAGATGGTTCACGAAACATTCCTTATCCATAAAAATAACTTAAATATTTCAAAGTTGTAAAATAATAAAGAATACTCATCTGGTTGATAAAGTTTATAATTAAAAGTGGATGTTAGGAAGACAAAGCAACAACATGGGAAAAATGCCCGCTGGAGATGAGAGATGAACCACGAGTGAGGAAAGAGGAAGGAAAGGCTTCCAGCAAATGGTGGGACACACAGGTGCAGGACGTACAAGCTTGCAGAGAAGTCAAGATTTGTTCAGGGAGGTGAGAAGCAGACACAAAGGAAGTTGAAAGAAAAATATTAAAAAGACAACATTATAAGGATAGTTATGCGAAAAGATGCCATAAAAAGACAGTGATAAAAAGTGCTGAAAGATGTAAAATAAATAAAAGCTAGGGTCATAAATAAGGGATTAGAGTGTATTGAAAAAAAAACAACAACAACCATGTCGTGAAAGAATTCCAATTTTTTCAGATATAATGTAAACCAGGGAGATTACTTAATCTTTCTGAGGATCAATTTATTCATGCATAAATTTAGGGTGATTATTTCTACCCTCAAATGTTTTCTACCCAAAAATATTGGTTAGACAATGTGTCCTAGCAACAAGAAAAAGGTAATCTGATGCCTGAGAAACATTCAGAAAGATGATGGGCTGTCTGATGGGCATGGGAAGTAGTTATCAGAGGATGCTAGGGATGCCAGGACAGAACAGTTCTGGAAGGGAGGGGTGAGGAGGCAGTGAGGGGGGTGGTAGTTAGAAGTGGCGGCAACAGCTGGGTATTCGCTAGGAATTACCAAATGGTGAACAGAACAAGCTGGAATCAAAATTGCTAGGAGAAATATCAATAACCTCAGATACGCAGCTAGCACCACCATCATGACAGAAAGCGAAGAAGAACTAAAGTGAAAGATGAAAGTGAAAGAGGAGAGTGAAAAAGTTGGCTTAAAGCTCAACATTCAGAAAACTAAGATCATGGCATCTGGTCCCATCACTTCATAGGAAATAGATGGGGAAACAATGGAAACAGTGACAGACTTTATTTTTGGGGGTTCCAAAATCACTGCAGATGGAGACTGCAGCCATGAACTTTCCTCCTTGGAAGGACAGTTACGACCAACCTAGACAGCATATTATAAAGCAGAGACATTACTTTGCCAACAAAGGTCTATCTAGTCAAGGCTATGGTTTTTCCAGTGGTCATGTATGGATATGAGAGTTGGACTATAAAGAAAGCAGAGTGCCAAAGAATTGATGCTTTATAACTGTGGTGTTGGCAAAGACTCTTGAGAGTCCCTTGGACTGCAAGAAGATCCAACCAGTCCATCTTAAAGGAGCTCAGTCCTGGGTGTTCATTGGAAGGACTGATGCTGAAGCTGAAACGCCAATACTTTGGCCACCTGATGTGAAGAGCTGACTCATTGGAGAAGACCCTGATGCTGGGAAAGATTGAAGGCACCTAGAGATGGGAGAGACCCAAGAAGACACAGAAGAGCAAATGCAGCAAGCAGTAAAAAGGTGAGGGGGAGAAAAGAGACACACCTAGAACCAGCTTAGAAAAAGGAGACAGCACACCAGCCTCCAGTTCAGGAGAGAACTGGAGGCGGGACAGACAAAAACAGGTAGTCTGAAATGAGCGAAGGTAAAGGAAACTGACACCATCCGCATCTGCTGACTCGGACGGACATGAGCTCCGTACAAGCCGATCACAGTGGAGGGTCATGTCACCTGCAAGGGAGCACTTGGGGACGCAAGCAGATGCTGAGAACAGTAATAGAAAAACAAAATAAAAAGGTTTATCCTGCAAATATCTATAACCTGCAGTGCCACCTAGCAAAGCAGAGCTGACAGACTAACAGACACACGCCCACTTCCGAAAGGCCAGGGGCACGTCAGGTCCCAGGGAAGGACCGCGAGGCTGGGATTTCAGCCCTGATGGAAACGGTGCCAGTCCCCGCGGGACACCTGCAGAGGATGTGACTCCTCCCGGAAGGGAGAGCGGGGGTCACGGGCACGGTGCGACTACCGTCCACTCAGATCTGAATCTTCCGTCCAGTGAGCAAGGTGGCAAACTTCATCCACATTGAGAAGTAAGGAGAAAAAGCAACACCTCTGAAACAACAGGATGGAGACTTCAGTGTGTTTCCTGCACAGTAAAACCCGGGAGCATGTGAGGGCCTGCTGCATTATTATTAATGCACTGGAGAAGTTCTGAGGTTATCGACAGCAGCCTTTCCCTCAAGTACGAGAGTGGCTTTGAGCCTCTTCATTTTCCAGCAGATGGAACAGTGAGATGGTCCAGCCCAGAGGCTGAAAGGCAAGGTTGCCAAGAACAGGTACACGGATAACTGAATCACTGCACTGTACAGCAGAAATTAAGACAACACTGTAAATCAACTACACTTCAATTAAAAAGTAAAACTTTTTTGAAGACAACCTGCCAACCTCTAAATAAAGGGAATATTTTTAAGTGAATAGAGAAGGAAATAACGTTTATGTCACAAACATTAATAGGTGCAGGCATTTGATAATTTTCAAAATCATACAGTTGCTGAAATTTAAGAAAGCATAAAAGTAAAATGTTTTCTCTTATTAAAATATTTACTTTAATCCCCATTGAAATAGTCATTTGTCACAGGCAGATTCTCTTCTTTAAAAAAAGAAAAGATTAAAGGAGAAATGCCAACATTATGCACCAAGATATTTTAAAAATAGATACATTTGGGGACAGACTGACTAATTACCAGTACCACCTAAATATTTCAGAACAATTTCTCCTATTTTAGGTCAAGGAACCTAAAAAACAAAAAGTTTGGATGAAAGGAAAATGTAATCCGAACCTTCTGACTTGACAACATGTGAAAAGTCTCAGCCCAGGACTCCGTTTATTCTTGATGTAATCTCTGAAAGCATAAACCGTCAAGGAATCCAAATATACATTTTAAGAAGGTAGCCAGCGTAAGCTTTGTTTGGATTTCCAGTGCCTTGTCCTCCACACTTTCAACAATTAGGAAGTACTTTCTTCTTAGGATTACGGTTTACGTGTCTGTATTTGGTTGCGCTTGGTCCTCGCTGCGTGCAGCCTGTCTCCAGTTGCAGCGACTGGGGGCTCCTCTCCGGCTGCCCGCTGTGGGGCTTCTCTGGTCGCAGAGCAGCGGCTCTAGGCGGGCACCTAAGCTCAGTAGTTGTGGACATGCAGGCCTAGTTGCCCAGGGCGTGTGGGATCTTCCCAGACCAGGGGCTGAACTCATGTCTCCTGCATTGGCAGGTGGATTCTTCACCACTGAACCACCAGCAAAGGCTCAATAAATACTATCATGAACAGATGAAATGACTTCCAGATGGCACCTCCTGGGCACCACACTCTCTGAATGAGAAACACCGCTCTGCCACATTTCCTCTAAGTAGCAAGAGGCCTTCCCTAAAAGCTGGGGACGCTTCTGAAGCCAGGCGCTAAACTCCCTTCTGCTTGCCCTTGCTATCCTGTCTGTTCCATTCACTTTCAGATTGGCTCCAGGGGCTCCTTAAATGTTCTGACCAAATATTTACTTCTGTGTGGAGTTCGGCAGAAGAGCTCACAGAAGCTCCTTTCAAACGTGGTCTTTAAAGAGTCAATGGAACAAATGACACCTTGACAAACAGGTTCCAGTAGCTCAGGCGGGACTCCAGTGGGGGTTCCTGGGCTCTGCGTCCCCTGAGGCAGCCAGGACCTGGCCTAACACACGCCTTCTAGACGACAATGGCATTCCTGAACTCTGCAGCTGGCCCCCAGGGACCTGGGGTCCTCAGGGCCATCCCCGGAGCTCGTCTTATTGTCACAGCTGAGATTCAGCTCACAGGAAGCTGAGTCTCCAAGAGTCTACATTTCAGATGCAAAGGTGCAGTCAGATAACTCAGCAGCAGAAACACCGCTGAATATTCAGAGCCACATTTGAATGGAAGAGGTGCAGTTCCTGGAAGGTACAGGGTAATAAAAGGGAAATCTTGCTCTGCTGCTCAGGTTATTTAGATGTTTTTGCAATTGTCTTCTGGGGGGTTTTGTTTGTTTGTGTTTGCAAAGAAAAAAAAAATCAAAACTGGATTTTGACTACTTTGAAAATGTCTACAAATCATCTTATGTGTAGGTAAGGTTTTTCTGCCTTTATATTCTTTAGCTCAGTATAATTTATCTTGAAATCAACCTTGTGGAAGCATATTTTAAGCCTCTGAATGAGATCTGGATACAAAAAATGCCCATCAGTCAAAGAGGATTATCAAAGCCATCCTGTCTATTTCAGGGTCTAAAAAAACAAGGCAGAGCTATTTGTTCACAATCCATCATTATTCGTACCTGCTAGCAGGAACTCAAGATAAACAGGGTACAGAATTGAGTTGAAAATTCTGTTCTAAATTGCCTTGGTTTGATGCTCTGGGCGCCCAGGAGAGCTGGAAGCTCAAGAGAGACAGAGGAGAGTGCCAAGGTTCAGGTCCCAGGATGTCTCCGTCATATAGAAGGGGTGTTTGTACATTAAATGACCCTGTAAATTTAAGTCTGGATTAGGAAAAGAGAAGGGAGATGAGTCTGAGGAGGGATCACAGGGGCTATGTCTGTTTCACGATTACTTTGCAGACTTTTACAGCTTAAGAAGAATGGGGAAGTCTCAATGCCTAAGGATGAATATGCCTAAAAGAGATGTTGACCCAGCACTCTAACCCCAGGTGCATAACCTGGAGAATCTTTCAAACAGGTGTGCCTGGAGATGGTGAGATGGATAATCCTTTTTTTTTTCTTTTTGAGATTTATTTATTTGTTTGACTGTGCTGGGTCTTCGTTGTAGCACACAGGATCTCAGTTGTGGTATGTGGGATCTAGTTTCCTGACCGGGGATCGAACCTGAGCCCCTTGCATTGGGAGTTCAGAGTCTTAACCATATGTATCCAAGCGTGAAGAAGGGATAACTCAGTCATAGCTATTCCCACAGTGGGAATAGTACGCAGTGAAGAACGGGAATGAACCAGAGATGCACCCATCAACATGGATAGATTACAAAACCACAATGTGGAAAGTAAAAAGCTGTCACAGAAGAATATATACTGAATGATTCAAGAACTAAAGCAGGCCAAACATAAGAAAATACTTTTAAGGGATACATAAATGTGTGATGAAATTATACAGAAGAACAAAAGGATAACCCAAAAGTCTGGCTAAAGATTACACCAGAAAATGGTAGAGGGACAGACTTGAGGGCCAAGGGAACATCTAAGGACCCTGAGCTGGAAATGGCATCGAAGCTCACATTAATATTTTTTAAGCTCTGCACACTCACTGCATCGACTCACTTGAATGCATGCATCTGTCATGTTCTTCATCTAGAATCCGACTAGCTGTTTACAATGCTTTTTCCCAAACACCTAACTTCCAAGTGCTGTCTTAAAATAATTCTTCCAGGACTTCCCTGGTAGTACAGAAGGTAGGAATTCGCCTGCCAATGCAGGGAGTCAATCCTTGGTCCAGGAGGATTCCACATGCCACGGAGCAACTAAAGCCCATGCACCACATCTACTGACCTGCACTCTCGAGCCCTCAAGGAGCCTGTGGGCTCCAGGGCCTGCGAGCCACACCACTGAGTCGGCATGTTGCAGCTCCCGAAGCCCACGCTCCTAGAGGCTGTGCTCCACAATAAGAGACGCCACTGCAATGAGAATCCCGTGTACCAGTGAGCAGTCCCTGCTCACTGCAAGCCCTCATGCAACAGCAAAGACCCAGCACAACCAAAGATAAACACTAATAAGGTAATCAATTAGAGAAACTCTTCCACCAGGAAGAGCAAACACAAATGTATTTGCAGCAAAGATAATTAGTATTAATAAATTTGTTCTAAAAAAATTTGGGGAGACATTATATAGCCTTCAGTTTAAAGCAGATGAGGAACATATAAAGACTATTCTGATAAAATAAAACAAAACACTTAGATCTGCATCTGCGGACTGAAGGAACGCCCATGTTACATTGTCAGACGAAAAAAGGCAATTTGACCAAACAACATAGTCTTAACTTAAGATTCTGGGGAAATTTTGCTCCTTGGTCTTTACCCAAAGAAGTTGAAAACCTGGCTTCCCAGGTGGTGCTAGTGGTAAAGAATCTGCCTGCCAATGCTGGAGATGCAAGAGACGTGGGTTCGATCCCTGGGTCAGAAAGATCCCCCTGGAGTAGGAAATGGCACCCCACTCCAGTATTCTTGCCTGGAAAATTCCGTGGGCAGAGGAAACAAGCAGGCTACAGTCCATGGGGCCACAATGAGTTGGATGCAGCTAAGCACACACATAGTTGAAAACTGAGGTCCACATCAAAACCTGCACACAGACGGGAAGGAGCTTCACTCACAAAAGCCAGAACACTGACGCAAGAGGACGCCGTTCAGCAGGTGAATGCTTTAGAAAACTGTGGTGCCTCCAGACAATAGAATGTAATTCAGCAGTTTGGACAAAAAAAAAGAGCTATCACACCATGAAAAGACGTCAAGGAGCCCTGAATGCATGTGACTAAGTGAAAGAAGGCTCATAATTACGATTCCAACTATCTGACCCTCATGCGTCCCTGGCGGCTCAGCTGGCAGAGAATCCGTCTGCAATGTGGGAGAGACCCGGGTTCAATCCCTGGGTTGGGAAGATCCGCTGGAGAAGGTAAAGGCTACCCACTCCAGTATTCTGGCCTGTGTAGTCCATGGGGTCACAAAGAGTCAGACACAGCCAAGCGACTTTCACTTTCACTTTCATCTGACCCTCTGGAAAAAGCAAAATTATGGGGCCAGTAAAAAGATCGATAGTTGTCAGGGGTTCAAATCTCAGGCAGGGATGAATAGCCAAGGCACACAAGACTTTCAGGGCAGCGAAATAATTCTATGTGATGATATAACGGTGCGTATGTGTCATTACACTTTTGTGCAAACTCACAGAATGGAAAATACGTGGGCATGTTGACAGTGGAGGTTCTGTGCATGTGTAAGACCTGGGAGTTTTCTGGAAACCTCTGTACTTTTCCCTCAGTGTTAATGCGAACCTAAAGCTGTTCTTAAAAAAAATCAATGAAGGGTACAGATATGATCATTCTACTTCATAAAAACACACACAAACAAATAACACATCCCCCTGTACTCCTCCCGACAATAACCTGAGCTTACATGTGTAAAGAAAATATGTATGTATATTTAAAAATTGACTAGGTACTTATGAACCAGAAGAAAACCATGCAAAGATACACACCGGGCTGTCAACATTTTGAGTGACAGTGGAAGATGGGAAGGGGGACCGAGGAGAGAAGATTAGATTTGACTTTGTACATCCTTTCATTGTATTTTTCACTCATTACCAAAAAAACATTACTTATTGCTAAAAATGAAAAAAAAAAAAAAGGAGTTTGGGACTTCTTCTCCAAGCAAAAAGACTTCTCCAAAGTTAAACTTCAGAAGCAGGAAATCATCATGGAAGTCAGGTATGGAAAATCAGCCTCAAAGTAAATGCGATATATGTTCTCCATCCTTTGGTGCACAGGGTGGAGTGTGGGGAATTAAAGTACTGACAAAACAAGTCACCTAGCTAGCAAGGACTCTCAAGGACCTTCACAGAGAAACCTCCATCACAGAGGGCACATAATAGGGAAAAAAAAAGAAAAAAAGTAAAGTCATCATTGAGAGGAAAAAAAGTCCACACAAATACCAGAAACACACATAAATGGAACGAGAGCTTCTGAATTACTGGGCAACAAGGTACGTCCACAGGGAAAGGCTTAACTTACCTGGGGAAATCTGAAAGCACAAAGAGAAAATGAAGTAAGGACTCTGGAAGGAAGAAGTCCAGTCCTCAACAGCGCAAGTGCCTGGCTTAGAACCTTAAACCCTTTTCACCTTTTCCTGGAAACCCATTTTCAAATTCTATATGGATTATATCACAGGCTCACATATATTTCTTCAAGCACACCTGTGTACAAAATAACTTATAAAAATAAAGTCTCACTTTCCTTGAAATACAGCCAGTGTTGTCACAGAGTGGCCACATGTACGTTTGCTTCAGAAAACATTTCTTATGAGTGCAAAGAACAAAAGAGTTCTTGAAATCATCTCACACTCAGTCTTAAGCAGATACATTTTTGGAGGCCAGGAAGCAGACAACTGAGAAATCGGTGGGCTGGAGTTAAATAATCCTTCTTCTATTAGGATATTATCTTCCGAGTCCTTGAAAAAATGCACATACAAAAAAATGAGCCACTCACTAGAGGTGAGTATTTTTAAAAATATAAAACAGATAAAATAGAGCTTTACAAATCGCCAAGATGAAACCAGTTTTAAACAATTTTGCAGTATGAGCTTATTCTCCAAATAGATGACTCCTTAAAGGAAAAATATTCTCAAAAGTAACTCATAGACTTCCCTGGTGGCCCAGTGGCTAAGACTCTGTGCTCCCAGAGTGCAGAGGGCCTGGGTTTGATCCCTAGGCCGGGAACCAGATGCCACATGGAGCAACCAGGAGCTCACACGCCCCAGCTAAAGTTCCGAAATGCCACAACAAAGATCTAAGATCCCCAGGTGCTCCAGTGAAGACCCAGTGCAGCCTAACAAAATAGGTCTTTTTTAAAAGTAAATTTAATATGGTTTGCAGGTTCAAATCTCTTTGCTTTTTCTTTCTTACTTTTTAAATTATGAAAATATGCTAACAAATTTAAAGGAAGCTTGGAAAATACAAAGTTACATATAGTGCCACTATATATTACAATTATTTAAGATTTTTAGTTGGCGTTTCATATGTGTTTCGAATGAGCAGCCATGTTTAAAAACAACTGGACTGTATGTGATCTTTAATACCTAGTTTATTTCACATTTTCTGTTTCATATTCAGGGCTCCTATTTCATTTAGTTTATGTTTTCCAATTTCTCTGCCTCTTTTTTTTATGTTCTTTCTCAAGACTTTATCAAGCATAGTAGAAAAGCTTTTGTATACATATAAATATATAAATAGTATGTACAATATAACTTAAGTCTTTTTAAATGATGCTACTTCCAAACTTTAGAATCACGGCACATCTACAGTGCTTTGGAATATGCAGCAGACTTGATAACAAGGACAGGAAATGACCTGCAAGATTTACATCCACATAAAAGAGGCGAAGCTTCGGAGTCAGGACAGGGCGAGAGTTCATAAGAATTGCCCGTACCTGGGGGCACATCCCCGTTAGGGTTCCTGGCCTGACTCAGGGGATGGCTGCAGGTGAACCCCCTGAGATGCCATCTTCCTTTTTACCAACTACATGTATTATTTCTGAATATCTTTTTATAAAAATGATGGTGCCTGAATTTTTCTTATTTGACCAATCATCTAACCTATCATTTCAACCAGAAAAAAATAAAAATCACGGTATAAAAACCCATTAAGAAAAGCTGTTAAATGTCAGAAGCAAATATGACAATCATAAAAAGCACAGAGGATTTTTAGGGCAGTAAAAGTATTCAGCAGGACCCTATCATGATGGATATGTGTCATTACCCACGTGTCCAAACCCACAGAACACACAACGCGGAGCTCTGACTGAGGTATCTATGGACTCTGGGTGATCGTGGTGTGCCAGATAAGTGATCAGCTGTAACGAATGCCCCCTCCAGTGGGGGTGTTGATAGTGGGAGGGAAGAGCGTTCTGGATGTGAGAGGGCAGGGGGTGAATGAGAAATCTCTGTATTCCCCTTGACTGTAATGAACCAAAGCTGCCCTTAAAAAAAAAATTGGGGGAAAAAAATATTCAGTACTGAAAGCCGTTACGTGTCAGAAACAAATTTGCCAATAATAAAAAGCTCACAGACAACGATTTTTCTAAGGAGCACCTGATGCTGGTCAGATCATATCTCAAGACCCCAGATTCACAAACAGGGCCAATCCACCCTCCCTCGTAACGGCAGAGGCTGGCTTGCTTCTCGGTTGCTCAGTCGTGTGCGGCCCTTTATCACCGCATGGACTGCAGTGCACCAGGCTTCCCTGTCCTTCACCATCTCCCGGAGTTTGCTCAAACTCATGTTCACTGAGTCAGTGATGCCATCCAACCATCTCACCCTCTGTCATCCCCTTCTGCCTTCAATCTTTCCCAGCATCAGGGTCTGGCTTGGTGAAGGTCAATAAATAAGTTTTGGGGGTCGCCTGAGCAGGAGCATTTCTCCCCCAGAGGCGTCTGACAGTATCAGCCTGGCACCCGAGACTATTAACCCGCTGAGTCAATTAGAGAAATGCCCTTCCTCACAGAGGAGACAGACAAACCCCATCTGCCCGGTACCTGCACTAGGCGTTCCCTGGCTACGCTGCTGTGACGGGCGTGCAGGACTGGACAGTCCAGCTGGAACTCAGAAAAGCATGCCAAGAGCCGCTGGTTGTAATGCATTAAGTCATGAAGCCCTGGTCACATTTAGCAGCCAGCACCAAGGATACTCTGAGCTTTCATCTCCCTCTTTGAAAGAAACGCTGTCCTGCCTACAGGAATGCAGCAGAGGGAGAGCCTTTGCCTTAGGCTTTCAGCTGCATGTGCTGAGGAATCCTTGGGAAGGGAAACAGAGAGAGAGAGGGACCAGCAGAGGTCATCCTGCTCCCAACCTGGACCCGCAGCTGCTGCTGCGAGGGAGGGGCAGGGCAGAGCGCCTGGCCGGGCACCCGCTCCCAACCTGGACCCGCAGCTGGCTGCTGCGAGGGAGGGGCAGGGCAGAGCGCCTGGCCGGGCACCCGCTCCCAACCTGGACCCGCAGCTGCTGCTGCGAGGGAGGGGCAGGGCAGAGCGCCTGGCCGGGCACCCGCTCCCAACCTGGACCCGCAGCTGGCTGCTGCGAGGGAGGGGCAGGGCAGAGCGCCTGGCCGGGCACCCGCTCCCAACCTGGACCCGCAGCTGCTGCTGCGAGGGAGGGGCAGGGCAGAGCGCCTGGCCGGGCACCCGCTCCCAACCTGGACCCAGGGAGGGGCAGGGCAGAGCGCCTGGCCGGACACCCGCTCCCAACCTGGACCCGCAGCTGGCTGCTGCGAGGGAGGGGCAGGGCAGAGCGCCTGGCCGGGCACCCGCTCCCAACCTGGACCCGCAGCTGCTGCTGCGAGGGAGGGGCAGGGCAGAGCGCCTGGCCGGGCACCCGCTCCCAACCTGGACCCGCAGCTGCTGCTGCGAGGGCCCGTGCGAGGGAGGGGCAGGGCAGAGCGCCTGGCCGGGCACCCGCTCCCAACCTGGACCCGCAGCTGCTGCTGCGAGGGAGGGGCAGGGCAGAGCGCCTGGCCGGGCACCCACAGGTGGCAGCCTGTGCCAGTCACGTCGAGAGGGATGTGAGGACATCCCACTGGCAACCCGGGCCAGACCAGAGAATTCATGGCCGAGAAAGCTGAAGAGGAGGGCCCGAGAAACCGCCTGAATGAGCTCCTGGTGGGTCGGCATTTCTGGATCCTGGGCTCAGTCTGGGAGACCGTCCCAGGAATCCCAGGAAGTTCCCTTCTGACTTGAGCATCTGATGGTGCTCGGTCCCCCATCCTTCAGAATCGATTCTCCGGGAGCCGCCCACTTTACAGGGGGCTCTAATGCCTCACTCCGCCTCCTTGGCGCTCCAAGGCTTGCAGGGGAGTCGTTTGCAGAGGGGAGAAGCAGCCCTTTTTCCCGGGACGAGCACGGGGACCATGTTACGGGCGCCCAGAGCACGTGTTGATGGGAGCGGAATGCAGTCTTTATGGCAGTTTCTATAGGTAATGGGACAATAACCACCAAATTTAAGACTTCATAAAAATTTTCATTCTCACTGTGAGGGAACCAAGGGACTGAGATAGAAATCTTTCTTTTTTTCCCCTGATTTGGGGGGGGTGGGGAAGCCCTGGCAGAGCCTGGTAATGTGTCTGAGTGACTATGAAGCAGGAATGATGACTTATGCCAGCTGCACAGAGGCCAAGCTGAGGATTTCCTTAAGCCAAGTCTCCACGTCCTTGGAAAACAGCGCAGAGGACGCTGAGACCCTTGCGGCCCCGCTGGGGTGAACGAACATGAAAGGGAGAGGTCAGAGGAACCGGAGCCCAGCTGAATTCGAGGGTTAAGGGGCTCTGCGTTATCTGGGTGCCCTGCTCACGGGAGGCTTCCCAGGTGGCCTTAGTTGGAAAGAATCCACCTGCAATGCAGGACACACAGGAGACCTGGGTTTGATCCCTGGGTCGGGAAGATTCCCCTGGAGGAGGAAATGGCCACCCACTCCAGTATCCTTGCCTGGAGAATCCCAGGGGCAGAGGAGCCTGGCAGGCTACAGTCCATGGGGTCACAGCGAGTCGGGCACGACTGAGCAGCTACGCACACCTTGAACTGGAGCCACGCCACTACTGAAGGTGGCTTTAGGCGCAAGTGCCAAGAGCAGAAGGGGCATTTCCGTATTTAACTGCAGTCGCGATCCCTAGGTCTCTCTGAAGTTCTTTCGGTAAATTCTACTCGTAACAGTTGCCGTGGTTGTGGAATGTATTTATTTTTACAACTTATTGGATGAAGTGCTTCTTGGTGTGAATCAACCTCTTGTACCTTGACTACTTTTCTATTTTCCAAATCCATCATTTTATTTTTTTTAAATATTCATTTATATGTTTTTATTATTTATTTGGCTGCATTGGGTCTTAGTTGCCACATGCAGGGATCTTTATTGCGGCACGCAGGCTCTTTGTTGCTAAAGCCCAGGGTCAGCTCTCTAGCTGGGGCAAGCAGGCTTAGTTGCCCCGGGACATGTGGGATCCCAATTCCCTGACCAGGGATCAAACCCAGATCCCCTGCATTGGAAGGGGGATTCTTAACTGCCAGATCACCAGAGAAGTCCCTCAAATCCATCATTTTAAAAGGCAGCTCCAACTACGGGGAAGGGAAGAATGGGTTAAGGACTCCTTGTAAGCATCCCCTCTCTCCGGTGATGTATGACATGAGGTGCTGGATTCTCAGTTCTGACAATGAGGATGCGAGTCACCCTCCCCTCAGGTCCAGGCGAGTCATGGACAGCACCCAGTCACCAAAGACTCCATGGCCTCAAAGCCATCCCAAGCCTCCGCTGTCCCCAGAGCTCCAACTCATCCCTGCTCCTTTCTTCAACCTTCAAGAAACTCTTGAGTATGATTTTCCCACAAAGAATGACCTCAGATTTTGCCTTCTTTTACGAACACCCAGATCAGGCCCTGGGACACACACATACAAAACACACACTTGCTTGCACTTTTCTTCTTCAATTCCAAAGGCAAGGTCGACCTTCTCCTGACCTCTATGTGTTAAACATTCTGATTCATCAAGTGAAACCTTAGTATAAAAATGAAAACTGGTTCTCAAAGCTGCCACTCTTTGTCAGCTGAAGGAGAGTATAAAACCAAAGAATTGCCTCTGGATATTCACAGGAATTTCAGCGCTTCCACGAGTTATGCAGTTAGAAAATAAATTCAAAGTTGTTTCCTTTGGTTAAACACACTTGAGAGAAATGCTGTGTACATAGGTTAAGATCCTCACTGCTAGGAAAACACATGGCTGTTGACAGAGAAAGATTATGTTACCTTCAACTTGCTAAATTACAGTACAATGCACAATGATCTAATTTTAATTAATAAAGGAGCACCATAGTTCTACACAAAACACAGTTGCTATACAAAATTAAATTTTAAAAGTTTACCGAATGTCTTTAGAGATTATCACAAAGTACTAACAGATGATATAATACTGACAAATCTTAAAGTGAGGTGACAATACACAATGAAGTGTACTGAATTCAATGATAACTATGTCACATTTTTGACATGTTAAAAAAATGATCAGAGAACAGGAAATCTCTGCTCCCTGGAATATTCAAATCTAAAGAATTAAGGATAACATTAGTAAGGATATTTGACTGATTATTAACCCTTACTTTTATTAAAAAATCCATGTGAAACTAATACTTAATCATTTTTCATATGGTTACAAAGACCAATTACAGAAGCTTAACCATTTATCTCCATCCTAAAGGAAATCAACCCTGAATATTCGCTGGAAGGACTGATGCTGAAGCGGAAGCTCCAAAACCAAAGCCTCCTTATGCAAAAAGCCAACTCATTGGAAAAGACCCTGATGCTGGGAAAAACTGAAGGCGAAAGGAGAATGGAGTGGCAGAGGATGAGATGGTTAGGTAGCGTCAGCAACTCAATGGGCATGAATTTGAGCAAACTCTGGGAGATAACAGAGGACAGGGGAGCCTGGCGTGCTGCAGTCCGTGGGTCGCAAAGAGACAGGACAGAGTGGCTGAACAACGACAACTACTACTTGTCTCAACTCTTCGGGAACTACTGAAACAAAAGACATCTCACGCAGCCACATAGCAGCTCCAGTATTAAAAGCCTGCAACAAACATATTCCATTTGGTTTCCTGAAGCGCCTAGATAAATCAGCCACAGATGAAAATCCGATAGTATCTGTCCAGCATTGTCTTGAGTTACAGTGTTCCCTCCAGGGGTGTGGAAGTTCAAAGGCAGCAGACTCACACACACGCTTTCCCATGGAAGAGATGACTGAATTTTCATTCCAATATCTACAGTATGCTCAGAGACGACAAAGCAAAATCCTTCTGGAACACAAAGACGAAAATGTTGCCATTCCCAGTTTTGTGTGTTTAGTCTTTGTTTTTTTTCCGAGAATGTGAATCTTGAGGCATGCAACTATTGTCTGCTGCTCAAACGCTAAGAGATAAACTGCTCCATCATCCTATCCTTGACAGGAAAGGACACACTGACTTAACTGTGCACGAATCTCAGAGGAAGCAGTATTACCTAGAATCTAGCGCAAGAGAGAAGCAAAAAGGAAAAAAAAAAACCACTGCTTCATGTGATGAGTCTAATGCTTTATTAACTCATCTTTAAAACGTGGGCCTAAATAAGGCATCAAAGTTCTTCAGAACTACCTATGCTATGTATCAGAGGTCAGAAAACTATAGCCTGTGGACCAGATCTGGCCCACTTCCTGCTTTTATAAATAAAGTTTTATTGGAACTCAGTCATGTCTATTTGTTTACCTATTATCTGCATCTACCTTTCTGCTTCACCAGCAGAGATGAGTTTTTACAACACAGATTGAATGACCCCCAAAGTCAAAACTATGTATCATGTAACTCTAAGAAAAACTCTATCCCCCTCTGCTCTAAAGTATTCTTTCACTTAACAATTAGGTAATAAAGTCACTTTCCTGCTAAGGGAACCCCCAAATGTGATAATCATCCATATTCTCAACATGTATAAGAACAAATGATGTTCTGCTTTCCTGGGGAGAAGGGGACAGTACTTTCAAGCCTACATAACGTTTATTGGTCATTCAGGTACAAGTCGAAAACAAATACTAATATCTATATTTTGTCTCACTGGAAGTTGTTCCCTGATATTTCTGGAGAAGATTCCTGATCACCTACAACTTCTTAATTGTGGTTTTCATGTAAGATTCCAGACCTAGCCAGTCACCTGTGTTCACCCCTCTGTGCTTCCCCCCTCACCCGACATGGTGCTGATAACCATGACCTATGTTCATGGAGCCTTTAGGAAGCTTAAAGTTCTAATAATGAAAGCTCTAGAACTATGAGCCAATGGGCACACAGTGAGTTAACTCAACGAAGATGAGAGAATGAGAGTGGTGGTGTTTTCTCTTTTCCCAGGAAGGCCCAGGATGCAGTAACAGTTAACGAAGGAAAGATGTCGCCCGAAACTGACTACCCTTTATGGAGAAAAGAACCTGATACGCCAAGACCTGTCATTCATCGAAAGTAAATTAGAATATATTTAAATGAAACATTAATAAGCCAATTCACCTATTTATATTAGGGAGAGGAGAGTGTTGGTTATCTTAAAAACAGGAACAAACTCAACTGGTCAAGGCCGGTGAAGCGTTAAGAACATCTTGCTGTACTGTGCTAAGTCGATTCAGTCGTGTCCGACTCTGTGTGAACCCATGGGCTGCAGGCCGCCAGGCTCCTCCGTCCGTGGGATTCTCCAGACAAGAATACCGGAGTGGACTGCCATTTCCTCCTCCAGGGGATCTTCCCGACCCAGGGATCGAAACCACATCCCTTGCATCCCCTGCATTGCAGGCGGATTCTTCACCGCTGAGCCACTGGGAAAGCCCCTAAGAACCCCTTCGTGCATGCCAATTTACCCTAACTCTGAAAGGTGGTGCAGGCAGAAGGAGAACCTTCCAAGGTGCTACACAAGTAGCCCTGCAGTTTATATTCCACTTGCTGGTACTTCCTAACACTGTGGAAAAGATGAGATAAGAGAAAACATGGAAAGCACCCAGCAAAACACAGGGTCCTCTGGGAGACAAGTCTGCCTATTGGTTTAGCTCTGGTTTCTACTGAGTTCATGTCATCTTTTACTCTGGTAAAGACAGGGTCAAGGGCAATTTTAGCGAACCAAGAACACTCACGTTTCGCTCTGATAACCCAAATCTGCTCACTATCCTACTCTGGGAACAGGTACAGACGCCCACCACAAGCAATTTCAGAAGTTTCCAGGGTATATACATGCATTCATATGTGTATATAAACAAGAATGTATGGTAGATGATACTTGAGACAAAAGGTGGAGTCCGGCAAAGTCACATATTAAGAAATTTTGACAACCTGAATCCAAGTGCATAAGAGACAGTGGTTATTTGAAGGCAGGCTTCATCAAAATGAGCCTTTGATAAAGTGAAAGCTATCAGTTTACCTGTTGCCAAGACACCCTTTCATATAAGGAGTTTGTTTAAAGTGGGCTACACCCACGGATGAATAACTTTTAAAATATTGATTCTGTTCTATATTCAAAGGTGGAGATTATGCATGCTTGTCAAGAAATAAAGAGTAAAGAAATCTATGGGAGATCTTTGCATTTTACATGGTATACAGATATTATACTGTGCTTTCCTGGAGCTTATTTAAATTTCATGGCAAATATCAGCCACGTTTCAACACTTACCATAGTATGCATCACACCTTAAGCTGATTTCAGTACAGCAATGTTTTTAAAATGTCCTTTGAGGACTAACAAAGTATCCTTGGCCATCAGAAAAGCCAAGAATTCAACAAAGAACTCTAAACATGCCTAACGTACAAAAGGAACACATTCTTTGTAAATCCACACACTCTGGGCCATGGGCGTCTGTCTCAGTCCACTTATTCGACCAGGAGGAGATGGTAACCACACTGTGATGTGGTTTTAATCTGCTTATTTTCTTATGAGAGATTGTCTAAAATATCAAATCAAATTCACACAATTCGCCCACAACCGCAGAGCCCGAAAACAGAATTCCCAGGGCTGAGACCCAAAATTTGACATCAGAACCCTCATTCCTAGTCCACAATGGAGCTGGGAGCAGAGAAACCTCCAGAAGTGAAAATGCTAATTAACACCCAGGGACCAAAAAGGAAAGAGCCAATAGCTGATGAACCTGAAGGTGAAGATGTCAACTCTACTATTTTCATGGTGTGAATGAATCACAATGCTTATTTTAAGGGACTCAGAAGTATCATCAGCATTTTCATGTGACAATATTTACTCCACTGGAGAGAGGAGGCAGAAGATACCATTAAAACAAATTTCTTCATTTTCATGTTCGGATTCAGTAAACAAAATAAATCATCAGTGAATTTCATCTTCCACTAGAAATTTAGGGCACAATGCTCATAGCCCAGGACAGCCTCATGAAAGGACAATTTTACATTTGCTCCTGCTGATCAAATGGAACAAGGTGAGCCACATTCAGATGGGGAGAGATCTGGAGCATGAGATGGGCCGGGAGGGGACAAATCACAACTGATGAGGACACACTGAACTGAGGCCAAGAGAGGGCATTTGCGGTCTCAGCTATCAGTGTCGAGAAGCCTCACCCACTGCTGAAACGCCAAGCCTCAGTGAACATTTCCAACATTTAACAAACTCCGAAACATTAGATGCTGGGGGGATTGGGTCCATGATGGGAACACACATAGAAATGAGTTCAGATTTCCTTAAAACTTGACACTGAGTAACAGATCTCTCTACTAATGGTCTTCCATCTTTTTGGTGAAACTTCAGTGAATTTCCAAATTCACGTCTCAGTTTTATTTTTTTAAAAAGAGGCTGATTTTCAAGTTGTTTCCTTTAAGCCTCTGAAACAGCTAATGAACACCAGTAAGAAAGAGCTTTGTACAATTTGCCTTCCTGCCTTTCCAGATGGTTGAGTGGTAAAGAATCTGCCTGTCAAGCAGGAGACATGGGTTCAATCCCTGGGTCAGCAATATCCCCTGAAGAAGGAAATAGCAACCCACTCCTGTGTTCTTACCTGTGAAATCCCATGGACAGGGGAGCCTGGTGGGCTACAGTCCATGGGGTCGCAAAAGAGTCAGACAACTGAGTGACTGAACAGCAACAGCAGCAGCTGGAAGGAAATGCATGTTCTGGCAAATTTACAGTCACCAGCGGGATGGAAGGGGGAAGGGATATCTAGAGATTTGGGGAGGGACATGTACACACTGCTATATTTTAAACGGGTAACCCAACAAGGACCTACTGTACGGCACAGTGAACTCTGCTCAATGTTACATGGCAGCCTGGATGGGAGGGGACTTTGGGGGAGAATGGATACATGTATGTATATGTGTGGCTGAGTCCCTTTGCCGCCCACCTGAAACCAGCACAACCTTGTTAAGCAGCTGAGCTGTTTAGCCGCTAAGTCCTGTCTGACACTTCTTCATCCCATGGACTGCAGCCCTCAAGCCTCCTCTGTCTATGGGATTTCCCAGGCAAGGATACTGGAGTAGGCTGCCACTTCCTTCTCCAAAGAATCTTCCAGACCCACAGATCAAACCCACATCTCCTGCATCGGCAGGTGGATTCTTTACTACTAAACCACTTGGGAAGCCTAATAATCAGCTATACTCCAATATAAAAGAAAAAGTTTAAAAAACAGAAGAAATGCATGAGCTAGGATATGAAGACCCCTCCCCTCTTCTGAGCTCAGAGGCCTGGGGGCAGGAAGGGAACCCACCGGGGAGCCGTGGTCAGTGGTGCAGGGACTGCTCTCAGCCTTAATCCTCTGCACGGGATTCCCACCATACGCTCTTTAACCTACCACACTAGGTTCTGTATCAGTATTCAAAAAAAAAAAAAATTAGAAAAAAGAGAACCCTAAACAGCATGTATAAGTAAAATGTCTTTCTTCTGTTTAAATCCTGCAGGAAGTTTAATTTGTATAAGAAATACATCCAGGTTATGTTTTCAGGTATTGCTTTAACGTTAAAGGTGCACTAGTATTAACAGATGTGAACCTTAGAAGCCTTAGAAAGGCTTCCAAGGCCAGCGCATGTCTAGAGTCTTACCGCCGCTCCAGAATGTGCCAAAACCCAAATTAGGCAAATTGGAAATGGGGAGCTCTGCAATCCGACAGCGCAGTGGAATTAAAGTAATGGCCTATTTAATTCTCCAAGGATTCGGCAAAATGAAACAGAGAAACGTTGGTGAAAAACACGGGACTGAAAGTCTGTGTGTGACCTTAGAGGTCACCCAACAGAAACAGACAGGCTTTTAAAAATTCTGTCCTCTTCCCACTTGGAGTTTGGCATGAAGGAGCAAAATGCTTGCTTTCCCACGGATGGCAGCTGGCTACCACATCACCCGTGATCCACCTTACTAAGCAAATAGATCCAGAAGATCATCATAATGCAGCGTCAGGACGCTTAGCCTTAGAAGAGTCTGAGATGGTCTTTAGTGATATATACAGAACATGCATGCTGTGATGGATCCTTCTAATAACCGGTATCCAACAAGGAAAACATGGGTTAAGATCATTGAAGTTACATTGGACAAGCATAATGTACCATCCAAATTTGAGATGGTTATGGTGTATTGCTGTTTCTGAGACTGTTTTTACTCCAAAGTATAACTGATATGGTGATCAGATGAGTTTAGAAGGGGAAGCAATGCCTGGTCAAAAGCACACCTCAGTCAGTGCCTACACAAGTGATGTGCTGTATGACAGTGTGCCATTAGCAGGTGACATTTCTGGTCAGAATGTTCCATGACGGAGCCAAGCCGACCCCATGAGAGCCTGGAAGGCTACAGCCTGCTCTGGACATGGATAGCTGGGGTGGCCGGGAATGGATTCCTCTGGTCAAGGCCACTCCTCAAGGAGGACTATGATGTCTGACCAGCGCATGGTACAAACAAGATAACACTCAACGTGACCCCGCGTGCTAGTACTAAGTCCCTTTAGTCGTGTCTGATTGTTTGCAATCCTAAGAACTGTAGCCCCTCCAGGGTCCTCCGTCCATGGGATTCTCCAGGCAAGAATACTGGAGTGGGTTGCTATTTCCTCCTCCAGGGGATCTTCCCCACCCAGGGATTGAACCCGTGTCTCTTAAGTCTCCTGCATTAGCGGGTGGGTTCTTTATCACCAGCACCACCTGCGAAACCCCTGAGCAAAGCTCAAATTGATTTCAAAAGAATAAATCTGAGTGGGGCAAGGTAGCGCGGTGGCAGCAGGCAGTACTGGATTTGAGTCTAGACTCTGTCACTTCCTAGCTGTGTGACCTTGGAGAAATGACCTGTCTGTTCTTCCTCTGGGAGAAGACTGAAAGAGGATCTGTTTCCTGGCTGTCTTCTGAGGATAACAGGGGATGCTGTGCAGCGCATCAGGCGTGTGGCCTTATGCAGGCACATGACTAAGGAGAACCACCTTTGCTGTCAAACAGGGTTTTATGGAAGGAAAAGAGTGACAGAGAATTCTGTGTTCTCCTTGCCCCCTTCCTTCCTCCATCTCTGTGAATCCTCAGGTGGGCACAGGAGGCAAACAAGGCAATACTTGGACTGGGTACCCCAGGGGAGGTGCTCCCTGGGGCACTGACCACAGGCCTCATGCCCGCCAGGCAGACGGCTCAAGGAAGGGTCATCCCCAGTCTGGACACCAGTGAAGTGGATTAGCAGAGCAGACACTGGAGCAGGAAAGCCATTTTTATCCCTTCTTGACCTAATTCTGGTCAGAGGTGTCATTCCTCGGCCTGGGCATATTACCTGGTTTATGAGGGGTTGCCTTCAGCGGCTCAAAGAGCAGCCAGCATTACCAGCAAGGATTAAGAAAAGCCCTTTAGCTTCTCCCTCATCCGGAAGGGATCTGCTCCCAGCAGATTAGATTTAGATGTGGATAATGAGAAATCCCCACAGACCCCATCACCTAGACCACCCAATGAAGGTCAGCCACATGAGGTCCAGGGTATTTATTTCTCAGCACAGCCACCTAAAGGAGAGGGAGTAGTGATGGAATTGGGGGAGGAGAAAGCCTCTGGGTTTGCAGACCTTGCACATAAGGGGTTTTGAGCGGGGAGAGGGGAGTCAGAAGCCCGTGCCTACCCTTCACCTCTTCTCACTGGCGTGGTGTGTTCAAGAAAACCTCCAACCACTTTTGTTCTCTTTACAAATAAAACCATTCCATTTCCTACAAATAAATGAGATACACAATGATGCGTTAGAGAAAACCAAGAATTGCAACTCGTCTGCCTGATGTTCAGTTTCTCGGAACCAAATTGTGATCCAGGCCAATACTCCATCCCCAGCTGATCATCGTGGAAGGAAAGGGAACCAGGAGTGGGGAGAGCCCCCGGACATGGACCAGGACTCGAGAAACACAGCTCTGATTCCCACCAGAAGGAAAGGCAGTTTTCCTACCAGGACAGTGGAAGAGTCACGCACAGGGCAGTTCACACAGAGGGATACACTTATGATCAGGAGGTCAGTCCTGAAAGCGGGCAGTAAATGAGCAGAATACGAAAAGGCATTCATTCAGAGGGCTTCTCACTAGTCTCCGAGGCTAAAGATGAGGTCCAGCTGCAGCCCCTTTGAACACTAGGTCTTGTTCTTGAAAGAGAAAAGAAAAACGCCCTGATGTGACTGATCTCTTCACTACAGGCTTAGGTCATGCTGAGTTACCTCCCCTCTGTGGGAGCTGAGCACAGCTGAACTGTACCCACATCTTCAGAACTGAAGGACAGAACCAGCAATCACAGACTCAGGCTCACCCAGCAGGCACAATGAAACACCAAAGGACCAGATAGGGAAGCCATCTGCAATGTGAACTATGCTGCAGATGCAACTGAGAGCCAAGCAGACGTCCAGGAGAATGCTAGAAAAACATGCTCCCAAGGAAGGATGCTCCAACATGAGTCTAATCTGAGCCTGACCTACAGCACCTGACTTTTCTCTTGGCTTGAGTTGTGGAGAGAAGGAGGCTTCAGAAGATACAAGTTAATTTCACCGACAGGCTGGTTCAGTGAAAGGGACAGGTTATTGGGGAACTTGTGTGCAGGTACTGGAATGACATGGGGATAATGCCCAGACAGAAAGGAGGCATTCTTGATGAATTTTTCCATAAGTACACAACCATGCGACCACCTGGGTCAAGATGCACAGAAGGCAGTGTGGCTCTGTGTGACTAGTGTGCTCAAAGATAACCATCCTTCTGACATCTACCACCACTGGGAAATTTTGCACCTCTTGGACCTAGTTTCAGTGGAATCATGAGATACTGACTGTTGTGCCTGGCTTCGGCTGCACAAGGTTTGTGAAGATCATTCATGCTGCGTGCATGAGCAGTAACTCCTTTTCCCCGCTGTATAGTATTCCACTGTCTGAATAAAGCCCCCAAATTTTAAGCATTTGGGTTATTTCCAGTTCAGAATTCAGATGGACAAAACTAAGGAACATCCTTTTATGTCTTTGACTGCTATATTCTTGTCTTTTTTTTTTAACACAGAAATGGAGATCTCAGAATTTACTAAACTGTAGAGCTGAAAAGCCAGCATTTCTCTGTATAGCACCTACACACATCTAAGAAGGAAGCAAAAGAAAAGAGATGCAAATATTTTCCTATCATCTGTCTTGTACTTTCTTATAGTTTTATTCTTAGGTGTTTCTGCTTTTGGAAAATCCCACATTAAATGTTTAGCTATTTGGGGGACCTCCTTGGTGGTCCCGGGGCTAAAACTCTGGTGTTTCCACTAGAGGGGCTTCGGGTTTGATCCCTGATCAAGGAACTAATCTGTGCAGCACAGCCAAAAAAAAGTAGCTATTCTTCCCTTTGCCAGGGAAAGGGTTAGATCCTTGACCAGGGATCGAACCCATGTCCCCTGCAATGGAAGCATGGATTCTCAACCACTAGATTGCCAGGGAAGTCCCCAGATAATTTTAATAGACTCAGAAAAACAACTATGTCTACTTCAGCCATGAATAACTAAAAGCAGTCTTGGTGATACGAAAAACCTCAATTACATCCTCTGTTCACATTAAGTGGGTTTTCTCACCTGCCAATTACAGCTTTCCATTTTCTTCCTAGAATTCCACATCGTGTGGATCTCAACACCACTGCCCCCGGAGCGGCATTCTGGCCAGCTCATGCTGCCACCTGTAGCTCTGTTCTGCCCTGCATTTAAGCATTTATGCATTTGTCTTTATCTGTTTTCGCTCATGGTCCCTAAAACTTCAGTTTTCCATTACCAACAGCACGATTTCAGGATTTCCTGGCAGCTTTATTTACAGTGACATGTGTAAGAGATGGAAGACAGATTTCTGTTTTCTGAGTTAGCAGTAAAGCAAAATTTACAGAAAGTTGCCCAAAATCCTTGGAGAGATTATTGCATCCACAGTGGCCACAGCCCACCCCCAGAGGATTATGTTGAAGGCATCCATGGCGACGCTCCCTCCCACCTGGCATTAAATGTCCCTAAGTCCCACACATCCCCAATATCAGTTCCCTTCTGGGAAGAACAGCCGGCTACAGGTTCCCCGCTGCGCACACATCACCTGGCAAATCTCTCCAGCCAGCACGACCAGCACAGTACCAGCCAGAGAAGTAAACAAGCTGAAAATTAGACTGGAGGACTCTAGGTTAAGAGAGGATAATAAAGGGTCCAGTGACAGAGTTTGGATCCACAGGTTCTGGATTCCCTTCTTAGGCATATCTGGATGCCAAGAATTATACAGTTTTGTGCTAATGTAGGAGGGAAAAGCAGCTTTCAGGATGTTTTCCGTGTGTGCGGCATCTGTATGCATCACCCGAAGCATCCAGCTATAGACGAGGCATTTCCTATAAAGGGGTCTCTAAAGAATGGTCACTACATAAAGCACCGACCTAGGCTCAATTCAACTCAGCGAGCCAGGACCCAGCAGAGCCTGAATCGCAGCCCAGAGCTGGTGCTCAGGAAGGAACAGGCAGCAGTGTGTGCAGACCAGCTGAGACTGAACGGCTGAGTGAGTGAAGAGACGTCACCGATTGTCCTCCCAATTCTCCCCCCACCCTGCCCCCCAGCCTGGCACTGCCCTCCCGTTGACCATTTCTCTGACCTTTCTTGGGAAACATCAAATCTAATGAACGTGGCTACTTTCAGGTATGCTCAGAGACTGAACTTCAAGCCCCCGGCCTGAGAAAATTTAGGGAGCCGGGTGGTCAGCGGCTAGCTGGCTGCCTAATCCCAGGCCTCGGCACCAGGTCCCACAGGGATCTGCGAGGCCCCTGGGCCAGCGCCTCTGAGCTCCGAAGACCTCCTCGCTGGTGGATCTGGGGGGAACGGGGTAGCTCCTTTTGCCTCCCCAAGTGAGCTCAACTCTGGCCTGAAACAAACGCAGCAAGTGCCCTGGCCTGGCAGGTGGGCGGTGAGCGCCACTTGGGGGGCGGGGGGAGGGTGGCGGTCTTGGTGCGGAGGCGCCGGTTCCTGAATGTCAGCGGGCAGCAGACGCCGCGGGCGGACTGCCTTTGGTACTCGAGCCAGTTACAAGCAGCCTGCCGGGCAGTCCCCGCTTAGAGGGGCTGACCCCAGGTTGGACCCAAGGCAGGCAGCAAATCCGCAGATGAAGAAGGCAGCCGCCTAAGCCCCCCACGCGCTCCTGATTTCAAAACCGTGCTCGGTTCGGTCGGCCGCCACCGCTGGCAGCCTGGGTGCAGGGTCCCCAGCGACCCCCTCCCTGGAAAAACCGCTGGGTCCCCGCCCTCCAGCTGCTGCTCGGAGGCGGCTCCAGCTCCAGGGCAGGCTCAACAAGTTCCCGGGCCGCGCAGCGCCGCCTGCAGCCCAGAAACCCCGAGGACGCGCCGCGGTGGAGCCCCGCGAGCAGGCGGCGGCCGCCGGCGGCTCCTTCCACCTCCTCCTCGGCTGGGGCTCGGGCGTCGGCGGGCGGGGGGGGCCCTGCACTCCCGCCCGCTCGGCTCCCTCCGGGGCCCCCCCGCCCCACGCCCGCGGCCCCGGCCCAGCCCCACGCCGCCCCCGCCCCCCCCCCCCCGCGGGGCCCGGGGCTCCGCCCGCCTCCCTGCCAGGCGGGCGTACAGGCGGCAGGCGAGCGGCTCCGGCGCCCCGTCCTCCGGCCGCCCGGCTCGGCGGAGTGCCTGGGACCCGGGGGGCGGCGGCGGCGGCGGCGGCGGCAAGGACTTCCCTCCCGCTCCCTCCGCCTCTCCGCCCCCGCCTCCCGGCCCCGGCGCCCAGATCTCGCCGAAGACGATCGCAGTCAATGAGGACATCGGAGGAGCACGGCGCCGGGTGGCTGTGGCTGGCTCCGCCGCGCCGCGAGCGAGCGAGCGCGCGGGCGTCCCCGGAGCCGGCCGAGCCGCTGCCTCGCCGCGCGCGTCGCTGAGCCGGGCCGGAGGGACGCGAGCTGCGGCGCGGGGGGCCGGCCGGGCCGGGCCGGCGGCGGCGGTGGTGGAGGGGGGGCGCGGGCGGCGGGCCAAGCCCCCGAAGCCGAGCCTTCCTCCGAGCGAGCCCGGCGAGCCTCGCCGCGGATGCCCTGCCCGGAGTGCTCCGTGCCGCGCCAGGCTTGCCGGGGTCCGCGGCGAGACATGCCCCAGCCAGGCGCTGCACCGACCTCGACTTATCTGTAAGCCGCCGAAGGTAAGCGGAGCCCCGCGCGCCCTGCTCCAGCGCCCCGGCGCCCGCTGTGCTTGGCCGCGGCCAGAGCACCGCCCGGACGGGCGCCGACCCCAGGGTTCTCGCCCCGCGCCCCCGACCGGGCTGCGCGGAGGACTCGGCAGGCTGCCGGGGGACGGGGCCGCCGGGAGCCGACCGGGCGGCGGGCGGGGGCGAGGGGCGAGGTTACGCAACTGCCTCTGGCCCGGGCCGGGTGGCCGAGGGGCGTCCGGCAACTTTGGCGACGGCCGGCGAGGAGCGGGTCCGTGTGTCTGCGATGTCGGTTCTAGACAAACGCCACAGCCTCCTATAGCACCCAACAGCCCGCGCCAGGCAGAACCGGAGGTGGTGGAGGGGGGCGGGGGGTGCTGGGGGCGGCCCTGGCCCGCGCCGATCTCGAGGTTTTGAAGTCTTTCCCAAACTAAAGCGAGCTGGCAAGTACGGCTGATTAACTTTGGGGGGATGAGTCCGGGCGGAGGGGCCCTGCACCGGCTGCGGAGGAGAGGCGTGAGCACCGCGAAGGCACGATGCCCACGTGAAGTGCCCGTCTCCTCCCGAGGCGCCCGGGCTCGCCCGGGGTTGGCACCTTCCAGGGGCTGCGGGCCAGGGTCGGCGCCCGCGGGGCTTCCGGGGGTGCAGCATCCCGAGTCAGACCCAGGACGGGCATGAGAAACCAACCCAGGCTGCAGACCTAGCGAGCGGGCCAGCCGGCTGGAGAGCCAGGGCAGGAGGGAGGAGGGAGCCCGCGGGCCGGCCCCGCGGCCCGGGGCAGCGCCGGGAGCCCCAAGTCAAGAACGAGAGTCTGCGTCTTGCTGGTTCATGCTCAGGGTTCCCAGCTGGCATCTCCACTGCCAGGATGAAGAGCCTGTTCCTGTGACCTCAGCACAAGGCATGCCACAGGGGGATGGACCTCGCAGTAAGGGGATGCCTGGAGTGGGGGGTGCCTCTGGAGTACACTGGGGCTAGAAGCAGGGCGTTCGGCTCATGTACAGAGAAGGGCCCTGACCCCTCTCCCGCTGCGGGTCTGTGCAGGACGGCTGGACCCTGAACCAGAATCAGCAGTGAAGCAGTTTTAATTTGACCTTGTCTGCTTAGGCGCTTAAATTCTGCGGAGGCATCCCAGGGTGAACTGGCCAAGATGGGGATGGAACTTTGGTCCAGCCCTGCCTTGCCTGGGAACGCAGGAGGTATTTTCACAAGACTACAGCTCAGAGGAGGGTTCAGCCAGCACACCAGGAGGTTTTCCTTGAATAAGCACTAACAAGGGGGTGGGGTCGGGGTGGTGGTCCCTTTCCATCTGCCAGAGAGAGGGGGTATGTCAAGGTTACCCGACTGAGGACTTGATTGAAGACTGCCACCCACATCACCTGACCCGGGCCATTCTCAATGAGGAGAACACGTATGAAATCACTTTAACCTCATTAAGCTTATGCTACAGACCCAGCAGAAAGTATAACCATCATTTCACTTTGCGGAGGCGGAAAGTGCTGGGGTTTTACTATTCACATTTTGTGCTATTTATTACATTCATATTCCTGTTGAATGTGTCTTTTCAAAGAAAAGTTCATATTTATCTTTGCTTTTTTTTTTTTTGCTTTTAGCGAACGTGTTGTTAGCTCAAAGGAAAAATGGAAGTCCTGCCATTTGCATGCCTCACCAGATATTAATAATTCACTATCCATGTTTACTACTTACATTAGATGGCACTGCTACTCATGATGGTTTTATTACAGGCGCATTTGCAGAAAAAAAAATGTCTAGCACAGCCATCACTAATTGCATGATTTTGCATAAATTATGTTAGCTACAGAGAGTTTGAGCTTTTCTTCACTAAATTCATCATTTCCTTAAAGATAAGGTGATCCCGTTTAATTTCTTTAAAGCCCTCCTTAAAGATAGGTGCCCTTGAAAAGCAGAGGTTACCTTTCGATTTACTGGAGTGTATTAGTGTGATTAAGACATTAGCTTTTACTTAAATCAGTCCCATTGTCCTACTGAGACACAGCCACTGCTGGCCACACAGGTTAGTCAGGCCTCAGCTGAAAAGTTGGCACTTTTACTCTTGACTTTGGGGGCTTCTCTGTTCTGCCATAGTTGTTTCCCCTACATGCAGGGTAGGGATTTTCTGTTCTTTATTTCTCCCTCTGTAGAGGGGGAAAAAAAAAAAGAAAAACTTTGTAAGTAAATAAGTTAATTAATCGAAGACTTGTGTATGAAAGGCATCAGAGTACCAGGAAGATTCCTGCACAATGAAATAAGCAGTCAGAAAATAAAAATGATTCTCAGACTGTAGAGCTGGACCCAGCAGAGCAGTGGGACAGATGTGTTCGCTTAGCTCCACATTTGTATTCTCTTGTCTGTTCTCACCCATGGCTGTCTCATTTAGAGCTACAACTACTGAACTCTCTTGTATGAGAAGCAGATTACTTGTGTGGGGACAGGCTGCTTCTCGGGGAATAATAATAAAGAAATCACAGCTACACTGCAAAGCGGCAGTGCTGTGGCCCAGCATCAGTGTAGGGAGGCAGGGATCGGGTCGTCTGGAACTGCGAATTGTGAAGCCCTGGACCAGCCCACCAGGTGCCTGAGTAGGGGCACTGCAAGGCTGCTGCTTACGCAATCAGACGCTCAGGAAACCACAACAGTTGTGCGTATTTAAGGCAAACCAGTCATTTGGGGACTTTGGTCATGATGGTGACTGCCCCAGACAAAACTGGCATGGTTATAGTAGACAGTTCCTTCCTCAACAATTCCCTGACAACCTCCTCCAAGCCCTTCATTCCCCCACCACCAAAATGAGCTGACATAAGTTATGAAGCAGTTTCTTTTTAGTCTCCTCACATATTTGATTTTAATATTTCATAACATGACTTCAATATTTTAAAGCAAAATTTAGTATGATTGATATGACATGACAACACTTTTATTACCAGGGAATTTGCATACAAACATTTGGATAAGTCTTTATCTAATATTTGGGCTGACCTATAACATAAATGTCATAAAGACGTTACACATTTTCATCAATGTATTTTTAAAGTATATTTTTCTTATATATTAAGGACATAACACAGAGATATGGTGCCACATTGTGGGGATCCTGCTGGGATTCATATAAAGACACTACTTAGATGTCAATTCGTATTAAACAGCAAGCCATACAAATTACAGGTTTGAACCTTTGGACTATGTATGATAATGTGTCTGTTTCAGGTTCAGGGGCCCTGAAGTGTCTCCAACCACCCAAGCATCTTACCTGTCAGGTTTACAAAAAACATACCTAGGGAGACATTTCTGGATTCCAAATTCAATTCTTGATATAAACTCTCTCAGACACCCCCTCTACCATAAGCCACTGTAATATTCAGTATGGGTCTGAGTCATACATACTATAGACATCATTCACACCACAATGAATGAATGAGTTGAGGGACTTTGAGTTAGATAAAGATGTTATCAAGTGACAAACCAATGATGTAAATAAAAACAAAAACACTCTAGCCTGCTAGCTCTGTGTCTTTCTACTGGATGCATATTCTCAGCTCTAATTGAGAGAGAAAGAAAATGAACTTGACTACAGAAAAGCAGATAATAGGGACAAGGACTTCTGTTTCTAAATTATAAACCTTTCAGCCAACGCTATGTTTCTAAGGGATTTGTGAAGAACAGTCTTCAAATTCATCATTTGCAGATATTGCTTCTGTAGAGTACTGAACTGATTATTCCAAGTACTGTACATTCACAGACAAGCTCTCTTTGCCGTGTTATCTTGCTGTTAGGAATTGACACCAAAGACGAGCAGAGAGAGGTTCACGTCTACACACTGACCCTTCACCTGAGTTATGCTATTATGGCCATGGCTCGGGTAAAGAAGAAACTTCTTGAAAAATCACAATAGTATGGCAAAAAGCTGGTCAGAGTTTATATTGCAGTTACTATGGAAAATTCCAATTCAATCCTTAATAATCTAGCCTTAGGCATAAAATGAAATGCAGTAAACTATAGCATATGAGAGACATAAGAAAGAGGTTTTGTGATGCCAGAAATACTACGGGCAGGCAGTCCTGCAAATCTGATACTCGCCTCATCAAGACTGCAGAGAGAAAACGCAGGAAGGGGAAGCTGATGGTCTGAGAGCTTCGTTTCGGCTGCTCCGTTAAGAAACTGCCAAGGAGGAATAGCATTATCTACTAGCAACAGAAATGAAACTGATCAACCTTTGTTTGTGTTTCCAGGTCATCATTCCACTGGTGATGTGGGCCCCTCCATACTGGTTGTTCCCTGGGAAGTATCCTATGTTTGTCAACTGTCCAATTCTTTATCTTTTTCGTGTGTATTAAAACTTTAGTAGTCAGACTCAGAACACCCCGTATTATCTGCATTTTGTTCCCTGGAAGCTGCTTGCTTTTGTAGTAAGCGATTTTAGCATCCTTGGAAAGGTAATGGAACTATAAAACCTGGGCTCCGGTAATGGGCAAGCACTGGGAAGTAGATTGATATGCAGATGGCTAGGTCCAGAAAGGAAGGCTGGTCTGTGGAAATGTACCCAGTCGTAGCGGCAGGGGCCATAGCAGGGTGTGAGATATTGCAAGATGAGTGAGCGGTTCTCAAGGCCAGGAGGGCGAGAGGAGGTGGGAGATAGGATCAGGAGAGGACCAGCCGTGTGCTTCGGGGGTTCCCAGGCAGACAGGATGATGACCTCACTGAGAACAGGGGATAAGATGCACACACAAATCCTGCAGCTACGCACGGCTGCTGGGTGCTCAGAGCGAAAGCCTGTGTGGGAAGGTAAGAAGTGACACTGGGCACAGGTCTCAGGGTGGAGATCAGACAGTGAAGAGCAGTTTAAAGCCAGTTTACGAAGGAACCAGCAGGGCAGAAAGGTCCTGTGTTCGTTGGTGATAGGTAACCACCGAATGTTTTGAACGATTGCACACATTTCTAGAAGACGAAGCCTTGACAGCTAGAGACCACCAGAGAAGAGGACTCGGAGATCAGTTGAGAGGGTGTGACAGGTGCTGCTAACTGGCAGCAAAAGTGACTGGTGACCATGGAGATCTATACAAGGGGGCATCTGGGAGAGAGACATCCTGGGTGGTGAGTCTGTAACATGGCAACATGGAGAAGGGACTAAAGATGCTACTAACCCAGGCGGACACGGGGCTTGGGAATCAAGAGAAGCAGAGAAGCCAGGGAGCCAGCAGGTCTGAAGGAAAAAGATAGGATTACTATCAGAAATCGGAATGTGAGTTTCCAACTGGAAACATTATTTTAAAAGATAAGTTCTTCATCATTTCTTGCTTCTTAGAACTTCCATGAGAAATACTCTGAAAGAGGAAAAAACTAGACCAAAGGATTCACACCACAAAGAAATTCTCAAAGGACTAAGAATAGTCCTATGAAATAACAGGTGCTTAATGAATATTTAATGAAGCTATTAACAATAAACCTAGTCAGTGATTTTGCTAGAAATTCACAGACTCCAGATTGGACAATAATTTTTTTTTTCCCTTCCATTTCAAGTTGTACTTGTTTTGAAGTAGGAATTAAAAGGAAGAATCATGAGATGTTGCTAACAATGAAGACAACTTCTAGAGATGCACAAGCTTCAAATCTGGGCCACATGGCGATTAAGGAAGAAAAAAGTATCAAAGGTTTGGAGTTTTCCTTCCCCAAACTCAACCTTATATAGAGCTTCCTTTGGTGAAAATTCACATGGGTAGAAGTTGAGTTTTTAAAGAAAGAATGTAAGTTTAATGACCTAGTAATAGAATTAAGAGTAAAAGAAACAAGGGAGGCAAAGTAAGCCTCAATCCAATAGATTAAATGCTCTTTTATCCCAAATGCTGACAGTTTTTGGCTGAAAGGAATTTTCACCTTACCAAAATACGAGTCTGTTCAGAACAGTGTTCAGAACAGTCCAGAGTCTGTTTAAAACAACTAGAAAACATCTATCTCTTAGCCTTGACCCCACCCCTCAATTTTATATCATGACATATCAATTTCTTTGGTTTTTGTGCCAGACCCACCAATGTATCTCTTCTTTTTTCAAGCAATACCAGAGTGGTTCTAAGATGTGGCTTTTTGCTTTTCTCTTTTTCCCACGTTGAAATCACAAGGCACAAACAACTAGACAACTAGTTTCCCATTAATCATGCACTTACAACTCACATACCTTGGAGAAGTGTGGCAGGGAATCACTCTCCATAAAAGTCCACACACATGCAAGTGTAGAGAGTCTGAACATCTAACAATGCTAGGGCCTTCCCTGGCAGTCCAGTGGCTAAGACTCTGAGCTCCAAAACAGAGGGCCTGGGTTCAGTCCCCGGTCAGGGCACCAGATCCCGCACAGCAAACTAAGGATCACACATGCTGCAAGTAAGACCAGCCGCAGCCAAGTACATGAGTATTTTTTAATGAAAACATTTACTAAAATATTTTAATAAAAATGCTAAGAAGGTAAGTTTCTCACTTTTAAACCATATTTTTCATCTGACTTCTCATGGCATTGAAAAATCCCATGATAACAGCTTTTCTCAAATATTTATTGTCTGTTTTAAAAGTAGTTGTTAGTTCAGAGGGCTTCACAGAAGGACTTTCCCTCCTGGTTTAATTTTTGTTGTTGTTGTTTTTGCTATTTCTAGTCATCTCCATGCACATTATTCACTCTCCTGTAAGTATGTCTCTGCTTTATTTATTGTTTCTATCAGGTTTACTAGTGGGGCAAAAATCCCTAGGCTTAGGCTAAAAGATGGAACTGATCACAGGGTTGTAGAAACTGACCCTCTGAACACACCAGCTGGTCTTGTTGGGCAGGGCAAGCCAAGGGAGGCATCCTTTCTCCAGGAGCGAGGTCAGCCCCTGAGCGAGGGGTAGAGGATGGACTGGAATCTAGGGCCCCTGGCTCTCATTTCGTTTCTCGTGACCATTCAGTTCCACATCAAAGCCTCAGTCCTAACTCTGGATCTAAAGCATCTGTGAAAATGACCACTGGCATGCCCAGTTTTCAAATAAAAACCTAAAACCGTATACTTTATATAATCAGCCATTCAAAGTGGCTTACCAACCTTACAGGTAGTTCTCAAACCTGTTTCTCTCAAATAACGTATCCAGTGTTGTCCACAGATGTAACCTATTCTTAAGTGCACTGTCCTTATCAACATCACTTCATCACCAGCAGCAGCATCACCAAGACCACATACTGGGGGCTACAGATACTAGCCACCTGGGCCCGCATCACAGATCAGAGTGCTTACAGGTGCATTCAGGGGACACTGTCCACATCTGTACTCGCAGTTCTGCCAATCACTATCGGGGTGATGTGGACACAGGTTTACCTTGCAGTCCCTCAGTTTCTCCACCTTTTAAAAAACAATAACTGGTCCATCAGAGATATTTGGTAGATCTTCCCTAGTGGCCCAGTGATTAAAACCAAGTTTTCACTATAGGAGGTTCAGGTTAGATCCTCTATTAGGGAACTACAATCCCACATGCCATGTGGCATGGCCAAAAAAATAGAAAAAAAAACCCAGTATTTGGAGAACGCAGTATTAGAACATGGACAGAGTGAGGCTTCCCTGGTGGCTCAGTGGTAAGGGATCTCAGGTTTGATCCCTGGGTTGGGAAGACCCCCTCGAGAAGGGAACAGCTACCCACTCCAGTATTCTGGCCTGGAGAAGTCCATGGACAGAGGTGCCGGCAAAGAGTTGGAGACGACTAAGCAACTTTCACTTTCACTTTTTTACTCACCCAGGTTATCTAAGCCGAGCAGTGTTCTGAGCTCATTTGTGGAAGGTACAGAACTCAAAAGCAGGCAGGCAGTCTCTACACCTCAGTTCTGAAGCACCCTGTGATATGACAGAGCCAGGAATGATCATGACAAGAAAAGACTAGAATGACAGAATGCCAAAGGGATGACCTTGCATACCCCCCGCCGACTTATAAAATCCTACACGTAAATCATTCATTAATAATCAATCTCCAACCCCTGATCCCTGCTGAGAAGAGCTGTCTCCACCCCCGGAATTTGTAGGAATGGACCGAATTCTAGATGCATTGCATCCCCGGTCAGAATCATCAAGAGAAAAAAAGGTGTGAATATACCTTATTCTGGCTATGGACCTGCCAGGTGACAATTTACTTGGCATTCACCATGTGATAATTAAGCCACATTGCAGAAGACCCGTGTTTTGAATGGTGACAGTCACAGGTCACTCATTGCCCTCCTCTGGGGGGAGAATCCATGTCCACTGTTGATCCAAAGTGGGGCCACGGGAAACTCAGCATGCTGGCCTCAACCCGGGCTCTGTCCGGTAACCAGCAACCCATGGCTAAGTTCATTCTAGAAAAAACATTATAGAAGAGGACGGCTCTCCTTGCTCCCCTGGGACATCACTCATTCATCCTTTCATTCAGTAAATATTTGTGGGTACTTTTTATGTGTCACATGTTGCTCTAAACTTTAGGAATGCCGCAGGAAATACAAGAGAATGAAGAGAACAAAACAAAACCTGGAGACCAGTGGGTCTTAATCTTGCGTGCGTTATCGGAGCAATCTCAACTCCCCCGTCACCACTTTCCCTGGACTGGTGTGGGACCAGTATATGTCTTCTAGAGAGTCAGGTTCAAGGATGGAGACCCTGAGGAAAATGCATGTTTTCCTACTTCTGAGAGAAGAACAGTCTCCCTTAGGATTCTTTTAAAGGCTATCTTTAAAAACACAACAACAAACCTTGTAAAAGCTTCCACTTCTTCAACGCTTATGCTCTCCTCCAAAGTTTCAAGAAGGCCAAGTGTAGAGGGGTCATTTAAGGTTTTGGAAAGACATGTTTTCCTTTAAAAAAACTATTTTTAGGATTCTGAGGGGCACAGAATCATTTCAAGATCAGCAGCAGTACTGCTTACGTGTGGCAACGCCACCTTCCCTTCTGAACCTACACAACATTTCCCTTCTGTTCTCTCTCCCTTTCCCACAATCCCCGTGAAGGAAGAGGTGCCCGAGAGATCAAAAGACAGAAGCCGAGCACAGAGCATTGACTTCAAATGGGATCATTCGTCCAGTCGAACGCTCGCGCTCATTGCGTGCTGGATGCTTCATAAAACGTGAAACTGTGACAGTCTGGCCTCAGTTTCCTGCCCTTGGCTGGAGGGTTTTTTCCCTAAGAGGAACGGTCCAGCTCAGTTCTGGAAGGGAGGAGGAGAGTCGCTGCAGCCGCCTGCTCTGGAGCAGTGCAAAGCCGACGGTAGTGGCTCTCGTCCGCAGAACACTCCGTGCCTCTGCCCCGCTGAACAGCATCTGGGATGTAATTCCCCGAGCACTGCCCCATGCTCTCCGTGCCTGCCTGTCTGTCTGGGCAGTTCCAGGCCTCCCTGTTCCCCTGACATTCTCCCTCTCATTTCATTTCTCCATCTCCCCTTTCCTTCCTCCCCATGTTCATCACAGAGTGGAGTGTAGAATTATTTCTGAGTATCGATTTTATTGAGTGCAGTTTATTGAGTGCAACTTTAATTATGTTTACTCAAAGTCAGAAAAAGTGAAAAACTATTTACTTCACGCAACACTGTAAGGCCAAAGAACACCCACTTGGAAGTGACCCAGTGCAGAGCTGTGATCCCGAACTCTGATTCCCCCCCAAAACATCAGGGGTTCCTCCACTACAGCAAACTCCAGGATTCAGTTAGAAGGCTAGGTTACAATGATTCCACCCTAACATGTTCATGCTATCCCACACGACTGAGATTTTCTAATTAAATTCTTATTTTGCCACAACCGCATCTCACTCCCAAGAAGAAAGCCAGGCAATATAAGAACAAGCCCTACTGGTCACATTTACGGTAGCAAATCTGTTGTTAAGGGCCCTGATGTACTTTAGGACTAAATAGAAAATACACATCACTGCTGAACCATCTATTCATTTTTGTGCGTGTATGGGTCATCTCTTGGTCCTGCATCTGCACAGAAAAAAAAATTAAAGTAATACTTTGTAACAACCAAATTCCAGAGAGTTACAGCAAGGTTCAGAAGATAAAAATCTGTGGAACATGGTTTTTCTTAAACTAATGGAGCTCTGTCCCTTTACCCTTCCATCCATCTGATCCCTACCCAGGATCCAGGCTCCATCCGATTGAGGATCCAGGTTATACAGAAAGAATCCATGGAAACCAATAATATTGAGTACCCACCCTAAACCTTCTTAAAATGCCCTGGGTAAGGCCCCTCCTATGAGGATACTGGGATGAATATCATTATATTCTTTAATTACCAAGGATCAAAGGCTGATTGAGTTCGAGAGAAAGAGAGATGCTTAGCAGAATCTAGTCTGCAAACACATAAGTGTAAGCAGAGAGAACGGACACATCAAAGCAAAGCAACTAGTGCTTGAGGCCCATCTTTCTATGTCTCCCAGGGGATGCCTGCCCTACTCCCCAGGGAACACTCTGGGTCCTTTCTTCTTCCTGCTCCCAGGATGGTCCTCAGCACAGTGGGCTGGTGCTATCCACGGAAGAATGTCTCTTCCATGCTGAGCTACACACCGCTGAGGACTGGGCCTCGTTTTCCTGGGTGCTCAGCGCATGGTATGGTGCCTGCATCACCCTTCACAGGCAGGCACGATTCACTGCGTCTGTGAAAGGGCCAAGAAGACAGGTGTAGCTGGGGGTGGGGGAGAAGGAGGGGGCAGGCAAGACTAGACTTGAACCATTAAAGAGGAAGATGCGGCCAAGCCCAGAACATGAACCGCTGGGAGCAAAGACATGAAGGAGGAGTGACCCAAGTGTGTTCCAGAGACACTGAAGGAACTGGCTTAACCTGAGCAGACAGGCAGCTTGTGAGCAGGCATGAGGCATCTGGGGGATGCGCAGGATGGGAAAGGTTATGGGGACCCTTACAGAAACTGCTGTCTGGAAGTGCTACCCAACTGAGACTAGGCAGGTACTCACAGAGAAGAGAGATGTTTGCGGTTGAAGGTGGGACCGCGAGGATGCGCTGGGTGGAGGGATGGAGAGCTGAGAGCAAGGGACGTGAAAACACCAAGGTCGAGCTTGGGACGGTGAGGATACAAGGAAGACATCAATAGTGAGGCAGTGGGAAGGTAAAGCAGAGATCGGTGGGACCGAGGGACGGCGTGGTTTACGAGGATGAAACTAGGGAGTCTGGCAGGTAAAGCGCTGTCAGAATAAAGGACTCAGAGACACACAGCATCCTGTGATGGACGGGCTGGGGTCTCTCGCAAGCCGAGCTCAGTCCCGCATGTGACACTGGGTGCTTCTGCTCCACGCGCAGCTGGGGTGAGCGCAGTGGCTTCGTTGCTGGGTTGAGTGCAGACCCCTAGGGCCTCAGGCCATTCACCCTGCGTCAGTCCTCCCCGCAGAAGGGCAGAGTCCTCCAGCCTGCCAGACACACTGCTGAGCTTCTCAGGTACAAGGAGGCAGACTTCTAAAGACATTGGAACAGAATGCTGCGGCTGGGGAGGGAGGAAGCATGGCTTCGTATTTTTTATGAAGCTACATAACGTCAGGTACAGAAAAGAGAGCAGTTCACAATAGCTGTTGGTCAAGGAAAAACGTTAAAGAACCAACTGACCCGGGAGAGTAGAAAACCCCATGGGGACTAATGAGATGTCAGATTCATGTTAAGAAATAAAATGTGAAAGTCGTGTGGACATCAAAGGATGTGACACACAGACATTTTTTATTTTCTTTTTCACCTCCCACCCCCCAAGAATATTTGGGGCGCTAAATGCAGAAAGTGCACCCTAAATGCACCTGCAGTTCCAACTATTAGCTGCTACTAGGAATATTCCCTCTGTTTCTACGTCCCCACTGGCTGTGCGCTGTCTCCCTGACACCCTAAGTCTGGTCTACACTGACAGCATCTCTCTTCAGGGTGATGACTTATTTCTGAGGTCCCTCTCATTGTTCATCAGCTGCAGTGGAAGGAAAGGGGTCTTAATTCATTTCCTTAAAGCATGTCCTTGGTCCGCTCAGATTAAATGATTCCTGCATCATTTTGTGTGATAGCACAAGTATCACAGAAAAGGAGAGAGAGTTCAGACCAGGCAACTATCCCACACTGGACCATGGCTGACAAAACGTGAGCCATATATGGGAAGACCATACACGCTGACTCTGACTATGGCTTTTTGTTATGATTCTGACCTGAACAGGCATCCCTCTACTGATAAATAGAAGCTGATTACAGAAAATACTCATTTCTCCCTTTCTTTCGTGGCTTGCTACCTCAGCAGTACACCCAAGACCCTGCCAAGTCTATGGTTTGACCAGGCCAAGGTAACAGGGGAGACACAATGCAATGAAAAACGCACAGGGGATCCGTTTTGATGGTAATAGATGGACACTCCCATGGCCATGCCAGAGAGACGGATAGCATCTTTAACTCTAATTGATTTCCATTGTGGTGAATGGTCACCTCCAAGCAGAAACCCTGCTGGGGTATTCCTATGTGATCTGAGATTGAGCGGGGAGAAGCAGCAGAGAAAACACACTCTTTTGACAGTTATTTTTTGGGGAAATTACTGTTCTAATTTTAGCTTCAGATATATCATGAGTCAAAACATGTCATTTAGTGAAAAAAAAATTATATATAGGTATATATATATATGGATTCATTATAGTTCATTAGTAAGGCAAAACAAGCCCAAAACTCATTCCAGTGTGCACACATTCTCAAAGGAATGAGATTTTCATAAATAATCTAAGGAAGGGAAGCCGCCTCTTTTGCAGCCTACTAATTCCAGCTCTTGCGGTCAGGCCCCACACCATCAACTGATTGTTGCTTAATAACCAGGAGCCTTTGGGGAATAAAGTAGGTGGGCTATTTGCTACATTCATCTACATGCACTCGAGAGCTATGCTCAAAACAAAAGCCCTTATTTCTAACATTTTCTGTAACTGTCATGCTGAAGGGGGAGCGAAGAGGAATAGGGAAATCAGTTCCTCTTTCGAGTCTTACAGATGACTTTGGTGAGTGGCTGTTACCAGTTTTACTGAAATCTTTCTGGACACAGTTAATTAGCAAAGCTAACTGCTGCACATAAAGTTTCCTACGCTGATATAACATCTCAATTGGAGGAGGTTTTTTTTTCCAGTTGATTTTGGCCACCATCATAAAAGGTTGCTAATCCATTTCTACAAATTTAGATTCCATCTGGACAGAGGATAAAGAAAGGTTAATGTCAGGATAAGCTGAACATAGAAAAACTAAGTAAACAGACAAAAAATGAAGAGGAAAGTCTGGTCCAATGAAGACAGCATCTTCTGGCCCTCCTAAAGCCTCAACACCAAACCCAAACATCCACGTAGGAAATGGATGGTTTACTTCCCCTGCTCCCACTAAGTAGAAACAGGCCAGTGAGGGTCAGTTTATGCTTTGCGGCTGAAGTTATGGAGTCAAGGTTTTTCTGAAGGTAAAAATGAGTTGTTGTTTTTCTTCTTTTAAGTCAAGAACTTGCCTTTATTACATTAGAAGGGGAAAGAAGCTCATGTATTTAGTTTGAGGATCAATCATGATTTTGACATTGTTGAGAGTAAAAAAAACACAGAACCTCCTCATAACAACTGATGCTAAAGCTTGAAACTCCAATACATGGGTCACCAGATGCATTGGAAAAGACCCTGATGCTGGGAAAGATTAAAGGCAAATGGAGAAGGAGGTGGCAGAGGATGAGACGGTCAGATAGCATCACTGACTTAATGGACATGAATCTGAGCAGCTCCAGGAGACAGTGGAGGACAAAGGAGCCTGGAGTATTGCAGTCCATGGGGTTGCAAAGAGACAGACACAACTTAGTGACTAAGCTACAGCAACATAACAACTAAAAACTTTTATTATATGAGCATAGAATGCTACTCAATAGATGCATTGCATAAGACAGCAGATATTAAAGCTCTCATTTAAATATTTGCTATTGCCGAAAAGGAAATGTAAACTAGAAACAATGAGTACTGTCAGCAGTTGGAAGGACATAAAACTAACTTGGTCAGAGAGCCCAGGGTCCCCGGGTCACTCTTTGCTCATTCCAGCAAACCTTTAAAAAACATCTGCCCATTGCCATCAAGTGGAGTCCAGCTTCTTCATCCCAGAACCAAAGCATATTCAGAATTAGATCCATAAAAGGGGTTTTCTGAAATCAGAGATATGCACGAGCTGCACGTCTCCATGGAGCAGTGGTTTCTTCTGCCCAGGACCCTCTGTCCTGCTTCCCAATGGATGATCCTCAGGTCTTAATGATGGAGACCTCACGGCAAGCATCCACCCACCCAGGGATGGGGCACGGCTCGGGCATTTCTCACGAAGGGCCACAGCTATGGGGGCTGAGACAGGAGCAGCCCCCCTGCCTAGGGCTCAGTCTCAGAGGCGTGTCAGCATTCTTTTTTTTTTTAACCCCATTTCAGCCTTCATAGGCAATGACCTCTGAAGAAGGGAATACATGTCTGGAAAAATATCATTTCAGTGTATTAAACAAAATTAAACTGGATAATGAATCTCACTAAGACACAGTCCAAAATCTACGGCAGTCAGCTTTGCCCCGAGGAGAGGAGGACGTCTGCTTTGGAAGAATCAATCAGTGCAGTAACCCAGCTCTTAACGTTAACTATTTCAGAAGAAGGATGAATTCACGAACAGGTGTGGGGGTCCCTGTCTCACTTCCCTTTCTTGCCCTGGATGCAGCGCATTAAAACATGGGATATTCTTTTTCATCACTCCCCCGCTCCCAGGAGCCTAACGTTCAGGCATTCCCTCCGCATATAGAATAAAATGCTGACCCAATTAATCCTGAATCCTGGCCAGCATCTTCGACGCCAAGGTGTCTCAACAGCGGGAAAGCCACAAGGAAAACCAATAATATCATGCAGTCCCTATCCAAACTCATCAAGTTGCTGGCCTAGCTTTTCTGCCGTATCCACTGACTGAGGGGACCCTGGGAGGTGTCCTGGCAAGGCTGGCTGGCTCCCCAGCCCCCACCATCAGTGACTGCAATATGCCATCGATATCATAGCTCGAGCCCAGACTGGAAAGCTCCAGGTCCCTGCAGACAGCAAGAACTGAACTCACCCAGTGGAGATTCTGTCTCATCAGCTGCTGAAACCCACAAAGTTTGCCTCAGATGCTCGCTGTAGATTATACGGCAAAACCGTTTGATTTCTAATTAAAACAGATGGCAAACTCCACCCAACCGTGAGTCTTTTCACATATTGATATATCTTCAACTAAACACTCCCTGGCTCTCCCAGCCAATCCACATACATACAGAGGGATGCCTATAGATGTCTACACCTGGGCAGACAAGAGGCAGGAGGTAGGTGCCCCCCAACCCCAGGGTGAAGCGATTGGAGATTCATTCCCTATGGACTTCAGTCGTGTCCGACTCTTTGCGACCCCGTGGACTGTAGCCCGCCAAGCTCCTCTGGCCATGGGATTCTCCAGGCAAGAATACTGGAGTGGGTTGCTCTTTCCTCCCCTAGGGGTTCTTCCCAACGCAGGGATTGAAGCTGAGTCTCCTGCACTGCAGGCAGACTCTTTACAATCTGAGCCACCAGGGAACAGGAAGAGACTAGCAGGACAATTAAGGGAGGAGGAGAAAAGCACAGTAATTAAACTCCAGACCACACAGTTCTCATTCCCGAAGTCAGGAGACCTCCCCGACCACACATGTGCAGAAAGGCTCCTTGGAAGTCAGCGGGGAGTGATGCTCTACCCACAGGCCTTTGCAGTAGAATCCATCTTGGCTAAGAAACGTGTGCTCACACATGGGGAGATCCTGAGATATACCTCATGTGGACTGGGAACCGGGCAAATCAGAATGACCACGAGAAACCCGGAAGAAATACCCATAATAGTAATTCAGACTGCCGTGAGGGTGCGACAGCAATTCAGGGACTTTCCCTCTGAGAGAGTCTATCTACACACACTGCACGCTCTTTCCTCTTAACAAATACGTTACCTGCATCACTCCTTTCCGGCTTTGTGGGAATTACTTTCTGCAAAGCCAAAGGGCCAGGGCCCTTGCCGCTGACCACTGGTCTAGTGGTTAGGATCTGGCCTCCATCTCTGCCTGGGAGCCCAAGTCAGGGCAGTTCGAGCCTACCCGAGATCAGATACACACACACACACACACACACACACACACGAACACCATTAGGATTTTGAAATTCATTTTCTTTCTTTATCCAAGGCTTCCTCAAAACAATAAAAGATGACCTTTGGGAGACTGCTTGTACCCAAATCTAATCATTTCTGGGTTTTCCTTATTCGATCAAAGTGTTTCTAGTTTGCAGAGGCCTGATCCCCTCATGATGCCTAAGGTATGGACCGAGTTTGCTCTTTTTTTTTTTTTAATTGGCAAACAATATAAGGACACTGCAGGTCCTGCGCCCAAACCAACAGAAAGAAGGGGGGGAACCTCCCCAAACGCACCATCCCAGTGCCACGGTGATGACCATTTTGGTTACTTTCTTCCAGTCCAATTTGGTAGATGGCTTTCTTTCACTTGACATTACTTCACAAGCATTTTCCTCCAATACTAAATAATCTTTATAATTATCACTTTAATGGCCGCACTGAGTGAATGTACACCATAATTTACTTAACCGTTTACCTATTGTTAGGCATTTAGTTGCTTCCATCTTTCACTCCTTTAAGCTGGAATGAACATTTTTATATAAGCTATTAATTTAAAGCGGCAGGCAGAGATGACTCTCCATCACTAATCTAAAAATACAGGGTTTATATATTTACAACTCACATTTGATTATGAAATTTAATTTGAGGGTAATTAAGACATTTATATTCCAAGCAGCTCCTTGACATCGCGCACTCCCCGAGCCAGCCAGGCACAACCATGACTAGACGTTTTTACCTCAAGACAGCACAGTCCAGTGAATTCTAAAACACAATTTTCTTTTGAAAAATAAACTTTCCGAACTCCTTCAGCTTTAGAGCCAGTAGTTTAACTCTGACAGTCCCCCACTGAAAATGGCATTTTGGCATCACGATCAATTCAGAACTCCAGGCAACTCGGGTTGAGTCTGCTGCAGGACCACGGATGCTGCTGAGACCTTCGTGGCGGAGCTCTGAGCCAGCCACACCCGGACCCTCTGTGCAAACAGGCCCAGGAAAGGGCCTGCCCCGAGTTCCAGCTGTTTGATGCTTTCTGTGGTTTCCCGTGGGTCATTTCGGGTTACAGAGTTCCCCAGTAGGGAACTTAAAGGGATGGACTGGCTACGTGATTCTGAGCAAGATCCGGAAAAAAATCTAGTGCCTCAGTTTCTCTATGTGCAGCTTGAGGATAACAATAGTGCCATCGCTGTGAGGGTGTCATGAGATCAGGGAGGAAATGAAAGTGAAGTGCACAGGGGAAGACTGGCCTTGGTTTAGGACCCAGACACCAGGAACGCACGGGCTGAATGGGGAGGCTACGCTGTAAGGCGTATGTGAACAAACACATGAAGGAACAATGGAAAGCAAGTGTGCCAGGAAGTTCCACTTGTCGCCTGGACTCTTATCTAGAGAACAACCAGTTTTCTTGCATGACACAATCATTTTCTTTTTTAAAATTTTATCGAAATATAGTTGATTTAGAATACTGTGTTAGTTTCAGTTGTACAGAGACTCAGTTATACACGTGTTTTTTCATATGCTTTATCAGTTCAGTTGCTCAGTCGTGGCCGACTCTTTGAGACCCCATGAACTGCAGCACGCCAGGCCTCCCTGTCCATCACCAACTCCCAGAGTTTATCCAAACCCATGTCCATTGACTCAGTGATGCCATCCAACCATCTTATCCTCTGTCATCCCCTTCTCCTCCTGCCCTCAATCTTTCCCAGCATCAGGGTCTTTTCAAATGAGTCAGCTCTTCGCATCAGGTGGCCAAAGTACTGGAGTTTCAGCTACAACATCGGTCCTTCCAATGAACACCCAGGACTGGTCCTTTAGGATGAACTGGTTGGATCTCCTTGCAGTTCAAGGGACTCTCAAGAGTCTTCTCCAACACCCCAGTTCAAAAGCATCAATTCTTCGGCGCTCAGCTTTCTTTATGGTCCAACTCTCACATCCATACATGACCACTGGAAAAACCATAGCCTTGACTATGCTTTTTAATTATGCTTTATCACAGGATATTGAAGATACTGGGCTTCCTAGGTGGCACAGTGGTGAAGAATCTGCCTGCCAATGCAGGAGCACAAGAGATGCACGTTCGACCTCTAGGTCAGGAAGATCCCCAGGAGTAGGAAATGGCAACCCACTCTGGTATTCTTGCCTGGAAAATTCCATGGACGAGGAGCCTGGTGGGCTACAGTCCATGGGTCACAGAGCCAGACACGACTGAGTGAGCACACGCACTGCATATAGTTCTCTGTGCCGCACAGTGCGACCTTGTTGTTTATCCATCCTGTATATGATGGTTGGCCTCTATTATCCCCAAACTCCCAGACTAAATCATTTTCTTAATGGTAATCACTATAAGCCCGATCCCCCCAGCAAGAAACAGTAAACGAACACCCTAGAAAGCTGTGCCCAACTTGATATGAAAGTGATTCTTAATATCCAGGAAAATTCCTTTGTAAAGCTTTAGAAAATACCCTCAATAGAACTTATAAACTCATCTAAAGGCAAAATAAGTCACCTACAAAAATCCTTGGTGTCATTACTACTAGCAAGATTAGGAGGACTCTTAATATTACCTAAAAAAAAAAAGAAAAGAAAAACCAACAACAAACTAAACTGATAAAAAAAATCTTATTTATCACCATCATTTCTACTAATAAGGAAATTATTTTTATATATTTTGCAACTCTGTAAAACAGAAAGGCGCTTAGGAATTTATTATTATTATTATTTTGCCACTGGCAATTAATTCTTCTGATTTGTTTTATTAGTTTGATGGTTGGGTCCAAGACCAGAATATCTTTCCAAACCAGCAGACTGATGTAAAAAAATTATTTCAGTGCAGTTCTTGGCAAATCGTGATGATGAATAGCATGGTAGGACAAACTTATTCAGACACACATTTTTTAGTCGTGGCAGGGAAAAGGCTGAAAAATTACTAGTAAATTGCTTTTTGTAAAAATGCTCTCTCTTTCAAATTCTCCCTAGTATGAAGGTCTTCTGCAGGATGACGGCACAATACATTCTGACACAACTGGACAACTGAGACTTTAGAGCAGGAATGCAAGCTAAGAGTGAGGGTTAAGGTTCCATTTCCTCATTATCCCCAAGGCCCCCACCCTCTCCCTCACAGAAGGCCTCTGCGTGCATCTTTTTAGCCTCATGGAATAAGTGTCTCTCAACTACATATATATATAATCTACCCTCATCAGGCATGCTCTGTCCCCGTCACCCATGATCTTCTTCAGTCTGTATCTCTGCCTTTTCCGTCTTTCCAAAACTGCCTCATTTTTCAAGTTTCAAATGACAGACATCTCCAAATACCCCCAGTGCCCAGTAGAGCGCCGAAGATGAAAGAAGGCTTGTTCTCTGTCTTACTCGACTCCCCCAGATGTGACTGTTTCAGATCAATTCTTTTGTCAGAGGACACACAGTTGCCATGGGATGAGGACTCACCTCCGTGTTGGCTGAGCTCTGAGCTACATCTTTTGCAGAGTAGAGCCTCAGAGCTGGCACTCTGCATGCCTCCTGGGGAGGTGGGACATTGTGATGCCTTCCTGGTCTCTCACGTGGCTTTCCACCCCTGCCTTCAGGACACACTCTAGCCACCCAAGGTTAAAGGTCTGATGCAGTGGTTTTCGATAGGAGTCAGCTAGGCACCCCCAGGGCTACTCGTCTGGAGACCATTCTGGCTGTCACTTTAGAGTGGGGGTGCTACTGATATCGAGAGGAGAGAAGCCAAGATGCTAACACATATTTTACAAGGCACAGGAGAACCCCCCAACAAAACGCACCTGGCCCATAACACCAAGAGTGCTAAGGCCAGGAAACCTGATGTGATTGGAACCAAGCTCTGCAGGGATTACTTCTAATGTCCTCTAACGTGATTACTGGCTCACTGTTCAAGGCATAATTGATGAAGTACTGCACTTTTTCTCTAAGGCTTTCATTCAGTAACACCAGTGAAGTTCTGGACCATGCTAGTGCCATGCTGGCCTGCAGTGTCAACGTACCCGAGTCCCCAGACTCTGAGTCAGGGGCGGGGGGAGGCGGATCTGTAACTCCCTCTTGGCCAAGGGCTCCGGGCTCCTCCCTGAAACGCCACCCCTGCTGGCCTGCAGTTGTAACTCAGGGCCATAGGGGAGTGCCTGCCTCTCTGTTCACTGGACTCCCGAGGTATGAGAAACTACACGGGCTCGGGGGGAGGGGGGGGGCGCAGGTAGATCAGGATCCTGCCTATGTATCTTACTTGCTGTGTGACTAAGAAGAAGTGACATGCCCTCTCTGAACTCGAGTTTTTGGCTTGCAGTGGGATGAGTGGCACTGAAGGTGTTAAGAACGGCTCTCCCCTACCAGCAGGGCACCTGGAGACCTCACACCCCTGACTCCCAGAGCGGCAGTCACCTGATCACAGGGCCTATGGCACTTCTCAGGAAGTGCTGTGGGAGGGTCCGTGAGGGTCCCTGGGTGGTGACTGGGACATGGCAGCCCGAGCCTGTTCTTGAATCGCTCTCACCGGCTCCTGTCAATGACCCTGCCTCTCTGGGCACCTTGCTTGGACACCAGCGCCCTCCACACCCCAGATTCCTCCCGTCTGCTTTCTTCTTGAACACAGGGAGGGGAAAAAAAGCAACGCTAACTCACAAACGGCATACTTAACTGTATTTTCTTGCTTTCAGTTCAGCCCGCAAGAAAAGTCCTTCCATGTGTGATAAACAGCTGTGAATCTGCCTAATAAAGTGAAGGCATTTTACCCACTGGTATTCCCCCAGAGCAATCACTGGCCACCTGCATCTTTTTAGTTGCATTTAATAATTCAGCCCAAGATGAATCTGCATGATTAACATAAAGCCTTGTGATTTTATTTTCTTTCAGAATTTAAATCCTGAAACAACCACCATTGTGTTCATTTGCAGAGGTTGTGATCAAAACACAAAACTTGATTCTAGAATGAATAATTTATTTTTTTTTTTTAAGTATTTTCAAATACCCCTCTCCACAGAATCAAAGAAAAGAGTTGCTAACACAGACTTTGTAGAAACCGGGAAACCCATGCCCTCACTATGGCTGATGTTAACCCATGAGAAGCAAGCCATACTGCCGAGATTGTTCCCTTTACGGTTTTCCCATAAATCAGCCCGGCCCCCTGTCACATAGCATCCAGAATGGCTAACATAAATAGAGGTAGTTCAGTTCCTCATTGGAGGACTCTCCACATTTATTGGATCAGGAGCCAGAATCCCCACAAAGTCTTTAAGAGAAAACAGCAATTCTCTCAGATTCCAATAATAGATTAATCGGTACCCCTCAAAAAAGTAATAAAAGCCCAAACCAAGTAAGTTGCATTTTGAAAAACCATCTGCCTGTGAAGTGGAGATGTGCGTGCAAAATGGCAATCTGCAAAAAAAAAAAAAAAATCAGAAGAGGCAGAGTCGTTGGGCTTCTTGATGAATATAGTAAAACAGGTTTGTCTAATGGGGAAACATGCCTTACTATCAAAGGAAAAACGAGTGTATCCCACACGGAGAGGGAGGCAAGCTTTAATATCTGAGAAGCATTTCACACTGTGCCTGCCAGGGATTCTCTGCCTGTCTGATTTTCCTTAGCATAAAGGCCGACCCCACCTGTTTAAAAATAATTCGGGAGCAGGCATCCGTCATTCTGGCCCAAAGCCTGCGCTGCCCGTGGTTTGGTGCGGGTTTCTGTTCCACTGACGAGGTCTGTGTTGTATCCGCCTGCAGGAACCATGGTCAGTAACGAACCCAGCAAATGCGTACTCACGACCTCCGCCAGTGAAGTGGAGCCTGCCGCCTGTCTGGCCCTGGAGATGAAATATGCCCTGGATCCCAACCGGCAGATTAAGAAGCGGAATAAAGCCCTGCAGGTGCGCTTTAAGGACATCTGCGAGGCGCAGAACGAGCAGAGGGACACTCAGCTCGCCTCGGGCCCGCAGGGTGAAAAGCGGGAGGCCAGGCCCGCGTCCTGCAGGGCCGCCTATCGCAAGTACATGACCGTGCCCGCCCGGCGCTCCATACCCAACGTCACCAAGAGCACGGGTGTGCAGACCTCGCCCGACCTCAAGAAGTGTTACCAGACTTTCCCTCTGGACCGCAAGAAGGGGACTCTCAAAAGCATCCCAGGCACGGAGGCCTTTAAAAGTCAGAACAACGGGTTGGTAATTGACGGGAAAGAGAAGAGCCAGGAAGGGCCCGGCGAGGAGGCCCGGCCGTGGGGTGCCGGCCGGGTGCAGAAGACCACGGCCTTGGTTTTCCACTCCGACGAACACGTGAACGCGCTGGGGCCGCCCGCCGGAGTCAACTGCGCCGAGCCCTGCAAAACCCCCGACCGGCACAGCTGCCGCGATGCCCGGGTGCAGAACTCCACTCGGTCGTCCTCCCAGGAGCTGGAGTACCAGCTGCCCGGGAAAGCCAGGCAGGGCAGGGCGACCCCGGACACTGAGGAGCCGGCTCCATCGGCCCACCGGAGGGTGTTTAAGACCGAGGTGGCCACGGTGGACGCACCCGCCGCAGGCACCAGGGCCCCAGCGCCGGCCTTGTCAAACTCCGCCCCCTCGAGCGAGTGGTCCCTCTGCCCCGCGGTGGACCTGGAGCGGAGAACCGCCGCGCGGGCCAGTGGGCTCCCGGCCCCTCCGGGCGCCGCCCCAGCCTGCTCGCCCCCGACGCAGTGCCTGTCCCCAGAATGTAGCGAAGAAGACGCCTCCCTGCAGACTCAGGCCCCCTCCGGGCAGGAGCGCCAGCCTTGTCCCCCGGCGCTCGCTGTGGATGAAGAATGCCGACAAATCGTGCCTCACACGGAAGTGGTCGACCTGAAAGCACAGCTTCAGATGATGGAGAACTTGATCAGTTCAAGCCAGGAAACCATCAAAGTGCTCTTGGGGGTTATTCAGGAGCTGGAGAAAGGAGAAGCCCAGCGGGAAGGGTATGTATGCCCCCACCGTCCTGAGGATGCCCGCTGCAGGCTCGCCACCCTCTGCGGGGCGGGGGGCACTGCCAGCCCCCAGAGCCCAGATCCCTGAATGAGACCAGAGCCAGCGCTTCTGAGCGCAGATTCAGCTCTGAGGAAGCGGGGGTTGGGGGTGGGGGGCAGGTTCAAAGGATTCCCAGGTTATTCTGTGATCCTAAAACTCATTCATCCTCACCAGCAGGGTTGACTTGTTGGCTAGCATTCATGGGCCTGGTCTGAACTTGAGTACATTTCAAATGAATGGATGGATCATCCCTTTTTAGCTCTGAGGGCTAAAGGTTTATTACACTGATGAAATACAATAGGTATGCCAGTTCAGAATATCTCATCTTAATAAGAAGCAACTTGCCTCTTAGTAATGGAAAAGAAATTTGGATGGCATTTTGAAAAGTAAATGCTGACTTGCTTATGTTAAATAATTGGAATAACATTGATATTCAGGACTATACCAGGTTTTACATTTTATACAACAGACAATATGCTCCCCCCCCCCTTACTTGGAGCTTACAGAAGCGATGTCCATTCTTAGACAGATGCTATCTGTATATGATTAGGAGAGAGACGCCTTTCTCCACGAGATGCCCTGTGTATCCAGATGGGCAGGAGAGAGAATGTTAACAGCCAGGACTGTCTGCCTCTGACAACAGATTGCTGAACTTTGTTTCCCATCTTTTGAACTTGAAATTGTGCAGCAGTGAATTTAACAACAAATGACCTAAAGATAGGACGTTAGTCTTGAGCCTCTTAGCTAGGAAGGCCAGGCCGTGTGCTAGGCTGATATGAAACAGCCAGCACTGCTCTGGTTCTGTGCTTCTTGAAATAATGTTGTGGTTCACTGGCTTTGTCGAGATGGCTGATCAGCTCTTTCCCACTCACCTGTGATGCTGTCTGGATTCTTCCAGCCCGTGTTTTGGAGGTGGCAACTGAGATAGTGCCCTCTGGCCTCATGTGATTAGCACCCTTCACCCTGTGGGCCCCAGTCCCTGGTTAAGTGAGCTAGCAGCTAGGCCAGCATGATGCTAAGCCCAGAAATGCACTGTCAGGACAGCAAGCCACCCAGTGCACGGGATGGCTGTGACTGAGTTACATCGTGTTTGCATCTTGCAAACTAAAGGGAGGAAACAACCTCTGTGTTCCAAGGTAGCAGAGAAGGCTTAAGGCCTGGCCCCAGAGCCAAGCTGCCTGATGTAGACAGTGCCCTTGGCATCTGGCCTCTCCAGCTTCATGCAGGTGGCCCATCTACAAAAGGAGCTGACGGTCAGTAACCTACCTCCTGCCCCCGCCGCCCCCTGCCTGGCACGTCCTATGACCTGGCATTGTTTGCAGCTGACAGTACGAAGCAAAATGAGTTGCTAGCAAATTGTAAACTAATCTAACAGGAGATTAGTAGTAACCTACCATGACAGAAGGCTTTCAAAAGTCTTTGTTGAATTTTGGGTTTACATCTCCATTTTCATCCCATTTCAATCATTTAGACTTGAATAAATACACAGCCAAAAGCAATACAGTGTGGTGGGTCTATAAGGGATTTGTTGATCAGCAGAGCACATTCCCATAGAAACATAAAAAGCCCAGACAGGACCGATCACAGACCTCAATACAGCTGCTAGTGATTTAGACCAGACAGCAAAACAGAAAGACACCAGCATCACCAAACGGGAAATAAAATTCAGCAAATGGTGTAAAACCAAATGTGTATCTAAACAGCGTGCATCTCATGGGTGTGTATGCCAAAATAAAGCCCTGCACGGGTTGATCATCGATGAACACCCATGCAAGGGCAACTGTGTTCTAGATCGAGGCTCCTTCTATTAGAACAAGGGCAGAGAGTTGTTTGAAATCTGAGTTTTCTGAGGCTGCATCACTCTACCAAGTGGTGTTGAGTTTATTAAGACACATTAGATGGGAATTCTGGCTCTGAGGACTTGGGGCAAGGGCTTCACCTCTCTGTGCCTCATTTCTTCACCTGTCCCTTGGAGCTCATCTCCTGTCTTGAAGCTGGAAAGGGGAGCAGGACAGGAGGTGCTTAACCCAGGGCCAGGGGCCTCTGCATGGTGGCATGAGGGCTGCCTTGCTGGTTAGCAAGGTTGGGTCCTGAAAGCTCTGCACGTTTCCCCTATACCTATGCATTCACTGTGATGAATGTGCCTTTACAAGCTCCATACACAGGCTGACCCCCAGCGGGGTGACTGCAAGCGCTGGGCCACGCTGTCCACTACAGGTGCCATGGGTGGCTGTTGAAATTCAGCCTCAAATTAATCACAAGTGAAAATTCTTTAATCACATCCGCAACCTCACAGGTGCCCAAGAGCTACAGGTGGCAACCGACTCCTACACAAGACAGAGAATATTTTCATCATCATGAAAAGGCCTTGGCCCCAGTATCGCCTGAACAAGGTCCAGTGCCCGGCTCCTAACCTTTTGAGGAGTGGGCACCTTAGATCAAGGCAAAGGATGATCTGACTTAGAAATCAACCTCTAGTTCAGCTGTTGTCTGCACGGGTCAAGTTACTGGTAGAAAGGCAGGACCGTATTGAGGTGAACTCCCACATCCATTCCTAATACAGTAAGTATTAAGCTGCAAGCTTTCAAAGAAGTGAAGGTGCCCCTGTATGCCAGCTGTGGTACTGTACTGTAAGATTAATGTTTTATTTTTTGTGTTTGGTTTTTATGTCTTATTTGTTGGGAAAGTATGATAAACCCATTACAGTCCAGTACTCTATAGCTGATTGTGCTAGCTGGGTACCTAGGCTAACTCTGTTGTACTTACAAGCAACTTGGACTTATGGACATGCTCTCAGAACAGAACTCATTCTTATGTAGGGGACTTACTCTAATCTTCATTTCCACCTCCCTCTCGAGCTCTCTGGATAACGGTGAGACAAGTTGTTTCACATTCCAAGGCCCATGTTGAAGGTGACCGCTCTAGTTCAATGCCCAGGGTCATTCATTCGCCCAGAATTTGAATTTCTGCCACTCTTTTCTGTGTCAGAATACAGTAGGAGACAACAGCCTCAAAGGCGGGCGCATGAGAGGCAAACTCCTTCTCCATCTCCTTCTCAGGGGTCTGGGTGCAGGACAGAGGTGCTAGGGGATACCGATACATTTTTAACCACTGACTCTCCAGGGAGGGGGAGTCAGTCGCATTTGCTGATTTCCATGGTGTGAATGCTATGGTGGCCAGAATCAACCAGCTCACAGAATCCTGAAAATTTAACCTGCTGCTGCCCTGAGCCCCAGACCAGTTCCCCAAAGGGTGTGCCCTGAACAGTCACTTTAAAGGAGGAATTCACAGGACTCACTTTATGTACTCAATCTGAGCTGGAGAATAGGAGTTTTACTAGAATGAGGAATTCACGCGACTTCCTTATGTACTCAATCTAAGCCAAGAAATGGTATCTTATCTTTGCATCTCATGACGGAAAATAGGACAACTCACTCTACTGTATGGAGATTATTACATAGTCATTACGTAACCTGACAAGGAATCTCATGACCAAGTTAAAATACTGGGAAACACTCCAAGTCATCACCCGTGGAGAATGATCAGAATCCAGGTTCATTCCACTTCTCCCCCTATCCCCCACCCCCAAAGCGACGAGAAAGGATCTGCTTTGTATAAAACTGTACCCACAGCCGGAGGAGTCTCAGTCAGGGCAGGAATGCTGTGTGCACTTTTAAAGCTTGCTGCTTTAAAACCAAGTGACACATTTTGCCCCCAAGTTCCCACTATATCATAGGCTTGAGTCAGGCCCAGTGAGGCCTCAGGCTTGCTCTTGTGGGTGAAGTTAGGACCCAGCAAAGGAAGACAGCACACGTTGAACTTGGCTTAGTGTGGCTGTGTGCAAATTATATTGAATGTCTAACTTGAATAGAACTTCTTTGCACTGTGGAGCTTGTTTATGCAAACTCACCATAGAGTTTAAACTGCATTACCAAGTTTGCCAGGCAAGCCGTGTGTAACAGTCCTTCCTCTGTGCATAGAAATGTCTGTTTCACAAACCAAGACCATTTTCAGCAGCTTCCAAATTACTTTTCAGAAGGGACTCTTTCATGACTCTCGTTTGCTTATACAGATTTCTGAAAGGCCTCAGCAGAGAAAGTTTTCAGTGTAGGCAAGTTAATCTCCGCAAGCTTCAATTTCACCTTCTATTAAACAGGGATGCTGGAAGCTTAAAGACGCTGTCCACAAAGGCCTTAGCAATAACCAACACACAGAGGGCCCTGAGAAAGGGGTCTATCCTGAGACACGCCTTTCTGCAACTGGGTGGATGTCCAAAACGTGTTTGAAACCCTGCCTTTTAGTCCCTTGTAGAACGTCTGGGCAATTCACTAAAACGGCTCCCTTTATGCAGTGCAGGCAGCCTTTGATCCCTCTATTTGCGTGAATGCCAAGAATGATCCTGCTTATTTCAAAGCTCTCTGCATTATTCTTGTCTCTTCCCGGGAAGTTCAGGGTCACACAGACTAAATGAGCCAAAATGTAGTCGTTGAAAGCTGAGAAGCTGGCAGATGGGACACTGAGTTTAGACACCCAGCTGATGCTTGCAACAGTCTTAACTCCCCAGGGCAGCTGCGGGCTGCTGGGCAGGTGACCCCTGACCCAGGACTGTGGGGCCGTTGCCCTTGGCTCAGGTGGTGCACCCTCACCAGGCACCCGGGCAGAGATGGCTGCTCACTGCTATCATGATGGCACCCCACACATTTCATGTCTTGAGGGACTCATTGGCTGGTGACAGCCCCATGGTATTCTGGTCTTTGGAGAAGACCTGTAAACAAAATGGGAAGCTTGATCCCAGCCATCCAGCAAGAAGGCAGGATCTGCCGTTGCCCAGGGTGTAACAGGCCCTTCCGTTGGTCGGGTCTCTCCTAGCATTGGGCTCCCCTGGTGGTTCAGCAGCAAAGAATCCACCTGCAATGCAGAAGACCGGGGTTTGATCCCTGGGTCAGAAAGATCCCCTGGAGGAGGGCATGACAACCCATTCCAGCATTCTTGCCTGGAGAATCCCATGGACAGAGGAGCCTGGTGGGCTACAGTCCATAGCGTTGCAAAGAGTCAGACATGACTGAGTGAGCATTCCAGCATCAGCCAGGGGTCACCTGCCGGCCTAGGTGTATGTGGGAGAGGCAGGAGCAGCTGAACCAGGTCACACGGGCCCCTGAGATGTGAGCAACGGGCAGACAGGAAACCCTGAAGCTCCAGCAGCTCTGTACTGACTCAAAGCAAGTGTGAGGCCGTCATATAAGAGGAGGAAATCTTAAATAACCAAGGAGCCCAAGGAGCCTGGTAGCCTGGAGTGGTGGTGGTCTAGTTGCTCAGCGGTCCGACTATTGCAACCCCGTGGACTGGATCCCGGCAGGCTCCTCTGTCCATGGGATTCTCCAGGCCAGAACACTGGAGTGGGTTGCCACTCCCTTTTCCAGGGTATCTTCGCAACCCAGGGGTCGAACCTGGGTCTCCTGCTTTGGCGGGCAGATTCTTCATGGGCTGAGCCACCCACCAGGCAAGCTGCAGCAAGGCTTCTACATCTAGTGCTTCAGTCTCCCCGCCGTGGGCTCCTATCCAGCTTCCCTGGGAAGGGGGTTTCTCCATGGGAGGGGTCCAGGGCACACAGTGATAGGAAAACACAAGCCAAGGGAATTGTCCTGAGATCAGGGGACTTTGAGGACATAGCTCTGGGTGGGTTTGCAGGCATAGGAGACAGGAATAAAGATCTGAGGGACGGTAGACCCAGCATGGAACCCTGCAGTCATGTTTGCTGAACATTGTCTTTCATTTTAATCACTGAAAAGGTAGCCACAGAATGGGGCGGGTGTGTGCGCAGTGTGTGCATGTAGAGATAAGGGCCTAAGCCTACAGGATCTGTGTTTTTTGAGAGATTTCAGGGTCAGTTTCCAATGTAACAGATGTCAGCAAAGTTTTTCTGCAAAGGGCCAGATAGTATCTCTTTCAGGCTTTGCGAGTCATGTGGCCTTCTGTTTCAGTGATTCAGATCCACCCCTGCATTGTGAGCAAAGCCATTCATAGTACATGTGTGAACGAATACGCCCATGGTCACATGAAACGTCACAAAAACAGGTGTGAGCCGGACGTGGGCCATGGGCCAGTTTGCCAGCTCCTGCGACACAGTCTTGTAAATGCAGGGACCACAGTTCCTCAGCTAGAAACCAGGTTAGCATAATGGGTGCAGCGCAGTCTCAGAGGTGACTGTCCTACAGACGGTGTATCATTCATTCACAGGTTCAGAAGGCTTCTGTTAACAGCAAGCGCCTCCAAGTGTCACTGTGCCAGCCAAGGGCCGGGGGCCAGGGGTGTGAGGAGGCATAGTCAAAGAGCTCAGGCCCTCCTCTGAAGAGCCTGCAGGTCACTGACACTCTGTACTAGCCTCCACTTAACTGTCCCCAGCCCATAAAACTGTCAGGATTCTGCTGGGGAACTCTGTGTGTATGTGTGTGTGTGCGCGTGCACACGCACATGTATTATACACATACCTGTAATTTCTATGTATATACATACATGACATAAAAAAGGCCTTCCTCTCCCACCAGCAGCAATAAGAGGTCATCTCAACACCTGGTCATACGATGTGACCTGCTTTCACCTACATATTGATGCTAGATGGAGGGAAATTACATCCTGGCTTCACCTTGTGTCCTTCTATTGACAAATCCCTCAGCATCAGGCAGTCTTCAGAGAGCCCTGTCGGGGGATGAGAAATCTCTGAATTTCCTCTCATTATCCATGCCCAAACAGAATAAATACTGCATCGCAATTACACAGGAAGCATAAGGGGGCAATTTAATTTCAGTCACAGCACAGAACGAACCCACAGGAAAACCCAGCCTCACCGTCGCAGCTAGGGAGCTGCCTGGGGTCACCGAGGTCCCGGCAGGAGGCGTGGGGGCCCCCAGCTCAGAGCCCAGGGAAGCCGAGCACCTGAGGTGACCCTGCCTCAGGCTGGCGGTGCGCCCTTCTGGGAGGGGACTGGGTTGCCCTTGTCCACATGCACCCAGGTAGCTGAGACGGAGGTCTTCCACCTGGTTAGCTGGAATGGCCACAGTTTCCAAGAGGGGCAGGGGCGGGTGCCCTTGCAGTCCTGCCGAGGATCCTGGCATACAGATGTCTCTGGACTGTCAAGCACTGTCTCCCCTGGCTCTGGCCAGGCAGGGCATCACAGAACAGAGTGCTGTGAGCTGTGGAGGGAAGCGGTGCTCAGCTCCGAGCTCAGAAGCAGAAAGGTCCTCCCCCGGCCACCGCACTCCCTTCCTGCTTCAATGGGATGGGCATGTCAGCGCTTCATTAGCTAATGTTCTTGCTACATCAGTTTTGGTGTCTCTGCCCATTTCTTGCAACCCCCAACATTTTAAAACACGCCAGCCAGCAGACGGAGGTTCCCTCCTCCGATGTTTTCTGGCGGAGGTTCTGCAGTCAGCCAGTCCTGAGCTGGAGACTTTGTGCCCATCCTCCCTGCGGTACCTGTGCTTGGGGATGGTTACTACCCTCTCCAGCCTCAGCTTCTGGCTCTGAAAGAAGCCTCTGAACACCAGCCTCCTGGGCTTCCTGGAGACATTAAGTACCATACGGAGGACCGGGCCCTCAGCCCAGGGTTGTGTGTGCGAAGTCGTATCTTTCCAAGTTGTTCTGTTGCTGAGACACAGCCTTCCAGCTGCAAAAATGCAGGCGAGTGATGCAAGGGCGCAGGCAGGACACTTTCAGGAGAGATTCTTGTTTTCCTCTACAGGTGGGTTTATTTCCAAGGATTAGCGGGGGGGAGGAGGAGGTGAGGATTACAGAGGGAAGAGATCGGGCTCTGTACTTGCTTTCAGAGAACTGTGCAGGCCAGGGTTACTTGGTGTCACGGACAAGACAGCTGACATGGAGTCAGGCACGTGGGCTTGTTCCCAGCTCAGCCCCGCCCCTCTGAGCCCCTCCACACGAAGGCAGGACGGTCCACACAAGACGAGGGACCTCAAGGGTCCTTTCTGATCTAAGAACGAATTCTCCAGAGCTGTCCAAGAACTTCAAAATTTCAGCCAGTGCCGCAAAAGAACATACAAGCTGAGAGAGAGAGAGAGAGAGAGAGCAACATAGCCCTCTCTATGGACATTGGTTGACAAATGCACATATGGTGGTCCCTCTGTCAGGTTTTCTTTCTTCCTGTCATTTCATTCATCCCTTATCTCTTCCACTGCTACACATGTTGCAACTGGCCTCTGTCCTAGCTCACAAGCCTTTGAATAGCTTTCAGGGAAACCCCCCCTTTTTTTCTTTTATAACTAACGGCTTTTATATATTTGTGATAAAATATTCAAGTTCCAAAGTCCAAGTATAAGTTATCATGTTTTATGATTTTGAAATAGAAGCACGCATCATATTCTCTTCCACCATTTTCTTTATTTGATACACAGGGCTGTGCCGAGTCTTTTCTGTGGCTTAAATTTATATAACATTGGAAATACTACTTTTAAGTTCTTGAACAATAATAATCCTTCCCATCCTTAATATGAAAAATGGAGCATATATATTTGTGAGGCTATAAAACAGTTTCCAAACTCTTGCTTTGCACTTCATGTAGGTATCACACACTCTTGAAAATGTAATTTAAATAATCTTCCTGTGCAGAATCCCAAAAGAGATTTCAAATACCTCCCTAGCCTTTTAAGTTGGTAGGTGAATAAAAGCCTTGCCACTGAGGCACTAGGCAATTCAGACACCCCATTTGTAGGTAAAATGAGCAATTCAAGGCATGACATGAACGTTTATGGAATTTATGGATTTGTGTCCCAGAATTTGGATTAAAAGAGAGAGAGAGAGAGAGAGAGAGAGAGATGAAATGCAAGTACTTTTCAAATACTTTTTTTTTTTTTTCCCTAAATCCCATGCAATTTCTGCTAAGCTTTGCAAAAATGGTTTGAGCTCTATTTCCCACTGTGCTCTGGGGGCCAGTTCCACTGAAATGAGTGTCTCTGGGCAGAGCACCAACAAAGCTCATCCATTTCGAGCAGCTACAATATGGTGGCCATTCTGCACTGTCTCATTCAATCCCCAAAATAAAACTGTAAGGTAGGAATTGTTTTGACCAGGAAACTATAAAGTTTGGATATGTCAGTAACATCCCCAAGGTCAAAAGACTGGAGGGAAACAGTACAGCCAGAACTCACCTTTAGACCCATCATGCCCCAGTAGCATCCTCTCCCTCTTCTGAAAATGGGAAACTTGTGTGTCTGCACAGACTTGAAGGCACTTTTGTGGTCCTGCAATTCTGGGTTCTTCCTTATACTTGAAAGGGTCAAGAGATTCCTGCACTCAGACCTGGTAAGGTCCTTGTGAATTTATGTCCTGGAGAAAGCATACTTCTTACTCTGGAGGCAGCAGAGAGCACTTTGGAAAGGATCCCAGTAATAAAGTATGGTTTTCAGGATTCCTAATCAGTAAGAGGAATCCCCTCTGAGAGGTAGTTTCAGAAAAATCAAAGCCATTGATCTAGAAGTCCAGGTACTGATCCATCCCTGAGCAGTCTTCCCTGGGGAGGCCACTTCAAAGCTCTCACATATCACCTGTTACCTCAGCGGCTTGGTGAGTGACCACCACGTGCCACCCAGGCTCTACTTTAACCAAATTTATGTCCAAATACATGTGAATAAACACTGAAGGAAAGTTCTCAATAAACCATAAAAGCAAGCAAATGTGTTTTGAAAGCCACATCTGAACAGGCAATTATAAAAAATGAGTTCCTCTAGGTAAAAAAAGTCTAAAAACAGGCATATTTCGACCAAACATGGAGTCAGATTCTTTTGCCAGTATCTCACTGGTTATAGCACTAGACTATCTCCCCAGATAAAAGTCTCATAATTGGATATCAAGAATTTTATAAATGATGACACCAAAAATTTAAAGATTTTTATCTTCCGCTACAAGGGCTCTGAACCATTTGTTCAAAAAACAAGCACAATGTCAAGCCTCTGAAACAAAGCACAAAAGCTTCACAAAGAGGAAGTTCTGATTTAAGATTGTTAACTAATGTGCTCTAAAAAATACATCAGAAGAAATTACGGATCAAAGATAAAAGCTCTGTGGTTATTTACCATCAGAACCACTGCCCCATGCACATCATTAATGCTTTCAAATTAAAGCCTCGGAAAGGGAGATAAATGACAATACTAGAGCTGGAGAAAGACGGCATTCCAGAAGGAAAATTTGTTTTCATACAGGATACTCACATTCCTATTTTCATTCAAGTTTGGTAGCCAGTGCCACCAAAATTCATTTTCATTAATTTTCAATAAATTATAGCTTTAGCTTTATCTCTCCTCCAGGAAATAAGTTAATCAACTCAGCTTCAGCTCAACCCTAAAAAAGTTTTTTCCTTTATTAACAGTTACTCCTGATGCCCTCTAGGGCCAGCGACATTTCTGTCATTATTGTCATCATTTTGCAACTAGCGTCTCCTTGATTTCAGAAATACATGAAAGAAACTGTAAGTTTTGCCCTATTTGTAATATAACCAGGCAATTCTACATGCAAAATAATAATTACCAGCTGCCCCAATTTTTACATATTATGCTTTTTATTGCATGGAAACAGGGTTAGAAAACACTAAAGAAGAAAGACCTGCCCTAATGAGCATGTTCATCTCTGAGTTTGTCTTTGTCCAAACTGGCACACACTTCTGATCGGAGTAAGGATGACTATGCAATAATAAGGATATATCCCCTGTCTTTGTCATGAGGAAGCAGAGAGCTGGGGCAGGGCCTGGGGAGAAGCAACGCTGGAGGAGAAGCAGGCGGCTAAGGGAGACAGCAACAGGGACCGCCCGGCTCCCACCGACCCCCAGGGAGGAGGCACCACATGGCCTAGACCTCCTCAGGCCTGCAGCCACGCTGCACCACTCACCACCATTCCTGTTTCCCTTTCATTCTTTGTAATGAGCACAAGCATTAAACGCTTCCCAAACAGTCAGAGCCTCCCAGAAATATAGTGTCATCACATTTGGGGAGCTGCCGGGCCAATAAAAGTTAATTTGACAACAGCATCTAAAGAAAAGCCACTGCATTCATTTTGAATAGTGTTTCTCACCGAAACTCGTTTACCTGGATTGTTTCTGGGATAAAGAAATGACGTTTCCCCGGGGTCAGCAGGGGAGCTGGTTTAGGTGCAGACTAAGCCATTTATTTTAATAACTAAGTGTGGGAAGCAGGAGATGACTGACCTTTTCCACTTGTTTGGGGGATATTTAAGATTGGATCGTGGTAATACATTAAGACAGATGTTTTCACTGATCCAGCCAGGAACATCGCAGAACTGACCCTACTGTGGGTGGGTATCAGTTAATCCCGGAGAACACTCAGGCAGATTCTTCATTCATTCATTCACTCGTCCATTATTCAGAGTATTTCTTGAGTACTCACTACACTTCAGACCCCAGTGTGAGTACTAAATATCCATCAGGGAACCGACAGACAAAACTCCCTGCCCTCAGGGTGCTGATGTCATGGAAGGGGAAACAGATTAGAAAGCAAAGCCATAATTTTCTGGTATGTTCCATGGTGAGAAGTTTAAAGCAGAGAAAGGAGTAGGGTACTCACTTTCTATTAGTCAGGAAAGAAGCTGCGTTTTTGAAGCATACCTCCAGCCCTGCTCTCTGGAAGGCACCAAACTACAAGTTGGGTGGGACTGGGGAGACAGAAGAAGTCATGTCTGAGGCCACCGAGATGCTCTCAGTCACATGGGAGCAAGATGTCTCTGCCGGACATGGTCAGCATCCACTGTGGAATGCTCCGGAAGACAGTCACAAAAGGGTGCTGGCGATTGGCCAGAAGCCATCCAAGCTGATGATGAACGTCCAGAGGGGCTGGTCCATGCCATGGATGCTGGCGTGAAAGAGCACAGACACTTCTTCTGGTGGTTATACAGCTTACTCCCTTAACGTGGAAGCAAATCCTTTACCTCGGAAATACATGTGCTCTAGATTTGAAGTGTCTTGTGGGCGAGATCTGTGTTTTATTCATCCAAGCAACCACTCCCCAGCAAAGGGCAGTGCACAAAGCTGAGAACAGGAAGCATCCCATGAACTGAACACGCAAACACAGTGAAAGCCATTTGGTTATTCTGGCTAGTTTACAGGACGTGCTTGGAAGTCTGTAATCAGAACACTGCATGAGTGAGCAATCATGTCTGACTCTTTGTGACCCCATGGACTATAGAGCCACCGGGCTCCTCTGTCCATGGTATTATCCAGGCAAGAATACTGGAGTGGGTTGCCATTTCCTCCTCCAGGGGATCTTCCTGACCCAGGGATCAAACCTGCGTCTCCTGCCTTGGCAAGCGGATTCTTTACCCCTGGACCACCTGTGAAAGCCGAGGCAGAACACTACATAGAAATAACCATGATTACTGAAAATTACGCAGATGTGTTTAATAAGCTCACATGGGGTTTACATAAAGAGCTAGTTCATCAAGAGTCCACATCTCAGTTCCTGACTGGGAGAATGGTGCATGCATAATTCTCAGAAATTCACTGTCCGGTGGAAAAAAACTAAGTAAGAGTAAGATGATGAGGGATTAGAAGGGGAAGCGGAAGGTGAAAGATCCAGGTCAAGCTGTGATTGGGCTATGTTCCAAAAACATCATTTCTAAGTAACTTCTTTGGACCACAGAGCAACTTGCAAAAAACCAAAATCATACATGCTGTTGGGGTTCCCAGGCCAGCCCTGAAATTTTTTCTGGCTGTATCGAGACTCAACACAGAATGCTGTAAAATCTAAGAATCCAGTTCGTGGCGTGATTATTCCTTCTAACATGGGACTCCAAAAATAGATCTCCCTTAATGGTTTCAACCAGAGAAACTCTTATTTTACACAAATGGCCTCTGGAACATACATATTCAAAGTCAGGGCGATCACATGAGTATGTCTGGAAGGAAGTATTTGATATCCTTAAATCTCAATGAGAACCCTGTTCTACAAAAAAGAAGTCCAGCGCAGAAAAAAGAGGAAGCCAGGGGTTAATGGTGCTGGCCTTACTCCCTGACCTCACGCCTGCAGGCAGCGGAGAAGGGGAAGAGGGAGACCAGGGCCCTAGAATAAGTGACTGCTGGCTGAAACTCTTTAATACAAATAATGCAGTCAGTATAATCAAGAAACGCTAATGCAGTCACTGCTCTACCATACTCATCGCACTGAACAGAAAACAAGGAAGTGAGTCTTTTAAAATTTTCTGTAAATGTCAAAGAAGATCTGCCAAACTTCGCTGAAACAGAGATCAACCCTCGTAGACCAACTGAGACAACGTCACCTTCCCCAGTCCTTTCGTCTTTCATCGGCTCTGTCATCCATCGCTCCGTGTATCCTAAACCTGACTGCCACCTCTCCTGAGACCGGCAAACCAGGTTTTGGCTGGGCAAACGAGAAAAAGACAAGGCATGTGGCAGTACCAAATGCTAGGAATTCCCGTGGAAGGATGTCATCGGGAGCTGGCTGAAGGGGACCTGAAGAGCGGATGATGGCAAAGAATTCTCAGAAGGGTTCAGAACAACGGACCCACTCAGACATGGCTAAAGGCAGCGGAAAGCAGAGGGTGGCAAAAAGATTTGAGGGGGTCACTGCTAGTCTGTGTTTCTCAAAACACAACCTCGGTTTTTAAAACAAACACACTGCTTTGTCAGCTTGGGGATTCTAGGCCACTAATGAACAAAGAATTGCTCAGCCTAACACAGCAAACCTGCCACTGGCTAGAAAAAGGCTCCTCTCAGCTACTGGGGAAAAAGGGGACCTAGTCAGACCATCACCAGTGAAGCCAGTACTGCCTTCTATTGACCAGTGGGTGTTCTTGGTGTTTGTTAGGAAAATTGACTTCATATTTTTTCAACAAATTTAAATTGGATGTTCCCCCAAATCCTTGCACTTAGTAGCTCAAATGAATAAAATAGATATAATTGAGTTTCCATAGATAAATGAGGAAATTCCAAACTCACTTGAACCACTCAGCTGATACAGGAACTAACTACAATTTCAGGTCATAATCTAGCAAATTCCTAGTGAGAACTCAAGACTTAAAAAAACAGCCAACACTACCGGCAGAGGTGGGCTTAAAATGCAGGAGAGGGTCTCTGAAAACAGCTGAGCCTGACTCTTTTTGAAATTTAATTTCCCCCAACAAAAACAGAGGTATCACTTAATGCCTCTAATTCAGGTCACTTTGAGACTATTAAGCAGAAAAGCCCTTTAAGATGCTGATATAAATGATGGCTCAGTTATCAAGAAAGCACAGCTGGAGCACAAACCTGGCCTAGAATAAGGAAAGGAAAAAAAAAAAAAGTTTTTGGCACACAGTGAGAAAGAACAAGAAAGATCAAAATTAGGAGAATAAATTAAACAGGGGCATCAAATGATGACTGAGAGCAGTGACCACTGTGTAAGCAGACAGCCTAACACACAGCTTTGAGTTAATTCAAAGTGACAGCTCCAATACCCTATGTAACCAGTGTTTTGAAGACCCCAATTAAAGGATCACATCCTGATTTTAGCATCACCCGACATGTCTTTTGCTTACATGCTAGGAGATCTAAACTTACTGAAAATCACCACGTCATTTAAAAGACTAACAGCTTGGCAACAGGGTCACTTGCACTTGCGTCGTGTGCCCCACAGCCGAGGTGGAGGAGGGCCCCCTCCGGGTGATGCTTATACACTAGTGATGCTGGTTGAGAGGAGGATGCTTTTCTGAAATCTAAAACCAAACACTCCATCCACAAGTCCCCAGGGAAACGCAAGAAGAGAATTTTCCTTAGGGAATTTAAGATCTTCTGGAGAAAACAGGGCTGTAGGATGTAACAGGAGAAACACCTCATGAAAGTCAATCCAGTACCAGTGATTACAATTCACAACCACAGAATTACTTCCACTTGCCAGCCATGCTTCTCCTGAGATGCTTTTAACTTTGTTGGAACTTTGCTTCTGATAGCAGGCACAGTCAGAGACATCTTTTTTCCTTTTCCTGACCTTTTCACCAAACAGTTTTCCTGGGGGGCGGGGGACGGTGGAAACACAGAGTTGTCAGTCTCGTCTCAGGCCCCATCTTCAAGGTCTCAGAGACACTGAGCCACTTGGATATGGGGCCAGGAAGAAAGCTTTCCATGACCTTTCTCTGACATTTCGCAGCACCCTCTCCTACCCCCCAGGGCTCTGGTATCTTAGATCTCCCCGTGAGGCCTTCATGAAAAGGAAGATGCTGCCTGTCACTCTAGTCTCCGGCTCCTCATGCCCCTCCCAGGACACAGCCGTGGTTCAGCGCAGGCGGAAGCTGGCTGACATCTTTCTGCCTTGATCATTCCTATGGCTTTGTTATGAAACTTGCCACACCAGCTCTGCCCTTTGCAGCCCCTTCTCCGTTTTTGTTTTTTTTTTAATCCCAGTCCTCATTGTCTCTTTTGTTGTTGATCTGCAACAAAGATAACTGAAGACTTGCAGACCCTAGATTGTTACCAGTGCTGTCTATTTTATATAAATGGGCAAAAGTATATTTTTACATTCAGTAATCTTTTATAATAACATCTAATGAACTGGAGGGGGGAAAAAAAAGAATTGGAGCAGATGTCTGCAGAAGCCAAAGGTAGCTATAGAAACTGGTGAAATGCATTCTGAGTTAAACCTACATATTCTAGACCATTAAAGAAAGGAAGACCCTATGTTTTCTTTGAAAGGGGCTGCCCTAACTAGAGTTCCGTGCTGTCTTCTGTAACGGACACTTGTTATGCTTTCTTTAAAGTACAGCAAGGTCTTCTGAAGAAATCTGTTTCACTACAAAGCAGAAGTGGAAATGACTCTCAAACTGGACTCCACCAAAACTGCTTTATAAAATTAGCTTGAGCAAAGCCTTCTGCTTTAAGAAATCAAGAACAATAATTCCTCTTCCGTGAGCTATGAACCAAGTCCATACTCTTTACATCCCTATTAATTTCCTAACTTGGGTCTGGTGTCCTTTACCTTTCAATAAAGCCCACCCTGACCAGTGAGTGTCCAAAGGGCATCAAGGAAGGAGGGGGCCAGGGTTCCAGCAACGTCCCTGGGTTAGAACCGTGATCTGGAAGAATGGGCGTCAGGAGGTCAGAGAAACGGGAAACACAGCATCTTGGACTCTTGGTGCTGTCCTTGGTGCCGAACGTCATGCTCTCCGCACCCTCCTCTCTCCGCACCTCCCCGGGTAGTACGCATGGCTACATGTACAGGAAATATTGACAAATGGTAACTAACTGTGATGGGACAATAAACAGCACGTGCTGCAAAGATCAGTGCGTTAAAAACACCTACATGTGTACAATGAACATGCTTACCACTGGGATCCAAAGAGGCTCACACTAGGAAGAAAGCGAGGACCAGAAGTGTTCATAATTTATACATTTCACTTGCTTTTCTGCACTCAGTTGGATTTTTTCCCATAGATTTTTCTGTTACTAGACTTCAGTATGGGAACACCGAGACTAACAGCCTTATTTGGTTAATAAAATAATACTGACCAAACACCCAGAGTGTACCAGGCATCATGGCAGACGTGGGATATAAACCCACCTAAGGTATAAGTTCTTCAAAATAAAACAGAAGAGAGCTTTATAAAGGTAGCAATTAATGTGCAAGACAGAAAACGTGGCATTTTTGATCAAGATGTTCCTCCATCTGCAGCTTTGATACCAATGATCTGAGCTCTCTCTTCTTCAAACTTCTAACCACAAAAGACCTCTAGTCACACCATCTCTGGAGAAGGATCTTCCCCAGCAGCTCAGTCTCTGGACGGCCTCTCTTTATGGCAAGGGCCATCCACAAAGATAATCATTCCAGGTGTTGCTTTTATGACTTGTTGCCAAGTGAGAAGGAACATTCCACGACGGCACTCTGTGTTCCCTGTCCTGCAGAAAGAACTTATCTGTTTGGTCTGCATTGGAAGAGCACATCCATTCAGATGCTGCAACACAATCATTCTTATGACCATAAAATTATCAGCGAAGCCAAACCCTACATATTGGAAGCCCCAAGGACAATTAGATGAATTATCAAAGCAATAAGCATACTAGATTACACAAGTTCAGTCCTCTGTAAAGAACACTGTCATGTTTAATAAAACTGCAGTGGACATACCTTGACTGACAACAGCTACCGAAGGCAGCCTGTGACTTAACCACAGGACACAAGATCAACACTTTAACTTTTATCCACAAACTGATCTCTCACTGATAGCCATTTTTATGAACTACCTTTCTGGACTCCAAACATCTGAACCCCTTAAAACAAAAGGTCCCAAACATCTTGAAGGGTCTTCCCAAGGCAAGTTCATGGCAATGAGATCCTGAAAATACTTCTCATGTATGGTGGGAATCTAATGGACCACCAATTTTTCATTTAAATTAGCTTTAAAAAAATAGTGACCACAGACATGTTTCCCTATAAAGTAGATATTATGACTCACTTGCTTCTAATCAACAAACATTAGCAAACCGTGCTGTATTTCAGGCATGAATGAGTTAGGATGGGTTATAAAGAAAAGAAGGAAGAAAAAGGAAATTGAATGAAAATGATATTTTAGAAGGAGAAGAGTAAGAGTTAAAGTTAAGAGGAAGTAGGTTCTGTGTCATCCTGGGCTCTATGTATAAGAAAACAGTGGCTTCCCACTAAATGTAAAACAGATGTCCAAAGAGTTGCCCATTTTACATGATCTGATCTCACCTCCCTCCTCTCTCATGTGCTCCTGATGTTCCAGTCACACTGGCTTTTTTTCTGTTCTGCAGACAAGCCAACATCATTCCCATCATGATGTTCACAAGTGATGGTCCTTTCGTTTGCAAAACTCAACTCCAGATCTGGAGATGACTACCTGCTCTTTTATTATCATCCAGTTCTCTTTCCAGATGCAAGGTCCTCGGTGTGTTAGCCAAAGCCACCCCCCCCCCCCCATGTCCTGTACAGAGCAGTATCCAAACTCTTTCATTCATTCATTCATCTGTTTATGCATCACCCATCTGGTTCTCCCATTCTGTTTTAAGCTTCATGAGGACAAGGGCTCGATCTTATTCCAAAATGTCTCCTTGGCAGGCAGAGTAAGGTCTGACACCTAATAGGCACTTAATAACTATTTGCCTACTGACTATAACAGCACGAAAGTGTGTGCTTTTTACAAAGTGATAAGAACAGTCTGTTCAGAAAGGTCTTTAAAAAGAGCAATTTATCACTGAAGAGCCCCAAGGTCCTGGAAGACAGTTCTCTTGTGCATTTCAGGTGCCTGAAGCCTTTGTCCTGTCACTGTTGGATTCACTGACTATCCCAAGCTGCCAATTATACATAGTGCAGGACACAGGCCCCAAGGTTGGAGCAGGGCGTCACAGAGCATCAGAAGCCTGGGGTCTAAGAATAATGAGATCCCAGACCTGAAGTGTTGCTGTATTCTCCTCTGTAAAATGAGCTAGCGTAATTAACTGCAGGACTCCAGGCTCTAATGTAAGTGAGACATTTGGGAACTCCATGATCCTGGGCGAGGAAGGGGTGCCGTGCCGATGAAAACTGATGAAGATTTGAGATCTGTCCTGAGGTCTTGAGCAGGAAGGTTCTGTAAGCATGGAAGTCAGACTTTCCGCAGAGCCAAGTAAGAGTGCCCCTCTAATAATGGTTAGGAAATGCCCCTGATTTCCTCTGTTTTCTTTTAAAAGCCTAACCTTTAGAATGTGACTAGTGCACACAGGCAACTATTATGCATCCTCTTCGCAGTTGGTGGTCAGTATACACTAGTGCAATACACAAAGGTGCAGTCCCTCGTCTGCAGCCCAGCCTCACAGCTGGACCGCACATCCTGCAGCAGGCATGTCATTGCTAGGACGTGTGCTCAAGTCCTATGCTTATTATCCTGCACACAGCCACCATGGAGAGACATGAGCTTAGGATAGAGCTCCAGAAAAACCAGTGGGATGGAGAAAGGCCTTTTACATATGATAAGGCATGGGAGAATGGAGGCCAGTGTCAGACGGGGAGGAACCTGGTGTGAGTCTGACAAATCTAGAGTCAGAGAGGAAAGCTCAGGAAGAATGTACCCTTGGGGTTTGTTGTCAGGAGGGAAGGGGGAAGGTATGAGGCGCAAGCCCTTTCCTGTTCCCCTCCTGACAGATCTCATGGGGCAGGAAAAGACCCCAGAGGGGCATTCAAAGGTGCCCACTATGGGGGACGGAGGTCAACACAAACGCAGCCACAGGACGTCTCCAATTCTGGCTCAAATATCATGGATAGCAGAGAATGGCGACCCTATAGGACAGAATGTGGTCACCTGGTTAATAAACACAACGCACAGAACTCAAAGGTCAAGTTTAAGTTTAGCAAAGCTCGCTGTGACAACACTGCATGGAGGGGAAAAATCCTTTTGTCAAATGTTTATGTAACACCAAACATAATGAGGAAAACAAAAGTGAGTTTCAATTCAAAATCCATGACGCATGGAAAGAGACGTTTACACAGGGAAGGTGATAAAAATATCCTCTCCCTGTTGACAGAAAACCTTCTGGGCACTATTATTATGTTGAGAAGCTCTCCAAATGTAAATGTGCCCCCAAAGTGTGTGTCTAAGCCAATTCAGATGGAAGCCCTGCTTCTGCTACTAATTTAAACAGGTTCTGGTTATCATGTCTGTGCCTTGGTGCAAAGCAGTATTTATTCAGAATAAAATAGGCCTGCACGTTAAAAGTATGAGAGAGGAAAGGTCAGTAAAAGTGGCAGAAAAAACATTATGAAAGCTCCTCCAAACTAGCTTTTTGGGGTGACTGGGCTGAGGAAGACGTAAGAAAATCCTCTCATTAACTTTTTAAGGCTATGGATGGCAGGGAATGTGGGGGAAGAATGGATATCTGCATATGTACGGCTGAGTCCCTTCACTGTCCACAGTCACAACACGGTTCATTGGCTATACCTCAAAACAAAATAAAAAGTTCACTAAAGAAAATCTTAAAGGCTGTACAACCTTCCACAACAGACTCCCCCCCAAAATAAGGTTCCATCATTTTAATGAGAGGACGGGGAACACTGCCCTACCGCGCCTCCTACATGTCTGGTCTCATAGCTCTGACAGGCTCAGCAGAGAACACAGCCAGAGAGGGTGGCGGAAGGCTTGACAAGGCAGCCCGATATGCTACCACAAGGGTCAGCACATTTTTTACTCTAAAGAGCTAGAGAGGGAGTATTCTGGAATTTGCAGACCAAGGATATTGTAGCTACTTATGTAAGAATTTTCACCATTTTTTACTATCAAAATTGTAAACTTTATGGACACTAAAATTTTAATTTCACTAGCTTTCGTTTCACATGTTCCAAATATTCTTCTTTTCATTTTTTTAAACCATCTACGAACATAAAATCCAATATTAGCATGCTGGAAAAAATCAGGCCGAGAGCAGGATTGACCTGAGGGCCACAGTCTGCAGACCCCTCCTCTCGAGGGCAAAGAGATTGTGGGACAGAAACAAGCCATCAGATCAAGAAGATCTGGGACTGGGACCTTCCAAGTTTCTTTAAAACACCATGAATATCGCTGCCCTGAAACATCCCCAATTCCCCTTGCTTATAACAAAATCAGATTCTTTGCCTCATCCGCTAGGTTATGTCCACATCCTAGATTTTAATTTAAACAGCAGCCGCAGTGGTTGCCCTGGTCGTATACAGCACACGCGGAGACGAGAGCGGAACGGGAAGCGCCTGGCTCGGTCTCCATTCCCGTGAGGGTCGATGGCAGTGGGAAGGCACCTGATGGGAGCTGCGTGCTCTAGAGAGGCCAGGGGCCACCAGCCGCCTCGAGTAATGCTCTCCTGTTCTTATCTTGTAGGCTTTCATATCGGACTGGGCAAGACACAGCTAACTGTGACACATGCAGGAACAGTGCATGTATTATCTATAGGTATGTCAACACTCTCCTCTTCCCGCTTTGTTATCATGAGTGGCAAATGATGTTTACCCACGGATGCGAGAAACGTCTGGGGCCCCGCTGGGATGATGACATCAGACAGAAAACAGTCAAGAGCCTTTCCTGACCTCTACTCTAGGCAGCTTCTAAATAAGCAACCTCAGGCAGAGAGTCATGGGGTGAGGGAGAACATGAACCCATGTATCTTGCAAATGCATCTCAGCGGCGTTTCTGAAATTGGTGTAAGTTTGATGGCTTGTTCCCTCAGAATCGATAGTCGTGAATACTGTACTGTGTGTCCCGGCATGGCTGTGAAATATAAGCCCTTCAGACGGTATAGATCAAAGGCTGCAAGCCACACTGTATGTGCTAGGAGAACCACAGAAAACCCGGTGTGCAGTTTGTTTCCTGCGAAGGCACCAGGGCTGTGGCACTTGGGTTCCTTGGGAAATAATCCCATCTAGGGCTTCTCTGCAGCTCAGCTGGTAAAGAATCTGTCTGCAATGTGGGAGACCCTGGTTTGATTCCTGGGTTGGGAAGATCCCCTGGAGGTGGGCGTGGCAACCCACTCCAGTATTCTTGCCTGGAGAACCCCCATGGACAGAGGAGCCTGGCGGGCTACAGTCCAAGGGGTCGCAAAGAGTCGGACAGGACTGACGGACTGACCACAGGGCTCTGTGTCTGGTCTCACCGTTTCTCAGTCCTAAGTATATTTAGATTATTCACAGTGACAAGAATTCAGCAGGAGCTTTCAACAAGCAAAAACCATGTTAGGCTTTTGGCAATAATTTGGGATTTTAAGATGCAATCATGACCTTCTGAGAGCTTACTACGGGGTTTGTTTTTGTTTTTGTTTTCTTTTTGGAAATGTAATTTTCATAAGCAAAATATGAGAGCAATAAGAGATGTTATGATTTTGTTCATTTTTTAAAAATTAACCCTGAAGAACAATTTTAGTTGATTTGCCAAATTATCAAGAATAAAAAGAAGCTGTATAGTTATATCTCTAAGAATGTGTAAAGGAACCCCTGCTGCTGCTGCTGCTAAGTCGCTTCAGTCGTGTCTGACTCTGTGCGACCCCATAGACGGCAGCCCACCAGGCTCCCCCGTCTCTGGGATTCTCCAGGCAAGAACACTGGAGTGGGTTGCCATTTCCTTCTCCAATGCATTAAAGTGAAAAGTGAAAGTGAAGTCGCTCAGTCGTGTCTGACTCTTAGCGACCCCATGGACTGCAGCCTACCAGGCTCCTCCGTCCAGGGGATTTTCCAGGCGAGAGCACTGGAGTGGGGTGCCATTGCCTTCTCCGAAAGGAACCCCAATCTCAACAAAAAAACAGAAACCCTTCTAAAGAGATCTTCACAGTGACCACCCTCTTATCAAGTAAGCAGAGACAGGGAAAAGGCATAAATGTCTTAATAATAGCAGAAAGCTCACGTCCACCCAGTTGTGGCACCACCGAGTCTCCAGTCCAGACAAGCGCATCCCAGATGGGGCCCCAGGCTCTTTCCACGTCGAGCTGGATCACCTGGTGACTGCTGTGGTTGTGGCAGAAGAAACCACAGGGCAGACAGGAGCTCCGGCATCACTGTAGAGGTTCTCAACCCAGGGAGATTTTGCCTCTCAGAGGGCTTTTGGGAAGGATGGAGGGAGATGCTTTCAGCTGCCACAACTGGGAAATGCTACCATATCGACTAGCTAGAGGTCAGGGCTTGGTGACATCCCTGTAACACATGGCAGCCCCCACAACAAAGAGCCAGCCCACCCAGAATGTCAACTGTGCCACGCCTGAGAAAGCCTGCCTTGCAGGAACCACGGCCTGGTTACAGTCTGGCAAAAGGCACACACTACCTGCTAAGGCCTTGGGGCCCCCTGCAGGGAGCCGGGCCCCCGGCAGCAGCCCTGGCCCAGCCTCTCAGATGCCTGATGTCTCCCCACCATGAACAAGCAGGTGAAAATGAAGCCCCCACGCAGGAGAAGTCAAGCACTCTGAATATAAACCTGCGGAGAAGTTTGGTTGTTGGGAATCTTTTCACTGCATTCATATCATAGGAGAGAACTTTTGAGTCCAACAGTGAAGGGATGTAAGGGACATAAAATGAAACGCCTTCACTCAGCCAGTCAATTAGGCAAAGAAACGAAGAATCGAGAGCCCCTGGCAGAAATATCCTCACCGGTTAGCTTTTGCCGCTCGGGAGCTGAGACGCCTCCAGTCTCCACGCAACAGAGCAGAAGTGAACACAGATTTGGAAAGTGGGCTTGATGACATAAACCCATTGAACATGTTGTGGGTGATTGAAAGAAGAATGTATCTGGACACTCTTCAGTGTGACTGAGGTAATTTAGATAAATTTAGCTATCTATCCAGAAGTAACTTACATTTTTTTTTTTAAAGTGATATTAAAAATGACTCAACAATCAAGGGCAGGAATTAGCCTTGAGGAGTAACTGTTTGGATGTGGCTCACCCAGCAAGCTGTATGAACCCCAGTATGCAGGCCAATGACAAATTTTTCCTAAGAACTGGGAGTTCCAGGACCACAAGAATCTGACAAAATTTAGTAAGGCTCACTCACCCAGTCGAGGGGTCGCTATCACTTGGCTCATCCCCTGCACGCTGGGGACACATGTACTACTCACAGAGGCCTCATCATCAAAGACGCGATGGTAGAAGGCGGTCTGCAGCCTCAGGAACGGGGCAGGGTGGGAGCCCACGCCAGCCACGCCACCCACCCATCAGCTCCCTAAGCATCCCAGGAGAGATGGGACTAGAGAAAAACTGGACGTTTAGCTCTCTCTGTGGGGAAAGTATTTTAAAATGCCCCATTAGCACGTGTGCACGCATGCTCAGTTGCTCAGTTGTGTCTGACTCTCCGGGACCCCATGGACAGTAGACCGTCCAGCTCCCCTGTCCATGGAATTCTCCAGGCAAGGATACTAGAGTGGGCTGTCGTTTCCTACTCCAGGGAATCTTCCCGACCCAGAAACTGAACCCACGTCTCTTGAGTCTCCAGCACTGGCAGGCAGATTCTTTACCACTGAGCCAGCAGGGAGGCCCAACAGAGTGATCAGCAAAAACAAAATTTCCCGACACCCAAACTTCTGCTGCAAAGGGAAGTTACTCTGAAGGCTGGTAACATTTCAGCTGGACTCCCACTGCCCCACAAAAGCAGTCTTCCTGCTGCAAATTCAAACAGGCATCTCCATATTATTACTAAGTTGGACACAGATACTCATCAAACTGTTTCCCAATTTTCCTATCACATTATAGAGGATATAACTTAAAATTATAACCCTAAAATTGAACAGTTACTCTCGACATGGGTTATTGATATCAGCAAGAGTCTTCTGAGCACTAGAGATGATAAGAGGAGAAAGCTCACTTCTGGTCCACTAATTGGAACACCCGTCAAAAAGGAAATCATAAGCATGTTGTTTGAATTTGAATCATAAAAATTGGGGTCTCACATTTAAAGTTATGTCAGTTTTTTGAGGTGAGGACCAGATGTCTTCTGTGCCTGTGGTCACCCCGGCTAGACTTCCACACCCGGCTAGACTTCCATCACCTCGGCTAGACTTCCGAGGTATCCGCCATGAACCACACCCGCTTCCCTGCAGTGGAACATGGTCTTGAGACAGCATCTGAGTTCAGGAGCCTTCTGGATGTCGATCCGCCCCTCCGTTTGTCACACTCAGTACTTTGTAGCAGCCTCCTCTTTCCGGAGCATCTCACCCACAGAAATAATTCCCTCTTGCCTCCAGTGTATTTCAATGGTTTATGTAACACTCAGATAAATCACATCATTTCGATGGTGAGAACAAACAGCATACGCAGATCCAAGCCCAGCATCCTCTTGGTGAGCGCACAGCTGGAGAAGTGAGGACAGAGGGTCGGGGATCAAAGACAGAGAAGCCTCTTTGCCAGGAGCATCCAGCCCCAGGTGGGCGGTGACACTGTCCCGGGAGGCAGAGTGGTGGCGGCTCATCCAGTTCTTGTATTGCCATAGAGCACCAAAGACAGATACAAGAGTGGTAACCAGCAGCTGCTGACACACCCAGATAGATAGGAACCTTCCCTCACGGTTCTCTTTTGCCAAAAAAAGCATGGCGATTGTGGAACAAGGGGGGATTCAGCCAGATGATATCCTCGTATTCATCAGTCCTGTGACTCAATCCTCAAATGTCAAGTGCTTCCTGAAGAATCCAGAAAGGCATCCAGAACTCAATGGGGCAGAAGGACTCACCTGCCCAGGTGACCTTGCTGCACTGCAGTTGGGCAGGCAAACATCTCAGAGGTGAGCCAGAGGAAGTGTCCAGGTTGCAAAGGCTTTAAGAAAGAAGTGCCTCTTTTCTCATGGAAGAAACTGCATCGGCCCCTCCATCAATTCCGGCAAGTACCTCTGTAGAGACAAGGTCATCGGGAGGGGGCAGATTCCAGCTCAGAGTCTCTGCAGTTGGCTCCATGCCTGGCTCCGGCTGCCAGGTCCTCAGCTTCCAGGGCCTGCACCCTAGGCTTCAGGAACGCTCTAGGAGCCCCCAGACCACCATCTGTGCTGCTCTTCCGGGTCCTTCCCATAGGATGCCTGCAGCATCTCCGGGCTGGATAGGTGAAAGGAGCTTCAAAATGAAGACCTCCTCAAACGCCAGAGCCTGTGGTTGTCCCGGAGCCCGGGTGAACACGAGGGCCCTCACAGCTGCCAGTCTCTCCATGGTGCAATTTGTCACACCTGCGTGCTGGCAGGCCCAGAGCCCTGGAGGTCAATGAATTTGACCCCGCCTGTCTTGCATTTACACATTGCTTTTCACCCGAAAACCAATTACTCTCTCCGAGCCATGTAAGAATCCACTGTGTTGCCAGTAACACTTGGCCCAGAGACACGCAAAGGGGGTCGTGTCCAAGACGCGGCCGCCTGCCTGCATATTCAGCAACACAGCCCTTGAATAAATGCGTGCCTCTGCCAGGGATACGTATTTCTCTGTAAAACAGCAAGTCTGCCGTGGAAATATACAGGACACGGAGGGGGAAAAAAGTCAAAGCGACAAAAGATCTTGAAGCAATTTCGGGGAAAGGGGGCCACCAGGAACACAAGCGGAAGGTTGGAGACGTCGACCTTCCTGGGAGGAGAGTCTAGATAGGGGGGCAAGAGGTTAGGGCTCAGCTGCCATCCCCAGTCTTTGGAGGGTGTCCATTAGAGCTCTAAGTCCTGTAGGATTTCGGGAAGGGGTCAGGTAGGTCCTTCCTAGCTCTGAAATCCCGTGAGTCGGTGATCTACAATGATGAAATGGATGGATCTGGGAGCCTCAACAGAAAGTATGCTGTTTACTCGCTCAGCCGTGTCCGACTCTTTGACACCCCATGGAATGTAGGCCACCAGGCTCCTCTGTCCATGGGATTTCCCAGGCAAGAATACTGGAGTGGGGTGCCATTTCCTTCTCCAGGGGATCTTCCCCTGGAAGATCCAGGGATCAAACCAGCATCTCCTACATTGCAGGCAGATTCTTTACCAATGAGCCACCTGGGAAATCCAACAGAAAGTCTACTTGGAGATAAAAGTCTGGGCATTCACAGGCATTTCTCAACTGAAAACATCCATTCCTATACTGGCAAATCAATTTACATAGAGCCAAACCTCCATCCTTGGGCAATGGGTTTGTTCCGCTTTCTAGATGCTGAAACCCAAGCCTCCAAAGTGACATCTTCCATCTCAGGGAATTTGGAGGTGGTTAGCAAGACAACATTTTTTTTTTCCCCTCTAAAATGACATTTCTTCCATTGTGATCTGGACCAATTGTGAAATTCTAATTGAAGACCATCTCAGCATGAAACAAGATAACAAGAGATACAAGTTTTAGTTTTCAGTAGTAAAACTTTTTCTGACTTATCATCCATATTCCCTGTCAAAATAGGCTGTAATTATTTCAGAAAATGTTTGAAGGATAAATTACTAATATAATTTTTGCTCATAAGCAGGAGAAATGCTTTGTACCCACCCTATCTTGGTAAGTCTCTTGTCAGACTAATCTGATGAGTCATGCTAACTGATGACTCATCCTTTGTTCAGATTTTGTTTCAAAAAGGAACAATGCAACATACCATTTTCCCTGCTTAACTGAAGTGGTAAATTCGTAAAATAACACCACAACAAAATGGCCTGAATTCAAATGTGTGCATTGTGATGAGGAGAGCCTCTGCTAGCCTCAATTCAAAGGCTTTGGGGGAATGAAAGCGAGATTTAAAAGATAATGATGATGATGATTCAGATTAATTAAGTAGAAGCTTTACCAGAATTTCAAATCTTCCTGTAAAGTGTTAGAATTCCTACCATCAATACCTTCTGGAGGAGGCTGCCCACACCTGCTTCCTGTCTGTATCCTCAGGGCCACTGCACAGCTGACCTCGAGTGACACTATTAATTATGCAGTGAATTCCTGGGCCTACTCAGCACCCAAAGGGAAGGAAACGCTGCTGATCTGCGGATCACTTTGTTTTCAGCACCCCAGAGGGAGACTGCTTGCAGGATGCTCTGATGTCTATATCATATTTTCATCTTTTGATATGAGCCATTGATGGTCAAGCATAGACAAAATTTCAAACACCATTTTGATAAAATACTCGAGTCCCTTCCATTCAATGTCTGTATGCATTTCTTCAGCAAGCATTTTTCATGGAACTCCCAGGAAATGACGGGCTTGGCCCCGGACAACAGGAGACTGGAGGAATTGGTGAGCCAGCTGAAGACGACCCCACAGAACCCCTACCATAAGAGCCCTCTAACAATAGAGCGGTGACGGTAGGGAACCTCGTGTTCCAAAGGCGAGAGCCACGGACACAGTGAGGAAAGGCAGAGGACGGGGAGCCGACGGAAACCAGGATGCTCCAGCGGGGATGGCGGACTCATAGGAGACAGGACCATCGTGGAGGGGTGCCACGTTAGAGCAGGTCTAGATGCTGGAACACCTCCCCCATCTCCCAAGCTAGAGGGTTAGAAACAACCAGAAGGATGCAGAGGGATGAACAGCCAGAGCATTTCCAAGGATGGAAGGGGAGGGCCTGCAGCTAGCACATAGCACTCATCCCTACAGCAGCTGGGGGACTTTGCAGCGCACTGCAACCTTTAATTGCTTATCAAAGAGGCTCCCAGATTCTGCAAGGTCTTTTCCAAAGAGACTGGAGGATTGCAGGAAAGACGAGAAAAATACTCTCATTTCATGAGACTGAAACAAGGATTTCACAGAATTAACGGTTTGCATTTTCTCAAATCATCAATGGAAATTCATTGCATCATCTGTAAGAACATAAAACAGAAGGCTGCAAAGATTCCACATAAAACGTGCCTGGAAATGTCACTGATCCCAGAGTGTTGCAAAAAGGGAGCTGGTGAGAGTGGCCCACCATCAGGGCAGTCAGCAGGACTGGACGTCTGGAGACTAATGAAGTCTTATTGTTAAGAGAGGTGATTGCATTTGTATGCAGAACTGGGGCCAGTGCTGGCCTGTCCAGAGCCCACTTGGAGTGGAATCTTTGCCGTCTTTGTCATTTAGTGATTATCTCTTAGTGAAAGTGGCTTCCCAGGCCTGCTTCAATTACCACCACTTGTGCATATTAAGTTCTTAAACAACATGAACTGATGTGGAGGAAATTAGCCTTTTGTCTAATACTTAGTGCTCTTGCCTAGAATTTACAGTGAGTGATGGGGCAAGAAGAGATGACAGAAAAGATATCCCTGGATAATATAATACCTTAGGTGATGTTGCTCTGATGTAAGGAAATATGTTTTAATAAAGTAAATTAAAAGTGAGAGAAAAAAATGATTTAATAGACCTCAAAATTCTCCCTGAAAATTCCCCAAACCAGTAATCCAAGCTTTGTCTGTTCTGTTAGAATTCTATTTCTTTTTCCCCAGTATGTAAGGATTAGGTTTGAGTATCTTTAGTGACATTTTACTAACCTTTAGTATCAAAAATTCTAATGTGTAACTGATTACAGCTGTAAAATTGAAAACTGATTACTCATCTCAACATATTATTTGTAAAGCAATTAGTTAAAATGTATTCATCAGGGAAAGGCTAATTATACTGACAGCCCTCCTCTTAAGACCCTCAAAAGTCAAAATTAATGAGGTAGTCATCTATGTCCAAAACAGTGTGAAGGGGTTACATTGTTAGTGTCATGAGCAAGTCATTGTAATTCATTTTTCAGATGACCATGGAAATTTTCCTTCGGGGTAGATATAGCATCCAGTGCTTAAAGCAATGAATGTGTAAAGTTCCTGGGTGACTCAATGACAAGAGAAACCATCTAGAGTTTGCAGGGGTCCCTCAGTTGATACTTCTCCCCCATCAGCTTCCCTGAAGGTACTGGTCCCATAGACATCACATCTCTGGAGAGGCAGTGGGGAGCCCGGGGCTTCAGGCTGGTGACTGGTGACACCATAGGACATGCACCAGAAGCTAATGTTCTTCTGGTCTATCTGCTGAGAGCTGTCACTGGTCCATATCTTGGCTCTCTCTGCTCATGTCAGAATATGGGGAGCTCCTGAGAGCATCTTCAACTCAGGAGGCTTAGAGGAACTGGGTTGCTTTGCACGTTAGCTCAGGCACTGTGACCCCAAGAAGGCATTCTTCTCTGGGCAGCAGACTGTCCATCCTCAGGATCAGAACAGAAGACAAGGTGAAGGCCAAGATCTCGACCGACCCGATTCAGGTCACCTGGCTGGGCGCGTCAGCCCTGGCACCTGCAGGACTCAGTGCAAATGATTTTGAAGAGTCCTGTGTTCTCTCCTTTTAACTGCCGTTACAATCCATGTCCTGCCCAAAGATGTTTGTTCCTTTTTTTTAATTAAAAATGTGTGCTCTTTGTTGAGGCCAGGAACAGCAGCAAATTGGCAGTCCACATTTAATAATTATCCACCCCTTCTAAATATAATCTCTGATCTTGATGACTTGCTAGGAGTGTGGCCTCAGTTACGCTTGATACCACTCTTGTTAATGATCTGGCCCCTTTCTTACCCAAGAAATGATTATGAGTGGAGGTTACAAACAGGATTTAGCCTTTCAGCTTTGACCTCTCTGTGGCTCGAAATGATGGGAGGCTCAAACACAGTTCCGTCATCCCTGTGCGCCTGGCCAGTCCTCAGATTTGAGCACTCTGATGCAGCATGGGTGTAGATCAGTCTTTCTACTCCAGAGGAAGTCACAGGTAAGATAGCAATGGTGGAGCCTCAGTCAAGCCTAAAAGAAATGACTGTTCTCCTGCGTGGGCAGGACACAGAGCAAGATGTATTCAGAAAGCTCACTGTCCAACTATAATTTTAGCTATTTCAGAGTATAATGTATAGTTAGAATAACCGGCTAATGTTTTGCTTTTTATGACCATAATTTCTTTGCCATAGGATATCATGAAAAGGGGATAGATCTTATAGTTCGGGTAAGAATATTATTGAATACCCATTTATTTCTGGTATTTTAAACCTTACAGTGATTCTGCAAGCTTTTATCATGCACCTACTGTATGCAAGAGTGGTGGCAGAAGAGGTTCGTTATAATGAATCATGTCTATATTCATAGTCTTAATACTGGAAACGGTCAGAATGAGATCCATATACATGTAACAGGTATATAGCATATGGGCACATTCTGTGTACATATGTTCACTTTCTAAAGATTATTTTTTGACGTAGACCATTTTAAAGTATTGTTACAATATTGCTTCCATTTTACGTTTTGCTGTTTTTGACCCAAGAGGAACATGGGATGGATCCTAGCTCCCCGACCAGGGGTCAAACCCACATCGCCTGCATTGGAAGGTGAAATATTCACCACTGAACTGGCAGGGAAGTCCCCGTATGTCCATTTTTAATGGATATTATAACTAGGAAACAAAGCATAGCATTCTGCTGAGAATGGAAGTGATGGGATATAGGTTTAGGTCATCAGTCTATTTCAGTAAACCAAGATTCTGTGCTGAGCCTGTCATAGTATTAAAGGCACCACAGACAACGCTGAAGTCAACACGGCCTATCCCTCAATGAATTCATGGAACTGAGAAAAGGAGCTACGATCCAACATGAGCCAGAAGTGCTCTGGTGAACATGTGTAGAGACCCCCAGAAGTTGGTCCAGAGGGGTCTGGACAGGACAGGGAGGGGGCAGGTCTATGTGATGGGTCCAGAACATCCATGGAAGGAAGCAGCAACAGTGACCCAGGTGGACAGGATGAACAGTTACGGAGTTTCAGGTCTCCCTAAGGTGGCTCAGGCACTTGGAAATCGGGCTAGGCTGGGGGAGAGGTGGAGAGAACACACACCGGATGGCTGTTTCTGCGGCCAAAGTGAAAACAGCTGAAGGTCTGCGGGGGCAGAGGAGGTCCCTGGAGCTTGCTGAGAGGCAGCTGCCCCGGACCCAGCAGATGGGAGCGGGCGGGAAGGGCACGTCCAGCCAGACCCCAAGGTGCCCAGCTCGCCAGCTGAGTCTGGGAAGGACGGAGCAGCAGGCCGGGGAAACAATGTGATTCTGGACATGCTGGCTGGATGGGAACCGCCCGGAGTCACATGGAGATGTGTCCTGGGAGGATGGCGGTCTTGGGTCCTGAAGGCACAGCCGGGGTCATGTATGTAAACCAGTGCCCAGAAGTGAAAAGTGACCTGCCTGCTCCACCTGGCCTGCAAGGGGGAGCGCCTGACCTTCAGCTTCCTCTGAACAACGCCGTGTCCTCTGTGGTGCTATCAGACTTGATGTATCATGTTCTGGGGACGCTGACTGTCCCACCCAGACCCACTGATTACAGCCTTCCCAACACTCCAGCGAGCTGGCTGCCCTGGGCTTGCCCAGTTTCCATGCACATTCGGTGGCTCCAAGGAGCCCCCGGCGGTAGGGGCACCTCCACCGTCACATCCCAGCCCTGGAAGCTCCAGTCCCCGAGGGTGGGACCATGTATCCACAGTGGCAGACCGTGAATCAGTCAGAGCCACATGGAGCCCCGGCGACTCGGTGATCTGATGCAAAGAGAAAGAAAAACGGAGGCCTCTGCTCCGCAGCCCAACGAGCCCTGCTGACACTGTCAAGGTTGGAGAAGTCAGAGATCTCAGACTTTTTTCCAGTGCAGGATACACACAAGTGCCTGGGAGCCAAACTCGCCTGCTCTTGACTCTTCATGGCTACCCCCAGGGGGGCTGGAGAGAAGGATGCTCTATGCCCATTTCCCCTTAAATTAACTCAAGGGGCAGGCAGCAGCTTGCTTAGGCAGCTGTGCAGCGCTCGGGTATTTACAGGAGTAGCAGACACCAGAGCCTCTGCGGAGAGGCCAGGACCACACTCCACTGCAGAACCGCGTGACGTCGCGGGGAGAAGCGTTCCTACAAGCCTGGCAGAGACTCCAGGAGGACAATAAAACCCAGGCCAGCAGCCAGAGCAGCGGAAGCCCGGAGCAGACTCCTATTTCCTTGGAAATGGACAGAGTGATAATTCTGTCAGTGAAGTCCCTATACGTAAAACTTCCACTTTCAAGAGAAAAAGACTAACCAAAGACATGAGGTGTGTGTCCCGTGGCTTTAATCATACATCCCAGGGAGTCCTGTAGACACGGCCATCGGCTTTCGTGGGCACGTCGGACAGCACGGCTTCACTGCCCACTCAGCTCTCAGCGTGCACGTTCGGCTGGATGGATGCAGGCAAGGAAAAGAGAGATATAAAAGGTAAACACTAACAGACCCCAGGGGTTCATATCCTGTAAACAGTCCAGGGACCGCTCCTGGATCACCCAGCACAATCTGCAGGCTGCCTTTGAACTCAGGACCAAAGGAGAGAACACCCAGGTTAGGAGCGGCTGGCCTGGCTCCAGCCCCTTCACGTTCTGGCTCAGAAAGTCCCGAGTGAGGACTTCTAGACTGCTTATCCTCTGGAGGCATGAGGGTTCAGCCTGCTGTGTGCATCCATGCAACAGCCCATCACAGACCCCAGATCTCACCTGCGGGGGTCGGGTGGCACCACCAGCAACTTCCCACCTCATGTGTGGCTGGATCCCGAGACCCCAGAGGTGGCAGGAAGCTGTGTAAACCCCCCACGGAGTCCTAAGAAATGAGGAGAGCCCCAGAGGTCAGACTGGAACACTAACACCCTCGTCTGCCTGGGGGATGTGTAACTGGGGCGGCATGTCCCACCCCATGGTGGATGCACATCAGCCTTGATGGAGCTTAGATGCAACATCCTGCAGAAAGCCACACCAGGGCCTATAGCCCACAGGGCAAGTGGGAAGGGACTCAATAGACACTTCCAGGATCTCCTTCGCAGAGCACAGCTGACCACTGGTCAGCGTACCCTCAGACCCCACTCATCCTAAGATCTCACTACAGACCCTTCCAGAAAAGAGAACTTCAGGAGTGGAAGTGGAGGTGGCAAGCTCTGAACAGATCCTGGTGTGCGATCTGCAACAGAAGTTTCAGAATCTTCTTCAATTAGGTTCTGATGGAAGGGAGCCTGGCCAGATTCCACTGGGAGAGGACTCCAGCGCCACGGCCTGGGGGAGAAGCCCTGGTTATCTTTACGAGCAGGGGGCTCCACGGGGGGAAGAGCCAGGGGGCACCTCCAATATCATCGACCAAGACAGAGCAGCCCAGGGCAACTGGGATGAAAGCTGCTACGGGATTTGTCTTTTAAGGCTCATGTGTTAATTCAGTAAACATCACACAGGCGACTGTTGCGGTTCAGGCCCTGCTGTAGGTGCTGGGGGCAGAGACGGGCGGCATTCACCCGGGCACAGCAGCTCCGTTCAGGGGATGGAGACTAAATGATATGGAGCCAAATTCATAATCATGCGTCATCAGTAGAGGGAGCAGAGGGAGAAGAAAGGACGGCTCTGGGGGACCCTTCAGAAGGTGCTAGAAGGTCAGAAGGCCCTGTGTGTCTGGGGACAGAGGGGTGAGGAGTGGCAGCCACCCCCGAGCCAGGGCACGTGCCCCAGGCCGGGGAGAAAGTAACACGGTGACGGCGCCCCCAAACACCGGCTCCTGGACAGTCTCGGCCTCCACAACCACCACTCACACAGGCAGCGTCCTTCTGATCAGGGTCCAGAACCAAAGTGAGGGCCATTGCCCCTCCAGCAGGTGGTGCCCCCATCCCCACCCCCCAGGCCCCCACCGGCCCGCTCACTACATTAAACAGGGAGGCATGCACACAGAAGGAGGCGTCCCGGGCACAGAATCCAAGTGCCCTAGAATGCCCACCGCTGGCTTCCGTCCAAGTCCTCTGAGTGAACCGGAGCAGCAGGTGCGGCTTTATCCTGGCCATTTGGCCGCTAAGACCGAAGGGACCTTTTGCTCTGTGTCAGCTAGAGTCAGCCAGACGATTAACCTTCGGCCACCGCCCTGTCCAGCCAGCTGTCTGCTCCTGACTTGAGGCCGGTGACTCGGTGAGCTCCCTCCTAAACGAGAAAAGCCCCCCCTGGACTGAGCCCTGCACACCGTTCCAACTCGACAGCAGGGCATGGCGCTCCACGGTTTGCCTGGCGGGTGACCGAGCACCGCCCGACAAGTAGGTGCGCTGTCACCTGGGGAGACAGACGGGGAGGGAGGTGCCGGCTCAAGGTCACCTCGCTGCAGGGAACTCAAGGTCACTCCCTCCGCAAAGAAACCTGCTCTGGGCGGCAGCTTCGCGGTCACCGGGGACTACAGATAGGAATCAACTGACAGATGAAGTCGAGTCATCTTGTTAACAAGAACTCAGATTAGATTATGCTGTGATTACATGGTTCTGCGGTGTGATAAATTGGTTAATAACAGGATTCCCACTGTAGATGCTTAATGGGAATTCAATAATTACAGGTACCAGAATGGTACTGTTGGCCCAGGAAATGCTAGCGCCCGCCCTCTGATCTAATAACACAAAACCTATCTGGACCTATTGAGATGGTTATGATCTGGAGAACATGCCTTCAGCACTAAACCTTGACAAATACTAGCCTTGACAAAACGACTCTTTTGTGCCTACGCTACCATATTGGATACCATAATAGCTTATAGACTCAATAGCAAGGACCTTGTTTTCTTTGTTAAATGTCCAAGTTGAAGAACACTTTCATAGGTTGCTGCCATTATACAATTAGTGACCAAACAGATGATAAGGAGAAAATATCTGAATCGCATCTAATAGTTTAGGAAACTTTTATTTTTCAAGGGAGACGGTGCAGGGGGGATCCTTATCCTTTTTCAGTGAGATATCAGGGCAGTCATTATTATACCCCTTCAAGTGAGCGGAACTGAACCTTAAAGAGGTGAAGGCGTTTACCTGAGCTCCCCTGCAGCAGCAAACAGGAAAGCCATGACGGAAATCCTTGTTCTTCCCACTGCAACGATAGCCAAGGCTCCTGTTTCACAAAGGCAGCGCGTCCTGAGGTTTGCACTTTCACAGCTGTCCCCAAGAGGAACCAAACCTCCATCAACCCCTGTTCTAGACTAGCAGGTCACGAGTTCACAGGGTTTTATTCTCTTTCCTATAAACTGCAGTATAATGCAAAGAGGCCATTTGAAATGAAGGGGAAAAAATCATTGTTTTGGGAGCAGAGAGAAAACTAGTCATAAACTTCTCTGATGGTATTTTTAATTTTTCACTAATACAGTCTTTGATGCTAAGAAAAATGGAACAGTGGATTTAAAGCATAAAACGGTCCATTAGATGGGTCTTGAACTTGTTTTTAAAGCTCCAGATAATACAGCTTTGCTGTTTTGTCTTTCCAAAATGTCAAAATGTGGCTAGGATTAATGGTTCTCTAAATCAATAGAATATCATGTTTATAAATGGTTTACGGTTCCACTGGATATAAAATGTTATGAGCTCATGTATTATCATCACTGCTGGGCCTGTACTGAAATCTACTGACATTTCGATGGGCACCCAGATCAGACAGGGAAGGGGCACAGAGGGGAGGTCTCGGAGGTCTGGCTGACACAGCGCCCAGGCTCAAGTTAGGAGGGTTCAGGCGAGGGAAGCAGAAGCGGGCCGGGCCCTTCGCCCCCTGCCTGACCACGGAAGGGTGACACTCGAGCAGGGGGTCCCACCCAAAGTTAGGGGGTCCACAGTGGTCCCTTCCAAAGCCATGGAGACATGGGAGGACTCCAGGCAAGCTGCGGCGTTATTAGGAGAAATGTCGTAACAAACAGGATACACTTACAAATCCGCTTTAATCCTGTCCTTCTAATACAAACACTGTCAACTACTGGCGAATGCCCTTCCCTATGGCTACATGCACTTTATGCACTTTTTGCACTTTATGGCTTCAGCCGTGTAATTACAATTCTACGTTATTTTCACTGAATACTATGTTTTTGACAAAAAAAAAAAACTATCTTTGAGAACGACTGAGTGACATTCAATGGTGTTCACTTGATAAAACACACATTTTTGTATATTTGGGTTCTTGCCACTTTTTCAAGCAGATGAGATTTTGCAAAGGAGCCTAGAAGCCAAGGTCATGTCACTTAACAACAGTTTCAGGTGAGATGAATGGGTTACTCTGACCTTGTGAAAAGTTGCACAGAGCTTCCAAGCACCTGCTGCAAATGTACTAAGATGACCCCTAAACGCTGTATATCTTTGCTTAACTATTTATGCCATGAAGCACATGTATGCAGTTCATTGATAAGCAAAAAGGTTACTCACATGTCACATTTCGGGTTTCAACAGTCTATGCTTTCACACCAACTGTGTACACCAATAAAGCATCAGAGGTTTGCAATGAATGCTAAGTAAATTATTGTCAGAAGAAAGTGAGCTTTTTGGAGATAGCTCATAATGACTGAGAGCTCAAACATATTCTCGCCAATTGCTTAACGTTGAGCCATAAAATGACATCATGAGCATCATCGAAGTGATCATTCCGCGGGTAGGATGGCACCAAGTCTGCTGTCACTAAGAGAGCTCCTCAGACAGGAAACACTGAGCCACTAAATCCTTCCCTCTCTTTGTTTCTAGTGTGGAGCTAGATTTCAAGCAGCAGGAAGACAAACTCCAGCCAGTTCTGCGGAAACTTCATCCGTTCGAGGAAACTCAGGTCGCACCTTCGCCTTACACTCAGGAGACATACTCCTCAACTCCCAAGCAAAAATCCAAAACTGAATCTAAAAAGCACGGACGGTGGAAACTCTGGTTCCTTTAACACTCACGGTGTTTGGAGTCTGAAGGCCGTCTTGAAAACCCACTGGAGTTCAAAGTAAACCCTTTTCCAAAACAAATAGGATGGAGTGAAGGGCGGCTGGGCCGGGCGCCACCCAGTTCTCCCCCTGCTTACCAAAAAGGCCTTTGTGACAGATCAGCTCACAGAGGCAAGGGAGTGCAGGTCATACCTTGCCGGCTGTCTCTGCAGTTCGGGGATGTGGGATGTAAAATCGGAAACGAAACCTAACACAGTCAAAGGTGACACCTAAAATTTCTATGCCCCACCCCCCAGATTGGCAAGGATTAGGTTATCAACCTGCAGACCGGCAGGCTGTCACTCTGTAACACGGCGAAAACTCATAATTATTTTCAAGCCTTTATTTTTTTTAAATACTGAGAAGAAAAAGTAGCCCTTACGTTTGCAAAGGACTTCATTTTTACGTTTAATTTTGCAAATAAGCGGGGGGTGGGTGGGGGGGAGGGGGTGTGCGAGTGCAATTTTCAGCACATCAAATTCCAGAGAAAGCACAATTTTTTTCAAGTGGTCAGAGACCATGAATAATCTCTAAAATGTGACTATATGTATATTTGCCTTCATGTGCTGTAGCGCTAAGCCAAGTGACATCTCAGTGTCACACTGACACCTCAAATTCAGCATCTCCTTCATCTCCAGACCGGCAACATGCTTTCTGCTCCTTCTCCAAATGGCCAGCAGCAGCCAGGAGTCCCCCAAAGTCAGGACATGCTTTTAATCACTGCAAGTTGACAGGGTCAGCGCTATCAGACACTAAGCTTTCATAGATCTCATTTTTCAATCTTTTGGTACCCAAAGGCCAAATGATAAATCCTGGCAAGAATTTGAAAACACACATAGAAATACACAATGGATTATACAGTCACCGATAAATCACAGGCATTCTCTGCCACCAGAAAGTGTTTCTGTGGATCAATCTTTGAGACACTGTTCATCACGAAAGCCTAGCCAGATGTTTGATACCATTCGTTATGCTTCGTAACAGCTGGGGAAGTTCTGACCATCTCAAAGCGAAACCGTGTGCTTAGTTTAGCTGCTACCCACAAACCACCTTAATGTCACCAACATTTAACCTGCTAGTGAGCTGTACTAAATGACATTACCTAGGGGAAAGCTGTGAATCAAATGTTTTTAGGTCTTTTCTAAATGAATCGTGACACTTCGAGTTGTCTTTTGATTACACATTGCGATATAAATCTCAGTTCCTTTATTTTTTCACTCATTCCTTTGCACCTTTGCAGGTACCTTTTTATAGAAATAAAAAGCCCTACTCTATTAATGACTCTATCAAGTTTTGGCTTTTCACAATAGGAAGTAAGCTTCTTCTTTTGCCTTTTTTTGTTTGTTTGTTTTGGGGGGTACAACTTTAATTTTGAGTCGTTTGTGAACGCACAAGGAAACCGAGTCTCCTAGTCTCTGTCCAACCATTTCTTATCTAATCTCATGCTCACACGCACACCTTATTGATCAGATGCCATTAGAATGGTCAACCTTGGTAAAAGGATCCACCTGCATTTCTCAGATTGGAGCTATTTCTTGTCATGCATTTTCCTTCTGACTCAACAGCAAATCTATTTTTTGTTCTAAGTGTTCTGATTCTACAAGGACCTTAGTGGGCTTGAAAAAAAAAAAAGAATGACAGGAGTATCTCATGTAAGCTTTCTTTGGGGGTTACTCCAGCTATCTCGCAGATGTACGCTTTAATTAAAAGAAAAAAACATGCATCTTTTGTGGAATCGATATACGAGGATATGAATCCTTGAATATCACTTAATAGAATTGAGAAATATTTTTGTGCAAGGAGGAGACTGAGTTAAGTTGATCAAATACCACGAAGGAAGTGCAATTGTTCTGTGTAGAGATAAAATTTGGAAAAAAAATGTGTTTCATGTATTTTATACTGTTTTTAACTAAAGTTATAAAAACATGTTTGCAACAAGTTATCTCTCCTTGTGTTTTCAGAATCCCGAGTGTCTCAGTGAATTGAAATAAGGGTGTTAGCAGCTTTCTGCTTAGTGCCATAATTCTGTCTAAACAAGAGGACATCCTCGTAAACAAAGTAATATCACTGTCTGAAGCAGTCTAGACCAAAAAAAAAAAAAAAGAAAAAAAAAAACATTTTCAGAATCTAAAAGGAAACCGAAGATAAATGAATTCCTATCTAAAAATGAAAATATCTTCAGAATAGGAAAAAAATACTTTCAATCTCATTTCATGACTGCAACCTGTCACTCACAGGTGATGACTCTTCTCTTAGAAAGATTTAAGTAAAATCTTTGATACAAAACCAAGGTAAAAAGTACCGTGTTCCCTCATATGTAGATGTACACATGGCATTACGTATAGAGATTAAATTATTATACTTGTCACTAAGTTCTTTATTAATTTTTAAATAAAAAAAATCAAAGGTCATGTTTTGTGCGGCTATTAAACTTATTTCATAGTCTCAATAGTTTGGGGAAAGAGAAGCCATTCATCTAAGGAAATAATAATGAAGGAAGGGTATTCAGGCTGAAGAGAACGTCGCAGAGTCTTCAAAAGAGGAGAAGATTCATAGGGTGTGGGCCCTGCCTACAGCCTGGCCTGGCTGGGGCAGGGGCAGGGCTGGAATCCAGCTCAGACTCTGCTGACCAGGCCACACCCGCTGGCACAGGTCTCGGCTGCCAGGAGGACGTGATGGCTTTTGAGATCAACGGGCACCATGCACAGCAGGTCTGATTTTTGAAGAACCTCGGGGACAAGGACCTCACGGATATTTCCAGGGCAAATCCTACCATCCCCCGCCCTCCCCCAAGGCAGAGTCTACATCATCCATCCAGCAAGTCCCCGGCCCCAGAAACTGGCCGCCTCCTTCCTTTCGTCCTCCCTCCCTGGGATGGGACACCAGCGCCTCCATTGGGCTGAGCACCCTGCCTCTCCCATGAAGACCAGCCCCAGCCAACCTCCTCTCCCAAGGGAAAAGGTCCCCCTGGCAACCTAGGAGAGGAGAGCCACCTCCCGCTCTCACAGGCTCTGCAATAACAAAGTCCGCTGGCAAGGATGGGGCTGAGACAGAAGGCCCCCGCTGCCCTCACAAGTCCCTCTGGGCAAAGAAGGGGTCAGGAGTCAGGATGGAGTCAGGATGTGGAGGAAGACTCCATGCCTGGAGCGCCCGGGGAAATTCCAATCACACTCGACAATCGTCTGTGCGCCACACACTGCTCACACACGTGCTCACCCTGTGCTGCCTCACAGGTCCTCTCTTATAGATAACCAGATTCAAGACATTCTGCACACAGGTGCCCACCTGTCACGCTGCAAGTGTGTGACTAGCCTCCAAGGAGCAGTCCCAGGCCTCTGCATCTGGTCCTTCAGTCTCAGACGATCCCCCAAGCAGAGTATGACCAGGGAAATCAAGATGTGGGAAAACCTTGCTCTCTTGGAAAGGGCACAAGAAGTTGGCAGAAGTTTCCCTCATTCCACGAGTTTGCCGAGATGTCCATTGCCATGGAGACCTGAGGTGTGGCAGTCACAAGCGTCGTTGTTCACGGACCCACACCAGGCTGACTCCAATCTCAGATGGTAACAATGAGCATGCCTGGCAAAGCCATTCTTCTTGGGGTACCACCATGGGCAAGGCAGATCTGAGATACACCACGCTCAGTTCCAACAAAGAAGACGCACCATGCAATTCAAGTGCTTCCTTTGTGCTTCTCATTGAAGACAGCGAGAACAAATAATAAGAGACAGGCCATGAGCCTCTCCATTCCATGCTGTCTGTGAGGACACAACGTGTTTACAAATCCCACCACAGCTGGAATGGTTCTTCGGGAGCATTTTTATCAGCGAGTAAAATTTGACATGATTACATGTCACCTAAAGGTCACAGAAGCTGCCTTCCACACTGATATGTCTCCTTTTATCTAGAAAATCTCTTCATTGGCACACTTGGCAGGGGATAAGCGTGCAACCCATTTATTGGGCGGAAGAGAAGAGCGACCCGATTCAGAAACTGGCGCTAACTCCTCGTGCTATTGTGTGCAGTGTGCGTTCGACAGCTGAGAAGCTCAGGTGCAAGTGGTACACTGCCTTTTAAGTAACTCAGTAATTCACTTAAGATACGGTTTGGGATGAATATGCAAGAATCGCACAGCGTATTTTACCCAGGGAATGACGTGGTCTTGATTTCCTCGGCAACAAATCCGCAGTCAGAAACCAAGCTTGAAAAAATGAGGGCCACAGAAATATGAGAAAGGCAGGGGAACACTGCTGTAACAAATACCAAATGGGAACGAACTGATAAAGTCATCACCACTCACACGTGTACCCACGTCAGGATGACTTTCTGTGAGTCAGATGTCTTCCAAGTAGATTTATTAACAAACACACACGTTAGAGACACTTTTTGTAATACTCATATAGAAAAAGCAGATACTGTCCACTTGAAACTTTTGTATTGTTTTCTTCTGCAAAGCAAGGTTAAGATCAGCACTTTGTTAAAAGCACAATCATACGAAAAGTCCATTAGAACAGGTGTTGCAAAATGAACGCATGTGCGTGGGGACAGAAAGTCTTTGTGAGAAGTCTTGGTGATGATCTCGGTAAAGGGGCTGCATGCATGGGGAGACCACACCTCTTACAGCATTTTTTAAATGCAGAAGCATGTCAGGTCCTTGTAAATCATGCAGATGCAAAGAAAGCAGTGGGTTTTCACTAACAGCATCTTCCCTATCATTGGTGCTACTGTCACAAGGGAATACCGCACCCATCAACCACCCCTACAGCTGGCTCTTAGAGTGGAAACAAAAGAGCTTCCATCACTCAAGTCTAGGGAATGAGGAGGTTTGGTGGTCACAAGAGCAAGTGGTGAACGCAGGCAGAATTTTTCCCATTGCTAAGTCTACTTCTGTCAGTTTTCCAGGGGAATCTTTCTTTTGAAGAGGCCCACATTCTCATGTTAGTGAATTACTAATTTTCAGTCTTCTGCTGTGTATACAGGCCACAGAAAAAATCTTAAAAAGTCCTCACTCAATTACATTTTTAAAGGACCCATTAATGGAATGTAAACCTGATCATCTAAAAGCAGCAGCAGCGGCTCACGTCACAGGAGAAGGAACAGTCATGTGTATTTTCCTCTCTGCTCTCAACCCAGCGTATTTACAGCACTTATCCCAACACAGACACGGGCTGTGTTTGTCCGGGGGTCCCGTGTGAGGGTCAGGGTACCCATGTCACCCACCAGATAAGTAGTCGGGTCACCTGCCCACCAGACAGGAGCACCTGAGCCCCCAGGGCCCCTGCTCGGAGCCGAATACAGTGACGCTGTCAACCTAGAAACCTCTTCAAAGAGGAAGAGAAAAATCAAATCTGAAATCAGACAATGTAAAACTCAGCATCTCAACCCACTATTCTACAGCATCAGACAATCCTGGAATAAAGATAAAATGGCATCTTAAGTCTGTGGTCAGATACTGCAAGTCATCTGTGTTAGGGCCCGTGGTCAACAACCAAGCCATCCACAAGCCTAAACTTGCCAAATGGAGTTCCCTTTGTCAAAAAGGCATCCACTTAGTAGGATCACGGCGTATTTTTATCCTCTGCCTGAGATGCGTTCCAACAGCCCATTTCAAATACGAAGTGGAAAGGTATAAAATGAACTAAAACAAGTGATATGTAACCAACTGCATGGTGTTTATAAGATACCAGATACAGATAAAAGAAAAGGCTTACACTGTACATCACAGCTTAGCCAATAACATGTGAAGTCCCCCAGTTCTCAGCCCTATATATGAATGGATGGGGAAACTGCCAGGCCACAACAGCATCCCCAGCTGATGAATAATTCTGACCAAAACAGAGGTCAGACATCTACTCCTACTGTTGACAATATCATGAAATAAATCATTAAGTGAAGCACAGGTTTTTAAAACTTTTTAAATCACTTGAATTTTTTAGGTCCATCTTCAGCAATCATACAGAACAGGTGAGCTGATTCACGGTTATACCACTTCCATTCCAATGATGCAAAACAGCAGCGCAGACACGTTAAGTCCTGGAATCTCTGTGTCACACTGGGGATGTCAGGCCGACCCCAGGCATGCCGCTCGTTTCCCACTCTAGAGGGGGCCCTGATGAAGTCTTTTTGGCCCATCTTGTCAGGGTGATTTTCCCCCCAGCCCCAGATCCTCCTCTCATCTAAATTCCCAGAGCAGCAACAGTGACATTAAGAAGCCGCCGCACAAATCTGCACGGGAGCCGATGGACAGAGCAAGACCCAGCGCCGGGCAGGGCAGCCTTTCAGTCTCACCGCTCTGCGGCTGTCACCAAGCGGACTCACGGCCCTGACTCCCAGAGAGCTTCCTGAGCACCGCCAGGCGGAAATGGTGAGTGGCCTTTCTGCAAACATCGTGACGTTGTCACCACTCATCAAATAACTATAGGATATTCAGATTTGGGTGGGGTTTTTTTTTTTTTTTGAGAGTCCTTCCCTGACAGCTTAATTCATTTTGCTAACTGCTACTGCTAAGTCACTTCAATCGTGTCTGACTCTGTGCGACCCTATCCCTGAGATTCTCCAGGCAAGAACACTGGAGTGGGTTGCCATTTCCTTCTCCAATGCATAAAAGTGAAAAGTGAAAGTGAAGTTGCTCAGTCATGTCTGACTCTTCGAGACCCCATGGACTGCAGCCCACCAGGCTCCTCCGTCCATGGGATTTTCCAGGAAAGAGGACTGGAGTGGGGTGCCATTGCCTTTCTGGGCTCCTCGTACACACATTAGAGATGTGGGAACTGGGAAGAGTCAGGTTGGGACCTAAGTCCTGTTCCTGCTTCTGGAGACTTCTGCTGGAGACGGGCTGGGTAGGGGTGATGAGCCTCTGTGTGGGAAACATGCTCTACTCCATCCCCACCGTCCCCCCAACTGAGCCCTGAACTCCCCGCCAACCCGTGCCATAGGAGCAAGGCTGCAGCTAGGCCAGACAGAGCCTGGTCCTCGCTTCCTGGCCCCCCTGGTTGACACTGTAAGGGTTCTTCCCAGGAACCCCCGAGGATTCTGTAGACCACAGGCATCCCTCCAAGCCTTTCAGGAAAGCAGCTGCTGATCCACGGTCTGGCCCCTTCTACCTCCAGGACATCCTGGCATTTGGTCCACGGACACAACAGAAGGCAGCAAACAGCAAAGTGTTTACTTCTGTGGGCAGCTCCCCCGCCGAATAAGGATGTGGATCCAGGAGGAACACAGAGTCCTCCTGGGGACCTTCTGGTCCACCACTGAGATGAGGATCACAGGTCTCAGTCTTCCAGAAGAGACCAAAGAAAGCTAGCTCTGGCGCCAAACCAGGGCTCCCCAGGAGCCCTGCTGTGCCAGCTGTGGGTCTGGGGCCATTTCCCACCTCCCTGCAGGACATTTCTGCAGGGGTCTCTGCACAAGGAACGGGAGGATTAAGCCAGGCTCTTCTGTGCATTAACCAGTGCTCAGCACACACAGATGCAAAGACCTGACTCATTGGAAAAGACCCTGATGCTGGGAAAGATTGAAGGCGGGAGGAGAAGGGGCCGACAGAGGATGAGATGGTTGGATGGCATCACCGACTCAATGGACATGAGTTTGAGTAAACTCCGGAAGCTGGTGATGGACACGGAGGCCTGGCGTGCTGCAGTCCATGGGGTCACGAAGAGTCAGACCCGACTGAGCAACTGAACTGAGCTGAGCTGAGCACACACAGAAGTGCTCGAGGAGGGGCAGCTATTACATCATCACTGTTATCACCATGCCTGAGACATGGGACATTTCCCAAAGGCCCCCTGGACCACATGGTCTGAGAAAAGTCACCATGCTCTGCCCACAAGGTCCAGTCTAGATGCTCAGCTTGAGCTGTGAGCATGACCTACAATCTCACCACCTCCCAAGGTACCACCAGACTGCTCTGAGTGTCCTTCCCCCACTCCTCTCCCCAGCGTAACTGCTGACCAGTAGGCTTTGATCTGAGGGGACGGGCTGCCAACCAGACGGGACTGTCTCACCCGCTCACTGGCCACCACGCCAGCCACCTCCCCCGTCTGCCCACCAAGACTGCCTATCACTCACTGGGACTCCATCACCAGTGTCCAGAATGTCCTTCCCACCGAGGTCTCAGCACAGTGACACCAAACTCAGCTCAGCTTCTAGCCACACACCCTTCATTCTACCGAAAGCCCTCCGGAGTTCCACCACGACGGAGTATCCCAGGGGCAGCCAGGGCACAGCCGCAAGGAGACAGGAGCACCGGGACCCTGGGTGCCTCCGCAGCCACCCCACGTCTTCTTCCACGGGGCTCCCTCTCCCCCAACCTATACGAAAGCACTTCCAGTTTACAGAGAAGAAGAGTAACACTGAAGAGCATGAAGAAGCCTGGGAGAGTCCATGGTAAATACCATCAATTTACAAGGAAAAATCCTTAATTTAAACATGTTAAAGCATAAACCAAAAAGAGATGTACCTCAGAAAGGAAAACCTGCACACAACATGTGCTAAAACTCAGAAACATAAACTAGACAGTTCTACCACATGGAAACACGCAAAGGCAGCGATCACTCTCTGTGATGCATCCAAAACCACATGGCACATCCTTCACTGTGATGCAGCCAGAGAAGCCAACACAAGCCCAGTGCCCCATTCCTGCTTTACATCTGAAGGAAACCAATGGGTCAGCATACTTGATCCATCCATGCCCAGGCTACGCAGACAGAACCAAACTCCCCCAAGGGAGACCAGTGTGCCTAGTCTGACTGCCAGTGAAAACTCTAACTGGATTTTTCCTGTTCCTTGATTAGGAAAGTGATTTTTTTTTGAAATAGGATCCACCAAACTTAGTTAAATGGTAATACATACCAGAAATGAAAGGAATTAAATGAGACCTACAAACACATCTTATGCCCATGAAACCAAATTTAACAATCATGATGGTGGCAAACTCTGAGAAAAAGCGCCATAATATGAAACTTGAAAGACTGCCAACATTACTGGTAAAAACCTTGAGAAAAAGAATAGATCCCATGCTTTGTATCCGTATAAGAGGAACATCTACAATACATTAGAGAAGACATAAAATAGCTAACTCGGAGTGCCTCAATTACTTTTTAAGGCCCTTCATAAAATTTTATTAATGGGATCTTAAGTGTAAATACGTAGAAAGCAACTGCCTGGCATATGGGAACTTAGAAGAAAACAAACACCCTTTGCTAGAAGGTAGTGACGACAAAACTGGAACCAAATCCTCTGTCTACAAAACGTGGCTGTGCTTGCTCTTCACCTTCGACACTTGCTTCTAGAATCATGGAAAATGAGCCCACTTAACCTACTAGGCTGTAAATAAATGCATCGCAACTGCTTGCTATATTGTAGTAAGAGACGGTTTCAAAAGGCAGGTGCAAGAGGACCATGTGGATTTTCAAGCTTGAAAGTTAACGACTTTCCCGGGAAAGATGCTGTCAGGAGCACAGAGAGACCCCCACGCGTGTGTCATGGAGCACTTACGATGAGTTCAGAGTCCCGCCCCATGGAAATGACGGTTCGGTTCACTGTCCGGAGAAGCTTCTCCATGATGATCTGGACGTGCCTCTGCGTCGGCCCCTGCAGGAGACACATGCATGTAAACCAACAACTAAGACAGTCATTAACATGCCAGCCCTGCGGCTGTCACAGAATCCATTTACCCTGTAAAGAGTAACTCAATTATAACCCTTAACGAGATGAAAAATGGCCCTTGTCACAAGCAAAAGCCTTCACAAAGAAAACTCAAGGCATTTTATTAATTATAGCCCATTAACGGTAATGTTATATAATCGCAGTAATTTAATTGAAGCAAACCTTAAAAATAAAAGCAAATCTGTTTAAACAATATCATGTTTATGATCCCTGATTAGCTCACCAATTAGCTTTCGAAAGACACTTGCCCACGTGTACACAGAGAGCCGGCAGCTAACAACCACATTGCCCGCGCCGCATGTCAGACCCCAGTAATGTGGGTATGCCTGCATAGAATCGAGTGTTTACATATCACCTTACACAACACCTAGAATTTAGCATGCCGGAGCACCTCCAATCTGTAAAAGTGAGCTCCTTCGTCTCATGTGTGATGGGATTGTTGATTCTTCTTCATGAATTCTCAACGTGTTTAGACTGGTTTTCTAGGTGCTCCTCACAAGCCAAGCAGGCACTGCCTCCTCTACAAGGCTTGGCCTTATGAGTTTTCACTTACAATCTTGTTTTTTTTCACTCTTTTCTGTTTTTAATTGGAGGCTAATTGCTTTACAATATTGTGTTGGGTTTTGCCATACAACAACGTGAATCAGGCATGTATACACACATCCCCCCCTCGTGAAGCTCCCTCCCACCCCCCATCCCATCCCACCCCCCTGGGTTGTCACAGAGCCCCAGTGTGAGTTCCCTGGGTCATATAGCAAACTCCCCCTGGCCGTCTACTTTCCACGTGCTAATGTAAGTGTCTCCACGCTACTCTCTCCATGTGTCCCACTCCCCCCCTCCACCTCTGTGTCCACAAACCTGTGCTCTATGTCTGTGTCTCTGTTCTTGCCCTGCAAGTAGTTTCATCGGCACCATTCTTTCTAGATTCCATTCTTATGCATTAACATATGATATTTGTTTTTCCCATTTCCAACTAACTTCACTCTGTGTAACAGGTTCCAAGTTCATCCACCTCACTAGAACTGACTCAAATGTGTTCCTTTTTATGGCTGAACAATATTCCATTGTATATATATATATATACCACAGCTTCTTTATCCATTCATCTGTCAATGGACATCTAGGTTATTTCCATGTTCAAGCTATTGTAAATAGTGCTGCAATGAACTTTGGGGTACATGTGTCCTTTTAAATTATGGTTTCCTCAGAGTATATGCCCAGGAGTGGGGCTGTTGGGTCATATGGTGGTTTTTTAATTAGTTTTTAAAGAACTCTCCACACTGTTCTCCATAGTGACTGTATCAATTTATATTCCCACCAACCGTGTAAGAGGGTTCCCTTTCCTCCACATCCTCCCCAGTATTTGCTGTTTGTAGATTTCTTGACGATAGCCATTCTGATGATTGAAGTGAAGCAATAACTTCATTGTAGTTTTGATTTGCATTTTTCTAATAACGAGCGATGCTGAGCATTTTTCAAAAGGCCTGGACTGGGATGATTGAAGGCTGGCCTTTGGGTTGAGGCTTGCAAGACCTTTCAAAGGCAAAGCCTAGGAAGAGTGGACATAGCCACAGTCACAATGAACTAATTTACTGTAATTCTCTTTTCAAGCACACCGCCCAGACTCTGAGAAGATAAGCAGGTGTAGCGAAGAAGTGGGCAGGACAGGCATTTGTGTGTATGTGTGTGTGTGCATGCGTGTGCATACCCGCGTGTGTTTGGACTGGGGAGTTGTCCAGAGATCAAATGGGGGAGAGCTGAGAACAAGCCCGACTAACTTAAAAACCTTGATTCATCTGGCCACTGCTAGAAGCAGAGACAGACGCAGCCCTGTACACCCGTCCAGACACACCTAGAGAACCAGTGACTTTACATGTGCGCGCACACGTGCACAAATGCTGATGGCAGGTACAGTGGGGTCGGGAGGCAGAGAGTCAGATGTTCCACATGTGCTTGCACCAGCTTTTTATTAGACAAAAAGGTCAGAGGAGTAAGCATACAATTGAGAAATGCAAAAGAAAATACCATTTAAAAAAAAAGAAACAGCAAAGAAAGCACAGGAAAAAACTGCCAGTACAGAAAGGAACCTGCGAAAAGGGGCAGAGACCTGCTTTCAAAATTCTCAGAAGCACCACTGACTTAAGCAACAACAATTATGCTCATGTATAAAATAAACTAAGTATTATTTATTAGAAATAATGATTGAAAGAAAGTAGGCAATTAGCCTCCCTTTGTTTATTTCTAATTTTTAACATCAAAGCCTCTGACCTTAAATAACAAATCTCAGTCTTGGGAGTCACTGAGCTGAGAAGTCACAGGAAACAAAACAGTATCTTTAATGTAGAAAGACACACATGATAATACAATCATCAGGCTTTGCTTGCTCAGTCGCTCAGTCGTGTCTGACTCTGTGCGACCCCATGGACTGGACCCTGCCAGGCTCCTCTGTCCATAGCATTTCCCAGGCAAGAACACTGGAGTGGGTTGCTATTTCCTCCTCCAGGTGATCCTCCCCACCTAGGGATCAAACCCATGTTCCTGCACCTCCTGCATTGGCAGGAGGATTCTTTACCACTAGGGAAGCCCCATCAAGATTTATAGATAAATAAAAAATAATTTGAGGATGCAACTCTACAGAGAAAAAGAGAAAGGTATTAGTCGCTCAGTCATGTCTGACTCTTTGTGGCCCCGTGGACTGTAGCCCGCCACACTTGCTCCTCTGTCCATGGGATTCTCCAGGCAAGCATACTGGCATGAGTTGCCAGGCCCTTCTCCAGGAGATCTTCCTGACCAAGGACTGAACCAGGGTCTTCTGTATTGCAGGCAGATACTCACCATTAGGGCCACCAGGGAAGGCCCAAAGAGAAAGGAAGGGTGACCCTTAAAATTCAGGCCCTTCCATGAATCAAACGTGATTCGGTCCGCCGAGGCCGGGTCTCAGGAGGATCCCAGGCCCACGCATGCCGCGGGGTCCACGGAGGCAGCCCCACGGTTACTCACCACGTCCTTCCGGTACAGAACCTCAAGGATGTTGCTGAGCAGTTGGCAGCAGGCCTCCAGATCTTCCTGTCTCTCCAGATGGTACTTGAGCTGATCTGTCATCATGGGAAGCAGGATCTCTCTGCAGTCTGCAGGGGACACCGGGTTACAAGTCAGCAGGAGACCCACCAAGACACAGCTCTGTTTGCTAGAAGCTTGTTTTCCTAGCTCGTGACAGGGCACGTTGCACTTATACTCTCTGCAGTGTGAAACTGACATCTGGAGGGGGTCAGGCCAGGTGACTGGGCGGAAATCACTTCTTATCAAATAATTCACACACACACATATTCACATCTGCACATATGTCTGTGTTGTCATCATATAAATATAAGATGACAATTAACAAACACATGCATACAGATACGTATTCACATATATCCCATGGTGTGCACATCGATACAAATGCAAACAAGCATGCGGCAATTTTAACTAATTTTCTGTGCCAATTATGAATTTACTGATTGGCCACTTTAAAAGAAATACCTGTTAAAACATAAATGATTTGAATTGCAACTATTCTTGTTGTCTCCTAGGAGGACCAGAGCATGGTTCCTTTCTGCTTCCATACACCTCCCAAACATTCCTGAGCTTGGCCAGTTCACAACTCACTAACTTCCACACTTAATGTTAACTTGCTCAGGGACAACTTTCTGCTGGGCTCACACCTGCAGAGGACAGTCTGCAGAGGCTGAGAGCTCAGGCTCTGGAGTGAGCTTGTGTGGGCTTAAATTCTGCTGTTTTCCATGCAGGGTAATCTTGGGCTAAGCTGGTTACCTCTCCCAGCCTATGTTTCCTCATCTCTAACATGCACACACTGGCACTAGTTACTCACAGGTTTTAGGCACAAGGTCCTCCTGCAAGGTTAGGCATGAAGGCCTGGGCCTGGCACAGGTGAGATGCTCTGGACAGGTACTTGCTCTCATGATGCGACATAAATACCGGTGAAAAGCACCCCCTGCCCCGGCCTCCTAGACCCCTGGGCGAATGAGTGAGGGAGCAGTGGGGAGCAGGTATTGACCTTGGAAGTGAAAGTTTACCTGCCATTAGCAGGTACATTCACCTGCTGGGAAGAAGCATTAGTATTTCCCCCGTGGGGTGGGCAATCTTAGGCACAAATTCAGGAAGACGGGAGTAGATGACATATTCACAGAGCCAAAGGCAAAGTTCAGGAGGGTGGGGAGAGGAGAAGCAGAATAAAAGACCAGACAGGCAGACATGTTTCATTGTGAACATGATGGGTGAGATGGAAATGGATGAAGAATTGGGAGAAGCTGATGGGGAAGGGATGTGATAATACAAAAGGCCAGAGAGAGCCTCGGCGATGGCACCCAGGTAGGGCAGTGAAGATGGGAGGCTCAGAACTGGCTAGTTAGGTACTGCGATGGTCCACGCAAAAAGTAGGAAAAGACTGACCTCCTGCTGATGACAGAGGACGAGATGGCTGGATGGCATCACCAACTCGATGGACATGAGTCTGAGCAAGCTCCAGGAGCTGGTGATGAATGGGGAAGCCTGGTGTGTTGCAGTCCATGGGGGTCACAAAGAGTTGGACACAACTGAGCAACTGAACTGAACTGACCTCCTGCTACAGTGGTATGTTTGAAAGAAGAGGCCCTGAACAAAAGCATACTGGAGGCAGGCTGAACACAGTGGCTGGTGATAAACTGGAGAGGAGGCCAGGGGCTAAACGAGAGTTAAATAAGACACCCAGTCCAGCGTGACCCCTTGATGAGTCACCCAAGGCAGGATATGACACCATCCAAGGAGAGGAACCTGGGAACAGAAGGGTACCTAAGGGAAGAGAAAAGGACCAGGGTATAGTTTTGGACAAGTTGCATTTGAGTTGCCTGTTGGATATTCAAGTAGCTCCACCTAGTAGGCACATAGAGAGAGCCTTCTAGACCTTAGAGATCTCCGGTCTCACGGACCAAAGAAGCAACAGCTCTTAGACTGTAATGAATACCAAGTGTGTGCATAAGACCATTAAAGAGGAGTATGGAGAATGAGAAGGAAGTACTATGAGTGGCAGTCAGGAGGTTGGTATCAGAACAGGAGATGGAGCGAGCAGTGACGTGGGATGAGGCAGAGATGAGTGACGTCACCCAAATCAAGGGAGGGCAGGTGGCCCGAGAGTGGCAAGAACGGATCCAAAAGAACAGCCCTGGGATGTGGCAACTGAAAGCACCCAGAGTCCTGCTCAAGACGGCTTCCTGGAGTGGGATGAGAAGACAAAACTAGGAGTGCAGACACAGCTCCGGAAGCACAGCTCTGAAAGGAAGGGATTCTGGCGCCTAAGGATCAAAGGTAGTTTGGGTTTTCATTTGTTTTTTAGATAGGACCATGGAAAGGATGCTCGGAAAAAATCACAGAAAAACAACGAACTAGACACAAGAAAGACTAGAGATGAAATGTTGGTTACTAATTGTCTCTTCCTGTGGGGGAATCCCATTGAACTCCAGCACATCCACCCTCCAACATGAGCGATCTGCTGACAACACCAATTCTGATGGCGAAACAAGCTCAGCCACTGTCATTCCCTTTAGAATGCGGAGCACAAGAGAAGACAGCAGAGCTTGGAAACATTAAATATCTCGTGCCTGCTTTTAGAATTTTACATTTTAGGACTTCCAGTGTTAATGAGACATAAAGGCATGTTTTTGCATTAATGTTTTCTGAGTTTTTTTAAATATAAAAAAAAATGAGCCTGCAAACATTGGAAACGTTCCTGAAAGTACGTAGAGAGATTTTGCCAAGAAGTAGGGGCTTCCCTGGTGGTTCAGATGGTAAAGAATCTGCCTGCAATGCAGGAGACTTGGATTTGATCCCTGGGTAGGGAAGATGCCCTGGAGAAGAGAATGGCAACCCACTCCAGTATTCTTGCCTGGGAAATCCCATGGACAAAGGAGCCTGGTGGGCTACAGTCCATGGGGTCGCAAAGAGTCAGACACAACTGAGTGACTAACACACACGTATGGTAAAGAAGACCTAGGGATGGAGGAGGGAGGTGGGTCAGGCAGGGAGATGCAGAAACAGCCCACATCCTTCTGCTCCTCCACTTTCCAGGGGGCTGCACGTAGGAAGCTCATGCTAAGGCTTTTTCAAGCTCCATTTTGATTTAATCCACAGAAAAGGAACTGATAACAACTCCATTTTTCCAGAGGGAGTTTCCTCCAAAGAATATTTGAATATATTGAATATATTCAAGCATATTGAATATATGCTTGCTGATGTCACTGTAACAGGACTCCACACTTGGTGTGCATGCTCAGTCGCTAAGCGGTGTCCAACTCTTGGGGCCCCCCTGGACGGTAGCCCACCAGGCTCCTATGTTCACGGGATCTCCCAGGCAAGAATACTGGAGTGGGCTGCCATTTCTTCCTCCAGGGCATCTTCCCAGGACAGGGATCAAACCTGCCTCTCCTGCCGTGCCAGGTGGGTTCTTGAGCACTGAGCCACCAGGGAACCCGACAAACACTTAGGCAGAGGTAAGTCAGAGATGCTAAAGGGCTGAGCATCTTCCGGCAGAGGCTGGGCAGGCGTGGCTGACTATGATGTCAGGAATTGCAGGCGGGCAGGGCGTGAGAGCACAGTGCAAAGGGAAGGTGCTCTCACATGGGGACCAGGAGAGTCTCTCCTCATCATGGCTCCTGGACATCAGGCGCCACCACACGATTCCTTCCCCTTCCCACCCAGCCCTTCCCACAGCGTCAGTGGTGAACACCCAGCCCCACAGAGAGCATCTCCCCCAAATGCCACCACCCCTTGAACTCATGACAGAAGTGCTCCAAAGCTGAGACGGGCCTGCACCGTCGGAGAGGGCACAAGCATCAGAGAGCTGCCCCAGGACAAAGCCAGTCCAAGGGACAGGCCACAAGATGACCTCATGTCAGTGAATCCAGCCTGAACATGCAGTGCCCAAAATGCTGACCCACTGCATGCACGAACTCCTCAGGCATCCCAGATCCAACGTCTTACTACAAAAAAAGTTCACAAGTTGCACCAGCCTGCAGTAGCTCTGCTGACCTTAACTGCAACACAACATCCAATGTGGGGCTACACTCCAGCTCCCAGAACCCAAGGGGCAGGGCAGGGCCCCCAGCCAAGCCGCCTGAATCCAGCCCTGCCTGCGTTCATCCTCAAGGTCCAAGCGGAACATCTCCAGCTGGAGTCCCCCTTCCCTCCCACCTGAAACACATCACCAGTATGATGACCACTCTTAGTAGGTGAGCCCTCGGCCACCCCGGCCACTTGGTCACCCCCAACAACCCTGCCACCACCGCTCCGGAGGTAAGTCTAATTCCCAAGCAGGTGGAGAAGGAAGGGCCACGAGAAGCTGAGCAGGCAGAGGCAGGTGCTGAACACACAACCAAGGAAAGCACGACCTCGGAGGCTGAGCAAAGCCAAGCTTGGGGGGGATCCCACAGCAGCAGCAGGCCAGGAGGACTTGCCAGGCCAACGGGTCAGCAGGGCTGAGTCCACAAATGACCCTAGAAAATCAGGGGAACACAGCCATGGACTCAGAGACGGCTGAAATGGCTCCTCGGGCCCTGGCAACCCAGAGGCCCTGGCCGCAGTCCATGCCTAAGGCCCCATGTATCTGTGACGCCGGACAGGCAGGGGTGGACTTCACCGTCCTCCAAATAACCGAGTGTGTTGGTGTCATCTGTCAGAATCACTCCAGGGTGAGGGAAGGGATGGCCGCCCTGCCCACCTTCTGCTGGGAGAGATGCCGTCAACCGTTCCTGGCTCCTGGCGTGAACGCCCACTGGCCACCCAGCCCAGAGCTCTGTGATAGCTTTGCTCGTTTATTACCCAGCCTCTTTTGAGGAAAAAGGACCAAATTTTGGACACTTTGCTGCCATTTTGACATGTTTAAAGGCTTTCATTCAGGTTAGTTTCTGAGAACATAAAAATCCATTTGTTTATAACCCTTCATGGGTCCATAGTATCGAGGGATACTATGGAATACACCTGGGATGTTTTCAAGATCCATTAGATAACTGTGGTCCTAACCTTATCACTGCCTCCCACCTCTGGCTGGTCAAGATAAAGGGGGCCATGGGGATAAGCCTACCTCACCAAGAGAATGGAACAAGACCACACGAGCAGGACTTTGGGAGGGTCCAACACTCCTGTCCAGAGGACCACTACCGACCCCTGACCACATGCCCATCACAGGACCAGATCACTGGGAGGGAGCGGCCGCATGCCTGGGGCTTCCGTACAGGCGCACGGACAACACCAGGCATCTCCTGCAGGCCTCCAAGGGCAGAGGGTCACAGGGAAGCAGTGCCTTCAGAAACACGGACCAGGCCTCCCCAGGAAGAAGAGCAACGTCCCAGGTCCTGCAGTGGCTGTGAGGACCACAGCTGGAAGCAGCCCAGGCTCAACTGATCCATGTTCCTGGTGACCTGTGACTGGCAGGCCCCAGCCCAGGCCCTTGACAGACCTGGGGACAAGTGGGTCTCCGGTGCCAGGTCTCAAGACTGCTGGGATGTAAGACTGGCTCTGTGACCTGCCTGTCCCTCCTGGAACACAGTCTCTGCTAGAGGAGAGGTCTGGCTCTCATCCACGGGAGGAGCCCCTGCACACGCACTAAGACCTCAGAGTGGAGGTGCGTGTCTGTGTGTGTGCAGGTGACTTCCTGCACGAGCATGGGCATGTGTGAGCAGGCATGCATATGCTCATGTGGAGACGTGTTCTCTTCCCAACAAGACAGCTGCACAGGACTTTGGTCCACAGTCCTTTTCATGGTTGAAGACAGTGTTTTGCTTGTTTTCGGTGGCGAGCAAGGACTTGCAGCCAAGGGCCACCCTGTCCCAACCTCAGAAGACATCGGGGCAAAGCCATCATAGCCATGATCCCACCTGCCTCTCTGGGGACTCAGCTGCACTGGAGAGTGTCCAAGCCAATCCCAACAGCGGCGCTCAGGCTCACGTGCACATGCACTTGTGTGTGTTTGTGCACACGCGCACACACAGGGGTGTTGATCTGGGTTGCCTGTGACTACAGGTGCCGAGGATCACAGCAGAGGGTCTGCAGTGAGAAGCGGGTCTGCCTCCTGGTGCCGCCCCAGCCACCCAGCAGCCCTCCCCACCCAGAGCAAAATGAACCTCGTTTGACAAAGGACACCCCTGACTCTGCATTTACACTCCTTTCAGCTTTCTCAAGAAGTTGTAGGACCAAGTTTGCAATAACACTAAAGATCCTGAAAATTTTTCTAAGGGGAAACAAAACATCATGAGCATAGAGGAAGGTACCCCCCACACACACAACCACTCACGCACCCACCCACCCACACACCCACACACCTATCCACCCAGCCACTCACACCTTCAATGAGCTGTTTTAAAGCATCAGACATGTATCTGGCAGTTAAGGAAGAGGAACCTCCTATCACATTCTGAGTGTCTCAAATCGGTGACCCCAGTATGTAGAATAGAATACATTTCTACAGCATGATTGGGGCCTATAGTCCCACTTGGTTCAGAATGGACGTCCTGGGAAACTGACAATCTCCCCACTCAAAGGAAAAGAAGAAAAACAATCAAACAAACAAATACTGAAATCAAGAAAACACATTTTAAACCAACTACCCACAGATCATCACATGGAAAAAAGCTGTGACCAATATGTGACTGAAGCCTAGGAACCTCGGTCAGTCTATTTGATTTTGTTTGCTTTTTCACTAAAGTAGGGTCAAGTCCCCTGTGATGAAAAGGACATCTTTTTTTGGTGTTAGTTCTAGGAGGTCTTGCAGGTCTTCATAGAATTGTTCAACTTCAGCTTCTTCGGCATGAGTGATTGGGGCACAGACTTGGATTACTGTCATACCAAATGGTTTGCCTTGGAAACGAACAGAGATCATTCTGTCATTTTTGAGACTGCACCCAATTACTGCATTTTGGACTCTTTTGTTGACTATGATGGCTAATCCATTTCTTCTAAGGGATTCTTGCCCACAGTAGTAGATATAATGCTCATCTGAATTAAATTCACCCATTCCAGTTCATTTTAGTTCATTGATTCCTAAAATGTCAATGTTCACTCTTGCTATTTCCTATTGGACCACATCCAATTTACTTTGATTCATGGACATAATATTACAGGTTCCTATACAATATTGTTCTTTACAGCATCGGACTTTACTTCCATTACCAGTTTATTTATTTGTTTATATAAACAGAGTACATCATGCGAAACACCATGCTGTATGAACCACAAGCTGGAATCAAGACTGCCAGGAGAAATATCAATAACTTCAGATATACAGATGATACCAGCCCTATAGCAGAAAGCAAAGAGGAACTAAAGAGCCTCTTGATGAAGGTGAAAGAGAAGAGTGAAAAAGCTGGCTTAAAACTCAACATTCAAAAAGCTAAGATCATGGCATCCGGTCCCATCAATTCATGGCAAATAAATGGGGAAACAATGGAAACAGTGACAGATTTTATTTTCTTGGGCTCCAAAATCACTGCAGATGGTGACTGCAAACAGGATATCAAAACACACTTGCTCCTTTGAAGAAAATCTATGACCAACCTAGACAGCATATTAAAAATCAGAGACATTACTTTGCCACCAAAGGTCTGTTTAGTCATAGGTATGGTTTTTCCAGTGGTCATGTATGGATGTGAGAGTTGGACCATAAAGAAAGCTGAGCGCAGAAGAATTGATGCTTTTGAACTGTGGTGTTGGAAAAGACTCTTGAGAGTCCATTGGACTACAAGGAGATCAAACCAGTCAATCCTCAAGGAAATCAGTCCTGAAAATTCATTGGAAGGACTGATGCTGAAGCTCTAATACTTTGGCCACCTGATGCAAAAGAACTGACTCCTTAGAAAAGACCCCGATGCTGGAAAGCATTGAAATGCAGGAGGAGAAGGGGACGACACGGGATGAGATGGTTGCACAGCATCACCGACTCAATGGGCCTAAGTCTGGGCAGTCTACAGGAGTTGGTGATGGACAGGGCAGCCTGGTGTTCTGCAGTCCATGGGGTCACAGAGAGTCGGACACAACTGAGCGACTGAACTCAACGAGAGCTGGTTTACTTTACAACGATGTATTAGTTTCAGGTGTCCAGCAAAGTGACCCAGTATACATATATCTGTAAACATCTTCAGATTCTCTTCCATTATAGGTTATTAGAAAATCTTGACTATAGTTCCTTGTGTTATACAGTAGGTTCTTGCTGTTTATCTCTTTTATGTATGAAAGTGTGCTTCTGTTAATCCCGAGACTCACGGACATAAAAAAACAAATTTATAGTTGACAAAGGGAAGGAAGAGGGGAGGGATAAATTGGGAGTTTGGGACTAACAGTCTGATCGATTTTGGAAAAGCCTTTTGGGCTGATTAAAGCTCTGTTTACCCATGCACATAAGAAAATAATAATATCTACCTGTCCCACTCTTTGCCTTGAATCTTGGGCAAGTTACTTCAACTCTTGAAGGCTTAATTGTCCTTCTCTACAAATGGGCATGCTACTGTTAACCCTTCAGACTTATTGTGAGAATCAAATGATGTGAAGTGTGTATCTGGCAAGTAGTCAGCATTCAGTCAAGGGTAGCTGTCAATAACAGTAACGGAAATAATATTATCCTGCAAAGTCAGCTTTTCCAACAAAGTAAACAACAAAATCTCCTGCCTTAGAGTTTGTTAGTAAATAGGGTAGCCAGTGAGCCCTTCAAATACAGCTAGTTTCACTGAGGAGTAGAATTTTCAACTTTAGTTAATTTCATGTAATTTTTTAATTTAACTTTTTAACTTAAATGTGAAAAATGGACACCTGATTCAGTTCTTGCAAACAACTATTTGGAACAACTGAACAGCATGTATAGATGAATCTCCTTTCCTGTGGTGAATTTTACTAAATGTGAAAAATACAGATCGAGAGTCTGTGATGAAAATTCAGCATTCAAACTGAGATATTATATACATGTAAAAACCACACTGGATTTTAGAAAGTTCCTATGGGAAAAAAAAACAAAAAAAGAGTGTGAAACATGCCATTTGTAATATTTAGATCAAGGTCATGTTGACATATTTCAGATGAAATATATTATTAAAATTAATTTCACCAACTGTCTTGTACTTTTTTTTTTTACTGTGGACTGTATAAAATTATAAATTGCGTATATAGCTGGCATTCTATCTCTGTTGGACAGCGCAGTCTGGGAGTGTGCAAGGAAGCAGATGTTGGAGGCCTCCTGTGTGATTTCTCATTTTAATGAACTAGTGTTCATCTCTGGAAGGAGAGTCAAGGCCACAGCTTTCTCCTGGCGGATCATCTTCACACGGACATGACTGCAGGCCTCATCAATGCCTGTTAGTCTGCGTCAAGGCACAGAGCTGACCTACAAGCGAGCCAAAACCAGGCAGCACAGTTGTCCTGGCTTTTCCCTGCCATGCACAGAGTGAATGCTGACAGCCCCGCCCAGATGCCAGGAAGGTGCAGGCAGCCCTGGGCCCAGACCCCTCACAAATCAGCCATGGGGATCAGAGGCCCTGCAACACACCAGCCAGCCTTCCACACCCCCTTCCCCAGTGCGATCCACTCTGATTACAGACAGCAATAATGTGACATCTGCTCATTCTCAGCTGTGGAGGCTGAAGCCATGATGATTAATGCTCTGGTAATGGGCACAGAGCAAAAAATATTAATCTTTATAAAAGGTATTCAACAGGCATCATCAGCTTATAAATGTCCAAGGAGAATATCCGTCTATAACTCCATTACAGCTCTACATCAAAGCAGGATGCAAATATGAGAATGAATCTGTCTGTTTAAAACATTCATTTTATGAACACTGAATAATGTGCTTCTTAATTTTTAGTTTGGTCACATTAAACAAATGATCCATAAAGTGTGTTTAATAACCTTGAGCCTGTTACACAGAACTAAAATCCAGACAAATACTTTTAATGAGAATTAAACAGCAAGAGTCATATAAACGGGGGATGCTTTGCTATCCATCTTTTTCAGACAATCATCCGATTTTTCAACAATCTAAGAACTCCATTCCCACATGATTCAATTTGTTCAAATAACTCTCTCCCGCTATACAAATCTTCCAGATTTGCCAGAAATGCAGAACACAGAGCCAGCAATGGAGAGGATCACAGGAGCAATCTATTCATGTCCCAGTTGTACAGACATGGGGACAAGCAGCCAGTGCAGGGACCAGGCAGCAGCTGAACTAGAATGAGATGTCTGATCCCGAAGCCAGATGACTGTGCGTGTACACATGTGTGTAAACATGTATGATTCGGGTAACTTTACATGTCTAATGCAGATTAAATGTTTCCAAGAAGCATTTTAATTCGCTTTAACTAAGTTGCGAGCATTTAGCAGTACCAGGAGGGTGAATTCACATCAAGTAACCCTGGGGGTATCAGTTTCCCTTTCTGAACTTCAGATCTTGGTCTGTGGAATGGAGTAAACACAACTGCCCTGCTCCGTGTTTCTATTCCTACCAACAGGCAGTCCCTTTGTAAGTATCCTGGTCAGAGGATTCTCTGCACCACTTGGCCAAGTGCTGAAATAATCGGAAATAAGATAATCTGCCTGTCAGCTCTGAGGTACCCAATGTCACAAAACTTTAACTGAGAGAGTGACAGAGCAATTAAAATATCTTGAAAACTGGAAGGGAACAGGGCAAGATACAGACTGTAGAACAAGAGACAAAGAAGTTGGTCAAAGATACGTCTTCTGGCTGAAGCCAAAGGGCCTCCTAAAAAGTGTGTTATCGTTTAAAGAAGGGAGAGGTGTAGCAGATATTTCACATCCTTCCGTTTGGAGAAGTGTAATCATAGCGAGTAACCATTCATTACTATCATGTTGCTGTTGTTCAGTCACTAAGTCATGCCTGACTCTTTACAGTCCTGTGGGCTGCAGCACAGTAGGCTTTCCTGTCTTCCAACATCTCCCAGAGCTGCCCAAGTTCATGTCCATTGAGTCGGTGATACTATCTAACCATCTTGTTCTCTGTGGCTCCCTTCTCCTTCTGCCTTAAATCGTCCCCAGCATCAGGGTCTGTTCCAATGAGTCAGCTCTTCACATCAGGTAGGCAACATATTGGAGCTTCAGCAACAATCCTTCCAGTGAATATTCAGACTTGATTTCCTTTAGAATCGACTGGTTTGATCTCCTTGCAGTCCAGGAGACTTCCAAGAGTCTTCTCCAGAACCACAATTTAAAAGCATCAATTCTTCAGCAAATTCATATTATAATAATAGATATTTTGTCAGATGAAAGAAGAATCACTGCAGAAAAACCTCAAATGAGTCCCATTTAAAAGCAGATGAAAATATTAGTTAAGACTCAAAAATATGCCAGGAAAGATAGTGTGCAAAGTACTGGTCAGACCAAGAATTTGTTCTCTAGATAGAAATGCATCAAGGAGGTGTCTCGGGACATTTGAGAGGACTTCTGCAGGCTTGCCAGCCTTGGGCAGAACCTTACTGTGTGGAAGACGATGAATCAAAGACAGGAAGATGGGGCTGGGGAGTTGTGTGCCTTCATTTACCCAGGTGTGTAAAGGGGACTGAGAATACAGGTCTTGGCCTGTGATGCCCAGCGCACACTCTTCTATCAGCTGCACTAATGATGAGCTATATGGTTAAAAAACAACGCCCAAACCTTATGGTCTGTCCCCTCCATCTTGAGGGAAGGACTATGCCCTCAGGGAGGAGTTTATGCAACAGAAAAAAATAGCAGCTCAAAAGAGAACCCAGGAGACTGCAGGCTGAATTGAGGATCCTCCAACTGTCCCAGGCAAGCTTCTGTAGCCAACATGAGGGACCATGAACTGGGGAGACTCAGAGTCCAAATGCCAGTGTGAGCATGACTGGATGAGGGGCAATCAAGCCGGCCTCTTCTAAGACTGCTCCTTGTGCCAATAATATCAAGCAACAGGGACAGAAGTTCACTCAGAGGTGAGCACAGAACAGAGAACCAACAGACTATCGATAAAGGTTAGACCAACTACACCCTGAGGAACCTGACACCACCAATTTAATCACACAGAAAGAGAGAAAGCTAGGAAAACTCCATAAGCACACGAGCACAACGCTAGACAGCTTATGTTTCATCTATGTATGTGCTTATTTATTCACATACTTGTATTTTATCTTGTTCCATATGGCATTTGAAGCAAATTCCGTTTTCAGAATGCATTACTCGCACCGTGGATGTGAATCAGCTTAAGAGCAGGTAATGGATTTGTAACAAGCGAAGTCCTTAATCAGCACCATGGTGGTGGACAGCTCCCTGCCTGGGACGCTGCTTACAGAGCGCAACTTGCCAGTTAACTCCTGGGTGGTTATCCGTAAATTAAGAAAATTACTCTTTTCCAATTAAATATTTTCAAATGGCTCTGGAGCCTCTCAGAGGACTCAAATTTGCTCACCAACAGTTCTGAGCACATGGTAGGTGCTCAACAAATTATAATGGAATTTAGATGGATATAATTAAGAAACTGAAATTGAGTTCGCCCTCCCAGATTCATTAAACCACCTCTTAAAAAGGCTGCCCTGTTTTAACAAGTGATGTTTTCAAAAATACATACAATGAAAGCTGTAGAATGACATATTGAATTAGGGATGAAAAAAGTACACTATGTTACAGATAAAGATTAGAATTTTCTCAGGGTATGAAAAAATGGAGAAAATTATATTTATATTCCATCATTATTTAAAAAATTAGTCTTTGGGTTTCACAGCTGGTAATGTTCATTAGAAGTCTTCAGCACAACTATCTAATTAAAGTATTCCAGAAAGCTACACAAGTGGTACATTAAGTAACTGTCACATACAACGCTACCAACCCCAATTTTTCTTTCTGTGCAACATCCGTCAAGTTAACAAAGCTACAACAGAGTGGTTCTGGTTTTAAGATCCCTTTCAAGGAAGAGAAATCTCTTTTGAGATTTCTTTATGGATCCAAAGCATGAAGAAGGTATATTTTACTAAAGGTCTGTATTAAACACAGTTTCCCTTTCTACGATTTAAAGCATGACAAACTGATTAACAGGGTAATTTTTTAGAGATATAAATTTCTATTTTGGATGGAATGACGATGAAAACAGTCTAGAAGTCTGAACTCAATAATTCCTACTAGTAGTCCCACTAGGCATCTGAGTCTTTGCCCTCAGATTTCCAAGGGTTGCTGTAACTAATGTTCTCACCTCTGCTTCATAACTGGAAGTCTCAATTACCTGAAAATAAGAATGAGGGAAATAATTTTTAAGCTCTCTAGGCCTACATTTTAAAGAAGCTCTGTATTGTTCAAAAACGGGAGACAAATGAAGTTTGATGAGGCTGATGAACACTGTCTAAAAGGAGCCTGTTCGTTATGTTGAAGGACAGAGCCAAAGGAATGGCCAGGGAATGAGGGAATGACACATTTTCCAACCCCCCTCACTGCAGGATTCCAAACATCAGAGAAAAGAATAGAAAGAAACAAAGGGGCCCCAGAGAACATTAAGCTAAAACCAAAGTTAATTCACCAAGAGGACTAAACCAAACTACTATCAAGCCTAGAGAGAGAGAGTCTTGCCACTAAGTCTCCAAATCTTTATTCTCCAAACCTTGCTACCCTGCGAAAACAACTTATGACACAAGGCAAGTGTATGTAAGTTCTAAAGGAAATACTGTTCATGGGGTTCTCAAGGCAAGAAGTGGTTTACCGATCCCTTCTCCAGTGGACCATACTGTCTCAGCAGGCCTTACAAACAGCTAAGAAAAGAAGAGAAGCAAAAGGCAAAGGAGAAAAGGAAAGATATTACCATCTAAATGCAGAGTTTCAAAGAATGACAAGAGATAAGAAAGGCATTCTAAGGGCTCAATGCAAGGAGATAGAGGAAGACAATACAATGGAAAAGATCTCTTCAAGAAAATTAGATATACCAAGGGAACATTTCATGCAAAGTTGAAAGGACACAATGAAGCACAGAAATGGCATGGACCTAACAGAAGCAGAAGATATTAAAAAGAGGTGGCAAGAATACACAGAAGAACTATACAAAAAAGATCTTCGTGATCCAGATAACCACGATGGTGTGATCACTCACCTAGAGCCAGACATCCTGGCATGTGAAGTCAAGCTGGTGTTACAAAGCATCACTATGAACAAAGCTAGTAGAGGTGACGGAATTCCATCTGAGCTATCTCAAATCCTAAAAGATGACGCTGTGAAAGTGCTGCACTCAATATGCCATTAAATTTGGAAAACTCAGCAGTGGCCACAGGACTGGAAAAGGTCACTTTCCATTCCAATCCCAAAGAAAGGCAATGCCAAAGAATGTTCAAACTACTGCACAATTGCACTCATCTCACATGATAGCAAAATAATGCTCAAAATTCTCCAAGCCAGGCTTCAACAGTACGTGAATTGACAACTTCCAGATATTCAAGCTGGATTTAGAAAAGGCAGGGGAACCAGAGATCAAATTGCCAACATCCACTGGATCATAGAAAAAGCAAGAGAATTCCAGAAAAACATCCACTTCTGCTTTATTGATTACACCAAAGCCTTTGACTCTATGGACCACAACAAACTGTGGAAAATTTTTAGAGATAGGAATACCAGACTACCTTACCTGCCTCCTGAGAAATATGTATGTAGGTCAAGTATCAACAGTTAGAACCAGACATGGAACAACAGACTGATTCCAAACTGGGGAAGGAGTATGTCAAGGCTGTACATTGTCACCTTGCTTATTTAACTTATAGGCAGAGTACATCTTGAGAAATGCCAGACTGGATGAAGCACAAGCTAGAATCAAGATTGCTGGGAGAAATATCAATAACCTCAGATATTCAGATGACACCACCCTTACAGCAGAAAGCAAAGAGGAACTAAAGAGCCTCTTGATGAAAGTGAAAGAGGAGAGTGAAAAAGCTGGCTTAAAACTCAACATTCAAAAAACAAAGATCATGGCATCCGGTCCCAATTACTTCATGGTAGATAGATGGGTGAACAATGAAAACAGTGAGAGACTTTACTATCTTGGGCTCCAAAATCACTGCAGATTGTAACTGGTCATGAAATTAAAAGACACTTGCTCCTTGGAAGAAAATCTATGACAAACCTAGACAGTATATTTAAAAGCAGAGACATTACTTCGCCGACAAAGGTCTAGTCTAGTCAAAGAAGATCTCAGTGATCCTGCTGCAGAAACAAGATAGCACATGGTTCTATGGACTCAGTTGTGATATTTTAAAGAAACAATAAAAACTCTTGATTTGAAAAAAAAAAAAAAAGCTATGGTTTTTCCTGTAGTCATGTATGAATGTGAGAGCTGGACCATAAAGAAAGCTGAGCACCAAAGAATGGATGCTTTTGAACCGTGATGTTGAAGAAGGCTCTTGAGAGTCCCTGGGACTGCAAGGAGATCAAACCAGTCAATCCTAAAGGAAATGAGTCCTGAATATTCATTGGAAGGACTGATGCTGAAGCTGAAGCTCCAGTACTTTGTCCACCTGATGTGAAGAACTGACTTTTTGGAAAAGGCCCTGATGCTGGGAAAGACTGAAGGCAGGAGGAGAAGAGGACGACAGAGGCTGAGATGGTTGGATGGCATCACCAACTCAATGAATGTGAGTTTGAGCAAGCTCCAGGAGTTGGTGATGGACAGGGAAGCCTGGTGTGCTGCAGTCCATGGAGTCCCAAAGAGTCGGACATGATTGAGCGACTGAACTGAACTGAAAGGAAATCTGTCAGTTACTTCTGTCACTTTCAATATGAGAATATAGAAAAACTAGATCCTGAAAGGCAAGGAAATTCAGTGTTACTGGAAATGAGCTTTGCTCAGGTCTCAGGTGCAGAAGCACAGCAGAAAGGAGCCCCTGTGGGTAATAGAATGTCTCCCACTTCAGCTTTTTGCAAGTATGCCCAATGTGCTTGACAAATTTAAGTCAATGCTATCTCAGCTTGATTTCTTTTATTCCAGTTTCTATAACATTAATGTGAAATATTTTTGTCAGCATAAATCCCACACCATGGTGTCCTCCTGTTTATGTTAATTTAATTACACTGAAACCTTTCATTTCTATAATAGGATCGAAGCTTTAATCTTCATAGCTTTGGTCAGATAGGTGGGCAACTATAAAGCTACAAATATACAAAGGATGAAACTTTGACCTTTCCTTCTATTTTAACTTGATTTAAAAGTTGCTCACTCCATGCCACAGACTATTTGGAAGAGTTACCTTTTTGTGAAGCACATAATCTATTTAACCAGCTTTCCAATAGTCAGATCACATCTCTAGACAATGCTTGGAGCCATTTCTGCCCATACCCCGGCTGTCTACACAGGGCAGGATAAAGAGCCGGAGCCCTTCCCCTCAGCCAGGGAACAGGAGCGGGAACAGCCCAGGCGGGTTCTGGACATCAGCATAGGGGCCAGCCCCTCCGCACATGCCATCTACTCTGACTACAAGCTCACATCTGAAAAGACACCCTCCTGAAATGCTGTGAAGGCTAGGATTTGCCTCAACCTATTTGGGGGAGGGGAAGGAATGGATTGGGATTCAGTCAGTTCAGTTCAGTTCAGTTGCTCAGTCGTGTCTGACTCTTTGTGACCCCATGAACCACAGGACACCAGGCCTCCCTGTCCATCACTAACTCCCGGAGTTTACCCAAATTCATGTCCATTAAGTCAGCGATGCCATCCAACCATCTCATCCTCTGTCGTCCCCTTCTCCGCCTGCCTTTAATCTTTCCCAGCATCAGGGTCTTTTCAAATGAGTCAGTTCTTCGCATCAGGTGGCCAAAGTACTGGAGTTTCAGCTTCATCATCAGTCCTTCCAATGAATATTCAGGACTGATTTCCTTTAGGATGGACTGGTTGGATCTCCTTGCAGTCCAAGGGACTCTCAAGAGTCTTCTCCAACACCACAGTTCAAAAGCATCAATTATTCGGTGCTCAGCTTTCTTTATGGTCCAGCTCTCACATCCAGACATGACTACTGGAAAAACCATAGCCTTGATTCGACGGATCTTTGTTGGCAAAGTAATGTCTCTGTTTTTTAACATGCTGTCTATGATTGGGATTAGTTAGGATTAATTTGGGATGAGCAGATGCAAGCTATGAGACATAGAATGGATCAACTACAAAGTCCTACTGTACAGCACAGGGAACTATATAAAATATCCTGGGAATAAACCATAATGGAAAAGAACATGAAAAAGACAGTGAAGGACAGAGGACCCTGGCGTGCTGTAGTCCTTGGCGTCACAAAGAGTCAGACATGACTGAGTGACTGAACAACAAGTGTGTGTGTGTGTGTGTGTGTATAACTGAATCACTTGGCTGTATAGTAGTAATGAACGACATTGTAAATCAACTATATCTCAATAAAATATATTTAAAAATAAAAATATCTAGGGGAGAAGCACTGAGATAAAAACAGGACTATGACTTAATAGCATTTGAAGCCCAGTGAGGGGTACATAGGCATTCATTATTATACTCTTCTTATTTCCCTGTATGTTCAAGTTTTTCTGTAATTGTAACAAAGAGCCATCTTGAACTGTCCCTTGTTGAACTTCTTCTTTCCACAAAACAGGGAAATAATAAAATCAGAAGCAAAAAGACCAGGACCTTAATTTTATACAACTGCTCACAGGTGACCCTCTGTATCTCAAGTCTCTCACCATCTTCCTTCTCTCCTTCTGTTACTTCTCCTTAAAGACAGGTCCTCCCTCCTCCATGATCAACCCACTCAGAGCCCAGCCAGGGAGAGGAGGCCACCTTCCCCATGTAAACACAGGACTTCCCCTCCCTTAGAGCAAGGGAAACCTACATGCATGCCATGCTTTCTTCTCTGTACTGCTCCCCAGGGAAAGACGTGCTGGACGTGAAAATTCAATAAATATGCATCATGAGCCAAGCCCTATTTTGTGGTTGTTATTCATTTCCAAATCCTTGCAACTCCATGGACTAGCACACCAGGCACCTCGGTCCTCCAGTATTTCACAGAGTTTGCTCAAATTCATGTCCACTGGGCCAATGATGCCACCCAACCATTTCATCCTCTACCACCACCTTCTCCTTTTGACCTCAACCTTTCTCCACATCAGGGTCTTTTCCAATGAGTCGGCTCTTCCTATCAGGTGGCCAAAGCACTAGAGCTTCAGCTTCAGCATCAGTCCTTCCAGTAAATAATCAGGATTGATTTCCTTTAGTATTGACTGCTTTGATATCCTTACAGTCCACGGGATTCTCAAGAGTCTTCTCCAGCACCACAATTAGGAAGTATCAATTCTTTGACTGTCAGCCTTCTTTATGGTCCCACTCTCAAATCTGTACATGACTACTGAAAAAACAACAGCTTTGACTTAAAATTGAAATTGTTGGCAATTTGCTCTTTGGTTCCTCTGCTTTTTCTAAACCCAGCTTTTACATTTGGAAGTTCTCAGCTCATATATGAATTGACTTGAAGGCCTGGCCTGCAGGCCCTGTTCTAGAAGCAGCAATAGAGGAATAACAAAGCCATGCTCAAAGACCTCTCATTTTAAGGAAGGACCACAGGAAACAAGCAAGCCAAGAAAGAAAACCAGGCAATGACCACACACTGTGGACAGTGCCAGAGGAGCCACGGGGCAGCATGTCTGGAGTATTTTGTGCACGGTGATCTGAGCACCTCTCAGGGGAAGCTCCCTGTTCAATCCCGTTCAGTGTTTGATCTGAATCTATTTTCTTGCACCAATTTTCTTTCATCATGTATTTGACATGATAATACCTTCCTCAATGAGGACAAGGTCTCATCTGCTATTTTTCTACGAAATCTTCAACAAAAATGAAGAGACATGCCTAACATTTATTGAATGTGCTTTAAATGCTGAGTGCAAATCTCAGTATCACACATGTATCAATCTTCAGGTAATGTAATCTTGGCAAGAAGGAAAGGGCAGCTGGAGGAACTGAAGCCTGGAGGGTAGCTTCACAGAGGTCACTGAGTTAGCAGGTCACAGAGGCAGGATGTGAACGCAGGCAATCTGATCACAAAGTCCACACACGCTCGCAATCCTCTTATAGGCTGCCTGCCCTTGTTACAGAAAAGAGCTCAGAAACACGTAGTTCTTTATTAATGAGGAACCGAAATCACCACCCTGGTGGCTCAGCCAGTGAAGAATCTGCCTGCAATACGGGAGACCCATGTTCGATCCCTGGGTTGGGAAGATGCCCTGGAGAAGGGAGTGGCAGGTCACTCCAGTATTCCTGCCTGGAGAATCCCATGGACAGAGGAGCTTGACTGGCTACAGTCCGTGGGGTCACAAAAGAGTTGGATACGACTGAGTGAATAACACACAAAAAAAATCATTTATAGAAGAAATGATGCAAGCCAGTCAGTCATTTTCTTTTGTAAACAAAGCAAAGGGAGACAGGCAGAACATAAAGGAAAGGCGGATGTGGCCGACGGCCAACCCTGAGCTCCGGGTTCTCTAGAGGTCTCCAGAGGGGCTGAGACACTGTTGTCATCAATCATCTACTGCAGCCAACACTAAGGATGACCAGGTCCACGCTCCAGCTTCTGAACAGCATTCTTATACTAGGGGGAGATTTCTACATTATGAGCTCTGTTTCCTGAATACAGATGCCAGAACTCAAATCCACAGCCACCCTTGCACCTACAATGCAGAATACAGCCTCTGTTCTGCCAAGGAGGTATAGTCTCCTAGGGATGGCAACTGTTAAGGAGCAGCGGGAAGGACAGCTCTGTAAAGATCTCCAATTTCCTCTGGATCAGGGTACAGGATGTGGAGGTAACAGGAGCTGCAAGGACCTGACCCAGAAGGAGCACTGCAACGGGTACAGCTGTGAACAGATGGCAGCGACAATGCCCATGATGTCCAGACCAGTTCAGGCCAAACACAACCGTCTTTGCCAAAAGACACCTCTCCTGCTGTAGCCTAACAAACTCAGCTGGATCCTCTGATTCCTGGTCCTTTAAGAGGACAGAAGAGGAGCAGGCTGAGCCAACCTGCACCCTGTAAGCCTTGGCCTGCTGGGACCCAAACCTGGCAAGGGGCGATGCCAATCTCAGAATTCACTGCCAGCCTTACTGCACCCAAATCAGCGTGCTATTCCCATCAAAGTGAGACTGGAATAACTTTGATATTGGAGGGAGATGGAAAGAAGTGTTTTGGAGCAAAGCAACAGAGTCTGTGCTATGAGAGAAGCAATACATATGCTGATGAGCAAAGACTCACCCCCGGAGCCCAACAGGGGAGCCGGAGGAGCCAGACAGGGAGCCGCTCCAACCACACCCCCCAGAGAACGCGGACCATCCCGTGCCATCAGCAGCTTGTGCTGCTAAAGCTGGTCAGAACGCATTCTAAAAATCTAGACACAAAGAGACATAGTTTGAGTGATTCAAATTGGATCAGGAAAGAGGACAAGGACAACTACATTTTTTACAAATTAACAAGAAACAGAACAAGGGGAGACACAGCCATCATATCTCATCAGAAAATGGTTTGCCTTTAAATATTTATACCCTATGTGGCACAGAATATTTTGCACAAGTAATGACATTGTAAGAACAGACCAACCGGAAGATTTCCAGTGTTATATCTTTCCTGACAAGGAGGTAAGATGGCTCTTGGTAACTCTGAAGATGCAGGGAGCCTGAGGTGAGAAAAATCGAGGCTGTCTTTGCTGTCTTTACCCAGAATCTGAAAACTCAAAGCCTACACATGGCGTCATTTTCACGCTGGACAGCACATCCTGAAATGCTTCCAGGCAGCCAGCGAGTGTCTGGAAGTACATTTGGGGAGCCAATTATGGCTCTGACATCATCTAATAATGGGACAGTTCTAGAGCTGCTTGTAAGACATGAAGCTTCAGGCTAATTTTGGCTCCTTCATCATTGCCCATAATAATTCTGGATTCATTTATTTCCTACAATCTCATTGACTACCTTGGGTACATCTGGCTATTGAGATTAAATTCCAACCTTTGTAATATCGAGAAAGATACTAAGTTGATCATTCTAAAATATGATACATCCTGGTAATTCCCTGTCAAACAAAGCTAAATATTTATTTTTATGCTGCATATTTCTAAAACAAGACTTAAGGCAGTCTAAGATTTAAAAAAAAAAAAAGACTTATAAAACAAGAATGAAAACCAAAATTGAGGACAGTAAAGAGAACAACTGCCAAACACATAGACTGACATAATTCTCAAAAACAAATACTAAGTTTGCCTTCAAGCTATCTACTAGCTAAAACAACATGTGTAAGTTTCCACAGAAGAAAACACTTCCCTGAAATACATTCTCAAAAGAAGATCTATTTTAGTATGTTTAACTGAACCGTTTATGCCTGAGGTCTTTATCCAAAAGGACCTCATTCATTTGGCATGTGGGACAAGAGTTTTCAACAGAAATTTTGAAATAGCTGTCATTTGTCTTCAAGAAGGTCTTCCCTAAAACAACACTCAGTAAAAGCCGACTATGAGAAGAAGTAAAGGAGTGCAGTCGCGTCCAGCTCTTGGCGAGGCCGTGGACAAAGGGGCCCACCAGGGTTTTCCAGGCAAGAGGACTGGAGTGGATGGCCATTTCCTCCTCCGGGAATCTTTCCGACCAGGGATGGAGCCCGCGTCTCCCGCGCTGCAAGCAGAGGCTTTACCATCTGAGCCACCAGGGGAGCCAAGTACAGTTGCCGCTGCTGCGTCGCTTCCGTCGTGTCCGACTCTGTGCGACCCCACAGACGGCAGCCCACCAGGCTCCGCCGTCCCTGGGATTCTCCAGGCAAGAGCACTGGACTAGGCTGCCATTGCCTTCTCCAACACAAGTACAGTTAATCCTTAATAACTCTTACTTTTTGACAATTGTTAACTCAGTAAAGGTGATGGTAGTAGCAGTGGAGGTGTGTGTGTCTTTGTGTCTTAGGACTGGATGATAGGAAGGAGAGATATTAGTAATCTACCTAATAAGATCCAGATATAAAAACTCGGGATTTTACCTGCTGTGGCATCAAGTTCAGTTGATATGGAAAGAAACAATGAGGCTGCGTCTTCACAGATCACCTCTACCACCATGCCCTGCCAAGGGCCCCAAAGAGTCCCCAAGCTTTAGTAACACCTGAAGAATGAGCAATTTAATATCCAGCCTTCCAAGGAGAGCTTGAAATATGGACAGTCGGATTACTGGCTTAAGGAGATGTGTGAGCTTTGAGTTGAAAGCAATGATGAGAGTTGACTTTCTTTTATGCAAGTGACAAATAGAAAGAGAATGATGTTTGGAAGGGCTGCAGAAAGCCACTCACTTCTTGGTTTCATGTGCTTTCTCCAGAAAAACACTCCCACTCATATGAAGTCTTTAACATTTCCTCTTAACCTAAGCCTTAGCCATTAAGTATAGACTACAGGGAATTGTATAAAGTTAAATCAAGAAATAAGATTAAAAGCATAGGGTCCAGTAGTCCAGATGGTACAAAGGATTAACCAGACACACACTGAGTTCTCCACGGGGAATTGAGCTGCTCCATCTCTGAAACAATGCCACACATGAGGGCAGAAGAAAATGAAAGGGAAAGCCAAACAGCTGCACAGAAATGGAACAGAAAAAATGTATGCCGTTCCATCAGAATGTCATTCAACAGTCTTCCCGTCTCCCTCCAATAAATGAGGAAGGCCGTGGGATTATGCAAAGGTCTTAAGCTTTCAATAAAACTTCTTGACAAGTGTAAAATATTAATTCAATCTGTCCAAACAGAAAGAAAGTGATTAATAAAAAAGGGTAGGGAGATAACATGTGGAAACATAAAGTGTCCTCAGGATAAATGAGTTGAGGAATCATTCAAATTCTTTCTCCTTTACACAGGGTTTGAGGAAGCCCTGTCACAAAATGCTAAGTTCAGGCTAAGACAGAACCACTACTTTGATGTTGAAAGAAAATTTGAAGCTTTTCATTACAATCATCTCAATGGAAGTCAGTGATTGCCTCCCCAGGATAGATAATCACACATCTTAAAGGCTACAATGTATGCTGATTATCCAAGGGCCTTGGTATACACCTAAATTCCAAACTACGAGGATTGGTCTTCATTTCTCAATGATCTGTTACCTACAGTAGATGTCAATTACCATTCTCTGGCAAGGGCTAAATCTTCCTTTCTTGTAACGGAGCTGTTTTAATTGGGGGCAACCTCCCCACTCCTTTTGACAAAGAGAGAATTCAGAAGGGTCAAGGTCTCCAGACAGTGATTAATGTGACAATTTAGTGATTCTCAGGGTTTCACTCACCATGCTGTGTGAAGAGGTCACTGTGAATTATTTCAATCAAGCAATACAGCTTCTGAATGGTCAGCAAACCCACGGGAACATTTAGGATGAAATCAGTAAACATTTTGCTGTAAAAGGAAAAACCCAACAGAGAGTTGAAGGATATACTACAAAATGACCCAATAGAATACAAAACCGTACTGAGACGTGAGCTCACTGAATGATCATTAAATGCCACCAGAATGTTGAATGAGGCCCATTATATAATATGGACCAAAATCTCACCCAAAAGAATGATGCTTTATGATGTTATTTTTCATTTCACACCCACTAAAATGGCCATAATTCAAAAGACCACCAATATCAAGTGTTGGCTAGGATGTGAAGGAACCGGGACCTTCATACCATGCTGGTAGGAATGCAATGTAGTGCAGCCACTTTGGAATACTGTCTGGCAGCTCCTGAAAATGTTACCATAGTTACCATGGGACCCAGCATTTCCATCTCTAGGTGTATACACAAAAGAAACAAAAATATATTTCCACACAGAGTCCTGTGCATGAATCAAAGTAACGTTATCCATTACACGTGAAAAATGGGAAAACCCAGATGTCCATCAACTGATGAATGGATAAACGTTTCACCCATTAAAAAAAAAGGAATTTCTGACATTCACAGACCTTGAACACATTACGCTAAGTGAAAGAAGCCTGTCACAAAAGGCCATGTGTTATATGACTTTATTTATCTGAAATGCCCAGAAAAGGCAAACCTATACATACATAAAGATTAGTGGTTGCTGAGCACTGGAGTGGGAGTGGGCAGTGACTCTTCATGGGCATGAGGAATCTTACTGGGATGAAACTGTTCTGACGTTAGATTACGGTAATAGTATAGAAGTCTCCTTCGTGATGTGGGAAAACAAGATGTCTTCAGTGCAGGAAGTCTGTTGTAAACTACAAAATGTAACGTTGAATGCATTTAGAGGTGTATGGGTATGCATTTGTGTTTGTGTGTGTGCACGTGCATGTACAAAAGATAACCGGAAGGATCCAGATCATCATGGAATCATTATAACTTTGAGCTATTCTCCTCTGTGATTTCTTCTGTATCATCACAACATGACTCAATCTTCTAAAGAGGGAAAAACACATCCATGATTTTCAAAGTCACTGAAGAGGAACCCACGCGAGCAGAAAGAGTCAAGGGCCCAAGAGCAGATGGCCCTGGTCCTGGGGAAGGGTGGGGGTGGTCTCCAGGCACAAGGCACATGCACCAGCTGTGAACACGGACATCACCCCTGTAATGAGTGAAGGCCTGGCCCTTGAGCCCCAGGAAGACAGGCCCAGAGTGAAGCCACAGCCCACCCAGCCTCAGCTCCCCGTTCATCCTGTTTCCACACACCTCGGGCTCTCAAACAGCAGCACTCATTGGAAGCACCTGGAGGGGTCTTTGAAGCCAAATGGCTGGACCCCACCACAATCTCTAATTCAGAAGACCTGGGAAGGAACCCAACATTCAGCAAGTCCCGGGACCCGCCGGGGCTGCTGTTGCCTGAACCGCTGTCTGACAGCCGGGCGCGCAGAGACCCGAGCGGGCAGACACAGCGCCCAAGGGTCTGTCTGTTCCTCCTTTTCTCACTGAGCACCTGTTAAGCTAGAACTGGCACTGTCAGTGCCCGGGGGCCGCAAACAAATGTGTCCAGGCAGGACACTAAATCCTCGGGCGCATCAGACACGAGGTGATTCACGAGGCGCGCAGCTCCCCAGGAGCCCCTTGCCCCTCACCCCCGGGCAGGAGTGACCTACGGTAGACATGAAATATAGGAAGGATGGCCACTTTTCATTCCATTTAACCACCCAGGGGACACATGGCCCTTTGTCAATATTTAGGTGGGCTTTTCTGGCTGGTCAAATGGTGCCATCACCTGGGGATAAGTTTACTGTGTCAAATGTTAACTCAAATCGCCAGTCCAGGTTGGACGCAGGAGACAGGGTGCTCGGGGCTGGTGCACTGGGACGACACTGAGGGATTGGATGCGGTGGGAGGCGGGAGGGGGGCTCAGGATGGGGACACATGCACACCCATGGCTGATTCATGTCAATGTATGGCAAGACCACCACAATATTGTAAAGTAATTAGCCTCAAATTAAAATAAATAAATAAAATTTTTAAAAAAACCCAATCAAGGATCAGACAAGGGCCGTGCTGTGATGTCTGGGGTCACAGACCCATGTACCCACTTGCTCACGACACCTTTTTCCAAATGCAGCGACGTCCGCACGGTACACACCTGCGACTGGGTTTAGACAGTGATGACGGCAACACTGGAAGGGGAAAGGGAGGGTTCCATCCCCAGCGTGACTCTGAGGTCTGACAGCCAACGCCCAGCTTGCCTAGAGTTTGGTTTGCTTTGGTTTTGCTTTTTGTATAACCTGAACTGACAACCTCTGGCTCCTCTGTCTGAGGCTCACTGCTCTCGGTCAGGAACCCCCTGGAGAGAAGCTGTGCGGAGGAGGTGAGACGCGAACATTAAACCTCCTGTGTCAAAACGTTTAGGTGCTGAAAACAAAACCCAAACCCAAGAACCACGTGTTGAATTTTCAACTCTAAAGGGTGCAAAATGCCAAATTTGTATTACTTATGCATGAAGCTAAAATTAATCCTCTAAAGAAAATATTGTGACTGTTGATAGATACATAAAGACACAATAAGCTAGAACATGTTCCAGAAGGATCCAGGGCACTGACCTATGTGGACATGAGCCAGAACCCTGGGCATCCCATGAACTAAAGGAGGCCAAGCATGGTATGTGGGAAGCCTTCGCCCTGGGTGCTTCCTTGCTTCCTTACCTGAGCTCTTTGGGATCAAATACCAATTTCACATCGTTGACAATAGTTGGCAAGTATTTCAGCGCTGCCCCCTGCAAACCAAGAACAGAGAAGAACGTTGGGCATCATGCAGTTTGGCAAATGCGAATACAAAGTCGTGATCACTATGAAGAACCAGAGGCACATCAGGAAGGCAACACTTTCCAGATGAGAAGCTGATGGCTGAGCACAACAAAAATAGAGGGGGTAAGAAAAAACCTCTGATCCACAAACAACGGAGATGTTACATGTTTATCCTGACACATAATAATAACAGCAGCATTAGCTAAAGCCAATACTCTTTGCATGCTTACTGAATGCCTGAGAAGTGAAAGTTGAAAGTTAGTCGCTCAGTTGTGTCCGACTTTTTGCGACCCCCATGGACTGCAGCCCGTCAGGCTACTCTGTCCACAGAATTCTCCAAGCAAGAGTACTGGAGTGGGCTGCCAATGAATGCCTATACTGCGCTATTAGCTTTTATGTGATTTTCTCCTTAACTCTAAGGAAGTTATAGCAAAAGAATACCTGTGCCCTCACGCCATCAGATTCACTGCAGCCCTCACACTGTCAACAATTACAGTGATTGCCTTTGTTCCATTCCAAAAACGACTGCCTGTATATCTAGGTCTCTTAACTTGGAACCATTTGCTTCTTTAGTAACTTTATCTCCCATATTTATATTCTGTATCTTCTAGGAAACCCATACTTTCAAACAATAAATTGACGGTAATAACAATGTATCTTAATACATGCCTTGCACTATGCTGCTGCTCTTGTCTTAGTCATTAAGTCGTATCTGACTCTATGCAACCACACGGACTGCAGCCCGCCAGGTTCCTCTGTCCATGGGATTTTCCAGGCAGGTTGCCATTTCCTCCTCCAGGGGAGCTTCTTGGCCCAGGGATTGAACCCATCTCTTCTGCACTGGCAGGCAGATTCTTTACTACTGAGCCACCTGGGAAGCCCCTGCACTGTGGTAAATCCTTATATATTTTATCTTTAATTTCAACATAAATCCTACAGGGAGTTAGCTGTGTTGGAAGGCAAGGTAACTGACAATAGGGATGTTAATGATTTTGCCCCTGATCTCACAGTTAGTACTGAGCTGAGCTAGAATTAAAATTCAGTTTGGTGGGGGACAAAATATTTCCAGTTTGGTGGGAAGCCAGAGCCTCAGTGCCCATCATTTATAGCTGGTTGGGGAAAAGTCCTGGAATTTTAGAGTCCTGACCCTGGCTGGGATTGCCCCCCACCCCTGCCTGACACTCTAAAGGACTCCTTCTATCAGGCTGGGCCCCCCCTTCCTAACGATATGGAGGGAAACAATTTTCATCCAAATATTTCCAGGGGCTGCAATAAAGCTCAGAATCTAATTGAAAAGAGCACTGGATGAACAGACAGTGCCACACCTATTACCAAAAACAGTTGTCAGCATTGTTTTCCAAAAGCAAGTAGGCAGAAACCCACTTTAAAAAGAATACCCTGAGTATATATGGTCAGCTGATTTGCAGCAAGGGGACAAAGGTGCTCCCGCCACCAGCACCAAATGAAACTCCTTCCATACCTCTCTCCCTATATAAAAATTCACTTTCAATCAAACTTAGATCCATAGATCTTCTATTCTAAAAACTATAAAATGGAAGAAGATATCTGTGAATTTGGGCTAAGCAAAGATTTCTTTCACATGACAACAAAAGCATAATCCACAAAAGAAAAAAAATTATCAATTATATGTCATCAAAATAAAGAATTTCTGCTCTTCAAAAGAACTTCTGCTGAGATAACAGATGAACTACACACTAGGAGAAAATAACTGCAAACCACACATCTGATAGATTTATATCCACCATATACAAAGAATTCTTAAAACTCAATAATAAGACAGCAATCTTCCACCCAAAATAGACCAATGATTTGAAGACACACTGTTTACAAAGAAGATCCATGGATGACAAATAGGTACGTGACAAGCTACTCAGTCACTAGTCACCAAGGAAATGCAAATTAAAACTACAGAGACACCACTAACATCTCTTAGAATTGCTAAGCCAAAATAAAACAGAACAAAAGAGTCTGACCAGACCACGTGCTTTCTGCAGATGCTACGGGTCTGAAGGCAAACTGGATCAGCAAGTGTGAGAAAGCACTCCCCACGGAGCCCAGCAATCGCACTCCTGAGAGTGACCCCATGGAAATGCAAACTCGGGTTCACACAAAAGCTTCTATCGGAATGTTTACAATTACTTGAAATTGTCAAAAACTAGAAACAACCTAAATGTTCTCAAGAGGTGAGTCCCTACAACGGAACACTACTCAAGTCATGAAAAATACCAAGATGCTGTTACATATGATGTGGATGAACCTCACATGCATTCTGAGATGTAAGACAAACTCAAAGCTTCAAACTGATTTCATTTTTAGAATGTTCTAGAAAAGGCACAACCAGAGGGAGGGAGCACACCTCAGGGGCTTCCCCAGGGATGGAGTCCGGGGGAGAGCTTACCTCCAGGGAAGGATAGAAGAAGGCAGGGGGTGGAGGAGCTCTCCTGTGTGGCTATGTACAAACTATGCCTTACATTTTCAAATGAACATTCACTGGAGGCAGAGCCATGAAAAATGCCTGAGACAACTCTTGGACCTTTTAACACTGGTATCCAAGAGTTAAGTGGTCAGATTCAAGTAACTTCGAAGATGAGTTCAGGTTTCCTCTGGTGTCACCTGTGAATTTTCTGTAACTGCCAGACACTTCTCTAGGAGCTTGCCTCTCCTGACAATAAGCCCTCAGCACAGCCAAACGAGGGAGGTCTACCGCCAACGCCTTTCACAGATGAGAAGGTGAAGCCGTTTGCCAGGTTGTGGAGCCAGTGTGTCCACCTCCAGGGTCAGAGGGAAACCACCCGCGGAAGCCTCCGTGCTCCACAGTCGAGATGCTCAAGGACAGGGAAGCCGAGTTTACCCGTCAGTCTGCACTCGGGGCTTTCCTGGCAGCTCAGTGGACAAGAATCCACCGGCCAATGCAGGATACACCGGCTCCAGCTCTGGTCTGGAAAGATCCCGCACGTCTCAGAGCAACTACGCCTGTGCACCGCAGCTGCCGAGCCTGTGCTCTAGAGCCTGGGAGCTGCGCCTACTGAAGCCCGTGTGCCCTGGATCCTCTGCTCTGCAACCAGAGAAGCCAGCACAACGAGAAGCCTGCGCACCGCAACTAAAGAGCAGCCCCACGAGCTGCAAGCAGAGAAAGTCCCGCGCAGCAACGCACACCCAGCACGGCCAAAAACGAAATACAGATACAGAAATAATTTGTAAAAAAAAAAAAGTCTGCACAACAGACTTATTGGTGTCTTTTCCCCCAGGGCTAACCCCGTCCTTCAATGCAGACCAGGTCAAGGAATCCCAAACGCTCAGCTTCAAGAGGCAACTTCTGAAAAGAACCTTAAATGGAAACAATTTCATTCCTGTTTCCGAAGTTCTGCTTCAACTACCTCGGAGTTGCTTTGAAAAACTGAAAGATATTTATTGTGACATTTAATAATAAACGTTTGCACAGCTGACCGCTCAGGCCTGAAACTGCCTTGTCTAGTTTGTGAGGGCCCCTGGGGGGCAAGGACCCATCAGCATCACGCGTTTCATCCTGAACCCCACGAAGCAGCCTCTGCCTGCAGCAGGTGATAAATACCAGGTCACAAGGACCAACAGCAGCAAACCAGGCGGGCCTTCGTGGTCCACCCTCGGCTGCCCAGGGATGCCGGGCGCCACGTTAACCAGGCTCCCGAGGGCTCCGCTCCTGACGTCACAGCGACGCCCACAGAGTGAGGGCCATACCCACTGTGACCCCCAAAGGCTGGTTAACAGGGCATCCTGCCGAGTGACCTGCATCCTAGGGACGTCCTGTCTCACAGTTCGTGAGGATTACACAGATCAGAGAGGGACACAAACCCACATCGGTCCTGGAGAACACAACAAGGACGGGCAGGCGGAACGAGGTGAAGGCAGGGGTGTCTCCTCTGCATCCCATCTCTAGCTCCCCATCTCTGGTGGTCCCGGGCTCCACGCCACCCTGCGCTTTGCCGTGGTGGCCACTTCAGCCTCTCTCCTCCAGCCCAGGATCCCAGCCCCTACCTCCGCCTTCAGGGGAAACCAAAACCCTCAGGAGAAAACGGGACTGGCGGCCCTGCCCACCACTCAAGCCAAAACAAATCTGCCCACCTCTGCCCACGCCTCCAGGCGAAGGGAGGCAGCACCCGGCCCCACAGAGGGGCCCCCCCACCCCACCGTCTGCTCAAGGGTCGCCTGCGCTTCCCGCCCTGTGCTCTCCAGGGGGCCCGGTTCTCACCCCAGCGGCCCCTTCCCGACACATGTGTGCCCACCCTGAAACCACCCAGAGCCCCACGCCCCGCACCTCCCTGCCCTGCCCTCCATTCCCGCCCAGGCCCCAGGGACGCCAGGCCCGCCTGCCGCCAGGTGACCTCCCCGTGACACTGCTGTGACCCCTCACCTCTCGGGGCAGCCACTTTCCTCTGTCCCCCGCCCCTCCCTTAAAGGTGGGTGTCCTAGCTGTCCTGTTCTAGAGTTTTCACCTCTGTCCACATACCCCCCAGGAGGACCCCCTCCATCCAGCTTGACTCCTAGTGTCCATCTCTGGGGTCACCTCTCTCCTGAGCATCTCACACACACACACACATACAACCAGTGGCCACTGGTTTCAGGGCAGCCTCACAGATGCTGCAGACCCCCTGCCTCAGATGAGACCCCACCCTATGCCCTGGTGCTCCAGGCTCAGGGCGCTGCACTCTGAAACCCCCAGATCACAGCCTCCTGCTCCGTCTTCCCCACAACAGAACAATCACAGGGCCTGGCAGATCCTCCTGATCCCACATCTGCCTTTACTGCTTTCTCCCTTCTTTCAGCTCTCACCCTGGCCAGGCCACTTCTGTCTCCCTCTGTCAGGAAGCCACGCCCTGCTAAGGAGCTCCTGCCTGCACTCTGAGCACCTCAGGGTCATGGCCCACTCACAGCCGGAGCCGCTTTCCTAAGAGGCAAGTCTAACTGACATCCATGGGCGGTACTGCCCTGCTCCTGACCACCCGGCAGCCTCCAAGGCCCTGGCCCCACCTCCTCCCCAGCTGTCCTGGTCGGCGGCCTCCAACTCCACCTGCAGGACCCTCCCAACCACGTGGAGCCTCTCCCAGTCTCCCCCCTGCCCCGGGCCCCTCTGCTAGGTCCGGGGCTGCGACCATGCTGTTCCCTCTTCCTGGGTCACTGTTCCCATCACTCCTGTCCCTGCCCCCAAACAGAGTTACCTTGGTGACGTCTCAGTCCTTAGCTTAGCCATCGTTTTCTCCAAGGCGCACAGATTCCAGGTTAGGCATCCAGAAACATTACTCAATGGGCCGTGTGTCTGTCTCCCCCAGACCAGGGCCCCGTGTCCGCCTGAGGGCCCTGGACACAGTAAGACCCCCAGGACTCACTGGCTGACAGCTGTTTAGTTGCTCAGCCGTGTCCAACTCTTTGTGACCCCACAGACTGTAGCCCCCCAGGCTCCGCTGTCCATGGGATTCTCCAGGCGAGAATACTGGTGTGGGCTGCCATTTCCTTCTCCAGGGCATCTTCCTGACCCAGGGGTCGAATCCCCGTCTCTTGGGTCTCCTGCTTTGGCAGGCAGATCCTTTACCACTGAGCCACAAGCCGCTGACTGACAGAGGTTTGCACAAAAGCACCTTCATCTTCGACTCTCTAGCTCTCTGCTTTCCACGCACAGAAATGGGCCGTGTCAGCTGATATCCACAATGTATCTCCTCCAGGATGACCAGCTGCTAGAAGAGGCAGGGCGAACCCTGAGGTCCCCCCGCCACCCCAGGCAGCCTAGGTCTCCAGAAGATGCACATGCCATCACCCACTCTCGTTAAGGGCCCAGCCAGCTTTGCTTTGCCCAGTTCTAATATTAGTTCTTTGATGAGATCTCTAAGTGTTTGGGTTTCTGCTCGCGCCTGCAGAAAAAGGCTCTGGGCTCCTTGGTGGAGTCCAGCTGCTCCACTGAATTCAGGTCTCTTTCAAGTGCCCGGGGCTGCAGCTTCGAGAGCCCCTTGAAATGTGAGCTCTGGGCAGACAAGGCGGGGATCCTGCCTGTGATGGAGGCAGCTGGGAGGAATCTCATGTGCAGAAGATGCCTCCAGAAACAGAAGTCCCCCGTGCAGACAGGACAGGGAGGCAGGCGGCCGACACCCAGGAGCCAGGGCCCCACCCTGGACGAAGACTCGGGCTCTGAGCCAAGCTGTTGCCTATGCCAGGTACTGTGTGGACTCAGGAAGAAGGCTCTCTGGATACCCCCCGGTGGGAAAGGAGGAAGGTTAATAGTGGTTAACGGGGTGGCCTCCAGAGACAGTCAGGAGAGTGGAGGGTCCCCGCAGAGATGATGGGACACCCCTAATTCATCAACACTGCTCACAGACAACAGCCAGGGCCACCGCTGGGTGTGAAGACCAGAAAGCATGTGGCTGTGTGCAAACGTGAACACACAAACCTTCTCGGGGCCTTCCCTGGCTGTCCAGTGGTTAAGACTTCACCTTCCAAGGCAGGGCGTGTGGGTTCACTCCCTAGTTGGGGGAGCTAAGACCCACACATGCATCGCGACCTAAAAAACCAAGACATAAGACAGAAGCAACAGTCTAACAAACTCAATAAAGACCTTTATAAAATGGTCCGCATCAAAAAAAAAAAAACAAAAAACAACTTCTTTAATGTGTAAAACTCTCCATTTAGTGAAAACTTGCCTTCATAAAGTCCTGATTAAAGTGGTAAATAATGTATAGAATCATTTGCCAAGTCTCAGAGACAGTCAGGATAATAGGAATACAGAGCACTGGGGAGGTCTCTTTACTGCTGTTGTTTTCTTTGTATCACTTTCGGTAAATCGGTTTCTTCTTCAAACAAGGTCTTGCTCGGAATGGGCAAGGCTGTTTTGAACAGAAGGGGAGAGGCCGGGACCCCACCCAGGCCCTGGCGAGGTTCCCTGTGTGCCACCAGAGCGGCAACCTCAGTTCCCTGAAGGTGAGGGGCGGGGAGGGGACCGGGCCTCGGGGACGTGCCCAAGACTCAGGGCTGAGCTCGGAGGGTCTCTTCCTCCATGTCCTCTGAGGGCACGAGCCGGGGGCCACACAACCTGGGCGAACACACCCCTGGGATGGGGTCTCAGCAGGCACAGAGGCCAGACGAGAGAGGAATGGAGAGGAATTCACTGTCTTCAGCTTTGCATACTCATCTCCTACTTTTTAAGTCATCATTGGACTTATCCATGTTTGCTTTCTAAGGAAGTTTATTCCTTCAGATTTGACTTTAAATGTACCTAAATTAAGGAAATGGCAGCTTAAGCCCTGGCTGGCATTTCTCTTTGAACTTGGTAAGGCTTGACCTGTCCACATGAGGAGGGACTCTAATCCTAAATGTATTTGGGCCTCAAACACAGGGGGAAAAAAATGACCCCCTGACACGCTGAGAGCACACACCTGAATCGCCTGCACACTTGGGCACATGAAGGCTTTAGGTAAAACTGTTAATTACCACCAAGACCTAGAATAGGGCTCCCCGCACCGCTGAGCAGGGACTGAAAGGCCGCAAGGCAGAGAGAGAGACAAGGAACACAACTGCGGCCAGTGGCAACGCTGCTTCTACTTCTGTTCAGGGAAGCACGCTGACTGAAACGCCCACCCTGGCCAGGCACCATGGTCACCATTTGCATGAGGTGTTTCACGACAGGAGGTCCCGGTAAGGAACACGGAACAAATAAGCCACCACCAACCGGAAGAGTTCAGGAAAGGTTAAAAGGAGACACCACCTGTCCGACCACCTCCCAGAATCCTTCTCTCTGGCATCCATCTTGGCTGGACAAGGCAGGCGCCACCAGGAAGGACTCTGAGTCAGAATGACTGGCTAAAGACGACCCGGAAACGAATCCCGTCACCATAAAACCCGAGACTGTGAGCCACGTGGCGGAGCCGTCCTCCTGGATTCCCTCACCCTCCTGCTCGCCTCCCAGGAGCCCCTTCCCAGTAAAATCTCTTGCTTTATCAGCACATGTGTCTCCTCAGAAAATTCATTTCCGAGTGTTAGACAAGAGCCCAGTTTCGGGCCCTGGAAGGGGTCCCGCTTCATGCAACACTTACATTAAAAGACAAGCAAGTTGCTGAGTGTCCCTCTTAATATTAGCATCCTCACGTAACATCCAGGCCGTCAAGAAGTTACGGTATGCACAGAATTACCGTATGATCCAGGAATCCCACTCCTGGGCATTTATACAGATAAAAAACTCTAACCTGAAAGATACATGCACACTACTGTCCACTGCAGCACTATTCACAATAGCCAAGACGTGGAAGCAACCTAGATGTCCATCACCAGACGAAGGCATAAAGAGGACATGGTGCATATACACAATGGAACATTACTCATCAGTAAGAAAATGAAGTAATGCCATCTGCAGCAACATGAATGGGCCTGAACATGGTCACATCAAATGAAGTCAGTCAGTCACAGAAGGTCAAGTATCACATGCCATCATCTATGTGCGGAATCTAAACCAAAATGATGCAAAAGGAAGTGAAAGTGTTAGTCACTCAGTTGCATCCGACTCTTTGTGACCCCACAGACTGTAGCCCACCAGGCTCCTCTGACTAGGGGATTCTCTAGGCAAGAATCCTAGACTGGGTTGCCATTCCCATCTCCAGGGGCTCTTTCTGACCCAGGGATTGAAGCCAGGTCTCCTGCCTTGCAGGCAGCTTCTTTACCGCTTGAGCCACTAGTGAAGCCTGACACAAAAGAACGTACTTACAAAACAAAACCAGACTCATGGAAAGCAAATGCATAAATACCAAAGAGGATGAAGGAGGAGTAGTTTAGGAGCTCCGGACTGGCAGGCTACTCTGTGCAAAACAGGCCAACAAGGGCCTCATGGCACAAGGAGCCATACTCAGGGTCTTATGATAACCTACATGGAAAAGAATCTGAAAAAGGATACACACACATACATATGCATGTGTGTGTGTGTAACTGAATCCCTATGCTGTACACTTAAAACTAACACAACACTGTGAATTAATTACGCGATTTAAAAGAGAGAACCATCTCTGAGAAGGTAACAATAAAGTTAAAAAAAAAAAAGAACTCATGGTATCACAACTCTGAGGAAGCAAAGTACGGTCAGAATTGAATCGAATGGATGGAAAACACACTGAAACCAAAGTCCTAGAGAGAAAGAAATGAAACACGTAAAAGAATTATGACACGGCAGGAAATGCGTAAAGTCTGCTAACTGCTGAAATACCTCAGGTTAAAGAAACTACATTTTACACTCTTCTCTAAGCAAACTTAATTGCCATGCATCTCATGAGAATGCCAACTTAATCCAAACTGTAAAACGAAACAAAACAAAAATGTCTTTTCCATCTAGTATTGGTTTAATGTTGTAAGTGTCTCTCTGTCTAAAAATATTACTACTGATGATGATTAATAGACACTATTTTCGGGTAAAGTTCAGGCTACATTATTCAGTATAATTATTTTAATTAAACCCATTAGCATATCTTTATATAAGATTACAAGAGCTATCGGTGATACAAAATAAGTTTTTCTTGAATAATGTATGAAGCAATTATTAATTTACATATTTCTCCAGAATATGCATAAAAATGATTCCATTTGGAGGTTTTAAGTTAAAATATATATGGTCCACAAATTCTCCTTTCGGACTTCAATGTTCCATCTTTGGAAGATGTGGGACATAGCCAAACAGGCTCAGAAGAATCAGGCTTAGAAACAATTAGCAAACTTTAAGCATTTCCTGCCGTTTAATAGTTCTTTTACGGGTTTCATTTCTTTCTCTCTAGGACTTTGGTTTCAGTGTGTTTTCTGTCCATTTCATTCCGTTCTGACCACACTTTCCTTCCTCAGGGTTGTGAAACCATGAGCTCTTTTTTTTTAACTTTCCTGATACAGATAAGTGTAGTGAGACTAGTTCGGCCAAGAGGTGCCCCTGGACCAGAGCTTGCATCTTTCATAGGGAATAAATTAAACAGAGCAGATGACTGGACATAGTTTCATGTAGTGAAATGATGGAAACATGTTGGAGAGATTCAAGAATGTGACACTCTGAGCCACAGCTAGACACGTAAGAATCCGGAACAGAAAGAAAGACAACGGCACTGACTGCTTCTGTTCCTTACACCACAACCAAGACTACCTACGTCTTCTGTGTCTTAAAGCTAGAAATACCTCTTCTCTTTGTAACCGCGCTTCCTTGAAGCAGACTCTGGTCTTTCAAATAGCATTACCCACCTCGAACGCCAACGCGTTGGTTCATGCAATCCTGAATGACAAGTGAGCAGTCAGAGGAAATCACTAGAGGACTGATTCATGGAGCAGTTTCAGGTTTAACCATTACCCAGTCCAAACCAAAAAGTTATCAAGGAAAGCATTCCGCAGTGAACCCAATGCAAGATCCTACTCCTAAAAATCTATTTGCTATGGCTAATAGTCATGAAATGATGGTCAACACCAGTAACCATTAGTGCAAATTAGCCTCAATGAGATGTTACCTCACATCCATCAAAATGGCTACTATCAAAAAACCAAAAATAACAGGTATCGGCAAACACACTGAAACCCTTGTGCACTGTTGATAGGAATGGTAACGGTATAGCTATTAAGGAAAACAGTATGGAGGCTCTCAAAACATTAAAACTAGAGCTACCATATTGTTGTTGTTCAGATGCTAAGTCATATCCAATTGTTTGAGACTCCATAGACTGCAGCATACCAGGCTCCCTGTCCTTCATTATCTCCCAGAGTTTGCTCAAACTAATGTCTATTGAGTTCATGATGCCATCCAATCATCTAATGCTCTGTTGCCCCCTTCTCCTCCTGCCCTCCATATTTCCCAGCATCAGGGTTTTTTTCAATGAGTCAGCTCTTTGTATCAGGTGGCCAAAGTATTGGAGTTTCAGCTTCAGCATTAGCCCTTCCCAGTGAATATTTGGGGTTGGTTTCCTTTAGAATTGACTGGTTTGATCTCCTTACACATCTTTAGAGACATCACTTTGCCAACAAAGGTCCATATAGTCAAAGCTATGGTTTTTCCAGTAATCGTGTATCGATGTGAGAGCTGGACCATAAAGAAGACTGAGCACCTAAGAACTGATGCTTTCGAATTGTGGTGTTGGAGAAGACTCTTGAGAACTACCATATGATCCAACAATCTCATCCTGGGTATTTATTCAAAAGAAATGGAAGCACAGTATGGAAGATACACAGACACATCTCTACTCACTGCAGCCTTATGTACAACTGCCAAGAGGTGGAAGCAATGCAAACATCCATCAACAGGTGAATGAATAAAGAAAATGTGCCAATACACACCATGAAACATAAGTTAGTATCAAAAACAAAGGCGATTCTGATGCACGCTACTACATAGATGAACTTGAGGGACATTATGCTAAGTGAAATAAGCCAGTACAAAAAGTCAAGGGCTGTATGATTCCACTTATATCTAAAGCAAACTCAGGAACCAAAAGCAGGATTGTGGTGGCCAGGGGCGGGGGCTGGGGAGTAGGGGGTGGTTTCTAATGGGGACAGAGTTTTAGGTACTGCGAGGTGAAAACCTAGAGATCTAGTGAATGTAGTTACACCACTGAACTGTACACTTAAAAACTGTTTGGATGGTAAATTGCATGTTACCTTGCTTGTATTAGAATTAAAAGGAAGCAGATAAAGAACTTGTTATGCCTGCCCTGGAGAATATCCACAGTGAGGAAAGGTCTCACCATGCTTCTCACAGGTCATTTTCACTGGGCAGGACCACTTTTACGACCCTTGGCTCCTGCCCATCAAATGTCAGGTAACCCCTACACAGCACACGCCCACTCACACGAAGAGACTCACTGTCACAATCAAACGATGCCCCTGACTTTCCCAAACAGCCCCTGGTTAAGAACCACGGGGTTAGACAGGCGGCTCCCTCCTGTGTGACTGCATCACAACGGTCCCCAGCGGGCAGAAGCCCTCAGTCCTTCAGTGAGTCTGGCCGGACCCAGACTGACCCTCTGGGCCTCTGGAGGGAGGAGCTAGACCCCTCTGTGCTACTCAAGGATGCGCCCGTGGATGGAGACCGTGCGGAAGCAGGGCTCACGTGCAGCACTGCTCCGTCCTGTCTCCCTCCTGTCAGGGGTTAAGACTCACTCCTGGAAAGAGCTCCTGCACCTGTTTCATCCTGGTTCCCCCATTCTGAGCACTCGGGACCCCAGAAGAGTTTGGTCAAGGATGGAAGGGACTAGAAGATAACAAAGGGCCAGGGGAGCCACCCTGACTCAGGAAGGCAGGCCAGGCTGAGATGCTCAGCAGAGCACAGGGGCCCCAGAGCTGGGACCCCGTGGCAGGACCACGCAGCACAAAGTACAAGGCAAGAGAAAGAGAGGGGGGCCCATCAGCACCTTCCAGAACAAAGCCTGCTTCTCTGGAGCCACCGTGCTCTCCTCAGCCTTCTAAAATCCATTTACTAGGAATTGACTCATGCAAAACAGAGGAGTCTTACCGGAATCTCGGCAAGAACAAATCTGAATTAAATTATGAACTTTTTTTTCCACTTTTTACCAGCACAGCCATATAGCGAGGAGGCCCAGCAAGAAGGGGGCGATCCTTTGAACAGGCCTCCACTGCCTCCAAATTGGTGAAAATTGGTTACCTGTCTAGACAGTTTCCAGGCAGCAAAGCATGCCTTTCAAATGACGGCAATTCTCTGAAACCCACTTGAAATTCAGAGAGGAAAATGGTCCGTTCAGAGCATCGTAAGGGCTGGCACCACAGTGAGGCAGTTTGGAAAACAGTGACTGAAGGACACGACACATCACCCTTGTGTCCACTCATGCGTTGAAGACTCTCACGACGGAGACTTGGCGGAACACAGGCGGGTGGGCCAAAGGGCCCAGCAGAGAAGGCAAGGTGCAGGAGGGAGCCTGACTCCCTCCGCCCTCCCAGCACCCCCCCACAGCTCCCAAGCCCCAGTCTACCCCAACGACCCCCAGAAAAACCATGAGAGGTGATGGTCAAGGCTGTGGAGACACGCAGCATCAGACGCAGCCAAAGAGGTGAAGAAAGTCCTCTCGCAGAAAGAGAGGAAACCATGAAACAAACAAGGGCCCGACACTCAGAGCCAAGCCCTCGCTTCCACTCCCGCCCTAAGCCCACGCCCTGCACATACTGGCTGCCCTGCACCCAGGGCACAAACCAGCCCGTGGTGGGTGGAACTACGGCCCCTCCTCAACAAAACATGCTAACCTCTGGGACCATAGAAACAAACTTACTTAGAAACAGGGACTCGGCAGATGAAACCAAATGAAGATGAGCGCACGTTAGATCAGGGTTGTTTATTTATTCATGGGGCTTCCCAGGTGACTCAGCAGTAAGGAACCCTCCTGCCAATGCAGGAGACAGAGCTTCGATTACTGGGTCAGGAAGATCCCCTGAAGAAGGAAACAGCAACCCACTCCAGTGTTCTTGCCTGGAGAATCCCACAGACAGAGGGGTCTGGCGGGCTACAGTCTATGGGGCCACAGAGAGTCAGACATGACTCAGCGACTACACCACCACAAGCTGGAGGAGAAGAGAGAAGACCCTCAAAGTCTTCAGAGAGAAGGTGGCCCTGCAGATGCCTCCAGAAGCACGAGAGAACACATTTCTGAACCTTTAAGCCATCCAGACTGTGCTCATTTCTTAAGGCAATTCTGGGAAACAAATGCACTTCCCATCTCAGAACCAAAGGAAAAGATTCTCCTGCTCCCTGTAGTGAAAGACGAAAGTGGACTTTTATTTTCCATCTATCTCCAACCAACAGTTTTGCAAAATAAAATTAAGATGATTTTCCAGTAAACCAAAATGCCGCTTGGATGACACAGCAGCGTCCATTACTGCAGACATCTGTCAGCATTTACCGTCAATGCTCCTACTGATCACACTCGGAGGAATAAACTATGCATGGGCAAGGGTCTGAGACCACCCGCTTTGAGTGACACAAAGACCAGCAGGTCCAAGCACCTACCTCCTGCCAGCGGAGGGAGGGACAGGCCTTGATCAGGGATGACAGAGCCAGGATTCCACCTTCCCAGGCTCGAAAAACTGACACATCCTTCCCCACCCGCCTCTCCAGCACACCAGCATTACCGCTGTGGTCACATCAGTGTTTACGGTCTCACCAGCCCTGTCCAAGAGAAACTCCTGCAATGATGGACACAACCTAAGCTGCTCTGGTCAATGTAAGAGTCACTCTGTACACGTGTCTAGAGCACCTGAAATATGCCTAGGGTGACCAAGGAGGAGAAACTCTAGCTTTATTTAAGTTGAAAGGATTTACTTTTAAATAGGGCAATCCAGAGCCGAGCGACACACAGCTGCATCCCGCAATCTGCTCCTTTTATCCCAAAGTTGGCCCCTGAACCCCGGGGTAGGGCAGTATCGATGTCTCTCGGTTTCTCCCAGAGGATGAATCTTGTGAGAATTAAATAGGAACCTGCAGGGAAGAGGTCTGATGCGTGGCCAGTGCTCAATCATTTCCTGGAAGACAGGGTTCAAGTCTTCTTGGCCCAGGAGCCCTCCCATGTCACAGGTTCCACGATTTAGGAGGTTGTAAATAATACTGATGTTGCCATCTTTGATTAGGAATGCTGGGTTTTGACAGGAAGCCCTCCTGTAAAAATATATCTGTTGTGATTTCTAACTTCTCCAGATTGATTTGCTGTCCCAAGCCTCTGACCTCAGGTGTCTTCCTTCTCTTCGTTCTGGACACCCCGTCTCCTGCTCAGGGAAAAATGCTGCATGAACTTGAAACCCTTGCGCCTAGAATCTCAGGGAAGATCCTAGATGTCCCAAAACATCAAAGATAGCCCTGCATTTGCCCTAGAGAGAAACGATTCACATAAAGAAGGCGGGGGCACCTTTCCACATCAACTTGCATGTGTAATTCAGGAGCTCATACAAGAAAAAGAAATGCCCATTCCTCAAGGAATTAAAGAGAATTACCATATAACCCAGCAGTCCACTCTCAACTCTCTTTCTGAAGAACAAAAACAGGTGTTCCAAGAAAACCTTGTAGCAGAATGTTCATAGTAGGAGGATTCACAATAGTCAAAAAGTGAGAACTAATGTCCATCAACTGATGAATAGATACACAAAAAGCAGTCTATTCATAAAATGGAATATGATTCTGCCATAAAACTGAAGGAAGTACTGACACAGGCTACAACATGGATGAAACTTGAAAATATACTAAGAAGCCACGAGACAAACAGATGTAAAAGACAAACATATGGACCCCAAGGTCAAGGGAAGAGGGCTGGGATGAAGTGGGAGATTGTGACTGACATGTATACACTATTGATATTAATACTATGGATAAAATAGGTCCATACAGTAAAGGCTATGATCTTCCCAGTAGTCACATACAGTTGTGAGAGTTGGACCATAAAGAAGGCAAAGTGCTGATGAATTGATGCTTTCAAACTGTGGTGCTGGAGAAGACTTCTGAGAGTCCCTTGGACTGCAAGGAGATTAAACCTGTCAATCTTTAAGGAAGTCAATCCTGAATACTCATTGGAAGGACTGATGCTGAAGCCAAAGCTTCAGCAGTTTGGCCACCTGATGCGAACAGTCAACTCATTGGAAAAGACCCTGATGCTGGGAAAGATTGAAGGCAGGAGGAGGAGCGGGCAAGAGAGGATGAGATGGTTGGATGGCATGACGAATGCAATGTCATGAACTTGGGCAAAACTCCAGGAGATGGTGATGGACAGGGAGGCCTGGCATGCTGCAGTCCACGGGGTGGCGAAGAGTCAGGCATGACTGGGTGACTGAACAACCGAAACAATAACATAGTTAACTAAAGAGAACCTACTTCAGAGCACAGTGAACCCTACGCAGTGCTCTGCACAACCTACACTGGAAGGAAACCCAAAAGGGGGGGGTAAGCACACGCATAGCTGATTCACTCTGCTCGACAACAGAGACTCACACAACATCCAGTTCAGCCGCTCAGTCGTGTCCGGCTCTTTGCGACCCCATGGATCTCTTGATGCAAGTGAAAGGGGAGAGTGAAAAAGCTGGCTTAAAGCTCAACATTCAGAAGACTAAGATCACGGCATCTGGTCCCAACACTTCACGGCAAATAGATGGGGAAACAGTGGAAAACAGTGACAGACTTTATTTTTTGGGGCTCCAAAATCACTGCAGATGGTGATGGCAGCCATGAAAGTAAAAGACGCTTACTCCTTGGAAGGAAAGTTATGACCAACCTAGACAGCATATTAAAAAGCAGAGACATTACTTTGCCAACAAAGGTCTGTCTAGTCAAGGCTATGGTTTTTCCAGTGGTCATGTATGGATGTGAAAGTTGGACTGTGAAGAAAGCTGAGGACCGGAAAATTGATGCTTTTGAACTGTGGTGTTGGAGAAGACTCTTGAGAGTCCCTTGGACTGCAAGGAGATCCAACCAGTCCATCCTAAAGGAGATCAGTCCTGGGTGTTCATTGGAAGGACTGATGCTGAAGCTGAAACTCCAGTACTTTGGCCAGCTCATGTGAAGAGTTGACTCATTGGAAAAGACCCTGATGCTGGGAGGGATTGGGGGCAGGACGAGAAGGGGATGACAGAGGATGAGATGGCTGGATGGCATCAGCGACTCAATGGGCATGAGTTTGAGTAAACTCCGGGAGCTGGTGAATGGACAGGGAGGCCTGGCAAACTGCAATTCATGGGGTCACAAAGAGTCGGACAATACAACATTACTCCAGTAAAAATCATAACCCAATACTAACCAAAATCCAATAAAATTTTTTAAAAATGAAGCCAGACCTAAGAGGCCACATACTTCACTGTGTCACCTACACAACATATCCAAAATAGGCACATTCTTAGAGACAGAAACAGATGAGAGATGGCCAGGGGCCAAGAAAGGGGGTGACAGGGAGTGACCCTAACGGGTTTCCTTCTGGATGGTGAAAATGCACAGGAACCAGGTAGTGGTGACGGTTTCACAGTATCATGAATGTACTAAGTGATTGCCTTTAAATGCCTAAGGTGGTAAATTTTATGTAGGTACATTTCACCACCAGAAAACTAATTAAAAATAAAGCAGAACATGCTGTGCCCCACGCCACCCCCACCGATTATAAATGGCACATGGGACTGCTCTTAGTGATTCAGAGGCACTGTCTGTCCCTCGAGCTGTGACACAGGGGACTGACCCTCACAATGGTTTCCAGCCGAGATAGACCAGCACCCTGGAAACAGCAGGGTGCCTCAAACTTCCTCTAAAATGAGGCATGAAATTAGTCACCGAAATGATGATTCCAATGTCACTGCCTGGTTCACCGGGAAAGCCACGTCTCGCCTCAATCAAGCCACCATCAGCGCTTTAATTAAAGCAAAATGTGAGACAATCCGCCAAAGCAGAAATCCATGGAAACCAGAAAGGAGAGGCACGCAGACATCCCAACACAGACCATTGTCCTGAAATGTCACCCCGGAGACCCCTTCTATAGACTTCCATAGCTGCGTCTCCGCAAACAGTGACGATGCAGGTCAGAGGATTTAAACCACGTGCGTCCAAATTAAGAACTCTGTAAAAATGTACTCAGAGGCAGAGAAGGGGGGATTTTTATCAATGCTGCCCAAACAAAGAAAAGCTTGAGGTTAGGTAATTAAAAATATTTCTGCAGGTCAGTCTCTTCTTCTCCAAAGGAAAAGTTGGTCGGGAAGACTAATTATGGCTATACCAGACACCAGCTCGGGGCGACGTCTCTCCTGGAGACCCGAGTGTCCGGTCCCCTGCTCGCCCACTCGCCCGCCCCTTACCCCCACGGCTGCCCTGGCCTCTCAGCCAACCATCCCCGTGGCCTGGAAAGGCAGGGCCGGCCAGGAGCCAAGACGCAGGCAGCGGGTTCCCCTGGCCGGGGTATACTCTCCTAGAATATTCAATGCGGGGAGCCTGACTCCTCAGTTATCCTGAGGCTCCCCAGAACCAGAAGAGGTTTCCTAGAACCGGAAGCATGCGGGCATGAGACCGGAAAAGGTTCCCCAGTAGCGGAAGCATGCTGGCATGGGGGGTAGACAGAGAAACAGAAGGAAATACAGTGGGTGCACAGAGGACGTAAAAGCAGGAAAGGAGGTGGGGGGCTGCGACCAGCCAGCAAGGAGGGGCATGGCTGAGGAAGCCGTGGGTCCATCTGTCCTGTCTGCATGGAAGAGGAGGACGGAGAGGAGCTCGTAGGCCTGCTCCAGGAACACAGGGGCTCTGAAGGGACGGGGCCCCAGGACGGGGCTCCATGGGCCCAGAGGGACAGGCACGGGAGGAGGAAGTCACAGAGAGACCAAAGCGGGTGGAGCCCCGAGGACAAAGGAACCCTCAGCAGGGTTGTTTCCAGGAGAAGAGGGTCAAGGGCCTGGATCACACTCTGGCCACCTCGGCAAGATCCCTTCCCCTGGGTGGCGGGTGAATCGGTGTGAGGAGGCGGCTCGGAGGTCAAAACCAAGCTCAGGAAACTCATGGGGACCTGCGGTTACAGGGGTGAGTCAACAAGGGGTGTTATAGCACCCATGGACCAGGTGACTTCCAGAAGCCCCAGACTGAGGTGTCAGTAGGTGGGCACCCCCTTGGCTTGTAGACAACCTCCTCCCTCTCGTGGTTTTCCTATGTGTCCATGACTTTTTTCTTTTCTTTTTTTTTTTTTTTTTTGATGTGGACCATTTGTAAAGTCTACAAAGAGTCAGAAACGACTGAGTGACTGGACTGAACTGAACTGAACTGAATTTGTTACAGTACTGCTTCTGTTTTATGTTTCGTTTTCTGGCCCCAAGGAATGTGGGATCTTAACTCCCCAACCCACACACCCCAACATTGGAAGGCAAAGTCTCAACCACTGGACCACCAGGGAAGTCCCTGTCCATGTCTCGATTCCCTCCTCTCACAAGGACATATGGGAACAAGGCCACCCTGACTACTTCACTTCCCCTTAATTGCCCCCCTAAAAGTTTTGTCTCCAAATACAGTCATACTCAGAAGGACTCAGAACAGAGCTTCCAATATGGATTTGCTGGCTACACAATTCAGCCCAAACATACCGTTACCTCTTCTCCCTTCTTTGTGCAAATGTACTTGTTTATTCATAAAAAGATGCTTTTTCCTCTACTTAATGGCATTCTCATTGTTATAAGTTGTTCAGCATAGAGCACAGACAAAACCTCTTTTGAAAGAAAGAAGTGAAAGCTCAAAATCTGCCAACAAATGTGTTCTTTCAAAGAACCTTCTCCAACCATCCCCACCCCAGCCACAGAGCATACAAGCTCCCATCAGGACCACACACAGACACCTGGCGCCCTGGTCTCTAACAACGGCGCCTCGGAGGTCCCTGGAGAATCAGTCCTGGCGATTAGAACCCATGGGTTATGAAACATCAGAGTCGGCATCCTAAGGCCAGAGACTGTGCTTCTGTTCATGACTGAATTCACCACAGGCGCCCAGCATCTGGCACGCGGGAGAGGTCACGGCACACTAGTGGAAGAAAGTGGAAAAGGTGATCATGGCAGGGCGGGGTGGGGTAGGGGGGGTTCTGTCTAGTTCCTGCTGGTTGCTGGACAAGACAGAGAACAAAATCCAGAGCAGGCTGATGTTCTGGAGAGCAACGCCATCCCCACCAAGGAGCAGACGTCATCTGGATGCCAGGACCTGAAGAGCTGGCCCGGGGACTGTGACGGCACACAGAGTAGGCGCACAAGGATGCCCTGAGGACGACGGAATGGCAGACCAAGAAAGACGGCCCCTCTGCACACAGGGCCCTTCCGCCCACTGGGTCTGCTCACCAGCGCTCCGCTGTCCTCCACGCCAGCTCAGGAGCCGCCATGAACTGGGACTAATGAAGTTGCTCCGTTATGTCCAGCTCTTTGCAACCTCATGAACTGTAGGCCTACCAGGCTCCTCCATCCATGGGATTGTCTAGGCAAGACTACTGGAGTGGGCTGCCATTTTTCCTTCTCCAGGGAATCTTCCCAACCCAGGGATCAAACTCAGGTCTCCCACATTGCAGGTAGATTCTTTACCCTCTGAGCCACCTGCCTTGTCCAGTTCCACCTCCTGCTGTGCCCAGGCCACCTCCCAACAAGTGGGCTGGAAGGTTCTCCCTCCTGCCTGCTCTGCCATCTGTACCCGCTTTCCTCAGGGCCTCCTCCACCAGGTCAAGGCACCCACAGCCCCGCATGGCTCCCCAGAAGATGCCGACTGGGGACTTTTCCTGGCAGGGCAGGGAGATGGTGCCCGAGTCCTTTAGAGCCCAGCAGAGCCCGCAGAGCGCTCCATAGATACGGCTTCCGCCACTGCACCCACCAGGTGGGCCAGCCTGGCTCAGTCCCTTCTCGGCTGAGCACCGTCAGGGACCTGGAACCCCAAGACACCCAGCCCCGGCTTCTTTCCCGGACACACGAGACAGCCATAGCCTGGCCACTCCTGGGTGGCTTATCTATCCCCCAGCCATGTTCCAGCCACATTTCTCTCTTTCCGGATTCCAGAGGAAGCCAGGTGGTCCCCCATCCTCCCCTTGGCATCTACCAGCCCCTGCTCCCTGACTCCCTCACTGAGCCCCTGACCGGGCAGCTGAGATGGGCCAGCACTGGCATCCAGCCTTTCTTCAGCTACACACACAGACGCGACCCAACACCAAGACCGGGGCGAGCCGGACCGTGATCTGCTGTGGATCCCACCGATTTGTCCACCTGGCCAGGCTATATAGCACCGAGCTGTCAATCAATCCTGGTGTCCCGTGAAGGAAACTGGCAGACGTGATGATTAACTCCAATCAGCTGACTTTACTCAAAGGAGACCATTCTGGGTAAGCTGGGTGAGCCGGATCCAAAAAGTTGAAAGATGTGAAGAACAGAACTGGGGCTTCTCAGGGGAAGGGAGATGTCTCCCTGAGGACCACAGCGTCAGCTCGTGTCCCAGAGTGTCCAGCCCACCCTACAGGCTGCAGACTTGCCTAGGCGACCCCACGGTCAATGTAAGCCAATTCCTTGCAATTCACAAATATACTAATATACCCCACCAGGACTTCCCTGTGGTCCAGTGGTTAGGAGTTGGCTTGCCAATGCAGGGGACACAGGTTGGATCCCTGGTCTGGGAAGATCCCACATACAGCAGGGCAACTAAGCCCGTGAGCCCCAGAGCCCATGCCCCCCAAGAGAAGCCACTGCAATGAGATGCCCGTGCACCACAACCAGAGAAGAGGCCCACTCACTGCAACTAGAGAACAGCCCACACAGCAACGAAGACCCAGCACAGCCAAAACTAAATCAAAAATTTTAGAAATGTATATACACCCTACCAATTCTGTTTTTCAGTGGACACGGGACTGACATACCTCTGGCACATCTCCATCAGAGCCCTGCGTGGACATGCCTGGACCCCTTGGACCAAGCTCAACTGGCCGGGAAGGGTCTTGCCCAGTTCTGCTGGTCATCCTGGCCCCTGCCCTTCTCCTCCCCCGAAAGGACACTTGGGAAAGAATGGTGGACCAGAAGAGACTGGTGCTCAACAATCACACACTAAATTAATAAAAGGGGAAAACCAGTAAGTGCAAGCACCCCTGCTCCAACTGATTGAGTCACTCACTGACTCACTCATCCAACCAGAACGTGCTGATGAGCAAAGATGAGTTAAAATTCCAAAGGGGATGCTCGGCAAAGCTCTTGAACCCTTGGGAAGAAATCTTTCAAGCACAGGGCTTTCCTTTTTAATAGCTTTGACTCTGGAGGAAGGTGCCGTCTTTGACCACTCAGTGGACAGTCTGTTTCAGGCCTGAAGACCTCCAAACGGGATGCAATTAAACATGAGAGTCACGGGAAAAGGCAACACAAATTCACTTCAACTGACTACCCTCAAACCTGGCTTCAAATCCATTTTTCCAGGTAATGCTAAAAGAAATGAGATATCCCTCCAGTGTTTTCTTTCCTAGGTACAGTTTAAATAAATTGTAAGCACCATAATTGTTGTTACTTTCAGATGCAATAACAGGAATGATAGATCCATTTGAACCAAAACAAGAGTTCAAAGAAAGACATAAAGCCAGGGCAAAATCAAAAAAGCAATGCTGAGACATTTACTATAAACATAAACAGTAGTCAAAGTTAACAGCTTTTAATGCTTGTTGAGGGGTATGTTTAACAGATGTGGGAGGGACATCCTCATTTGCAATCATGAAAAAAATATTTTGCTCCAGAAGAAGACCATGCCAGCTTGCAAAATGGACTGAATGGTAGAGAAAATAGCAGAGAAAACAGTAAACAGTGCAGTAATGAGTGAAAAGGACAAAAGCACCAACCTTCGATTTGTATGAGGTTTGTTATTTGAAGACTCCACAGCATGCCTGCACAGATGATAAATGAAATCTGAGGCACTTGATGGCAGCTAACTGGTTATCAAGTTAAACAAAATTTGGAATGAATTTTACAACTACACTTATAATTGCCACCATCAAAATATTAATAGAAAACCTGCTAGCTTTCACTTGGCATTTGCAAAGGACGGTTTAGAGTGAACCAGAGAAAACTTTGGAATTGAATACAAAAGCAACTGCAAGAAAATAATGACATTTATTGGAAAATAAAATGACATGATCATCAGAGAAAATGAAATAATTGCGGCTCTGGATCTTCAAAGGTCTGGAATTTGACAAACACAAGAGTGTACAAAAATAAAGCTGTGAAGAAGAAAGCTCGAGACTCTCCATTTTGTCCAACATTTGTATTGATAACCAAAAGTCATTTATCTCTTTTAATGACCAATGAATACCAAAATTTTGGATCTACTTAACACAGATGGCCCTAAATGATGCAAATTTTTAGCTCTCTAGTGCCACTTGATTTCATCAGATGCACCTCTCAACAGCTTGGCTGTAATTCCAAACCCCACAGAACCCTTGAGAAAGAGGGGGAGGCAGCAATGTTTCTTGGGAATGAAGTCTGCAAACTAATGTTCCTTCACTGTCTTCACATTCAAGAAGCACCCCCACGCCCACCCCGGTCAACCTTTGATGGTTTCTGGAAGAGTAAGCACCCATGAAAAAATCTGAGGCACTTGATGGTGGCTAATTGGTTATCAAGTTAAACAAAATTTGGAATGAATTTTACAACTACACTTATAATTGCCACCATCAAAATATTAATAGAAAACCTGCTAGCTTTCACTTGGCATTTGTAAAAGATGGTTTAGAGTGAACTAGAGAAAACTTTGAAATGAAATACAAAAGCGTGTGTGTGTACATGTGTGCTAAGTTGCTTCAGTCGTGTCCGACTCTGTGCAACCCCATGGACTGTAACCCACCAGGCTCCTCTGTCCATGGGATCTTCCAGGCAAGAATACTGGAGTGGGTTGCCATGCTCTCCTCCAGGGTATCTTCCTAACCCAAGGATCGAACCCACGTCTCTTACGTCTCCTGCATTGGCAAGCAGGTTCTTTACTACTAGCACTACCTAGGAAGCCCAAATACAAAAGCAAGTGCAAGAAAAGAATTACACTCCCACCCCTCAACAGCAATCCAGCCTTACATGTCCAGGGACCAGCCCCACGTCTCCCCAGTATGGGTCTACAGAGCAATTCCCTTCCCTCCCCCATCCCCATGAGTACCATGAACTGAATCCCAGCATGAATTCCGGGGACTTGATCAACACCAGGATAAATGTGACAAAGCAATGATCCGCTTTATTTGATGCTGTAAATACCACAGAGCTTCTCAGCATCCACTGGAGAAAGTGTTTCCGTGTGCTGCTGGGGAAATGACAAGCCCATCTTCTGAAAACTCTGACGACTTTGGCAAGCGTCCTGTGAACCTAACGTACGTATCAGATCAAGTCCCTGTGCCATGGCCAGTGCTCTAAGGGTGGTTGTCCTTCCACCCAAACCATCTTCCTTTACTTTCTGGAGGCTTCTGGAGTCCACCATGTACATCTCCTGCTGTACCCACTCCCACCTACCCGGCTGTGTGGAACTTCCTATGAGTCAGCTGACCTGCATGTAATACAGTCTCTCATTTTCAAATGAGAGAATTTCAAATTTTGGCCAGTACAAACACATATCCTTTTATAGACAGAGATGAAAGTCAAGTGTCAAATTATAATACTTCATTAATTTAACTATGCACTCCTATATGTAATAATATCATGACATATGAAAATTACTTTAGAAATATTTTTTGTCCACTCTTAGATTTCAAGAAATTATTTTATATTAACTTTTTACTTACCTCTTTAAGTAAGAGGTAAGATATCAGCGTCTTAATCATCATCACTTTTGGTCATCATTTACATCAATCTAAAATGCTTACAATATGGGACTCTTTATGAACCACAGTAATTTGTTCCCAAGCCATTTATATAAAATCAGCAGTTTTATTTTAAATTTACACATTATGTACATATTCATGACCTTTCATGATCTCTGCAATGCAACCAATTACTCTGTTTTTTAAACGACCTTTAAAAGGCTTTATCATGATGACAACATTTGAGTTCACATTAGCAGAAAACGGCAAATGTGCTAAACTCCTTTGCTTCTCTCCTACCCATTCTACCAGGTAACTCGTAAAACTATGGCAAACAAGCATCAAGCTTTCTGGCTAATGTAGTTTAGTGTTTTATTTAAACAAAATAATGAGAAAGATGTCACAGGTTCTTAGAAAGAATATTACTTAACTTCAAGGGTTGGGAGGCAGTTGTGGGGTGCAGAGAGAGAGGCTGGGACATCGAGGAGAACAGGCTGGGCTCCTCTTCTTGAATGTGGGGCCCTCTCGAGATCCGGTTCGTAGGACCTCACAGCAATTTCCTCCAACCTCCCCATGCCAGGACTGCAGGGGCCCTGGTCCTTCTCACTGGGGTTCCCTTACACCCCCTCCGTCACCCAGGGCCTCTTGAGCTGACACCCTCTTATTTTTCTGCATCCTCAGCATCTTCATATTATCTGGCCTTGAGCTGGCGCTGACAAGTATTTGTTGAATGGATACATGAGTAAATAACATCACCAGAATGCTTTTTTTAAAAAACAAAAGAGGGACATAGTAGCCTGGGTTAAGAGATGGGGAACAGAAAGGAAGACTTTGGTAGAAAGAGATCTGAATTCAAAAGTCCTAAAGACTGTGGGCACCCTAAAGTGACCCACCACTGTGCCCCCACTTTCTTTCTTTCTGAAAGTCGCTCAGTGGTGTCCGACTCTTTGCGACCCCATAGACTATACAGTCCATGGAATTCTCTAGGCCAGAATACTGGAGTGGGTAGCCTTTCCCTTCTCCAGGGGATCTTCCTAACCCAGGAATCGAACCCAGGTCTCCTGCACTGCAGGCGGATTCTTTACCAGCTGAGCCGCAAGGAAAGCCCCCACTAGGCTGTGACAAAAGAAGGAAAACGGACATAAAGAAAGGACTTTAAAATAGTCAAATATTTTAAAAATTTAGACCTGTTTCCTATTATGAGATTGGGGCCGTCCTTCTCTAGGAAAGTCAGGAGGTCCTGACTTAGGTAGAAGCAGGTGCAGAACAGTTGATTTTTATTGTTTATCACTAAGCCAGTTTTATAAGCCAGTTTTATTGTTGCTTATCACTAACTTAGTTCTCTGCCCCTGATTATAATGTAATGCAGCTTTGTATGCACCCCCTCCTCCATGTCTTGACCACTGACACAGATCTTCATGCCTAGAATATGACCTGGCAGATACAGGGGCTCAAAAATCCGGCGAATATAATTTTTTTGATCAGTGGCAATTTTTTATAACTGGCTCATCAAATTCCGCTATTGTACAAAACCATCCTGGAAGCCACATAGTAAAAAAAGTCAAGGGTAACAAGGGTTCTTAACCTCCCTCTTTTCCACCAAACCTTCCCCAAATTTTAGGCTGCTCTAAGGCTACCCACTCCATTATTCTGGCCTGGAGAATTCCCCGGACTACAGTCCATGGGGTTGCAAAGAGTCGGACATCACTGAGCATCTTTCACTTCCACCTTCATTTTCTACACACTTAAGAGTCTAGGGCTTGGTGGGACAGGTTAAGAATCATAGCTGATTCTTAACAACTATGTTGTTAAGAAAAGACAGGGTAGACAGGGTTTAATATGCAGAGGGGGGATCAGAGGATGATGAACAATCCAGGAATCAAAAGGCAGAGCCTTTCTAGTTTCCATCCCAACTTGGGCTAAAGTGGTCTCAGAGCCCTGGGAGCTGCCCCAGGCTCCCACCTCCCCATGCTTTCATGAGGTCAAATGCCTCTGGTCAACGTTCTTTTGCAGAATCCTCTAACTACCTTTTCTTCACTATTTCAAGATTGTGTGCCCACCAGGATGTAGCCTGGGGATGGGTGTACTTTCCATAGAAAATCTACTGGAGCATGTGAGGTCTATCCCTTGAACATGGAAATCCTCGTGGAAACCCACTGAAATCCAGGGCAAACCAACATCCTGGGAGACAGTAACTTGCATTCTGGTCTCTCTGGCGTATGATACAGTTAATAAGCGGTCTCTCTGCCCTCCCATCTCAGGAAGGCAGCTCCGCTGTGCTGAACAGAAGACTGCACCTACAGGGCCATTAGCAGCATGTGTAGTTTCCCATTTATGTTTCCAAAGGGAAGCTGTTGGACATTATGAGGATAACAGCCCCGACCCCATTATGCTCCCAGGTCCCTCTCGGGAGAGGGTCTCCACAGTGACCAAATTTAACATTGCAACCTGCCACTCAGAGAGGGGCTTTGGATCAGAGGTCTTTCCTTAACAAAAAAAAATGAAGACAGAATTAATGGTAAGAAGGTAACCAGAAGCCTCCCCAACCCAAGGGAACATACACATTTAGCTGAAAGTGGCTTTATACAGGGCTTCCCTGGTGGTCCAGGGGTTAAGAATGGGCCTGCCTGTGCAGGGCTCAGGGGTTCCGGCCCTGGTCCACGAAGCTTCCACGTGCGGAACAGCTGGGCCTGCGCACCACGACTGAGCCAGCGCTCCAGAGCCCGGGAGCCAGATTTCTGAAGCCCATGAGCCTAAAGCCCATGCTCAGCAACAGAAGCCACCGCCACAAGAAGCCTGCATGCTGCAACTGAAGAGGAGCCCCCACCCGCCCCAGCTAGAGGACGCCCAGGCAGCAACGGAGACCCAGCACGGCCACTAATAAACACATTTCTTAATTATTTAAAAAATGGCTTTATACATTATCTTCCTAGCTGCAATGTGTTACGTTCACATGCCAATGAAGAATTAGTTATCTACAAGTGATGAAACACCCACCACATGGCCAGGGGACGGCTGGGTGAAGAATTTAAGGACAAAGAGGATAAAGGAGGTTTAAAAGAACAGCATTATTTAGTCATCAGACAACAGGACAAAAAGGAAGATCCCCCGAAGGAGCGCATGGCAACTTTGCCACTCCAGTATTCTTGCCTGGAGAACCCCTTGGACAGAAGAACTTGGCAGACTACAGTCCACGGGGTCACAGAGTCGGGCACGACTGAAGTGACTTAGTACACACACACACACAAAAGTACAGAAAGCTCCAAAAAGCAAAATTTGAATGTGCTGCACCCAACAAATATTGACATAGCATTTACATTGTATTTACAACTATTTACATCTCATTTACATTGTATTTATAACTATTTACATAGCATTTACATTGTGTTAGGTATTACAAGTAATCTAGAGATGATTTAAATTATGCAGGAGGATCTGCTTAGGTTATATGCAAATACTACACCATTTTACACAAGGAAGGAACTTTTAGCAGCTACAGAATTTTAATACCTGAGGGGGCTTCTGGAGCTAATTCTCTGCCGATACCCAGGGGTAGACTATGAAAGGGATTTGGAAAGATTTAGATTCATTAAGAATACTGATTTTTTTTTGGTGGCAATATAGCAAAAGAGGAAAAATATTTGTTAAATCTAGACTCACCATTCTGCTTATGACAAGTGCCAGTAACTGGATATTGTGATCAGTAAAACATCTAAGAACACTGTCCCCAGGTTAACAAAGTACAGAGGAATGGATGTCTATACTTTATTTTCTCCTATGTCATAACATAATAAAGGGACAGAAAAATTACTGAGTTCTAAAGCTTTAAACAGCTTCGTAAAAATTTTAAGTATCTTTTAATGGGCTTATTCCTTTTCTTTGCTGTATCATAGGAATCTGTTTGGAAGATTAAGAAATCACCTTAGGAAAAACGGAAAACAGGATTCACTAATTATCTTCCATTTAGCCTTTTATATGAGTAAAGAGGGATATCATTTATAATCATATCCATTATAAAGAATTCAGATTATTCCACTCTGCTTTACTGAGTAGCAACAGGAAGCGTACTTCCTCACTATGAAGTTCAGTTAGTGTGTTGACCGTGTCATTAACTCCCACTGTAACAGCCAAAGGGTTTGTCAAGTCCAAGCGGTGAGGTCAGGAGTCAACACAAAGCAGGCAGTGAGGGGCGGGATGCAGGCAGGGAGCCGGCTAGAGAAAGAGGGACTGGGCCGTGGAGGAAGCAGGGATGCCCAGCGTGTCTGGAGGTGTCCCCGAAAGCCACAGCTCCAGGCGTTTCACATCTCCGTGGACACCAGCAGCAGGTGTGCTTTCTGAGAAATTCTCTAGCCTCCAGTTTATGTGTTTGTAAGGTGCCAGGCCAGAGCTCAATGGAAGTCTTGATCTGCAGGACAAGCAGGATATGCGAGCAATGATCACCAACACATCGGATGGCCGAGGTTTAATAAAAATGTCTTGCAGAGGACTCTGGCAGGAAGCACAGGAGGCCAGGAGGAGCTGGTACAAGTGGCTGCAGCACCAGCAGACACGGACTGTGGGGTCCCCGGGGAGAGACGAGGGGTGCATGCATCCCAGGGAGAGAGCTCTGTGTGCGAAGACTCAGAGGCAAGCAGGAGCGCAGCAGGGCCAGGCAGTGAGGGGTCCTGTCTGAGGCCGCAAGGCGCGGGGGAGGCGGAGTGACGGGGCTCAGAGGCACTCAGGAGCGGACTGCGGGGGCGGAGGGACCACGGCCCGGGCGGCCCAGCTCCTTCCACTCCTGCCAAACGGCTGCTGGCACTGCTGCTTCTCCCACAGAAGCCTCCACCCGTCCTGCTTGCTGCACGCCAGACCTGGGCAGCCACGGACACGGACATGCTGACCCAGCACACAGGCGTGTCCTCCGAGTCTTGGATTCAGGCCAGGAGGTGCACAAGGCTCTTGAAGCCGTTCTCCCTGACATGGTAGCGACCAGTGCGAGCTCCAGGGACCAGCACATAGAGCCCCGGAAAAGAGATGGAAGCAGTCAAAAGACGAGTGAGAGAGGAAAGACCCAGGCTGACTCTTGGGTTTGGTCTACTGAGGGGAGAGCTCCCAGGGACACACTCTGTCTCAGCCCTGGGGCCCTGGAAGCAGTGTGCAAGGTCAGTAACTGCCTATAAGGCAAGAAGTCTCAAATGAACAAAAAGGGTCCACGCAAGTGCAAATCTGCAGGCAGGGACTGTCACACATATAGACTGCAAATCTGCAGGCAGGGACTGTCACACATACAGGCTGCAAATCTGCAGGCAGCCACTTCTTCCCAGGTGAACAATGCTCATGTCTCACGCATCATCAGATCATCCTACTCATGCCTCATCAGATCATTATATCTCCTAATAAAAAGAAATATAAACAGATGGATTGCAAATTCTCTGAAAATAGTATTTACTTTGCCAAAATATAGCACCGTGGGTTCAGGAACATTTCAAATAGAGATGACATGTTTAATTCACAGAGAGAGCAAAATCCCATTTAACTTCCTTGGGGAGAGGCAGGGGCGGCGGGTCACAGAGGGCCAAAAGTAAGATCACACCAGACTCGGAGGAGGTTATGAAAACAATTATGAGCTAATGAGTAGATGCTGGGAGGGTGAAAGGGGAGAGCAGCAAATTGCAGGCTGGCTAACTCTATCCTCGCTCACGACAAATCAGAGACCAATGGTGTCATTTTTAAAATATTAAATTATTGGGTAGGGAACTCCAAATTCAAACACAGAATAAATAAAACTGATTTGTAACAGCCTAGCGTTGAAGACAGGCTGGTAGAGACAGACTCCGCATGAACGATGATGCAGAATCCTAAGGACCTACTCAGGGTTCCTTCCAGCAAGAACATGCATGCTCAACTCAGTGAGATGCAAGAGTCAGTGGGGCCAGATAACCAGAGGGCCATGACTACCCAACCCAACACTCCAGATGATGCAACATTTTCGAATCTGTGGAATAGAGCTCACTCAACTAACTTCTTTTAAACATTCATGTCCATATACACTTAAAAAACTATGCCCCAATACAAGTTGATGATGATATTTGACCTTTCAGCCTATGCAAAGTTTGCTTTGGTGTTCATGATCCAATTTAAAGAGGTGGTCATTTCTGGAGAGAAGATCACAGGCTGGAAATGCAGACAGAACAAGAGAGTACAGGCTAAACCCTTTCCTTTATTTTACGGATGGAACAAGAAAACTCAGGGGTGAAGAGAAATAAACTCACAATATAGAAAACACAGTTACCAAAGGGACTTAGAAGACTGGGATTTACATATCCACACCTCTATACATAACAGATAGATAAGGATCTAATTATAACACAGGGAACTACATTCAGTATCTTGTAACAATCTATAATGGAAAAGAATCTGAAAAAGAATACATATAGGCTTCCCAGGTAGTGCTAGTGGTAAAGAAATCACCTGCCAATGCAGATTTAAGAGACATGGGCTGGGTCCCTGGGTCAGGAAGATCGCCTGGAGGAGAGCATGGCAACCCACTCCAGTATTCTGGGCTGGAGAATCCCACGGACAGAGGAGCCTGGTGGGCTATAGTCCAAAGGGTTGCAAAGAGTCAGATAGATACTACTGAAGCAATTTAGCACGCACGCATACATGTATAACTGAACCACCCTGCTGTATATCTGCAACATGTAGAACACTGCAAATTAACTACACTTTAATTTTTAAACCAGAGCTGCTCAGGCAAATGGGATTGAGAGGTTCAGATTGCAGAGAGAAAAACAGAAATGCACCCAAGACCATCAGTCAACACACCCAGTGTACAAAACCAGTGGCGGGAAAGTTCTTTATTTTGATGGAGATGTGGGTTACATGATTCAATCATTTCTCAAAACTGGAGTAAGCTGGACACATCACATTTGTGCATTTCAACATATATGAATTATACCTCAATTTAAAATTCAGCTTTTGATTAAAGGATTGTAAACAAAATGAAAACAAAAAAAAAAGTAAGTAGACTGAATACTCCAAATAAAAGACAAAGGTTTTGGGCTGGGAAAAACTACATAAATAAAAGAACAAACAAAGGCTGAAAATAAAAGAATGAAGAAGCTATTCTACACAAATGGTTCATACACAGAAAGTGGGTGGAGTCTAATGCATGAGAAACAGTCTAAATCTTCATGCCTCAATAACACAGCTTTCACCATTTTCTGGGTGTCTCCTCCTAATGCAGTGTTCTCTCCACTCCACCAAGAAGGGAAAGGCTTGGCGGTGTGGAAGTTGCTGGCAGAAAAGGAGAGGAAAAAGCCTGCACGGCAGGCTGATAGGCTGCAAAGGTCCCGGACAGGGAGGGGAACCAAGAAGCAATGAAGATGGAGCACAGAGCCATCTTTACGTCACATGATGAATCACGACATGTCATGTTTTTTCATTTGTATTGTCCTGACATGTTTTTTTGAAATGGAAAAAAAAAAAACAAAAAACAATCAGGACATGCCATGTCACATCCTCTAGCAAAGATGACACACTTGGGAAATGGTCGTGATTTTCTATAAATACATTTCACATTGATGCTGTTCAGTCACTAAGTTGTGCCCGACTCTTCACGACCCCAAGAATGGCAGCACGCCAGGCTTCCCTGTCCTTTACCACCTCCTGGAGTTTGCTCAAACTCATGTCCATTGAGTCGATGATGCCATCCCACCATCTCAATCTCTGTCACCCCCTTCTTCTGCCTTCAATCTTGTCCAGCATCAGAGCCTTTTCCAAAGAGTCAGCTCTTCACATCAGGTGGGCAAAGTAGTGGAGCTTCAGCTTCAGCATCAGTCCTGCAATGAATATTCAAGACTGATCTCCTTCAGGATGGACTAGTTGGATCTCCTTCTCCAGCACCGCAGTTTGAAAGATCGGTTCTCAGTGCTCAGTCTTCTTTACAGTCCACCTCTCACATCCGTACCTGACTACTGGAAAAAAATCATAGTTTTGGCTATATGGACCTTTGGCAGCAAAGTAATGTCTCTGCTTTTTAACACATGTCTAGTTTGATCATAGCTCTTCTTCCAAGGAGAAGCGTCTTTTAATTTTATGGCTGCAGTCCCATCTGCAGGGATTTTGGGGCCACTGTTTCCATGTTTTTCCCATCTATTTGCCATGAAGTGATGGGAGCGGATGCCATGATCTTAGTTTTTTGAATGTTGAGTTTTAAGCCAGCTTTTCCACTTCTCCTCTTTCACCTTCATCAAGAGGCTCATGTCACACACACAGGACATAACCTCTCCAAGTGAAGGGAGCACCCTGGGTGAAAAACAAGAGTCTTGTCTATACACCCCAGTGGCTTCCCTGGACAGATGGTCACCAGTCCCTGGTAGGGCTCTCAGTGAGACTCACAAACTCTGAAAGGGGACTTACAAGATTCCAGGGAAACTTATTCTTTTTTTTCCAATTAAAAAACATATATTACTTAAAACTACAAATGGAAAAAAAAAATATCCCATGACACAACTGAAAGAAGGAACAAAGAATTCTCTGAGGTAAAATTTCTAAGAACTTCTGTAATGTTCATATTGAGAGACCCTTGTGGGGGAAAGTCCTTTTTTTAAATTTACCTCTATTGCTTCCTTGGGAAATCCTGGTCTTTTCTAAAAGTGCAATTTTAGATTAAAAAATAAATCTATATGGCAGTGCTAAGGGAGTTAGCTCAGAATCTCAGAGATAACTGTCTGGTTATCAGAACAGGACCACATTCATCTTCTCAGCTCTGAGGCCGTGGGATGGGACCATGGCTGCCTAACCCCCTGCGCCCGAGGCGGCTCAGCACCCGGCTCCTGGGATGCTGTATTCCCTAAACGCCATCATCCCTCCCATGTCCACCTTCTCCTCCTTTTCCTTCTCCCTCCCATTGTTACCCTCTGCCCCCTCTCTGGAATATTCACCCATCTCTACTCCCTCCAACCCTTAGAGCGCTGAGCCAGCCCTGCCTGCTCTGACCATGCCTTATCTGGTGATCTCAGGCCACCTCCACTATTTGTCTGGCCTGCAGGCTCCTATCTGGATACCCAATGTTGCAGTAACACACCAACTCATCTGTTACCTATTCTGGGGTACCAAAATACCTGCTTTCCTCGGGCTTCCCTGGTAACTCAGCTAGTAAAGAACACACCTGCCAATGGAGGAGATGCAAAAGATGCAGGTTTGATTGCTGGGACAGGAAGATCCCTTGGAGAAGGAAATGGCACCCACTCCAGTATTCTTGCCTAGAGAATCTCATGGACAGAGGAGGCTGTTCAGGCTATAATCCACGGGGTTGCAGAGTCGGACACGATTAAGGTTGTATGCATACATGAACTGCTTCCTTAAACTGCAGACAGCAAGCTACACCCTTCTGTGTTTATTCCTCATGGCCTTGGACGAATCCACAACTGGCACCAAATGAGCATTTAATAAACTATTAATATCAATAATCTCAGATATGCAGATGACAACACCCTTATGGGAGAAAGCGAAAGGAACCGAAGAACTTCCTGATGAAAGTGAAAGAGAAGACTGAAAAAGCTGACCTAAAACTCAACATTCAAAAAACAAAGATGGTGGCATCTGGTCCCATCATTTCATGGCAAACAGATGATGAAACAATGTAAACAGTGCCAAAATTTATTTTCTTGGTCTCCAAAATCACTGCAGAATATGACTGCAGCCATGAAGTTAAAAGACGCTTGCTCCTTGGAAGAAAAGCTATGACCAACCTAGACAGCATATTAAAAAACAGAGACATTAATTTGACAACAAAGGTCTGTTTAGTCAAAGCTATGATTTTTCCAATGGTCAGGTATGGATGTGAGAATTGAACCATAAAGAATACAGAGTGCCAAAGAATCAATGCTTTTGAACTGTGGTGTTGGAGAAGACTCTTGAGAGTCCCTTGGACAGCAAGGAGATCAAACCAGTCAATCTGAAAGTAAATCAGTCCTGAATATTCACTGGAAGGACTGATCCTGAAGTTGAAGCTCCAAAACTTTGGGCACCTGATGCAAAAAGCTGAGTCATTAGAAAAGACCCTGATGCTGGGAAAGACTGAAGGCAGGAGAAGGGGACGACAGAGGATGAGGTGGTTGGATGGCATCACCAACTCAATGGACATGAGTTTGAGCAAGCTCCAGGAGTTGGTGATGGACAAGAAAGCCTGGTGTGCTGCAGTCCATGGGGTTGCAAAGAGTCGGACAAGACTGAGAGACTGAACAACGACAATATAAAGTCAAGCAATCCAATCCACACCATCTTTGCATTCATGTCAAAAGCACATGTATATTAAAATACTAAATCTGACAATAACATCATAAAGAGCACAACATGTAAAGCAGACCCAGAGCATCACTCACGGTTGTTTTCTCAGTAAGAATTTAATAAACATCAGGCAAACACCACACAGATGTTTAAGTTACCAAAACATTTTCTTCCCCAAGATTAATCCTCCTGTCCACTCCTAAAAGAGGCACCAGGTCCATCCATACTGTGAACATACAGGCTACAGGCACCTATCCGACTCCTAACACACTAAGACACCAGGCAAGAAGGCAGAGAGGAAAGTACTGGAGTCTTTGAAGAAGTTCTGTTCCCAAAGAGAAACAAGCAGGAGCAATCTCAACCTGGAATGCCCCCAAGAAGAACAAAGAAAGCCGCAGGACAAGGAGGAAGATGAGGAAGGCAGCTGTGGGGCAGTGGGCGGGGCTGGGAGCAGTAGGCGGGGCTGAGGGGCAGTGGGCGGGGCTGGGAGCAGTAGGCGGGGCTGATGGGCAGTGGGCGGGGCTGGGAGCAGTGGGCGGGGCTGGGGCGCATTTGGAGAGGCGGGGCCCAGGTGGAGCAGGCGCCAGAGGCATCCCCAGGACCAAGAAGAGGGCCAGGGGAAATGGAGGGGCCTCAGGGGCCTGGAGGTTGTTAGGAGAACCAGGGCTGCTACCGAGCTCCAGAAACACACGTGCACAGCCTCCCCACACCAGCAGCAGGGACACCGCTGTAGGCCTTAAACCCCAAGGTCCCTGTTGACGTTTGCCCCGAAACCCCTGCTTTCTGGTTCTTTGGCGTTCCCTTAATAATCGCTGCGGATTATCTTGATTGAGCTTTTTGGTGTCATGTAACATCAACTCTTTTTTTTTTTTTTAAGATTATTTTTTGACGTGAACTACTTTTAAGGTCTTTATTGAATTTGTTACAATATTGGTTCTGTCATTTTATGTTTTGGCCAAGGCATACAGGATCTTAGCTGCTCGATCAGGAATTGAACTTGTAGCCCCTGCATTAGAAGGCAGAGTCTTAACCACTGGACAACCAGGGAAGTCTCAGTAGTTCTGAATTTGTCAGCATCTCGTTGGATACTGGTTTGGTCCAACCAGCAAGTCTGTCAACAGGATGGTATTGCCCACTCTGTGAAAAGACAGTTGCTTTTCTGTGTTCCTCACGTACACTGTGTGAGGAAACCAAGCAGGGAACGGCACTGGCCAGGTATTTATCACTGGCTTATTGGAAATCACATGCATAATCCTTATAGAAACAGAAAGAATTCAGACAAGATCATGACCAAGGGGCTGACAGTGAGTAATCTCACAGCAGTAGACTTATGCGTATTATTTTAGAGGACTTTATTCTTTTTTTGTTACATGTCTTTGAGAAGCAATCAAAATAAAGAAATTAAATTTTCATTTAAAAATAGTCCTGTAATTTCTGTTGACTCAAGACTGTCTGCTAGGCAAAGTTTTAACACTGAAGCACAAAAAATATTCAGCTCGCACCCCAGCTCACTGCAACACAGCGCTGCTGGCTGTCCTGGGGGCACCTCTGATTGCAGAGGAAATCGGAGGAACGTGGGAAACGAGAAGGGGTAAGTACCTGACTCACATCCGAGACACACCCGAAGGGGAAATTGCAGTAAATAAATCTTATAACATGGAACTCTACTGAACCAGTGGTATGTCTTCATGTCCCAGAAAAATATGGCAGGAAAAAGAAGGGGCCAACTGGTAGACCACATAAATCAGCAAAGTTATTGTCAAGGGGGATGGAGCCACAGTGCTGCTCCCCTGAAGGGCGCATTGATGGGAACACATCACGAGACTCATGACCCACCAGGAACTAACCAGATGATCTGCCTGACAAATAGCAGCAAGAATAGTGGTTTTTTTTTTAACTTTAAAATAAATCATTTAAAAGTAAAATAATGAAAGGACTTGGCGGTCACCTAATTTCTCAGTCATAGCACCTCTGTACTTAATCTTGAGTGGTGACCCTATAAAATGTGTAATGCCACAATGTGTATTTCCCGGAATTCTATGAAAATCTCATTTTCAAAAATTAATTGCACTTTAGTTACATTTTATTTAATCAGATGATGAGAAGTGCTGCTCTTCCTTAATCACATTGGAGAGAAGACAATTTATGCTTCAAAAAAAATTAGCAAGTCTAACTAAGAATCAATCACTGTATCTAAAGGTTACACAGGCAAGAATGAAACCTGCTTTATTTTAATAAGATATGCCTTTTATAGCCTTTTCTTTCCTTTACCGCGCCCCTAATTCAATGTACCATATTGGATGTGTAGGATTTCCCAAGGGAAAAATAATTCTCCTTGAATTATAAAACTGTCACATTCACAGTTCATAGAGAATAATACTGCTCAGCTTCTCATCAAAACTGTTCTGCCTGGCACAGGATTCTAAAGTTTACAGTTTAATGTATAAGCTGATTTGGGGATATCACAGAAAAGCCATGGGCTGAAGAAGGGGAAGTCAAGGATTGACCTTCCCTCCCAGGACAACTCTGGTTATGGCTTAGTCGCTGAGTCGTGTCTGACTCTTGTGACCCCATGGATTGTTGCCTCCCAGGCCCCTCTGTCCATGGGATTCTCCAGACAAGAATACTGGAGTGGGTTGCCATTCCATTCTCCACAGGACAACTCCATCCCTGCGTAAATTCCTGAAAAAACTCAGATGTGACTTTGCGTGTATGCTAAGTCACTTCAGTCATGTCCGACTCTTTATGACCCTACAGATCATAGCCCACCAGGCTCCTCTGTCCATGGGATACTCCAGGCACTGATGTGAACTTCCCACTCCCCAGCTCCCATATTAACTACATCCCAATGTTAACTACTTGAGCGCTTTTAAAATTCAACATCTAGTCCAAGATTTCATCCATACACACACAGAAGTAATTTATTCCATCATAAAGTTCTGAAAAACAGCTTTAATGAAACTTTGAAATTACTTGATATAATGGAGCTGATGATTTTTTAAGCTCAATTATGAATTTATTTTTTCATACTTTCTAATGCTCTAGCACTAGCCAACTCGTTGTCTCAGTAAAATTCTTCCTGGGCATATTTAAGGGCTGGTCTCTTCTCGGTCTCAGCTTGGCCTACTTAGCATGCAGGTTGGAACACCAAACCTAAATGAAGGCTTTAAGTACCCTTTCCATCAGCCCAGTAGACAGGTCTGGAGAATAGCTACAGAAACCATTCCACAAAGTCACAAATTAGCATTGGCTTCAGCTACACTCACCAATGTCAGGTCAACCCTCCTGCTGGCTGCTTTATCCCTCTCTCTCCACTCTTTGCAGCAGCAAGTCTCTACTTTTCTTTCAACCTCCTCAAGTGTTTTCCTTCCAGGGATGGTCCCTCCTTTATAGGAGGAAGGTTAATGAGGGAGTCTTTCTGAAGATAATTTTAGCCTTGAAAAGCTAGACAGTCAATCTGGGTCCTCTAGGATTATAAATAGTGATAAAACAAATACAAGCCTTGGACTGGTGGTGGCCATTCTTCCCTCAAATAGAGAGAAAAGAGTACTGAACCTGTGTGCATGCATGGTCAGTAGCTAAGTTGGGTCTGACTGTTTCGCGACCCCATGAACAATAGCCCGCCAGACTCCTCTGTCTATGAGATTTCCCAGGCAAGAATACTGGAGTGGGTTGCCATTTCCTACTCCAGGGGATCTTCCCAACCCAGGGATCAAACCTGTGTCTCCTTCACTGGCAAGTGGGGTCTATATCACTGAGCCGCCTGGAAAGCCACTGAGCCAAGAGCAAGGATTTCTTTCCTTCTGGGTGGTGGGGGGCGGGGGGGAGGTTCTCTACATGGCATGTGGAATCTTAGTTCCCTAACCAGAGGTTGAACTCACACCCTCTGCAGTGGAAGCATGGAGACAACCACTGAACCACCAAGGAAGTCTAAAAGCGAGGATGGCTTTCAGTCCCTCCCTGGGCACAGTCATGGCCAAAGCCTTGACCTGCCCAACAACATGGACCAGTTACTGTCCTTCTTTCTGAAGTGAGTATGAATTGAATTTATACATTTAGACTCCTGCAGCTTTCCAGTAAGACCTGAAGTCACAGAGTGTCAGTCCTCTGATGCTGTCCTTCAGTACGGGGTGGAACTTTCTGGACCTTCTGATTCTGGTGTCCCTTTGGAATCAACAGCGACATGGTAACTTGCGGGAATTTTTGACTTGGGATGACTCGGAGTCTATAGATCAAGGTGGAAAGACCCAACACCTTAACGATATTCAATCTTCTTACTCAAGAACTGGAATATCCTGCCATTTATTTAGGTCTTGTTTGAGGTTTACGTTATTTGCAATTAAAAGGGGCTACCATCCACAGAAACTCAGTAAGAACCGACAAACACATTCAAGTGGAAGAAGCAGTCCACAAGCAAAGTACACAGCAGACCCTGCGCCTTCAGTTTCCTGGGAAACCCAGGTTTAGATGGGTCAGACTGCTTTAGACTCTATTTAAAACTCCCTCATTTTTCCTAGAACAAAAATCTCAGGAGTCCCATGGGGCAGCAGCAATGTGAAGATCCCAGAGAAGAGTCAGTGGACCTGGGCTCTAAATGTCTCCGTCAATGACTACTTTTAAAGCACAGTGACTTTGCATGAGCATGTTTTCTCCCCTCCCTTTCCGATGCCTTTTCGTTTTCACTTTCTTTGGGCACCAGGGCGGCACTGGGAGCATCACAGGCGAGGACATGAACCAAGAGGCTCTGATGAGGGAGGGTGCTCCCCAAATGGAAGGCATTAGCATCATCTCTTGGTTCCTAATCCACCTGAACAGAAGCATCAGATACGATCTCTCCAAAGCCTGTGGGAGTCTGGGTTTGGTACTTTCCTATATCATGTTAGGGAACCAAGCATCTAACAGCAACAGGTTCTGTATTTACATAAACACCTCCAGCCACCCAGCCAGCAGCACCACTAAGGAGACAGGAGACAAGGGGAGAAACTGGATGCTGCCTAAAGAGAACCAGAAAACGAGAGGCCAACCCTAAACGACGGTCGTGCAGTTAGAAGCGGCAGGGGGATACCCATGCAAAAGCATGTAAATAAGTTACCAGCACACGAAAGCTGCCCAGGAACCCCTTTTCCCACGATGGAGCCAGGCAGAGTCACTAACACAGCAGCTCTCAGAAAGAGAGAACTTTTAAGCAGGGTCTCAGCAGAAGCCCACCCTCAACGGCTATGTATTGTAGAACCTTCACTCATTTCTTAACATGTCTCTCCATTGTACCTGCATGCTCAGTCGTGTCTGACTCTTCGAGACCTCATGGACTACAGCCCACCAGGCTCCTCTGTCCATGAGCTTTTCTAGGCAAAAATACTGGAGTGGGTGGCCATTTCCTCCTCCAGGGGATCTTCCCGACCCAGGGATCAAATCTGCGTCTCCTGCATCTCCTGCATCAGCAGGCAGATTCTTGACCACTGCGCCACCGAGGAAGTCCTGTCTCTCCATCACACAGTGGCTTAAGCCAAAGATTTGGGAGGGGATGACACCTCCCCCGCTTCTCCCCTCCCACATCAGAGCCACCACCACAGTCTGTAAACGACACCAGCAAGTCTCAACCGCCCTCTCAACACTCGTCACCAATCCAAGAACCCAGTGTCTCAGCCGTAGGCCATTTTGCCCCCAACCCCAACCCCAGGAGACACTTAGCAATGTGCAGACACATCTCTGGTCATCATTCAAGGGACTGCATGTGGTGCGTAGAGGCCAGAGATTCTGCTAAACATCTCTGGTGCACAAGACAGCCCCACAGCCAAGAAGGATGGGCCCCGGGTGTCAAGACGGCCAAGGGAGAGGACCTCACTGTAGTCCAGCCCCATGCAGGACCGATCACCCAGACCTGATGTCAGCCTCTCACCGTATCACTGCTGCCCCATCCATTCTGTAGACAGCAGCCAAACGGCTCTTTGAGAAGCCAAGTCTGGCCTGAGCATGACCTCTCCTGTGGCATCCACGGATCCTGAGCGGGACCACAGGGCTCTGCCCCGACATGCCCCCACCCGCTTCTCTATGCTCTCCCAACATCCCACCCAGTCTCACTACCCATCTTTCCGCCCACATCTGCTGATCATATGGTCAGTCCCTGAAAGCAGCACAGACCTTCTGGTCTGCTCTCCTACCCGGAACTTCTTCCCCCACCTAGTGCTTCTTTCATTCTTGAAACCTTCCTTGAGAAAAAAAAAAAGAAACCTTCCTTGAAACAACCTCCCACCCCAACCAACTCTTCTCATCCCCTGATACGCCTTGTCATCCTATCCCTTATTTCCCTCAAAAGGACTCATTACAATCTCAAATTAGAGATTCATGTCTATGCTGTGCATAAAATCATTCAACTGCACATGTATGGATAGGATGATTTAATTTATATCTGTCTCACTGACTTAAATGTAATCAGCATGAGGACACAGCCCACATCTGGGTCATATATGCTGTGTGTCCAGTGCCTGCCACACAGAACAAACATATGAGTAAATGAAGTTTTGAAACAAATGAGTAAATAAATGAGATGTGCTACACATAAAGCCATCCATGAGACCCACTCAGTTTCACAGAGCACTGAATAAACCCTGACTGCAATGGTGGAAGGAGAAGAGGGTGGGGTTGTGTCTGGTCCGACGGCAGGGGGACGCATAGGAGGCAGAGAGTGCAGGTGAAGGCAGCTAGGAGAGAGACCCCTGAAAGCCAAGGGCATGGGCAAGGAGAAGGTAATCATTTCAAGGACCTGAGCACCGAAGCCAAGAACGAAAAAGGAGCACTTTTCCACCAGTAAACATCACCCAGAGGACAGGACAAGTGGCTGGGAAGGACCTGGAGTCCTGTAATCTCAAATCAGAGGCTGGTCCTCCGACAGAGGTAGGAACATGTGGTAATCAACACGGAGGAAATTCATCACAAAATTAAAGGAAAGATCAATGCCACCAACTACTTCTCAATAAAATCATTCACTACAGGTTTAAAATGCTAAAAGCAAAAATCCCAGTATTCAACAATGGAAAAATTAGGATGATGAAAAATTATTTGATTAAGCAAACGAATGCACATCAATTCAGGCATCTGTTCTGAACTGGTATGGAGCCATTATGATTATAACAACTCATTAATATGGAAAAATGCTCATGATACAATGATAAAAATGGAGTAAAGCAAACTGTATCTAGGTTGTAACAACTGATATAAAAACTCTCACGCATGTGCACCATAACTTGGGTAGAAAGTCAACACAGAAAGGAGATCATGAAATCATGATAAAAGGGGGTAAGGTGAACCTTAACTGGGTTGTAATTGTAAAAACTCTCTCACGCACATGCACCATGACTTAGGTAGAAAAGCAACACAAACTGTTGGTTTGCTGAGAGAGTGGGGAACAGAACATCTTGCTTTCCTCTAAGGCTGCATTTCTGCTATTGCTGCAAAGTCTTATCCACTTCAAAAGGAGGAGAGTGCTAGGAAAAAGTGTCTCCATCCAGACAGCTCCAGACAAAGTCTGCCCACGTGGGTGGTCTCTCAAGTGTCCTAGGACAGGAGCCAAGAAGACTGTGGAATTCCCCACCAGGAACTCTGGCCGGGAGGGAGATCCCAGAAATCCAACACTGGGCAAGTGCTTTCCAAATTATAAACCAGAGGGAGCTGGAAGCCCCCGTGTCAGCTGACTTCAAATCACTTAGCCAGACTCTGGAGCTCTGAGGCGTCTGGAAACCACAGACTGGAAAGCAGCATGGAAATGAACAACTGGAAGCATTCTGAGCCAAAGGTTTACCAAGCAAATGCCCCAGAATATTTTCTTCCCTTTATTTGTTCTTGCTGCTGCTGCTTCTTTTTTGATGTGAGTCATGACTCCACTTCTAAGTGTCTTACCATGTGTATACAAGGAAAACTTGTGAAATCAGAATAATCTAGAACACTGGGCAGTGGAGGGCTAGTACACAGGTGAAGACAGCCTGGAGGGGAATATCAGCACCTGCCCAAACTCCCACCACCACCCCCCCCCACTCCAGGGCAGCCAGGATGGTCCTAGGCATATGAGTCCTGGCCACGCCCACCTCAAAGAGTAGCCAAGTATCAACACCAGCATCACGCCCGACCAAGAATGACTGAGAGGGAATCTGCATTTTCCCAAGACCTCCAGGTGATGTGCGTACATACACTGGGAGCTGAGAAGCTCTAGCCCCTCTGGGGCCCAGACAGTTATGGTCCCAGGGTCAGTGTGGCTCTGATGTTCCTCATTTATTTAGAATACATCCTGATCTCTGATGGTTGCCCCTTGGAAGGAAAGCTATGACAAGCCTAGACAGCGTAATAAAAAGCAGAGACATCATTTTGCCAACAAAGGTCCATATATTAAAAGCTATGGTCTTTCCAGTAATCATGTACAGATGTGAGAGCTGGACCATACAGAAGGCTGAACACTTAAGAATTCATGTTTTCGAATTGTGGTGCTGGAGAAGACTCCTGAGAGTCCCCTGGACAGCAAGGAGATCAAACCAGTCAATCCTAAAGGAAATCAACCCTGAATATTCATTGGAAGAACTAATGCTGAAGCTGAAACTCCAGTACTTTGGTTACCTGATGCAAAGAGCCAACTCATTAGAAAAGACCCTGATGCTGGGAAAGATTGAAGGCAAAAGGAGAAGGGGGTGGTAGAAGGTGAGATGGGTAGATAGCATCACTGACTCAATGAACATGAATCTGACCAAACTCTAGGAGATAGTGAAGGACAGGGAAGCTCGGCATCCTGTAGTCCATGGGGTCACAAAGAGTCGGACACAAAATTAGTGACTGAACAACAATTATGACGGTTCCCATATCCCTCTGGCTGGCTTCCTTGGGGTCCAGAATCATCTGAGCTAAAGGAACTGGACTCAACAGAACTCTCATCTCCTTACCTGATTCAGCCACCAATCCTGCACCGAGACACCAAGGTTACGAAAGCAGGTGACTCCTTAGGATCAAATAGCTCCCGGGGCAACCAACACTACGGTCCAGTCCTCAGTCCCACGAAGCAGAGGAGGAGTGGAATCCCAGACAGAACCAGCATTCTAGCGCGAAGGGCAGGCAATCACATGGAGCACAACAGCCCAGGTGGGAAGGGTGCAGATTCACCAGGTGGGCAGCGAGTTCTGACAGCTCTGTTCCTGACCTCATAGACCTTCAGAGCATTTGGAAATCTGCATGGGCCCAGCTAACCAGACAGAACAAGCTCTTTGCCACAGAGGAAGGGCCTGCCAGGGAGGTTACCGAGGCACTGTTCATGGAGAGGAAAGCTAGAAACAATCTAAGTGCCCAACTGTAGCAGAACACTAGTAAAATAATCTATGACACAACCATGAAGCAATATAACCTTAAAAAAGATGCTTATGGTGGGCACAGTGGGGGAAAGGGAAGATGGGGCAAATTGAGAGAGTTGCAAATTGGCATATGTACATGACCATGTATGAAATAGCTGGCTAGTGGGAAGTTCCAGTATAGCAGAGGAAGCTGAGCTCCACGCTCTGTGATGACCCAGAGCAGGAGGATGGGGAGGTGCTCCAGGGGGAGGGGAGATATGTATACTTGTGGCTCCTTCACGCTGCTGTGCAACGGAAACTTACACAACACTGTAAAGCAGCTATCCTCCAATTAAATCAATAAATGAATAGATGTTCTTCAAAAATACTAAAGGATATATGTAAATGTATGTGGATAAAAGGCACGTTGTAGAAGCATGTATATATAAACATTCACAGTATATGTAAGTATCTGTACACATACCTATGTAATCTCATACATCATCACAGACACATGATGATGCTAAGCAAGGAGGAAAAACCCACAATTAACAAGAAAAACATGCTAACACTGTAATTTATGGTGGTGAGAAGACAAGTGTGTCTTCTTTTTCTTAATTGACTTTTTGGCATTCTCCACTTTTCTAACAAGATCACATTTTACATTTATACTGAGCTCAAGGACACAACAAATCCCTGATTTGTTTAGGGGAACTGGTAAGACTTCACATCCTTATAGAAATCTTGAATTCAGCACATGAAGTGGAAGACAAAGGGGTTCGGGAAATAGGGGCCAAGGGGGAGCTGCTGCTACTAGAGCAGAGGCCCTGAATAGGTCAGCAGCTAGCTGTGAAACCTGAGTTTCTCATCTTCAAGGAAATCATATTGTTTTGTCATCATTCCTGGACTTCCCAGCAGTCTCTAGTGGTAAAGAGCCCATCTGCCAATGCAGGAGACTCAAGAAATGTGGGTTCAATCCCTGGGTCTGGAAGATCCCCTGGAGGAGGAAATGTCAACCCACTCCAGTATTCTTGCCTGGAAAATCCCATGGGCAGAAGAGCCTGGCAGGCTACAGTCCATGGGGTCACAAAGAGTCAGACACAACTGAGCAAGCACAATCATGATCTAAGACATTCAGAGAGATTTTCAGAGGGCAAAAATATTTGAAACTTACAAATCTGTGAGAAGCAGTCATGAACCCCAGATGTCAGTTTAGAAATGGACATAAAGCAGCTAAAACTCCTGATAAGGAAAATTTTTAGATAAAATAGAAGACAAGTATGTGTAGTTCAAGTCCAGATATTAATTTTTAAGGAAATGAAAACCATACTGATTGGAGGGCAAAGATCATCCCACAACTGTATTTACTTCTATGACAGTACAGCTTATTTCCAATGCACTTCCTTCTAGAGAAGGCCAGGCAGACGTGGGACCACCAGCAGTGAGAAAGGCAAGAGACAAGGAAGCCAGTGCCCCAGGAACAAGCCCCTGGAAGGAAGGCAAAGTCTCACGTGTCTGTGCCCAGCTCAGCTCAGCGGCCTCAAATTCAATCCATCCTCGCCCCAGTCCAGACTACATGCTGGGAGGGAAATTCACTGAGCACCAGGAACCTGTGCCTTTACTTGACAATGGAAGACACACAGAAAACTAATAATATTTCATACTAAACCAAACAGGAAAGACAGCGGAAAAAATAGAATGGTAAAGAACGGTGTTTTTCAAGTGTGGGTTGAGATACACTTGCTCTTTAGGAAATAAATTTAGCGCCTGTCAACCAGCAATTTTTTTTTAGTGAAATACATTAGTTCAGAATAGACTAAAGGGTACCAGAATAGAATAGAAAATGCCAGAATACATCACATGGGATAAGGGGTAAGAACTGCTTCATGAAAGACTTTCCAGCTTCACACACACACCACACACACAGCAATGCATTTTTTATTGTGGATGAGGGTCACTGTCACCCTCGACAGAAGATTCTAGAATCCTCTGGGCAGACTGTGCCCAGTTTGCGGGGTAGTCTTTTCTAGGATAATCCCACAGAGCTGTAAGATTTGTGGACTGGAGTTAAAATGTCAGTGCTTGTGTTAATCCTGATGGCTACACCCCAAACGCCCCAAATCTAGCGCTGAGATCCATGTGTGGTAAAGAAACAGAAGCCCCTTCAGCAAACACGGGTGGGGGCCATCACCAAGACCCCAAACTCCAAGAAGCCTCCGGACCAGCCCCACTGAACTGCCTTTATCCTCCTTCCGACAAACCCGACTTCTGGGGCACAATGTCAAAGTTTTTTAATTGCTTTATGCCAAAAAAAAACACAAGGTGGGGGGGACATATCCATTTCAATGAAAAGCTCCATGGGGAATGAAGCTGATGTCTTTACAGCCCTAGAGGATAGGATCCAGACCTGCTGTCTGTCGTTGTGGACGATCGGTCACGGGTCCTGTTTCTGATCCATGGAATCACGGGTGCCCAGGGACACTCTCCAGGGGAACGGAATGTGGCTCTGGAACCAAGCAATCTGGGCCTCCGTCATCCCTACACCCAGTCCCATGACCTCTGGCAAGTTCATTATTAACTCTAGGTATCTTCCTGTAAAATCCATGACTATACCCATGGAACAGGGTTACTCTTATTAAGGATCACAGAAGATGCTAAAGATGAGAAAGCACTCAGAATAGCAAGTGATCAGCGAACATCAGCTGTGGCTGTTCCGGCCCTCATGCTTCTTTCTAGCCACTGTTGGAATCCATCCTTCCAGAGGCTTCTGGGCATCCAGAGGGATGCTCTACCTGTGTCTCTAAGAACCAAAGGCTAGGAGAGTTGGCTGGGTTGACTGTGAAGGTTTCTCAATGGCAGAAACTGGAATCTGATCCATTTCTCCAGGCAGCTGGAGAACATCACGACTTCCTGAGACAAAGAAGGCCATCGCCAGATGTGAGTTTTGGGGGAACGCTGAAATACCGTTGGGGAACCAGATGGTCAGGCACAGCACTGAGGGCATAGAGGGTACCAGAGGGGCTGCCATAACGTCATCCAGAGTCCCTGAGCCCCTCACACCCAGTGGCTCAGCGCAGTCAGGGTCACGGTGAGCAGAGGAAGAGAAAGCAATGGAAGGGGATGCCACGCCTGGCTTGGAGAGGCAGCAGGTGAAGGGTCACTGGGTCACACCTGGAGGAGAGGCAGTGACCACGTGCGGGTGGAGCAGAGAACCGAAGCAGGAGGCACTGGCCACAGGTCCAAGGATCGGCTCCCGGGGAGGAGGACATGGGAAGTGTGACGGGCAGGAGGGTTCCCCGGAGCGCCTGCTGAGAATGTCTGGGGACGGCTGTAGGCAGGTGAAAGGGGCAAGCTGACGCGCAGACAGAAGGTTCTAGACTAAATATATGCTGAAACTTCCACGCGGATTCCGTGTGTTTCCTGAAGTTAACTATGATCTGAATCTCCTCTTGCCTCTCCCTTTATTGAGATGTAAAACGCTAACCTGAATCCAGAAGGTGGGTGTCACTAGTGGCTTCAGGGTGCTCAGAGCGGTCACATCAAGTCACCCTGAACGACACCAGGAAGGCACGGGCCATGCTGACCTCCTAACTCACAAATGGGTGCCTGCAGGTCACTCCCAAGATCAAGACAGCAACCAGGGCCACCCCAGGAAACAAAGTTTCACCCCCAAGGAAGTCTTTTTTCATAATTCCTCTACGTAAGATGACTCACAACTGTATTTCCATTTCCACAGAGCAAAACTTAGAAAGTTAAAAACTACAGAAAAACAGGATCCCATGATGGGAATTCTTAACTTTGAGAAGCTGAGAAAGCACCTATTGTGAAAGAACAAAATACAAAATTAGCAGAAGGGTGGCAACTAACACTCAGTCATCTATCTTGCAGATGTAAGGTTGCATCAATGCACAAACGTCATTGAATTCACTGTGTCTCATAATAGAACACCCACCAAAGGAAGGACTTCCAAGTCTACAGTTACTAAATGTCTTGACATCCAGGGAGGTGGGCAGACACAAGTCAAGCTCTATCTAAGTTAATAATCTAACAGTATATTTAGAAATCTAAAAGAATTTCTGGGCTCAAAACTTCCTGTCATTTGTATCTATTCTTAGACTCCCAGGCTCTGTTTTTTTCCGAAATGCCACAGGATTTAGGAGTTAATGTTCCAAACACACTGTTAATTTTAACCTCAGAACAATAAGGCAGCTTTAGGCAATAAGCTGGACTTCCCTGGTGGCTCAGATGGTATAGAATCTGTCCGCAATGTAGGAGACCTGGGTTTAATACCTGGGTTGGGAAGATTCTGTGAAGAAGGGAATGGCAAACCACTCCGGTATTCCTGCCTGGAGAATTCCACGGACAGAGGAGCCTTGGAGGGCTACTGTGCATGGGGTCTCCAGAAAGTCAGAGACAACTGAGCAACTTTCACTTTCAGGCAGTAAGCTGCCAAAATAATTAAGCCACAACTTGAAAATAGGCACCACACAGCTTTCTCTGTGGACCACCAGCTCTACATGCAGACAGAAATGATACTGAGGGACCACCGCTCCTCCAGACAGCAGCATCAGCTCTGGGATCAAAGGATCACTATGACTCTTCACGTTGAATGATGCTGGTTCCCCTGGTCACAGCAACGTGACACGCACCTGAGCACACGGACATCTTTGCTCAAGACAAAAGCTGGGAAACCACTTTCCCACAACAGTTTTAAGACAATAACCAGAAAGATGCGTTCTGAAATGACACATTAAGAGAACATTCAAAGAGGAAAGTGAGAACACAGCAGGCTACAGGAGCAGTGGAATGAAAGCTACAAGTTAATCATTTGGAAGAGTCTTGTCCTTGGAAAGAATCAGCACGGGCAGCACACGCAGACTACATGGCTTCTTCTGCAGTAAGTCAGGCCACGTGGAAATTTCCGGAAAGCGGGATGCTAGGGAGTGTGGGGGTTCTGGCATGCTCCATGGGCTTTTCCCCACACCCTGCCACCTGGCCCCTCCACCTCTAGCGTGTCCTGAAGACCACCCAGACCCCACCTTTGGTATAAGGCATCTTGACCCCACCAAGGACCACAGGGCAAGAACAGATAATAAGGTGATAAGAAGAGCAGGGCCATGGGAAGACTGGATCCCGACTCGCTTGGAGGATGAAGATGTATCACTATGGGCACAACTTCGCCTGAGGTCTGGCGGATGCCTGGGGCACCTAGAGCCTCAGCCTCCCACTCCTGCTCAGATACTGTGATGCCCTGACAACAGGCACAAAAACATTGTTCTCATCCTCTTCCCCACCCTCCCACGCAGAAAACTGGGACCCTCTCCCCACCAAGAAACAAAGAGCAACGCGAGCGACTTCCCTGGTAGTCCAGTGGTCAAGAGTCCACGCTTCCACTGCAGGGGTCAATGCGTTTGATCTCTGGTTGGGGAACTAAGATCCCACATGCTGAGCGGCGCAGCCAAATTTTAAACAATCAAATTTAATTAAAGAAAAAAAAAAGAGAGCAATGGTAGCAAAATTTAAGAGCAGCTACAGAGGAAGCAAAGAGGATCCATTACAGGCACCACAACTACGGTCAAGGCAAAGCCACTCCTGGGCCTTCTGCTCAAGTCCAGGTTTCGTAGGACACACAGTCCCTGGTTTTCTGGGCCCGCGGGGAACCCCGCATCTAAGAGCAGCCCGGACGCAGTCGATGCTGCCACACCCGAGGGCCTACCTTCACCCGGACGGTCTGGTCCGACACGCTGCTCATCATATCGCTGATGGACCGGAAGAGCTGCACCAGGGACTCCACGAAATCGGCCTCTCCTTTGTTCTCATAGAGCCTGCAAAGGAACACACGGATCTGAGGGGCAGGCGCGTGGCTCACGACCGCCTTCTGCTCCCGCGTCCACGGACGTTAAAGGTGCGGCTTGGCTGGCAAGTCAGAACGTGACAGAACGTCCTCAGCATCCATGGAACATGGGGAGGACTTGGCAGTGAGGGTCGAATCTGGACCACTCAGCTAGGACGGTCTGCCTCCGTGCTGAAGAAGCTAATCTTCAATCGCTCTATTTATTGCCTTTTGTCTTGTGACAGAATACATTCTACAAGGCCGAAAACCAGAGAAATGTAACAAAAAGGGAGGGAAGGAGAGAAAGGGAAAGGAAGAGAGAGAGGAAGGGAAAAGGGAGAAATCCAGCTTTAATGTTGCCCCACAGAGATCCCATTATTAACATTTCAGTGTATATCCTGCCTGTGTGTCTCAAACCCATAATGTCACATAATAGACAAACACAACTAAGTTTAACGTGATTTCAGAACCATTTGAAAATGACACTGTAAAAATAAATGCAAAATTACTTGATTTCAGAGTAAGATACTATATATTATCATTGAATGATATTCTTTCATCATAGAATTGGCGGTTCTAATTTGAAACATTCAAAAGGTAGAACATATTCAATAAATGGATAATAAAGAAGTTGTACATTGGTTCCATGCATGCAAATACATGTTGCTAACTGTAAATAAGTTTCATCTATAAATAATTTATTAGCAGATACTTCAAGCTGCCGTGTTACTAAAAACCAACACATTTGCATTTTAAAATGCTGCAACGCAGATGTTTTATTAATATAGACTAGTTTTCTGCCTAATTAAAAGTATACCATACCTGAAAACTTGTGTACAATGGAAAATTTTGTAAACTAAGTGATAATTAATTACCCTAGAGGTAATCTTATATTTAAATGAGTTCCATTGTAAGGAAACAAAGTCTGTCTAAAATGGGGAATTGCAACCTAGTGTATCTGTTTTGCAAAAGGCTTTCAAAGAGGGGCTTGTATAAACAGTGCCCAACAGTGACACTTAGGAAGTCCTGAACTTCTGCCTGCTGGTAAAATTAAGCAGTTTGGCAGACTGGTGCAAATACTTGGGGAGGTTTCTAGCATGTACTCAGCCATTCTCCTCTACTCTCTCTGCCCCAGTATATCTGCCAAATCCTAAGGCTCAATGGGTCAGGGGACTGAAAATCAAACTGAAAACATCTGTAAAGGAAAGTAGAGTTTTTATCAGTCTCCAGAGATAAAGAACTAATGGCACCCCACTCCAGTACTTGAGCCCAGAAAATCCCATGGACAGAGGAACCTGGTAGGCTACAGTCCATGGGGTCACAAAGAGTTGGACACGACTGAGCAACTTCACTTTCGAAAAATGCCAGGGAGAAGGGCCCAGATAACACAGCAGACTCTCAGTTGAAAGCCCTGGAAAACTGCGTAAGATTGAGGCTTACAAAGGATACACATAGCCTCTGTAGCCTAAAGGTTCAGTCCCACTTTCTCTGCCTAGAAGAGAAAAGATCAGTCCTCTGGAGAAGAAGATCACATCACCTGGGGCTTTGACAGTTGTATATATTCACAGTCCCATATTCAAACAAGTTACTAAACACAGCAAAATACCTGACCATGTGGCCAAATAGTAGAAAAAGACAACAGAAACAGATCCACAGGTGATCAAGATATTGTAGTTAATAAGTAGTTACATCCTGTCACAAGAATATCAAAATAAATATAAGCATTATAGTATTATACTATAAAACAGAAAAGATGGAAAACATAGAAAACTGGAAATATGAAAAATAGAGAGATGGAGAAAACAGAAGGCAAGATAAAAAAATTCTTGTAGAAAAATGAATGTATAAAAAAAGATGAAAATTCTGAAATGAAAATACAATATCTACAATAAAGAACTCATTATATGGGTAAAATTGAGATTAGACAGTGTTATAAAGAGAATCAGTGAAATGGAAGACAATCAACAGGAAAATAAACAGAAGAGACAGAAAACATAGAAATGTATGCTAAGATATGTAGGACATATTGAAGAGAGCCAAGATACATATAATTGAAGTTACAGAACAGAAGAAAATTTCAGGTACAATGTGACAAATGCAACATTAGAAGAGATAATGGCCATGAATTTGTTGAAACTAATACAATCCAAAATTCAAGAAACTCTCAGAATCCAACGCAGGGTAGATAAAAAGCAAACCATTCCTATGCAATCCATAGTAAAACTGCTAATAACTACAGAAAAAAAGAGAAAAATTGCAAACATAGCTAGAAAAAAGTTTTTAAAGACACCATTAGCTTCATAGATATAGCAATAAGTCTGAAAGCTGACTTTTCACCAGAAATGATGGAAACCAAAAGAGAAAACAACACCTAGAAGGAGAAAATAGCTGTCAATCTAGAATTCTATATTAAATGAAAACACCCTTCAAAAGCAAAGATGAAACCAACAATTTTCATAAAACAAAACCTGCATCAGACTTATACCAAAAGAAATGCTATATGATTTCTCTGCACTGAAGGAAAATAATTCTATAGAGTAACATAAAATTAAAAGAAAGATGGAAAAACAATGATAAGTATAAAACATATTAAATGAATGCCAACTATACAAAACAATAATAGCAATGTTTTATGAAGTTTAAGATATTTGTAAACTTGAAATGCATGACAATAATAACACAAGAGAGAGAAAAATGGGACGATGAAAAGAAAATTTTGATTGGTACAAAAGAAGGCAGAAAAAAGTATAATATAGGTGAGCAAAACAGAAAATTAATAGAAAGACAGTTAATATAAACTCAATATGTCACTTAAGTGTATTATATATATATATATATGAACTAAATAGTAAATTAAAATGATTTTTACACTGGATAAAATAAAAAAACAGCTCTTATGTTGTGTATAAGAGACACACCTGAAATATAAGAACACAGAAAGGTTGAAAGTAAAAGAATGGGAAATGGTATTCCACAAAAATACTAACCAAAAGATAAAGGGAACCTTTTCACATTAAGCAGTAAGTTCACAACAAAGAGATCACAGTTCTAAATCTGCATGCCCCCAATAATACAGCTTCAAAATCTACAAGGTACAATTAATGAGTCTTTCTTATATTTAATATTCCACTAGGAATCCCTCAAGAATGAAAATTTAATTATTAATTTCTCTGCTGCCAACCACCATTTAAAAGATATATATGGTAGTATTTTACAGCAAGCACTTTGGAGCCCCTTTCTGTAATGATGGCGAGGTCTCTAGAGACGAATAAACCAAGAGTCACTTGTTCGACCCACATTGAGGTGGGTAAGAGGAAAGGACTCAGATGGCAATTGGTAAATAAACAGACAAAACCTAGTCATCATACGTTGCTCTATTTAAATGCTGTTAAGTAACCATTAACAAGGAACAGCTTGACCTTTGTTTATTAACTACATCCTACAATTGTGGCCGAGGAAATGATAGCAAAATGACAGATCTTCAACTTATTCATGATCAATGACTAACTATTCAGGAAGCTAACACCCGGTGAGACAGGCAGACACTCAAGAAGCAGCAGAAAGACAGAAGTCGGCAATAACTAGCTTCAGTGATGGATTCAGACAGTCTGGTGCAGGCTGCGTCTGTTTTCCGGCTTTCTCGCTAATGTGATCCACCCACACAGAAAACAGACAAGCAAAACCAGCAGAGAAGTGCCCCTGGCTGTCAGGAATCTCTCCGCGGGCTCCCCAAGAACCAGATGTCTTTGGACCAGAGTTTTAAAACTGCTGTTCTCATTTCTAAGCAAACAAACAAGTATGGATTTGTATAGTGAGAAAGCAAGTGGGGTGTGACACGGATTAGTTTCAATATCTTCATCTCCAACATTTCACCCCTTCCTTCTTCAGAAGAATAATTACTGTCAATTAACAGGGAATTTTACAAAGCCACTACATTATGTGAAAACACAGCATACCTGTTTGAAAAGGAGAAGAAAAACAAAAGACCTCCGAGTTCATTTCAACTGCAAATAGAAGAACACACTTGATTCCAGCTGTGAGCACAATTGTTTTTCTCCCAAGGTAACAGATGCTTTGCAGGTAAGAAAACGGGAACCTGAGTTTGCTTTCTCCCTCACCCCTGAAAAAACCATGCGTCAGAGTTGCTCAGAACTTGTTACAAATCAAACATCCCGGAAAACTGGGCAGGACACAGGACGGCTTTTTCCCTAAGCAGTATATACACAATAGGAATATTATTTCATGTCAATGTAATGCTTTGAAAAGACAATGAAGACTACCAAAATGGGTTTCAGGGTGGAGGGTATTTGAGGACAAGAAACAACTAAGAGACTTTAGCCCCATGTCTGTGATTTCAAGACATCTTGGGTTTTTTTTTTTTTTCATATCATAGATTCTTCTCAGAAATCTCAGACTACAGATTGAAATTTAAGTACTATCCTATCTATACAATGCAGCTACAACTATGTTCTAGGTTCCGAGAGGAACATATGTCCTTGTCCACCCTCAAGAATCATAAAGGCGGCCAAGATACACATTTAAGAAACTACAGAGAAACTAAGGGCAATGTACTTTAAAAGTCTGGGACAGTCAGAGCTCCAAAGCCCGTTAGGCTCTTGGAAAGGAAGGATTCTGGTGGGACAGTGTCTGGTGAGATGAGGTCAGGGAATGAGGTCAGAGATGAGATCAGGGCAAGGATCCTGGAAGGTTCATGAAGTCGTCTGGCAACTGCTATACTGGCCTTCTCACCCTTCAGACGTTTTGACCGGAACAGCCTCAGCCCTTGACAAGCACGTAAGCCCAGCAGAGAGACTCCGCTGGGGATCAGGCCTGGCTCCCCCCACTCCAGGAAAAAGGCTGGCACCAGGACCAAGGTCTCTGCCAACATTGTGCAGCCAAGGGCCAAAATAAAGGCATTCCTAAGGATGTCCAAACAGAAAACACTGCCGAGGTCACGGGCAAGGATCGGTTCAGTATTCTACTCCATTTCCGTCTGACACACAGGACTGAATCACCCTTGTGCAACAATTAGGGCTCAAGGGCTTCAAGTCAACGAGAGAGTGGAGACAGGAGTCTCACAGACTGACCCCAAAACTAATGGGGAAGAAAGGCTCTCAGGGGCCTAACTACATGGGATTTACAAAGCTGGGACCTGGGCTCCCAGGAGGCACAGTGGAAAAGAATCCCTGTGCCAATGCAGATTTGATCCCTGCGTCAGGAAGATCCTCTGGAACAGAAAATGCAACCCACTCCAGTATTCTTGCTGGAAAATTGCAAGGATAGAGGACCCTGCTGGGCCACAGTCCAGGGGGTCACCAAGAGTTGGACAGGACTGAGTGCCCACTGCACTGCATCACTAACCTAAGTTAGGGATGTGACGCTGGCAGCTAACAGGAACTCCTGGTTAAAGGCATGAGAAAGAGTGTCAATGCCCATTCAATATATACTTCTCCTTCAGTACTTTACTAAAGGAAATCTGATTTTGTTGAAAGCATCAATAAATTCTTTCCCATCTCCCTTGCATCCAGGATGGTCATGTGACATAGTCTGGCCAATGAGAGGGAAGCACACGACCCACTGCAGGCACTGGGGACAATGTTCTTTAAGGAAAGTAACTGAAAGAGCTGTTGACACCCACCTTCCCTTCTCTGCTGCCTGGAGTGAGGTCCTGACACCAGGAGGGGCAGGAGCCACTCTGGGGCCATGAGACAGACAGAGATTCCTAAGGACGGTGGGGCAGAGAGATAGAAGGAGCCAAGGGCCTGAAATAAGTAACCAGAGACCAAGTGTACAAGCTCCAGACTCTCCCTCTGGGTTCCAGGCCATGTGGGGGAAAACAGTGAACCTCATCTCTTTCTGTAACATGTAGCCAGTCATACTGCTAACCTCGAGAAGATCAATCAAATTCAGTGCTATTTACAAGACCATGGTCGTAAGATCTCATGCCATTTGTATTTTCAGGCTGAAAGAGATTAAGGAGAGACAGAGAGAAACAATTTGTCACTGGTCCACTTGGGTGACCCCAATCTTTTCTAAGCAGCATTATTTTGTAAAAGATTATAGCATTTACAACAATAGCAAGAACACACTGACCTTGAACATACCTTTCTTTTCATTATTAATCTCTGAATGAGAAGGAAAATCAGCAATGTGTTTGAAGAGGAGATGGCGGGCATCAACAAATCCCTGACCCGGGGCCATACTGATCACAAATTGTACGTGATGAAAATTTTTTCACATAAAACATGACATAATCCATACCACCTGATTGTTCCGCTCTTTCAAATTCATCCTGTCACCTTAGTGTAGATGTTATTTTAGAGTAATCAAAGACTTAAAATTAGTGGGGACACATATAAAAGCAACATTTTGTCCAACTCTTTGCGACCCTACGGACTGTAGCCCACCAGGCTCCTCTGTCCATGGAATTCTCCAGGCAAGAATACTGGAGTGGGTAGCCATTCTCTTCTCCAGGGGATCTTCCTGACCCAGGGACTGAACCCGGGTCTCCCACATTTCAGGCAGATTCTTTACCAGCTGAGCCATCAGAGAAGCCCCTAAAAGCAAGATAGAGGCTTCCAGAAAGTTCACTTTTGTAGAAGCAATGTTACTGAAAACTATGGTAAAATACAGGAGCGGGGGGGTATGGGGGGGACCTACTTTCTTAGTCTTTCACACCTTGACAGTGAGAAAATCATCAACAGGTTTGACCCTGACAAAAACAGAAAGCATCATGACCCTCATCAAGATTCGCACCTATCCACAGTAAGCAAAGTAAAAGAATGTATTCTTCAGCCAAGGAGCGGAGCACGATGGCCTCAGACCACGGGTCTGAAACCCCAGGAACCGTGGAGTGAGCGCAGCCCAGGCCCTCCCTGTCCAGTAACACGGGGGCTGTGACCGCTGACCGGGGGCGGGTACCGCCCCGTCTGTGACCCTTACAGCCCTACACACAGTGCCCGCTCCTCTGGCCTCCGTGCCCCTCGGGGCACACAGACTGCACTGTGAACACCTCCCCTCTCCTGCTGGTCCTTCTGGACAGCCAGCTTCAGGCCAACAAAGTGAAGAGTCAGCGCAGAGGCAGACCTGGGTCCACGCTCCCTCCGTGCCCCGCGTTCACTGATACGTTTCAAGAGGGCTGGGCTCTCAAAGGTGACATCAGAGGGACACCGATTCCTAAACTCCATCTCTGTGTTTAGGACTCACACAGGAGCATCGCCCTCCAATAACCAACAAGAACCAGCATCACCCACTGTAGGGCGCCCAAAGCAGCTGCCTCCACAAACAGCAGCAGCAGAACTCAGCTTCAACACCCCAACACCCCGTCTTACCCCGGCTTCACCTCTCTTCATTCAGAGCTAAACACTGTGACCAACTGAAAGCTCATTAATTTTAGCCCCACTCTTTCCTCTATAGATATCTAGGAAAAACACTAATGTTCTCCATAAAATGATGAAGCCATTATTTTAAAGCAGATCAGAAATACCACAATCCACTTTAAAGTTCAAAAACAACTCATAAATTTGCCCAGATAATCCTTGAAATACATCCCTAAGTTAAAACACTGAATGTCCATGCACATGGCCATTTCATGTGTAGGAATCTCTCTCTAGAAACAAAACATGGTTCTAGTTGAAGAAAAGAGGGCGAAAGCCCCACTGTCTTCCCAAGTGAGTTCATTTACCTTGCTGTTTGTTACTGTTGATGTGGCCTGTTTTAATTTTGTATGTTCTCCAAGGGGCTTTTTTCCTCTATAAAATAACACTGAAAAGAACTGCAGAACTCTGGGTGTTCAGTCTGTACTGCCTCGAATAAAATACCAACACTTTCAGGAGACAGTGTTTGACTCACAGGCACAGACTTCAGACTCAGGGCTCGAGACCCAAACTCAGAGCCTGCCTTTTACTCTACTGGGGAGCAGTTAGGGTGACCGTGGACAACTCCAGCCCAGAACCGCTGTCTGTTAACTGCTGTTTCTGCTAGACCACAGGGAAAGGAAGGGGAGGAGGAGAGAAAGGCAAAGAAGAATGAGGCAGGGGAAGGGAGAAGACAAAGGCAGGAAGGAAGGCAGGAAGAAAAGGGTCTCCTCCCAGCCCTCTGGAGAGCCGGCACGGGCACACGTACTGGTTGAACAGGATCCGGGAGCGCACGATGAACTTGAAGATGTACTCTAAAGCCTTCATGGCTTTATACAGCTGGTCACTTATTCCTGGTTTCTCAGCATTGTCCACGTAGTTCCGCAAAACCTTCGTCAGCTTCCTGTTCAGAACGGAAACACACATCAACAACTTCAGACGACTACAGTATCTCGTTTCCTAACTGGGGCAGAAATACACAAGTGGGTATTTGGGTTCTTTTTAGCTGGGTTCACAATTTATCAGTATGCGCATATTTGTGAAATGTGTTCAAAACAGATTAAAAGTGACCCATAAAACAACTCTCAGAGGAGTGAGATCTGAGCATTTAACAAGTACTTTCCAAGTTTTAGATGTCTTCCTAAGCATTTAGGAGTATTATATAATTTATTCTGCACAGCAACATTGTAAGACAAGTGTTCAGTTTTACCCCTAATTTGCAGATGGAGAAGCCCAGGACTAGTGGGTGATCTAGTGTTCCCAATGCTCAACGACCAAATCAAAGGGCTTTTCTGGACAGCCATATCTATTTTCATAATGCTCTCTTGTTTTTAATTAAGTGCTATTTTCAAATGATAGAGGCAGTAAGAGTAATAATCAGTTTTTAATTCTGTCCAAATGTCTACATTTTCTACCACTATGCATGTGTGCTCAGTCATGTCTGACTCTTTACGACCCCATGGACTATATCCCGCCAGGTTCCTCTGTCCCTGGGATTTCCCAGGCAAGAATACTGGAGTGGATTGCCATTTCCTCCTCCAGGGGATCTTCCCAACCCAGAGGCTGAACTCGCATCTCCTGCACTGGCAGGCAGGTTCTCTATCATGAAGTCAACTACGGGCCCACAAACTAATAATCTTCAAGTTAAGCCTTTTAAATCATAAAGGAATAATTAAATAACTTCAGGATATTTTCAGCTTTTGACACGCTTGGCTACACTGTAACTTCAAAAACTAGCAACATATGTAAAACCTGTATGACAACAACAAACAAAATTACCCCTAAGCCAAACTCTTCCACCCCTAACTTTTTCAGTAATCAAGGATTCCTTCTGACTTTTAAATATTCATCAAAAAAAAAAAAAAAAAAACAGCCTGCCAGGGTACTGACAGCACTTCCCATTACGTTGTGAGCCAGTGTGCACCAGCTTGTTATCTGAGATTATTACAAGTCACTCATAAGAGCAACTGAAACTTGGCTTGTGGACGACCTCGGAAGAACCTAAGAGTAACGATTTTACTGATAAATCACAATAAAAAGGCTTTTGGATGACCAAGAGGATGTGAAATCATTTCTAACACTGATCAAGCTGCAGAACTCAAGAACCCTCAAGACGCTATCACAGGAGCCTTCCTGGCAGTGCGTCCTGAAAAAGCGAGGCCAGAAAGATCCCCTCCCCTCAGGCTCCCCTGGCCCCGGTCCTGGGAAGGCATCTACCCTTACATGTCCTGTGATGGTTCTTGAGGCTTGGCAGAGCCTCTCAAGTCCTGGCATAAACCCTGTTTCACCCAGTTTAACGTGCTTTCCCAAACTGACAGGCCCACACACACTGTTCTCTTAAACCCTATTGCTATCCCAAGGAATAGACATTCCATCTGGAGAAGGAAATGACTACCCACTCCAGTACTCTCACCCAGAGAATCCCATGGACAGAGGAGCCTGGTGGGCTACAGTCCATGGGGTCGCAAAGAGTCAAGACACAACTGACCGACCAGCACTTTCACTTTTCACATTCATTCCATAGAAATAGATTTTGGAAATCCTTCCAACAGTGCAGTCAAAGGAAAGAACAAAAAGAAGGAATGATTTGCAAAAAAGTATGACCCAGAATCAGAAAATAAATTAGGAAGTCAAAGGACCCGAATCCACACCCGTCACACCACTTGTAACTATAGAAAGACCAAACTGCTCGGCCCTAGGTGAGAGGAGCAAACGGAAACATCAGTTCAGTGGGGAGGAGGCCCGCACCAGCTCCGGGAAAGGCAGATCTGTGCACAGAAGGAGCACGTCCTGCTGGTTTTCGGGAAGAACCGTCCCCAAAGCTGACGCCTCCCTCCCTCCTCACTTGGTCCAGCCCAGGTCACTCTGCCCATGAACCACCCATGCAGGGAGCACTTGCTCTGTGACTTAGAAGGCTAAGAAGGAACGCCCATTGCCTCAAGTCATTGTTAATTTCTTCTCTTGGAGTTGTTTGCAAAGAAAGGCTACAGATCTCAACATTTATCAAAGGAGAGAGGTAAAGAAACTGCCTGGATGGGAGTCTAACCTAAGCCCCTGCATGCCTCCCCTACAAGCGGGGGAGGGGAGAGACTGTCTGTGATGATGCTTGGTACTAGAAGGTCCCCTGGGCTGGAGAAGGCTACAAACACTTCATTAGGGCAGAGGCAGCCTTCCTGATTGCCTTAGAACTGCGTGAACCTCAATTATCTCCTCTGGCATTTCAAGGCGAAAATATTCAGATTCCAACAGCTGAAGAACCACTTGGGGTTGCTGGTTTGTCAAAACAAGATAAGAACACTTATTTTCCAAAATTAAAATTGCCTTTTCTGCAAATGACAGACTGGACGAGAGGATACGGATTCTCAGCTCCGTCCTGTCGTAATTTTAACAATAAGATGGCACTTTTTGTGTCTTCCGTGGAGTAACCTGCCCAACGCTCCCCAGGTTTGCTTCCCCCTTTGAGAATAAGGGCAAGGGGACGCCCAAAAGAGGACCTGGACTGACCTTGCCACTGTTCTGACTTTCTAAAATGAAAGTAAAAAATCTCATCTGAGAAGAGCTGTTTGGCCCAGTTTCAGTAAAGGAGGATGGAGAAGGTGACAGGAGGAGGCCACACAGGACCCAGAGCAGGGCACAGGCCACCCCCATGAACCCTGCACTGGCTCCTTCTGGTTGCTATAGCGAGATGATGCCACCCGACCGGCAGTCTGCAGGGAACCCTCCGAAGTGCGGGCCAGCTGGGCTTTTCCACCCAGAGAACAGAATGTCTTAAACAGATGTTGATTAGCCAGCAAGCACCAAGCTTGTCACAGCTTGCCCTGTGTGCCTGAGGACACCCCTACTTCCTGCCCACGTCGGGCTCCACCAGCAGCCCTGCAATAAACAAGCACTCGAGCAGATACAGAAGAACCCAAGACTCAGGGACAGGACCTTGAGTTCCCGCAGCCAGGGACAACAGGTTCTGACCCACGTAGGGGCAAGGCACAGGTGGGAACTTCAGTTCAAGCTCCTGGCCCTAAAAGAGAATCACTTCTAAGGAATCTAAGTGAAATGTTCTTTAAAATATTAAACCTTTCCTTTTCACTGCAGCTCACACAGAAAAAGTCTGAATCAGTGCCAATAAATCCCACTGTGAGAGAACGAGGAACTCACCCTAATAATTCTAATAATAACGAAATCTAACTACTGCTTGGTGCTAAGTACCACGGATTATTCCAAACACTTGACATGTTAAGAACTCATTAAAATTCTCAAGAAAACCTACAACCGTGCTGTCGTGCAGATGAGAAGGCTGAGGCTCAGAGACGCTAAGCAACCTAAGCTTGCCAAGTGACAGAGCGGTAACAGAAGCCAAGGCAGCAGGTCCTAGGGTTGTGGCATTGACACCAGGCTTCACACCTTCCCCTGGGAGCCCTCCTAGACCCGACGGGGGCCCAGGTAGGGAGCAGCTGGATGAATGGAGAGCAGCTGGGTGGGGAGTAAGAATCCTAGTCAGTTAGAGCTGAAGCTTCTGGAACAAAGGAGAGGAACTCTTTAAAGAGGAAGAAGAATCTGAATAGGAATATATGTATATATTATACACACACACACACACACACACACACACATAAAACTGAATCACTCTGGTATAAACCTGAAACTAACACCACCTTGCAAATCAATGCCACTTCAATAAAACCAACTAAACGTAAAGAAAAAATTTTAAATAAAGAAAGAAATGCAGGAGTATTAAAAGCCAAAATCCAGATGGAGTTTAAAAACAATTGCCAAACCTGCAGATGTTTTATCTGAACAACATTAATATTCTGGCTCTTTAAACATCACTGAGTAACTAAACCAATTAAAAAGAAAAAACTATTTTATCCGGCTTGATCCAGCAGAACAAAAATAAACAAATCACCTGCAACCTTAAAAAATAAAGAGTGAAAAAATAGATTGAAAAGTCAAGACTGAATTTTATTAATATTCACACTAAATAAACAATAATCTCAAGACAAGACCACATCCATTTATTCATTCATCAAATAGCTCTGAGGAAGCTGCAGTGTGGCAAGCTCTCTGGATCCATATATATCCATTTCATCAAACATAGAGGGAACAACTCAAAGACAAACAAAACGTGTAGTGAAGAACAAGAATTTACTCCAGAATCCTATAATGCATCCCCTATATTTTCCAACAAGATTTTTAGGTCTGTTAAGAGGGAAACAGTAATAAAAATGATCCCAGTAAACTCACCATTGGTGAAAGGAAATGTAGAAAGAACCACAGGCAAAAGTATATGGAAAAGAGTCTTAACAAAAATACAAAAAGAAGAACTGGTTTTAAAACAACAAAAAAGAACTTACGTGTAGGCTAAGGTTGCACTAAAGTGTTTCTTAATGTAGGTTTCCAAAACAGGATTAAAATGCTGAAATTTTCTATCAGCAATTAGTCCAATGATAAATACCTGTTAAATTAATATTTTCATTAGCAAAAGAAATGCAAACCATTTTGGAATCTTCAGTTGAATCACCTGCACCTCTGTGCGAGTCAACTGCACGCTAACATTTTCAGACACAGGCTGGTCAGCCAGTTTACCTCTTCTTCCACTACCAATTACATTTGCCTAACTACAGCGTTCTGTTGCAAAAAACTTTCTACCTCTCAGTTCATTTGCTTTGATTGAGTTTACAACTGAAAATGCTTTCAAGGTTACTGTGATGGCTCCCGCCCCAGCTTCAAAGGTTGCAACATGAAAGCCCCATAATTTCTGAGCAGATGCAAAGTCAAGGTCTCTTACCAGAGCATCAAACACTAATGTATCAAAGGTCTCGCTCTCCGAGTTCTCCATCATGATGTTGAAGAGGGCATCCAAGGTGTCCTGGAGGAACTGGAGGGACACAAAAGGTCAACAGACATATGAAGTCACCCACTCTCCCCAGCCGACTACCTCTGGCAGAATTCCCAACACCCAGCTTTCCCTAACAGCACCTACTACATGCACATGACAAAAATCTGAGATGAGTGAATTCAGAACAAAGACATGCCACCCTAAGTGAAGCAGAGGATGAGCAGCAAGGAAATGCACAGAGCTCATCCCCCGCCCCCATGGGACTGCTCCAACCCTTCTGCTGGTTCCCACCAAGACCAGGAGCGCAACAGCAGCCCTGGGAAGGCTGAATCTGACTTATCCCGTTCACCCTGAGTGGGACCTGAGCTAACGAGTGGGCAGAAGCCACAGAGGAACAAATTTCTAGTTTAATAAAGGATCTTCTGCAAATACAGGTGCAAGGACAGAAGAGCTACGTGATTCTGAAACTAGAGTACAGAGCAGAGGGCCAGGAAGTGCTTAATTTATTTAATAATAATTTAGAAATCCTTTTATAGCCTACTATGTCACCAAATCAATATTACAGCATAGAATGACAAAATATTATGAATATAATTTTGAAAAAATTAGGAGACTTCAAAGTTATGTCACACTAGAAATTATCTTTGAATCCCTCTCCTATTCTCCCTAGAAAGAAGTATAAGATGAAATAAAAAGACTACATTGGAAGTAATGAGTTCCTTGTTGGTGGAGTAGGGCAAAATGCCATACAGTGGACTACTGACCATACAGTGGACTAGTGACTATACAGTGGACTGCTGACCATACAGTGGACTAGTGACCATACGAGGAAATGAAGTGTGTGTATACTCATCGTTAAATCACTATGGATCGGCAGACTGAAACCAGGGTGAGATACCGCTTCATCCAGAGTGTGGTGACTATCACCAAATAGATGGACATCAGTTAAGCATGAGAAAGGCAGAGAGAAACTGGAGCCCTGATATATATGCTGGTAGAAATGGAGAATGGGGCAATGGCTTTGGAAAACCAACTGACAATCCACCAAAGGGTTAAGTGTAGATTTACCATGCGACTCAATAATCTCATTCCTGGGTATAAAACCAAAAGAATGGAAAACATGTATCTACACAAAAATGTGTACACAAATATTCAGAGTAGCTTTATTCACCATGGTCAAAATGTGGAAACAACCCAAGTGTCTGTAACCTAATGAATGGATAAACTGATGAATGGAATGCTTGCACGCTAAGTCACTTCAGTCGTGTCCGACTCTTTGCGATCCCATGAACTGCAGCCTGCCAGGCTCGCTGTTCATGGGATTCTCCAGGCAAGAATACTGGAGTGGGTAGCCATTTTCTCCTCCAGGGGATCTTCCCGACCCAAGGATTGAACCCTTGTCTCTTATGTCACCTGCACTGGCAGGCAGGTTCTTTACCACTAGCACCACCTGGGAAAGCCATATCCATACAGTGCAGCATTTATTATTTAAAGATAAAAAGGAATGAAGTTCTGACACATGCCACCACCTGCCTTGAGAGGATTGTACTCAGGAAAAGAAGTCAATAAGAAAAAATGTTATATATTGTCGCTCGATTTACATAAAGTAGCTGGAATAGTCAAATCTATAAAGACAGCTGGTTGCAGGCAGAGTGGAGTGATGGCCAACAGGTATAGGATTTCTTTTTCTGGTGATGGAAATGTTCTGGAATGAGATTGTTCAGGCAGTTGCACAACTCTCTGGATATACTGAAAGCCAGTGAATTATATGTGTGTGGTATGTGAATTACATCTCAAACACGTGGTTATCGAGAACACAAGGAGGAAGTGAGACAGTCCCACAGCTAGGACAGAGGATGGCTGCGTGAGATCCCTGGACCAGGGCTCCCTTGGCTGCTCAGCCCACACACAGAACTCCAGGGGCTCTCGAGTCCCCAGACGATCTTGAGACTGAGAAACCAAACACAAGGATCTGCCCTCCCGCCAGAGCTCACCCCCTAGCCCCTGTAAAGCTGTGGAAGCTTGCACATTCAGGGTCCCACAGCTCTCTCCTGCTGGCTCAGATGGTAAAGAATCCACCTGCAATGCAGAAGACCCAGGATGGCTCCCTGGGTCCAGAAGATCCCTTGGAGAAAGGAATGGCTACCCACTCCAGTATTCTTGCCTGGAGAAGTCCATGGACAGAGGAGCCTAGTGGGCTGCAGTCCATGGGGTCGCAAAGAGTCAGACACGACTAAGCAACTGACAAAGCTCTTCTTCCCAAGAAAGGACAAGCTCCCAGACATAGTAAGCAATCTAAGACCCGTCAGCCATAAAATCCTCATTCTGTTCTACTGTGCCTCCAACCCCCTATTCCATGCCAGGAAGTGTCACATACAGATGGGCAGGGGAATGAAACCAGCCGGACCAGAAGGCATTCTGGTCTAGACATCCACTGTTCTGTCAACCCCGTAATTATTTAAGCCTGTACCACCTTCATTACTTTTGTATCATTTCCCATCATTTTCAGATTGTAAAAGCTTCGCAAAGGTCAAAACTTGATGCCATCTGCTAATAGACCAATGTTCCTGCCAAGAGACTCCCCAGGTGCCAAGCCCTGGCTTGGCACAGTTCAAGGAAGTAGGTCCACCCGCCCCACCCAGATGAATGACACAGAAACAGGGGCCGGGGCCTGGAGAGCTGCAGAGTGTCCTGAGGGTGGGCCCTCACTCAAGGCCACAAAAGGGCTGCTTTTGACTCCCACCCTCTCTCCAAGACCATCCGCTGAAGACCAGATCACCATTTCATATAAGCAAATATTTTCTCCAAGCAGCATCACTTTTTTCAGATGAGCAAATACTTTCAACTGTCTATCAGGCAATGTCATCTTTCCAGTAAAAGTTACAAATACACAGGGACTTCTCCGGTGGCCCAGTGGTTAAGACCTCATCTTCCAATACAGGGGGTGCAGGTTCAACCCCTGATCAGGGAACTTAGTATATTACACATGCCTTAAGGCCGAAAAACCAAAACACAAAACAGAAGCAATAGTGTAATAAATTCAATAAAGACTCTAAAAAATGTTGCTGCTGTTCAGCTGCTAAGCTGTGTCCAACTCTGCGACCACATGGCCTGCAGCACACCAGGCTTCCCTGTCCTCCACTATCTCCCAGAGTTTGCATGAATTCATGGCCATTCAATCGGTGATGCCATCTAATCATCTCATCTTCTGCCGCTCCCTTCTCCTCCTGCCCTCAATCTTGCCCAGCATCAGGGTCTTGTCCAATGAGTTGACTCTCTGCATCAGGTGGCCAAAGTATTGGAGCGTCAGCCTCAGCATCAGTCTTTCCAATGAATATTCAGAGTTGATTTCCTTTAGAATTGACTGCTTTGATCTCCTTGCCGTCCAATGGACTCTCAAGGGTCTTCTCCAGCACCCCAATTCAAAAAAACCAATTGTTTGGTGCTCAATCTTCTATATGGCCCAACTCTCACATCTGTCCATGCCTACTGGAAGAACCATAGTTTTGACTATACAGACCTTTGTCGGCAAAGTGATGTCTCTGCTTTCTAATACACTGTCTAGATTTGTCATAGCTTTTCTTCTAAGAAGCAAGTGCCTTTTAATTTCATGGCTGCAGTCACTGTCCTCATTGATTTTGGAGCCCAAGAAAAGAAAATCTGTCACTGCTTCAACTTTCTCCCGTTCTACTTGCCATGAAGTTATGGGACTGAATGCCACGGTCTTAGTTTTTCTAATGTTGAGTTTCCAGCCAGCTTTTTCACTCTCCTCTTTCACCCTAATCAAGAAGTTCTTTAATTCCTCTAAAGAGTTCCTAAAAAAATGGTACACATCAAAAAAACCAAAAATCTTAGGAAAAAAGTTACAAATACACAACAGGGAGGTCTTACATAAGTGGACTAAGACCCACAGCCTATAAGTGTTCTTCTGTACAATGGAAAGTAGCCCCACACAGGCTGGGACCCCGTGTGGTCCTTATATGAGTCCGTTCTCCACTCTAGGCCTAAGGATGTTAAGACACGCTGGTGACGGGGAAGAATAAAACTCAGACAAAGCAGGTAAGGGCCAGACAAGTCCTCCAGGCCTGGGCAGTTCCAGTGAACACAGGAAGGGTCACGAGAGAGGTGAAAAATCATCTCCAGGGATGAACAACAGGAGATGATAATAGACCAGCTAAAAGGGACAGAGGAAGGCAATAAAACCAGATGGCTCCAGATTTTCCCTGGTCAGTGTAACAAAAGTTCAACAGAAATATAAGTAATCCCTGACATGATACAGGGGCCGAAAAATGAAAGAGGACACAATTTCATTAACTGTGGGTCTTTTAAAGAAGTGCTGTGAAGTTATTCAGCCAGTTTTCATCTGAATTAGGGAATTCATAGAACCCGGGGAAGTTTAAAATACAATTAACATTGTCCAAGCCAGGACAAGAAGACAAAGGCCGGGAAGAGATGATTAAACTTCGAAGATTAGCAAGGATGTGTTTGAATGGTCATACAATGAATTTAGGAGAGCGACGCCACCGAATTAATTTATACTGAAGCTAACCACACTGCTGTTTAATTGAGACCATTTTAAGTAATTAATTTTTAGAGAGATAAGGGTATCTCCCTCCGTGAGCATCACTCGCGGAGGGGATGGGACGGAGCTAGCAGCAAGACCTGGCGGCGGGGAGCCTGCTCAGGAGCAACCACGAGGCGGGGGGCCAGCCCGCTGCCACCAGCCCGGGTGGAGCCCGTGGCCACGGAGGGGCACTGCCTTCCGTACAAGGAGGTGTCACCAGGCAGACGGGAGACAGGAGAGGCTGAAGAAAATACCAAAAGCACCAACAAGGACCACACTTGAGCGTTCCAAGGGCCCTCCGATCACACCCGTCTGACTGTCCAATCTCAGGTGAAGATTCAGGACGGCACCAGCACTGCTCCACAGCCTGCTCTGTGCGAGGCTAAGAAATAAACCAAGACTGCAGGGGAGGAAAGCAGCTAAGCCCGAGGACTGCAACTTCACGGGGACGACAGGGCTTCTGGGCAAGTCGAGAGCCAGGGTTAAGGACAACAAGGACGGCAGGACAGTGATGAGGATAAATCATGACACTCTTGGACCACCTCCCAGGGCCAGAACCTTCTGCAACCTCCACACGATCATCTGAACAAGGCATTCTGGTTCTGTCCATTTTACGGCAGGGAAAGTGTGTGTGTTAGTCGCTTAGTCGTGTCCAACTCTTTGTGACCCCATGGACTATAGTCTGCCAGGCTCCTCTCCTCTATCCATAGAATTCTCCAGGCAAGAATACTAGAGTGGGTGGCCATTCCCTTCTCCGGGGGATCTTCCCAGCCCAGAAACTAAACCCAGGTCTCCTGCATTGCAGGCAGATTATTTACTGTCTGAGCCGCCCGAGAAGCCCAGCAAAAGCACAGACTACAGCGAGGAAAGCGAGGCTCAAACGAGGTTATTTAACCTATGGCAGCCCCACAGCGAGGGCCCACTGGAGGGGAGCCCAGGGCCCTAGACTCGGATGATTCCAAAGACCATTTCCATCACAGTGAAGCCAGGCCACCCTGCCTGACCAGGGTCCAAGGACTCTGTCCTCCTAGAGGCGTGTGTCAACATCCCGAAGACGCTGGTGGTTTAAGGGGTCAGAGCCAGCGCCCCACGCCGGCAGGTGGCGCTTCATCGCACTTGGCAGGTACTCTGGTTTTTACCGATCCAAGGTTTGTGACAATCCTGGATCCAGCAGGTTTATCGGCCCCAATTTTCCAACAGCACTAGCTCACTCAGTGTCTCTGGGTCACATTTTGATAATTCTCACAATATTTCCAGCTTCTTCATTGATATATTTGTGGTGATGATGTGATCAGCGATCTCTGATACAACTACTACAAAAGGTTTATCAATCACCAAAGATTCAAGTGACAGCATTTCTCTCAACAAGGTATTTTTTAATTAAGGTATGGACATGATTTTTTCTAATTTTGGAAGGTATAGTTTATTTACAATGTGTTAGTTTCAAGTGTACAACACAGTGGTTCAGTCATACATATATATCCATGTACATATAAATATACATATAAATTATATGCATTATATATACATGTGTATTATAATACATATGTATTATACATTGTAAATACTGTAATACATTATATATCATATATTGCTTTTTAGATTCTTTTCCATTACAGGTTTTTATAAAATAATGAGCTTAGTCCCCGCTGTTGTACACGAGGTCCCTGCTGGTTACCCATTTTACATCATACCTAGCTTCTCTGACACGAGGTTACCACACACGCAAAAGACTACAGCAAGGCGTGAGCGTCCCTTTGCTTTGCATCGAGGAACCAGTAATTCATGTGACCTGCTTTCCCACCACAATGTGAAACCAAACCCACCGTATCTTGGAGGCGTGGCTCTACAGTCTTGGGAGGCCGCACCTACACCGGTTCATACACTTTAGGACAACCCAACAGCGTGGGGGCCACGTTACCTTCACCACCTCTCCACCATCCACCTTCATCAGCTGCCTCAGGTTCTGCTGCAGCAGGTTGGTGTTCGATCGCCACTTCAGGAGCCCCAGCAGATCCACTGGAAACAGGAATCGACAATCAGTTCCTCCCAGCAAGGACTGGTCTCCCTCATGCACCCATCACATCAGGTCTCCAGCATCACTTTTTGAACAGAAAAACCAAGTCTCTTTGGAAATGTTCGCCAGCTAAATATTTCAGTACTTTTCTCGAGGCATCCTTGATGCCCAGTGCAGCTGAATTCATTACTTTCAATTACATTTACCATGAAATGATTTACAAACAAAAGCTTCAGAAAGGCAGCTGGGAGCCCGTGAAAGGAAGACCTTTCCACCTACAAGAAGGCAAATCAGAGCAGCAGCAGGCCTGCAAGGCCGCTCCTGGCAGCTTCTCCCCCGCAGTTATTTCCTGCTTGAGAACGAGACTCTAACTTTTTAAGATAAAATAATACAAAATAGGGGCCTCCCCAACAGCTCAGCAGTAAAGAAACCGCCTGCAATGTGGGAGACGCAGGAGATACGGGTTCGATCCCTAGGTTGGTAAGATCCCCTGGAGAAGGAACTGGCAACGCACTCCAGTATTCTTGCCTGGGAAATCCCGTGGACAGAGCCTGGCGGGCCACAGTCCAAGGGGTCGCAAAGAGTCGGACATGACTGAGTGCCTGGGCATGCGATATAAAATAACCAACTCAAATGCAGTACTGAGAATGCAAGGGGACAGTCCCTGAAGGAGACAATAACGCTGGCCACTGCTGTACTGAGCCTGCCGCCCTCACCAAGGCTGGGCCTTTCTGTGAGTCTGTGTTTGTTTCCTAACAGAAAAACCACAGGTTGAATGCAATGGTTTTTGCAGACTAAATGTGGAAGACAATGTTGAGAAATGACATTGTTTAAGGCATGAAGACAGACTCCAAAATATCTCGAGGAAAAGACGTGGGCCTACACAACTCTCACTTGAAGTCATATTAATATCCCATTACGTGAAAAAAACACAATTAGCAAAACACATCTAATGTACTGTTTATGCTCATCAGGAATGAACTTCCTACAGACACTGTCTCTTTAAGAAAAACCCTAGTCAATACTGAAAAGAAAAACAATTTTGACAATAAGGTAGAATTTCAGTGAATACAAGACAACAATTATAATTTAAGGATGTGAAAGTGTTAGTCGCTCAGTCATGTTAGACTCTTTGCAACCCCATGAACTGTAGCCCGCCAGGCTCCTCTGTCCCTGGAGTTTCCCAGACAAGAATACTGGAGTGGGAAGCCATGCCCTCATCCAGGGGATCTTCCCAATCCAGAGATGGAACCCACATCTCCTGCATACTGTCAGGCAAGAATATTGGAGTGGGAAGCCATGCCCTCCTCCAGGGGATCTTCCCAACCCAGGGTTCGAACCCAGGTCTCCTGCATTACCATCTGAGCGATCAGGGAAAGCCCATAAAGATCAAACCACATAAAAGGCATACAGGTGATGAGCAATAAACACACATCCTCGTTGATATGACCTCATCCAAGCACAGGTGTTGAAGGTAAGAGTTACAAACAGGAAAACGTAGGGGGACATCCTAGTGTATTTGGAATATGAACAGCACAGATTCAAGCATCAGCTGGGCCACGCTGAGAGCTGGACCATAAAGAGGGCTGAGCGCCAAGGAATTGATGCTTTTGAACTGTGGCATTGAAGACTCTTGAGAATCCCTTGGACTGCAAGGAGATCAAACCAGCTATTCCTAAAGGAAATCAATCCTGAATATTCACTGGAGGGACTGATGCTGAAGCTCCAATACTTTAGCCATCTGATGCAAAGAACTGACTCATTGGAAAAGACCCTGATGCTGGGAAAGATTGAGGGCAGGAGGAGAAGGGGATGACAGGATAAGATGGTTGGAAGGCATCACTGACTCGATGGACATGAGTTTCAGTAAGCTCTGGGAGATGTTGAAGGACAGGGAGGCCTGGCGTGCTGCAGTCCATGGGGTCACAAAGAGTCAGACATGACTGAGCAACTCAACAGCAACAACAACCACTATATGACCTTGGACAAGTACCTTCACCTCAGTTTTCCTATCTGAACAATGGGTGCATGGTTCCCTGAGTCACAGGGTTGGTGCAAGAATTAAATAGTAAGACGTGGGAAAAGCACTTAGCATGATGCCCGGCGGGAAGACCTGCAGCAGCCATCCATCAAAGAGATGAACATTTTAGTCATTCATCAAGAAAGCTGACATAGTTTAATTTCTAATCAAAAGGGAAGTCATGAGAAAGGCTACATCCTGCTCAGTCACGCTCTCAGTCCTGGGGTTAAGGGAGCTTTCTACCTCATAAGAATTACCAGCAATTTTTTTTTTTTTTAAACAGAGGCTAGTTAATAATCTGAATCCATTCAAGTAAAGCTAGTGGCACTTTGGATTAGAAGGAGGCTGAGGTTCCCCTCTACGCTGTACTTTTGAGAAAAGATCATCACGTTAGTCACTCAGTCATGTCTGACTCTTTGCAACCCTATGGACTGTAGACACCCAGGCTCCTCTGTATATGGAAATCTCCAGACAAGAACGCCGGAGTGGGTTGCTATTCCCTTCTCCAGGGGATCTTCCAGACCCAGGGATCGAACCCAGGTCTCTTGCATTGCAGGCAGATTCTTTACCATCTTCCCACAAGGGAAGCCCTTGAGATATTGGGGAATGAGAGAGGTCAGAGAGGGCAGGGATCTAGGGGGCTGGCCAAGCTCCCCCTCCTCAAAGGTGTCTGTCCACTGCTAACTGGCCCAGCTGTACCCTTCTGAGAACACCTTTGAGGAGGGGGAGCTCGACCAGCCCCTAGGTCCCTGCCCTCTCTGCCCCCTCAATCCCCAGCAGCCACTGTAGTCTGGCCCGTAATAACTCTCCGGGTCAGGATTTCTCTCCTTCTCATTCGGCAGCAAGCTGATTCAGGAGAGGAACCACATCTCCTGCGTTGTTGCCTCTCCCCCATAGCATCCAGCATAATGCTGAGAACAGAGACATTTCACACAAATCTCGATGAGTAATGCAGCCACTCCTTTTCCCTAAGTATTGGACCTTCGCAGGAACAAATCACAGTCTCGGAAAAATGACTCCCTCAAATGAGAATCTGGGACTCAGTGCCAACTGGGGCAACTCCATCTCGCACACGCCTGACACGCCACCATCCCGAAAAGAGGCATCGCTGGCTGGTGTGAAATGAACAACAAAAGACGGGTCCCCCTGGCTCTCAGTAAGCTGCATCGCTGAGAGCTGCAATCTCCTGGTTGCCCAGCAACAGCCCCTGCAGGAAACCAGGGGGCCCTGCCCTCAGACGCAGGCAGGGGACTGCCCTGAGACTGGCGGGACTCGACGAGTCAGGAGGTCAGAGACAGGGAGATGCATCTCCCTGGGAAATTACTTGACTTAATACCTTGGGAATGCCCTGGTTTGCAGCCGCCTTCTCCAGGGACATGCGGGTTAAGGGGCATTCTGTGGGTGGGCCCCACCTACCTGCTATTCCTAGCACTGTTTAATGGGGAAGCATATTCAAATTGCAAACAACAGCTTCCAAACATGCTTCTGGAATATGACCCATAGATAAGAGGGTGGCTTATGACGCAGCAAAGATGAAGTACTTATGAGAGAGGCTGCCCTGAGTTCAATGAGACCCTAGAAGAGGGGTCCCCAACCTCTGAAATCTAAGGCCTGATGATCTGAGGTGGAGCTGAGGTAGCAATCACAGAAATAAAGTGCACAATAGATGCTATGTGCTTGAATCACCCCAAAACCATCCCACCCAGCCCTCTACCCCCCAGTCCGTGGAAAAACTGTCTTTCACGAAACTGGTCCCTGCTGCCAATAAGGTTGGGGACCGCCATCTAGAAGGAGAAGCCAGTCATCAGGCAAGTGGACTGTGAAGGCTGTATCCAGGGTGACATCTGAGTGACATCTGGGTCATCCTTGCTATAACCCAGTCTCAAACCAGCGCTCATCCTGCCGATGGCATCTTTCCCAGGGAAATAAACTTGCAAAACCCCTGCACGTGACCTACCCTTCTCCATGCATGCAGGGGACCCAACGCCCCTGGGTAGGGTTTTCACCTGCTCAGAGCAGGACCCCAGGCTGGGAGAATTCAAAATGCGCCAGGCAAACCATGTATCAAACCATGTATTGTTAGAAAGATGTATCCAAGTGGCCTTCAAGCATCTGAGTGACATGCTACTCTCCGCCACACATTCTCCCCCAACCACCCCCCCACCCTCCAGCCGGTCCCAATTTACTCGTGAGACAAATGGTGAGAAACATAGCTTGCAGAGCCCAGCACAACCAGGCGGAGACAGCAGGCGGGGAAAGTCTGAACAGGTCCCACACACCCCACGCCAGTGCACCCTCCGCTACCAAGCAGGGGCTTCCAGGAGATGGGGCTACTTTTGGCCCCTGATTATCCTGTTAAAGTCCAAATGATGACTGTCCCTTGGGCCCCAGCTTTAAGGACAACCCCCCGGGACACAATTCATGACAACAGACATTAATAATCAAAATCCATATCGGGTGGCTAAGAGAGAAAAATTGGGTTTTCAAGCTCACTTTCAAGATGGCGTGAAGCTACTCAGCACAGCTGTGAGACGGTCACATTCGGGAAGCTGGATTTTTCAGTGTAGGATCAGTGCAGAGGGGCCTCTGCCTCGACCAGACGGTGTGCTCGGAATCAGAAGTGGCCCCTGGCCGGGTGGCCACGCCACAAGGAGGCTGCAAGCAGTGGGGACAAGGCCGAGGAGCCTCGCTGCCCGAGCAGGGACGCCGGGCACCATCTGATGCTGCCTTAAGACCGTGCTTTGGTGTGAGTGTGTCAGCAAGGGGCGCCGTATCTCCCCATCGGGGGGACTAGAAATGTCATCAACAGCAACTTTTAAAACTAAAGCTAACTGGTAATTATTTCAATGAGCAGAGGGGAGAGGGGAAGACCCAAGAGGGTGGAGTCTCACACCCTACAGGTCCTGGAGCCCTCAGAGAGCCCTAGAAGACAGGCATTATAACCAGGACATACACAGGAACACGAGCTTGGGGGCCTGGTTCAAGGTCATTCCCAGGGTTCAAGCCTGGGGCACTGGTCTGACTCCCAACTGTGCCCTTTCCTTTATGCCATGCTACCTTCCCGTGGCCAAAATTCTTTTGCAAAAGTATATTCAGGGACGTCCCCGGTGGCTCAAGGGCTGAGACTCGGCACTCCCAATGCAGGGGACCTGGGTTCAATTCCTGGTCAGGGAACTAGATCCCACATGCAGCAACTAAGATCCGGGGCAGCCAAACAAATAGATATCTAGATACACAGACTTAGCAGCAGCAGATGCACAGATGGATAATTTTTAAGAAAAATCAATCCATCACTTTAAGGTTCATCCCGAGGGTGAAATCAGAATGGGCATTTCAAAGCAGAAGGGATGTCAGCCCCACCCTCTTTCCCCGGTCATCAGCATCCCCACAGGCCATCACAGAGCGAGGGTGTGAAGGGCTCACAGGTGGGATTCAGGCACCTATGGAAACCTCCTGCATCCAGCAGGGAGCATGAGAAAGAGGGGATGAAAGGAGAAAACGTGCAGAGAGGCGTCCCGGTTCCCAGGCTGCACACCCACCGTTCTGGGTCAGCTTGGTGGAACACACGAGCGTGGAGATCTGGAAGGAGTCCTTGCTGATGGTGCAGCTCCCGAGGCTCTGCATGCTCTTGCCGGTGGCCGAGTGGCCCTTCTCCTCCAGCTCGGCCTTGGTGGAGGGCAGGCTCAGGTACGTGCCCGCGTCCTCCAGCTTCTTCGCTTCCGCCTGCGGGTTTAACGCCACAACAGGTCACACACGGCTCATGGAACCAGGCAATTTTTTCCTACCCTCTTAAGATCCTTAATCCTTTGAACCCTCATGATATTTGTTTTCTATTATTTCCTAAACAGTTTGTTTTATTTTTTAATGTTTTATATTGGAGTATAGTTGACTGACAATGTTGTGCTTACTTACAGATACACAACAAAGTGATCCAGTTATACACACTGTTGTTTAGCTGCTAAGCTGTGTCCAACTCTTTTGCGACCTCATGGACTGTACCTCACCAGGCTCCTCTGTCCATGGGATTTTCCAAGAAGAATGCTGGAATGGGGTACCATTCTCTTCTCTAGGGGATCTTCCCAACCCAGGAATTGAACCTGCATCTCCTGCATTGCAAGTAGATTCTTTACCACTGAGCCACCAGGGAAACATATAGTTATACATCTAAATGTGTCTATTCTCGTATAAATTATTTTCCCAACTAATTTGTTATATAATATTGAGCAGGGGACTTCCCCAGTGACCCAGTGGTTAAGACACCTCGCTCCCACTGCAGGGGGCATGGGTTTGATGTCTGGTCAGAGAAATAAGATCCCACATGCTGCACAGCCAATGATAATAATAATAGGAAAAAACAGCCATAATATTGAACAGAGACCCTGTGCTAAATTGCTTATTTTTAATATTTCCCTTGTTCCTCTAGATGAATTCACATTCACAGAGCATTTTTTTAAACAGAATCTAATGTGTTATTATGGACTTCCCAACTGACTCTAGTGGTAAAGAACCCGCCTGCCAATGCAGGAGACCTAAGAGATGCAGGTTCAATCCCTGGGTCAGAAAGATACCCTGGAGAAGGAAATGGCAACACATCCAGTATTCTTGCCTGGAGAATCCCATGGACAGAGAAGCCTGGTGTCCATGGTATCGCTAAGAGTCAGACATGACTTAGCAACTAAAACAAATAAACATCTCCCCTAAGGAACAGCTAAAAAGCTGGTCATCTGAAATGATCATTTTCAGAATTAATCGTTGCTAGAGAGCATTGTTGCCACAAAGATGGGAGATGTCCACTCAGGCCAGGAAGCCCAAAGAGGCTTAAAGCAGTCAACATCAACAGCATCACACCACCAGAAAAACAAACGCACCTTGTAGACGATAAGATCATGCTCCCCGTCCCTCAGGGTGGTCCCATCATAGCGCATGAGCTTTACAAAAGCCAGGGCGAATATCTTCTCAGACTTGTCTTTAGCTGCAACAGAGATCAATAATCATTTTCAACGGCCGCCATGACAAAAATAACATCATAAAATGCCACGAGAGCTGCCTTTCTGAAAAAATGACAAAACTGTTTTGACAGATGTTAAAAGTAAACATAAATACACGGAGATGGAGACAACGTTCACATATCACAAAGGGAAACCCTTGGGCTCAAACTAATCTGTAAACTCGGAGCAGTGTTAGAGTTTCCTCGTGGAAGTTCAAGACGGAACCTGGAGTGAAGGACCAAGAGTAGAAGGATGCTTTTGAAGGGGAACGTGGAGAGAAGTCTGCAATACTGAAAGCCAAGAGTAACTGGAAAGAGCTAAGTGAAGACGGTGTTTGCAGCCTAGGGATTCACAGATAAACAGGGCAGAACACATGGGCATCACAAGTGACCACTATAAGGGGCAAATCCTCCCCTGAGAAAACAAACAGTCAACAGGGAAAATCAAAACAGAGAGATGCCCACCTCGGACCCTCCACTAATGTAAGTCACAGGTGGACTAAGCACCTGAACATGAAATTTCATTCTCTTTGGCGAGGAAGTTCTTCCGCCAAAATCAGCATGGGAGACTCAGTTCTTCATTTTATTCAAGTTTCTACCAAGGAATCACCTGCTTTGAAGTGACCAGCTGCCCAGGAGAGCAAATGCAGACCCTGGTCATACCTAGCACTCAACTGATCGGTCTTCACAATGGCCAGGAGCTGAACTTTTAATAATAATCCCCGTATGGTTGTACTGGAGAAAAGGCCTAAAAGGAAGGTCTTAAGGTTGAATGGTCATAAGGGTGAGGCACACCAGTTCTATCCTCCTCCATGTGAGCTCACAATAAGAAGGTGGCCGTCTGTAACCTTCAAGAGGGTTCCCATCAGACCTGACCACACTGGTACCCTGAGTTCAGACTAGCAGCCTGCAGAACTGTGAGAAATCTCCACTCTTAAGTCACCCAGTCTAAGGTATTTAGATGTGGCTGCCCCAGCAGATTAAGACAAGTCCCTATCACTACCAGATGAGCCAGGCTGTACTGTATGTGTGTGCACATGTGTGTGTGTGCACACGTGTGTGTGTGTGCACACGTGTGCGCCGAGTGTGCCGAGTGTGTGTGTCTGTGTGAAAATTTATCATTAGCTTCATCCACTGGGTTTTTCCATGAAAGAAACGTTATGTATTTTCTGCTATTTCCCCAGTGTATAACGTAGTGCCTGCTATGTATCAGATACTCAATAAACATTTGTTTTAGTTGGGGAGACGCCACCAAACGAGTTCTTTCAAAAAACAAAGAAAAGTTGGGAGCTTGTTACGGCGTTATGATGGAAACAGGGACGACCCAGCTGGATGGTCAGAAAGGTCTCTCTGCGAAGATGGACTACATATGACCCAAGATGTCAACCCTCCAGGAAAGGAGATAACCAAATACAGAGGCCCTAATAGGAGTGGCCTGGCTTGATTGGGGGCTGACAGCCAGTGAGGCTGGTGAGCAGAGGGGAGTGCCGGCTCCAGAGTGGGCAGGTGCCCAATCAGCTAGACATGGATGAGGACTCTGGGCTGAAGAAATGGATGTGTAATGAATTTTCAGAGATGCAAGCACACAGCACGGAGCCACTGAGTTCAAGGCTACAAAATACCTTTAAAATTATACATCCCAGATTCTGTTTTTTAGAGATGAAACAATAGAGGTCCAAGAGCAATACATCTGCCCACCCTGAGTCAGAGGCTCAAAACACTTACTCTAGGACATCACTGCATGAGATACTATATCTCACTGATCTTTGCATTCCTGGAATATAGTAGGTGCTGAATAAATGCTAGCTAATTAGATGGGTGAATGATTGACTAACCAAAGATAAAAGGGCAGATAAAAGCAAAATATATGTTCCTCAGGAATCAAAAAGTAACTTTGTGAAAGGGTTCTTGAAAACATAAAACTTCTCAGTGTTCAAGAGAGAAGGAAGAGATCCTTCCAAGTTTGTGCTGTGCTGAGTCGCTCAGTCGTGTCCGACCCTTTGCGACCCCATGGACTGTAGCCCACCAGGCCCCTCTGTCCACGGGATTCTCCAGGCAAGAACACTGGAGTGGGTTGCCACGCCCTCCTCCTGGGGATCTTCCCAGCCCAGGGATCAGACCCAGGCCTCCCGCATGGCGGGTAGACTCTTTTCCATCTGAGCCATCAGGTTCTAAGCTTGGGCAGACATGAAAAACATTAAAGCCCGTCTCTGTGAAATCAGCCGTGGTTCGAGACACGTGACCACCCCTGCCAGCAGACAGCTTCCTCCAGCCCTACTATTAAGTAGGACAGAATTTAAAAGCGCATCTTTAAATTATTAATACTCTGCCTCTTCACATCAGGAATGGACTGCATTTATCGCATGTTCGTTAGCAGCCGTGACGAGGCAGACAACACATTTACACGTCAGGAGTCACAGGAGAAGACCTCATGCCCCAGAGGGCAGGCTGGGCAGCCCACCCAGCCAGCCCCCCTACAAAGAAGGGAAACTCCCGGGAGGTCGGCCTCAGAAGGCACACATCTGCCCGCATCCACAGAAAACATCATTTGAAGCATCTGGAATTGCTAACACGTTGCAGGACAGCGTTAGACCGCTCACATACCAGCACCAAACTTTCCCAGCAACCCCAAGTGCAGATCCCAGCGTGAGATACCCCGTCACCTGCTTCCAGAAGGGGTAAAGCAACACGTTTTGCTGGGGACAGTAGGGAGGGGGTGCAGTGTGGCCTCAGCTCGCCCCATTTCTGCCCCAGAGTCCACAGACAAGGCGGCAGTTGAGGGCCCCCCAAGGCCCCCATCACTAGGGTGGCCCACCGACTTCACCATCGTCACAGTTGCTATGCTCCGCACGTTCCCCCGACCCCACCAGCTGTGGCCGGGGAGGCTTCATTAATTATGCAAATGTGTCGTGACAGCATCGTGTCTGTAATGAGTACTTAAAACTGACAAGGAAAACAAGGATTTGGGAAATTAAAATGCTACCGAAGAGATCCCTCTGCCCTAGTCTAATCTATCAATTAGGGGGAACGACAGTGTCCTAAAGGGGGAGCGTGCTTCTGCCAGAAGTCCTCCGTGCGTTGGAGAACTCTGCCTGCCCTGCAGCAGGGCTCCCCACCCTCGCCTCCCCTGCAACTCCTGCCCCCCGCCACCACGACTTCCACTGTGCTGGGTGCAGAGCCCACCACAGCCTCCAGGACTTGGCTGAGGTCCATCTAGTCAAGGCTGTGGTGGTAGTCATGTATGGATATGAGAGTTGGACTATAAAGAAAGCTGAGCTTTATAGTTGGACTATAAAAAAAGCTAAGAAAGTTGCTGGGAAAGTTTGCTGTTGGTATGTGAACGGTCTAACGCCGTTCTGCAACCTGTTAGCAATTCCAAATGCATCAGCTGATGTTTTCTGTGGATGCAGGCAGATGTGTGCCTTCTGATGCCGACCTCCCAGTAATCACATATGGATGTGAGAGTTGGACTAAAAGAAAGCTGAGCACCAAAGAATTGATGCTTTTGAACTGCGGTGTTAGAGAGGACTCTTGAGAGTCCCTCGGACTGCAAGGAGATCCAACCAGTCCATCCTGAAGGAACTGAGTCCCTCCTAAAGGAAATCAGTCCTGAATGTTCATTGGAAGGACTGATGATGAAGCTGAAGCTCCAATACTTTGGCCATCTGATGTGAAGAACTGACTCATTGGAAAAGACTCTGATGCTGGGAAAGATTGAGGGCAGGAGGAAAAGGGGGCAACAGAGGATGAGATGGTTGGATGGCATCACCAACTCAATAGACATGAGTTCGAGTAAACTCTAGGAGTTGGTGATGGACAGGGAGGCCTGGAGTGCTGCAGTCCATGGGGTTGCAAAGAGTCGGACATGACTGAGTGACTGAACTGAACTGAACTGATTCTGTGCTCAGCATTGTGCCAAGGGGAGGGCAGCTTCCACTTCGCCTGGTCATCAACCCCCCTGGGCATTCGCTCCTCAGGGTGAGATATTTGGAAACACACACAGAGTCAAGGCTGAGGACCCCCCACACCCCTGTGGCTCTGGGCCCCACAGGGTCATGGGTGATTAACACGACTGCTGAGGCCACCCTTCCCGTGACGCCACTATGTATACAACTGTAGCATCACTCGTGTTTCCAAATCTGAGCTGCCGGATGGATACAGCCCACAAAGGGCAGCAGAGCATCTTCCCCTTATGACTTCGTATTGGTGGCTAACAGAGGGCTACATCCTTAGCAGACAATGAATTCAACACAGCCTAGGAGACAAACTTCATCTTTGATGCTAAATCCTTCTGGAAGGTGAGTAATGCAAACAGCTGTTCCTTCCTGCCAAAGTCTTGGCATCATGTCCAAGGCTGTACCAACACCGGCAAGAAAAGGTCAGCCTGAGTCCCAGATGCCAGTGGCCGCCAGCAAAGCCAGAGAGGGCTCAAGGTTTTCCACACAAACAGGATTAAAAGCAATTTGTGAAATCTGTCTGTTACAGCTTAGTGATTTTCTGACGGATGGGACAGACCCACAAAACAAATGGGAAAGATGAACCCAAGGATAGAGTAGGAAGGAAGGGCACCTCAGTGGACAAATTAGAGAAGAAAAATGAAGAGCTCCGGGGAGCAGCGCAACCAGAGTGGGCAGCACACACAGGACTGGGTTCACCTGGACATGGAGCTGGCGTGTCAAGACCTCCCTGTGTTGCGGTAACCACCATCTAGAACAATCTGGAATATATGCGCAATACACACGGGCTAACGAAGCATGTGGCTACTCACAGTCCTGGGACGATCTGTGCCGGAAGGTAAACCGAAGGTGACTGCGGTTCACATCCTCGATGGGGATGGCCACCTGCGGGATAAACAGGGAAAGTCAGCACCTTTATGCATCTTCCCCGTGATCGGCTTCATTCCGCTGAGACATCGGGGAACACTCCACACACTTCTACCCCACAGGGTGACGATCCTGCACACTTCATCCCCTCTGTGATCTTCCCAAAGGCAAACGCCCTTTGAAAATTTACACCAGATAATCCTGTCCAGAATGCCACACAGTCTGGAACAGGCAGTTCAATTTTTTTTTTTTAAATTTACTGATCCTCACAGTGAAGAGTCGATTTTTTTAAGTTGCCATTTATGTTTTTAGCCCCAATTTGGAGGTACCTATGTTCCCTCCTAACTGTGGAGACCTGCCCTTGGCTGCAGCATGAAGGCTGTTCTTTCAGGACTTAGAGTAAAAGGAAAAAGACCCAATACATGCTGCCTTTAAGCCAAGAGTGTCCGTAATCTCATAGCTAATGTTTGTATCCCAGAGCCAACCACTGGCCTGGTGTCCCAATACCCAAGCCCGTGGAGTGTGGGCTGGTTCACGGTGGGCTGGGCGGGGGTGTCAGGGGGTGCACTAGGAATCTCGGAGCATCACAGCTGAGGTAACAGGATCCAGTTCCCCAGTGATGTCCTCCATGTACTATCACCTCTATTGTTTTTTCCATTTGCTGTAAAGACAGCACACCTTACATAAAACAGACCCGAGAAGAGACAGACAATAGCAGTTTGTAAAGGACTCTGTCATTTGTCTCCAGGAAAGTCTTGCTTTTACATCCAAAAGGAGATGAGAGTAAATGTAAATTCCAAGAAACACCAGCGAGGTTCCTTAGCAACCTTCTTGAACGACTTTGTTGAAAGTGCTCCAGGGCTGGCGGAGGGCACCCACTGGCAGGCAGCCCCAGGGCGGGGGAGGGTGCAAGGGGGCGACAGCCTTGGGATACAAATGAGCATCTCATAACCCACCCCGTGGGAGAACAGGGCCATGGAGATGATACCTTAACCGTCTCAAACCAGCGCGGCTGTTTCACTTGGTAGTAAATCACCGACTTGTACTCTGAAATCGCTTCATCACCAGCGCCCAGGAAAATCACATGCTTGAAAAGAAGCATAAAGAGTTCGCATCAGCCCTCGTACAGCCTGACACTGCATCCATCTCCCTCCTCCCACCCGTTAGATGAGCCAGGAAAAGACACAAGGGCGTCCCAGGAATGCCAACAACCCCGGGGCCCACAGAACACGCCCCACTAGTGACGGAAGGATGGGTCGGGCTGGGGCCGGCAGCCAGCAGAAAACCCTGCTAGCAGACATCTAAGATCCTGATGGCCACACGGTCTGGAGATGCTACTGTCCTCCATCCTCCATGCCCCTAGTAACGTTCACCCTGACCTGCAGGAAACCACCTGCCTCTTGGTGGCTGGAAAAAAGCTCTACAGATCAAAAAGGAGCTGACCATTCTCCATTCACTTCCTCCAGCCACAGACACTGACCACTCGACTCTAAGGAGACAGCATTAAGCCCAGGGGCAGCACGGCCAGTTTCCAGAGAGATGGCAGGGCAGAGCTACTGGATATCGGCCACCCAGAGAGAAAGGACACAACCCCCTCCAGGCAGAGCCGAGCCTCAGGGGCACCTGCAGGACGCTGCTCTGGACCACGTGGGCCCCGGGAAGCCCATGATGCAGCCCTGGTCCAGAGAGGCAGCTGGCAGGGACTCCTGCTTGGGCTCAGCCTCCAGTCCTCACAGGAGGTCGCGGTCTCCAAGTCCCGCCCAGGACACCTGCAGGCAGCCGCGACCACAGTGGACGAAGTCTCCGCGACGACCGCCCAGTAAAGCACAAGGTCAGAGGCCCCGATTCCAGCCCGAGTTCCACCTCTCATGGGTTCTCTAACCTCATTCAAGTTGATTGATTTCTCTGGACCTCAGTTTCCTCCAGGCTCAAAAGATGCTAACAACATATCTGAACATCTAGTGTGGCCGCTCGCCCTCCAAGCCTTGGGTTTACACTGGCAAGCGGGGGCCCAGGAGGGATTTGACAAAGGTGGTCAGGACCCCAGGGACATCCAGAGACCATCCGGTTGCGGGACCCGCTGGAAACCAGCCCTTTTGGGTAAGGGAAAAGGAAGAAACAGCAGAAGAAAAAAAAAACGTTCTTCCCAAGAAACAAGACTGGCTTTCCACATCCCGAAGCAGAGGCAAGGCGCACACGAGGGAGGCAAGACTCCAACACCACAGGTTCAGCTTTGCAACAAATACCTCCAGCCGTTTTCCGTCTTCATCGTAAACAGACACCGTAACTTCGACGTTCTTAGCTGTCGTCTTGCTGCCTTTATCAAAATCTCCTTGAACTAATGTTACATAGATATCATTTCGAACATCACCTGGGGGGGAAAATCATACCTTTGAAACCAATCCATTATTCATCGTGTAACTGTGAATTTTGCCAAACTAACTCCCTGTCTCTCTGAGCAGAGTATCATAAATACTATATTAGGTGATTATGAAGTATTTTCTACAAAATAGTCTCTGCATTTAATAGCATGACAAAGGCAATTTGCATCATCACTGTAAGACTTGCAGGAAAGAGGAAAATGTCTCAGCCTCCAATTATCAGCTCGGCGCTTCTCGTGGGCACGGGGCTCCTACACTCTGTGGGCAGCCTGTGCCCAGAGCAGCTCGGATGCAGTCAGTGGGTCTGCACTGACCCTACCCTCACCCCAGCCCTCAGCATCCATGGCCCACTGCGACCCACATCACCAGCCCTTGTCATCTGTGTCTTAGCAGTCAGCACCCCTAGGATCACCAGCAACTCTGGCCTCCTTTCCATTCCACTAAGGAGTTGAACAAAGAGCGGCATTTGAACCACAAGCCAATGTCCTGAGTTGTGACACCCAGGATTGGGGACTAGGGATGGCTCAAGAAACTTTCTGCAAAGGATCGTCTCTCCTCTTGGCAGGCAGCTGTCCAGATCCTGAACGAGGCCACAGGGAGCAGAAGAAAAGACTCAGGAGTTTGAAAGTGAGACGGGCCTTAAACTGTGCAAAAAAAAATATGACCACACACACGCAACAGATGAGCTCAAGACGCTTCCTGCAGCTGAGAACACACGAAGCCCCTGGTAGGGGTCCGATTGGGAAAACTCTGCAAGCTTCATTAGCAGCATGATTTACAGGAAGCACCGCGACCCTCTGAAGGCTGCTATGCCGACCGTCTGGCCGCCTCCCACGTCTGACACAATTTCCCTCCCCCCGGGGGACACGAGCAAGGGTTCTGTCAAGAGCGGCAAACGACCTGCTTTGAGCAAAGAACAAGGATTCCAGAAGGAAAAAAAAATCCTGCTGGTTTGTTTTCTTTTGCTTTTGAGATGGCTCTATTCTGGCTTTTAATGTCTCTGACTATTAAATTAAGCTTTCATTTAAAAGTCATCATCGCAATAATCCCTGTGGGTGGCTACCGCTGCCACAGCAGCTGCTGGAAGGAAGCAGGGCTGCGATCGCTGAACGGACCACGGAGAAGTTCAGAAGGATGGCGCACGGGGCCAGGGGAGGAGGCGAGGCTGCAGGTCCAGGTTGCTGCTGTTCAGTTGCCAAGTCGTGTCCGACTCCTTGCGACCCCATGAACCGCAGCCCGCCAGGCTTCCCTGTCCATCACCAACTCCCGGAGCCTACCCAAACTCATGTCCATCAAGTCGGTGATGCCAACCAACCATCTCATCCTCTGTCACCCTCTTCTTCTGCCCTCAATCATTCCCAGCATCAGGGTCCTTTCCAGTGAGTCTGCTTTTCACATCAGGTGGCCAAAGTATTGAAGCTTCAGCATCAGTCCTTCCAATGAATATTCAGAGTTGATTTCCTTGCTGTGTGACCTCAGACACGTCGCTTAACCTTCGGGGCCACTCACCACTAAACCGCCTTATCAATCAGGCAGGTGGTCTGCACAATCTCTCCACCTGAAAATTCTATCAGAGCACCAAGGCCGTCATCAAAAAGGGCTACAACAGCTTCACCGGGGGCTTCAGCAGCCAGAGAAGCGGCACGTGCTGGGGAGCAGGGTGGCTGAACCTCAGAGTCTCCTCCTCCGACTGGCCTAGAGATTCTGGCTCCAGTCCAGAAGTAAGATCCCATAAGGAGGTCAGCATACCCAGCGAGCACTCATGACAAGGTCTCAGTAAATGCCTCCTGGGCTCTCATTCTGGGGAGGAAGGAGCTGGAAGCAGACCCTGGGGCCCATCCACACTTCCAGCCACCTTCTTAGCTCAGCTCCTGCTCCCCACCAGGATCCTTCGGAAGGACCCCAGAATTTCCAGTGGGCCACAAGGAGGTGTGAGAAGCAGGGACAACGGTGGCACGGCCATTCTCCCACCATGCAAAGGAGACGTGTGTCTCCATAAACACGCATGTGACTGCATGGCACAGGTTCTACCAGGCTAGACGCAGGGATCTGAATGAACGTGCCCTCCAAGGGTAAGACGCTCCCAGCCTCTCGGCATCCCTCAGCCCCAGAGAACATGGGTGAGTCCCTCAAGCCGGGCTTGCTCACTGCAGGAACACCAAGCGCCGACTCAGCACACACACAGAACAAGCCAGAACAATGGTCAGCTGTACAGTTTCCCCACAAACCTATTAGGAGATTATCTTAGAGGTTTAGACTTACTCTTTAAGTCTGTCAACTGTAAGGGAGACACAACCAGTGTGAACTAGAAGTTTCCCAGGTTTCCCAATCACGTGGAGAGATAGAGGGAGTAGAAAGAACATGCCCCTGAAATGCCCTTAAAATAAACAAAGTGGTAACTCTGAAGCACCGTGGTGCACACAGGGCTCCTGATGTCAGTGATGCTGTCCTCATGTATAAATCTGCATCTCAAATCCATATGTAAGTGATATGGCCACTAGGAGACCAAATTCGTCAGCTGTGTATAGAGCAGACGACTTCTACAAGCAATAGACGTCCCATCGTTTCTAAACGTACAATGTCTCACACTTTCCTCCTATACAGGTGAGACTGGCTAACACTCCATCTAGCCAGTGTTAGATGTCTTTTCCTATCAATGTAACAGCACTGGCAATGAGCCACAGTCGCCTGGAGGGATGGAGGTAACATGTCCCTGACATGCCCTAAAATAAACAAAGTAATAACTCTGAAGCACCTGAGTGACCAGCTCTTCCCTGTGAACCTACAGCAAAGCCCTGCACCAGGGCCACAGGCAAGCGCTGACCACAGGGAGGTTTGGCCTCATTTCCACTGCTCATTAGCCATGTGACTTGAGGCTGTGGCTTAATCATGATGGGAATTAGTTCAACACCCATGTGGAGGCTTCCAAGATCCTTTTGAGGATCAAGCTAGGTAATTAATGGCAGCATTATCTGCAAACCAAAAAGTGTCCCACGGATATCAGGGATAAAGATTCATAGGCTTCCCAAAATCTCATGATATCAAATCTAATGATTAATATGAACGTTATTTGGAAACGGAAGTCATATTGTAAATATCACAGATTAACCTTAATATGGGATGTCATTATCAGTTTAATAAGCTTAACCCCGGTTGGATGGAGGCAGTACTGGTGTGAACCAACACACACTGAGTGGGAATCAGGTGTAAACATCACGGGCTTCTTCACGGAACCTGTATGTTCACCCGATCGGCTGTATGGAACCTGTATGTTCACTCGTGCCGCTGTCCCTTCCTGCTCCTCCTTCCTCCTTTTGATCAGCTCTCCATCCAGACTGTGTCCCTGTCTCCCTCATCCAACCCTTGTCTTTGGGAGGAGCTGCCCCCTCCGGGAAGTCCCAGCGGCTGACAGGCACCTGTCCCCGCCCCGGCCTGTCACTATCCAGGGCGCCCAGGGGACCTGAGCGGGCCGGGTCAAATGGTGATCAGTCTCCCTGTTGGGAAACACTGGGTGGAAAGCATGTCATCTGCTTCAGGACACTGGGATTTGGGAAGAAGATGGATGCCAACAGGACCTGTCCCCAGAGGATACATTCAAGTTGCAAAGAGACAGTGCAGAGAACCACAGCTGGCGGTCCAGGCTGACCCAGCAGCAGGCTCTGTCTCTCTTCCTCAGTCACACGACCAACAAATATGGCCAGGGTGAGGCTGTTTGAGTAGGTCTCGTGCTTTCTGATACTTAAGCTCTAAAGCAGCCTAACTCCAACCAGATCTCCAGGTAGGAGTCATTATTGTTCTCATGCCTGAGAGAACATTATTGTTCTCTCTGAGATGGGGTAACTGCCCAGGGCCACGGAGGGGCAGAGGTGAGACATGCAGCAAGGGGTGTGACACCAGCCTGCACACTCACCACTGAGGCCAGTGGCTGGGGTTTCAGGGGGGTGGACCACTCTGGCGAAGAGTCATTTAACCTGTAACCGACCCAGAGGGCTATTTTCAAAACTTGGATGACACTAGGGTGCATTTACCCAAACTGTACTCCCTGCATTGTGAACATGTTCTGGACAATTCAAACGCTGTTAGGGATTACAGGACAGACCCGGGGCCATCACTGTAAGCCTGCCCCACTGTCGTCATCAGTCCATTCCTTGGAGCCAAAAAGTGAATCCAAACACTCTCTGTGCTTTCAGCCAGGGTAAGTGGGATGTCAGACACCCATGCTTCCCTTCCAGACAAGGCGGGCAGAAGACAAATGGCAGGCATCTTGACTGGGGCGGCAACAGAGCGCAGAGCAGCAGTGGGTTCACTTGTGATCGTGGTGGCGTTTTCCCCAGCCGGCGACTGAAACCACCTGGAGGTCTCAGGGCTGAGTCTTTGGCTGATGCTCATTCTGTCCTCTTGTCCCTGTTACTTTATCACCAGGAGTCGCTCGACACAAGTGCTCCCAGATTATTATTAATATAGCCAAGAGAGACCGCCTCCCCTGGGCCTGATCCCTCGTTAGCTGTCACTCTGACCGCGGTCCTGTCTGCGGAATAACCCACCACCACGCTGGGCTTTACACACTCCACTCTGTCTCTGCTCGCCTGAGTTCCCAGGTACACGTCTCTCTCTGTGGCAAGCTACACAAACACTCCCAATGCGGCTGCATCCAGCACATGCGCAGAAGGACTACAGGATTCATCCGTTCTTACCTGGCATGATGATCTCTGGGAAGCCCGTCTTCCGAGCCACTGCTGTGGTCCTGTCCACCAAATGAGGAAACTCTTTTCTAATCTGATGGATATCTCCAGGAAGTAATTTCAGCGTTACCCACAAACCTAGAAAAGCAACAGATGCGTGAGTCATGTTATATCTCAACATGTTCACATCTTGTACGTTTGCAGAAGTCTTCACGAAATCCACTTCAATGAATGAGCAGTTTTTAATTCACAAGGCAATGCCTTAAGAGAAAATATAGATGGATGAGAAAAAAGAGAGCGGCCAGGGAACAGGAGCCTGGCACGGGGGAGGTACCAGCATCGGACCACCCGGGACACAAATCCCCCATCGGGGTACCCTAAGGACCGGACAGCACCTACGTGCTACCCTTGCCCAGGCCTGATCACTCTTGAGAGTTGATAATATGCTGAAGATAAATCAGAAGGTAGCATTTTGCTGGGAGGGGACTGAGGAGGCTATCATTTACCATTCTCCCAAGGAGGATGATAGCAGACGAGGATTCGGGAGGGACACAGGCAGCTTCACGAACCCATGAAAACACGCAGTCCTCTTGTGCTCTCGAGAAGGGAAACCACGAAATCGGTGGAGTACCAGGATGTGGGCCACCCGTGGACCACCCACACGACAGACGGCAGCAGTCAGGGCGGCCCTCCCTCTGTTTCACAATGTCACAGCAAAGCGGGGACTCCTGCCAACCAACCCCCTTCTCCAAGGGGCAAACAAGGACTTCCAACCCCTCGAAACAAGACGCGAGGATGCCCAGGAGAGAGCACAGGTGACCCTGTGAGCCCTGCCCACCCGCCCGCCCTCCCTCCCTCCACAAAGCTGACTCATTTTGTATAAAACACTCCTGGAACAGCAATCAAACAAGAAGAGGAGAGAAAGCCGACAGGTAACAAAGTCAAAGGCAGGAGACAAAGCAGGGGCTCTGTCAGCTGTTTTCAAGGACATGCCGTCCTGGCGGGGGTGGAAGGGTCACTCTCAGGAGGCAGGTCAGGGTCTCCCCATCCTTGAGTCCTCGGAGGCCTGGCCTGCTTGCCCAGCTCTGCAGGATACCGCCCCCCATCCCCAGTCCATCAGAAGATAACATCAGTACCAGCTTGCTCAACTCATTGATAAACTGATAACTAGGTGACACAGCTTGTTATAATTTAAACACAGATTAAATTTTCCTGTTTATGCTAGGCTTAGAACCCTTTCCTCAGAGGAGGAAATGAGGCCAATTTTCAAAGGAAAAGTGTATTTTAGGTTGACTTTTGCTTAACCAGAGTAACTAAACACAAAGGGAACTAGCATATGCTGTATTTCAAAAGGAGTCGATCCCTGGGTTGGGAAGATACCCTGCAGAAGGGCACAGCAACCCACTCCGCTATTCTTGCCTGGAGAATCCCAAGGTCAGAGGAGCATGGCAGGCTACAGTCCATGGGGTCACAGAGTCGGACACAAATGAAGCAACTTAGCAGGCAGGCATGCACGCATTTCAAACAATAGGCGTAGATGGCTAGACGGACATGAGGATTCAATGTCCAGGTAAAATACCAGGACCTCTGGGTCCAGGGTTAAGAATAACTTGGGCTAAATAGAAAAGATGTTGTCCACTGTGAAAAGGAAAGATGTAGATACAAACCTAAAGTAGGCCAAAGCCTGGAGGCCAGTACGAAAGAGACAGGTCATGTTACTCCAAGTCCTTTCCATGGCTCCATGCACTTGACTGTGACTCAAGGGGTCACCACTGATGGAAATAGGAGCTCCGCTGGGCAAAACCCCAGAGACCCTGCAGCTTGCTCTGTGCTGCATTTACTGGGCCCTGCCCAGCTCTCCCTGGAAAGCACTGAAATAGGCCTGCGAGTGAGCCCTGGAAAAATGTCACCCCATCACTTCTGTTTCAAGGCCAACATGAGCTAGTGACATGGCCCAAGGTCAGCTTGGTTCAGGAAGCCACAATGGTCCATGTGCAAGCAGTCAAGGCCCTTGTCACTTAGCTCTTACCATGACCTGAAACCACCCCTCCTCCCCAAGAAGTCCAAGGAATCGGGGACCCTGGCCTGAGACCATCTCTGTGACACAGATCTTGGCCACAGTAACAGTAAGACTGACAGAGGTGGGGCTTGGTCCTCTTTTTAAGCAAGTTCCAGCTGGCCTGCCACCAGTCTCCACTTTTCCCAGGTGACCCTGTAATAAAAGTGGATCAAAACTCTGATGACACTGCAAGAGGAGCCAGAGGCCTGGGGACCCCGCCCCAGAGTGACTCCAATCAAACAGCTTTAATTGGACCTCTCCGTGGTTTTCAATTAAAGTGCAAATTAGGAGGGCTGGTAATTGATGAGAAGACGGGCCCTGGGTCAGCTGAAAACTGCTCTGTCTACAGAGGACACGGTTCATTAATGTTTTGGGCTGAGGTGTTGGTTTTGCTGTTTTCCGGGGGTGGGGGATGGTGGTTCAAACCAAAAGGAAGTCCCCCAGAGGGACAGGAGCAGCTAATTCCTGCAGAACTTTTTCAGACTTGATTCACACTCTCCCTCAGAACAATGGGAAAAGAATCCAGATAATTATCTCTTAAAAGTCTAGTGATGTAAGGTAACCAGACAAAGAAGCAGGTCCATTCACCTGAGCCCCACGGAGTTCATGCCAAGCCTGCCTCTAATCAAGGACTAACAAGTGGATCGTCCCACCAGTCTCAGGCCTGGGCAACTCTGAAGGTGACTTCCCCTCCGGCTGGAGGCAGGGCCTCAGCAAACACTTGTTTTTCAGCAGCCCTCCCGGCCAGGCGAGTGCCACCTGCCACCAGCCCAAGGTGATTGATTCATAGCCTCTGCCAACAGAAGGTCAGCCACTGGGAAACTTGTCAGTGTGGGATTAAGAACGATGACTGCAGGCCAGGCGAGCAAGGGAGGAGAAATCCCCTCGATTGCAAAGCTGAAGGGGAACTGGTCTGCAAAACGGAACCACTCTCTCAGGGGTATGGAGTGGGGAAGCCCCACCAAACATCATGGCAGTGCATAGCTCACAACACAAGGGAGGAAAAAGCAGCGAGGACAGCGCACACAGGGAGCTGGGCTATTTTGAATGTCTGTGTGTCTCTAAACAGCAAGGTGAAACCACAGGCAGGGGGTAGCTATTTCATTCTCTGCTGAAGTCACTCAAGTGTTCTAACAGCGGAGATGGCTGGAGACATCTGAGGAAGACAAAGGAGTTGCTTCCAGGCCCATCAACTCTGGGCTCTTTCCAAGCGTTTAATCCTAGGATCCTAGTATTTGTATCCTAGTCGATGTTCTCTCATCCAGGAGCTTGGTTCTCTGTAGTGCTTACAAAGATGACCAGTGAGGAAAGCCTCACAGGCTGTATGTACATCAGGGACAATTAGTAAACACCATTACCCTACACCACCACCATTATCAGCGTCAGCAGCATCACCATCATCGGTATCTTTGTAATCATCATTGTCATCTTTGCTATCGGCATCGTCATCAGCATCAATATCAGCATCATCAGTATCATCATCACCATCATCACCATCATCAGTATCACTGTTATCACCATTACCATCATCAATATTATCAATATCACTGTCATCATCATGATGTCATCACCAGAATTATCATTGTGATCATCACCACCATTATCACTGCCGTTACCATGATCATTGTTGTCATCATCACCATCACGGTTTTCATCCACCACCATTATTATCATCATCATCAATATCACGATTCTCACCATCATCCCCAACGTCATGATCATCATCAAACTAAAATTCAAACCACACACTATATTCCCAGGCTCATGCAAATGGACACTTAGAGGAACAAAACCATAGAATACGTACCCTGGCCCTTGTGGTTGACTTCTTTGGCAGCAATGACTTTGTTTATAACAGTCTGAAGGAAGTCATTCTCCCCTGCCACCCTGGGTGAAAAACGGGATGACATGTTCAGCGGCTTGTGTCGAATGGCGTCGTCCAACGCGAGCCTGGAGGGCACGGGACGAGCAAGACCACAGGAGACAAAGGGGTACAGGGACCCATGGGTGACGGTAACAAGGGAACAGAGAGCATCATCACCAAGTGTGGGAGAGAGTCGTCATGAGTCAACGCACGACAAAGGACAGGATAGGTGACAAGAGAGACAGGGAAGAGCATCGATCAGGAAAATGCTGAACCACGCAAGAGAAGTAAAGCAAACAGTCGACTCCATCCCCAGGAAATAAGGGTGCACCAGAGCTACACTCCATGCCTACCAGATAATTTACAAAAAGGGAACTGATCTGAAAGCAACATGACTGAACAGCATTTAATCCCAAGGGATGTTTATGACCATTTCTTCTATTTCAGTAATTCCTGACCTTATCGCATAGGTCAAGCGGTGGGTGCTTTGAAGGGAAAAGCAAAATTAAGATAAAAAAAAAAAGATCCCTCGGACCCAATTGCTTGGGAAGCTTGAGTACATACCCTGCTCCATCAGACTATGTACTCAACATAGCCTAAAATAATTAAATGTGAAAACAATGGCATAGTCTTTCGAGAACACAACAACCATGTCTGAGGAGTTAAAACTCTGACACAATTATGAATATAAATCATCAGTGTTTGGGGGACTCATGGATCAGGAGCTTTTGACAGAAGGTGTACCAGGACTGAGAAAATAAATACAAACAGGCGACATGGGCAAAGAGAAATACCATGTAGCACAGCCAAGCACAACATGCAGTGAGCAAGAAGATAAGTGTATAATGTTTAAAATGATTTCCAGAAACAGGACAAGTGTTATTTATCCTGGGAGCCCACATGACTCAAGGGAGCTGAGGGCTGTTTTCATTTACTTCCCCACGTTAAAAAAGACAGAGAGAGAAAGAGAAATGTACACTATGATTCCTCCCGTAGAACTTACCCTGTGATATAATAAATCAGTTTTAATGGAGCAAAAAATGGGTTTCATTAGCATGGCATTTCCCAAAGAACTACTTTCACTACTTATTTTGCTATTAAAATCATGCTTCTCTTTTGTTTCTAACACTGAACATATGAATCTGGATATCAGTCTTCCCTTAATGGAGCAAGAAGTCACAAACTACAATGCGAGTTGAACATGTAGTTTTTTTAAAGTGGACATTTCACTACAAGACAGAAAAAGCCGGCAGCAACCTGCCATCTCAAGGAGGTCATAACATGTCCCAGTAAAATTTAGATTAGTGAGTCTAAAACTGATAACCCCCTCACTTTTCAAACCATAACTCAAAACAAAATTTTTCTTTGACTTTTCTCATAAGACACTAATAGGGAACAGGTAATTTTAACGCAGTGGTTCATTTGGACATGAAGAAACTCTGAGGTCTAATATCTAAACGGGATTCTAAACAGTACTGGGCTGCACTTTTTTTCTCATGGGCAACTTATTATCATTTCATACTGGTGTGCTTTATTTATTACCACAATATCAACTCATATTCCAAGATGATGTTCCCCTTGTTTACTAAACCAACTTCCAGATTCTGTAGAACCAAGCTCCCTCTGTAACTCTCATCACTGGCTGTGATTCCAAAGTATTAATATCACCACCCAACAGAACATTCCATGATGAAAGGAATGTCCTCCATCAGCACTGACCGATCTGGCAGCCACTAGCCACTTGTGGTCCTGAAGGCTTTAGATGGGACCACTGTGATGGAGGCAGGAAATATCTGATTTCAGTTAATTTTCATGAATTCAAATGGTTACATGTAGCTAGTGGTTAGAGTTGCACAGAAGAATAGCTCTAAACCAATGAAGCCACAACAAACCTTTGCCTCCAGTTGTGGGGGTGAAATACACAAATGTGAACCCCACTTTAGAGCACACTGATGGTTTTCTGTTATTCTAAATTTCTACTGAGCCATGCCTGGGGATGCTGTCTGAACAGATCACCTGCCTGCGAAGGAACCACTCGTTTCCACCTGGAACACGTGCTTCTCCAGCCTGGGACTAAGAGCGTGGTCCATCACGCAGACAGGAAGCCTCCTGCCCTCCCATCCCACCTCCCAGGACAGGATTCCTCCCACCACCCACCAGCGTCACGGGCCTCCAAACTCCCGTGGTCAGCACCTGAAAACAACCCAAACTGCCTAAAATAAAATTTCTCTCAAGCCCGGAATCAAGTAGAAACCAGAAATGAGGAGAAAAGACAAGAACGCAGGGCACAATGACAGGTCACTCTAACTCGATTTATCATTTGCTCCTCTAAGGTTTCACACCGCCAGGAGGAAGCCGCCTCTTGCAATTAACCTAAACCACTCAAATTCCTCCTCCTCTCTCCCCACCTCCTGTGAGGCGGAGAAGTGCCCTTGAAGGGACTACAGACCATTATCCAAGTGCCCTCTCTGGCTTTAATCTCCTGGGAAATAACACCAATTGTTTCAACCTTTTCCACGGGAACTGCCTTCAAATCGGAGAGTCAATTTAATGAAGCTCCCCGGAGTGCTTTCCAAGCTCGCCACGCCTCTCGACAGACTTCGGGTCAGAGCTACATAAACTCTAAACACGGCAAGCACAGGCAGCGTCCACTTGAAGCAACCCAGGGACAGAAAAATTACAAGGATTCTTTCTCGCTTTACAAAAGAATTCAGTCTTATTTTGTTTCGTTTTTTATTTGGAAGACAGCAACTTGTGGTGATGAATTTGAAGTACTGTATTTTGAAAATGTGAATACTTTCAGTTCATCCGTGATGTAAGGAGTTGTTCACGTCCAGAGAGGAACTGTAACTCTGCGTGTCCTACGTGATAAGCCAAGTCTGGGATCACACGTAAAACCTTCTACCTCAAGACCATGACCTTTGACCCAGGTTTCTTATGGCTGCAAAAACGCCCTGCACTAAAAGACTAAGACGTCTCTTTATTATAAAATAATCAATTCCTATTCGTGCTGAATTTATAAACTGAATTATAAAGATAACTATTACAAACACACATTTTCCATATTCTATGGGGTTAAGCACTTGGTTTGTCCCATACTTACGGCTGAAAGGGAATGAAGTGCTGTTTGTCTTCATCATCTACTTTTCCATTTATTATGTCCGTTACATCCATCACTGGAGACAAGAAAAAAAGAGATGGTTGTGCTTAAAGGTTGCCGTTACAGAAAACAAACAAAAGAACTTCAGAATGTCTCCTGACCAAAAAAGCATGAACTGACCAGTGGAATTTTTTTTCTATATTCAAGTTTAAAGCATTTCTACATTGGAAAGACCAATTAAGTTACCCAACCTGCCCAAATAGGGTTGAGGCTTAAAGAGCAAAGCTCCATTTAACAAATTCCTCTATTAACCAACTGGCACCAATGAAGCTTCTTTTCTGCAACAGAACTTGGTGAGATGAGTAAATACTCTATTTTTCTTTACTTATTGACTTCTTTACTTCATTTTCGGCTGTGCTGGGTGGTCACTGACGCCTGCAGGCCTCCGCCAGTTGCGGTGAGCAGAGGCTGCTCTCTAGCTGCCTCTCGAGCGCTCCGGCTTCTCACCGCGTGGGCTCCCCTTACGGTGGAGCAGGGGCTCAGTACTTGTGGCTCATGGGCTTAGCTGCTCCACAGCATGTGGGATCTTCCCAGACCAGGGATCAAACCTGTGTCCCCCTGCACTGGCAGGCAGATTCTTAACCACTGGACCACCAGGGAAGTTGAAACTGAAATGTTCTATCACAAGCGGCATGTGAAACATGGCAAGTGTGATGGAAGGACTGAATTTTTACTTTGATTTCATGCATTTATGTCAAAAGAGCCACCTAGGGCAGGGTGACCTCTCTGGGCAGCACCGTTCTGCAGCCTCATGTCAGTCTCCCGGCCCCCGAATAAGGAAGTAGTCGTAACGTGGCGACGGTTTAGCCACCTTGTGCTGGCATCTGTGGACAGTGTTTCAAGAAACACTTGACATCTAATCCTCACACTTACCTCCTCTACAGTTGAAGAAACTAGACTCAAAGACCTAAACGAATTCGCCCAAAATCTGGTGGCTAGAATATCTCCAAAGCCCCAGCTCAGACCAACACAGTGAAGAACCCCATGAACAGCCCAGGGTGCTGGACACAGGCTCTGTCTCTGCTCAGCCTCCTTACCTGACTGCAGGTAAGTGAGCAACAAGTCCCAGGTATCTCCTTGTGCACAATCCCTTCCCTAATGACATACAACCAAATACTAAATATGGGCAATTTCCATCTCTACCACTCCCCTTCCACCCAAAAAAAGGGAAAAGTGTTCTGTAGGGGGAACAGAAGCATCCCACCTAATGTTAAGATGCTCCTATGCCCAAGACCACATCTTGACCGCCAGTTCCAAACCATCACACACAGTGATTGTTTGAGCCCCAGTCCAATCAGTCTTTCGGCATCTGCAGCAGCATCTCAGACAACCTGCTCTATATGGGCCATAACGAGTGAGTCTGTAGCCAGGAAGCCATCTCCCACAGCCCAGTCTGCAGTAAGCCACCTTCCTGCATCCACAGACCTCTCTGCTACCATGGGGCTCATCTCACCAGCCGACTATGAGGCCCCACGATGGTCCAGCTTTCTCGTCAAAGCTCCCTAGTCTCTAGCCTTGGACACATCTAGGGGCCCAGCAACTACTGGCAAGAAGGCAGCATGTGAGCAAGAAACACACCCTTGGTCTGAGCACCAGTAAATTGAAAGCTGCCTTAGTTCTGCTACTTTCTAGGACTGACAGTCCCTTTGGGGCTCCCCTAGCCCAGAACTCAGCAGAGAAGGCATTGAAATTGCCCATCACCATGTCCTTCCCTCACTGGTCTTGCTGTGGTTAGGATTTTGAGCATTCAAAGGTTCCTGCTGTCAAAGGAAGAAGTAAAGGACTTGGGGGCATCACCTCCAATCCGAGAACCCAGGTATTTCTATTTTCAGGTAGGAGGGTCCATCATAAGGAAGCCAAGCGTCCAGCCATACATAGTCACTATGGGTGTGTGACGGAGGAGGACCTAAACAGCCCAGAAATGTGACATCCCAGGATGCAGGGGCAGAAGGAAGGGGACATCGGGATGCTGCTGACGGAGGAGGGACAGCAAAGGCAGGAAGGCGGGCAGGCACGATGAGAAGTGATGAGAAGCACGAGGCCGGGGCAAAGGGCCAGGTCAGCTCAGAGCGACGCTTCCCCACAGCCTGCTCACAGCAACCTGGCACTGAGCATCCAGGTGGCCAAGATGCACAGCAACTGTTTGCAGGGGCTCATCCTCTGCCAACAGTCAGAAGAGACACAAAGATCCAAGGTCAAGGACAGGCACAGGGTACTTAGGCAAGAATATGTTTTAATAGCTCCCTGGACTGTGTATATGAGTATCTAAGTGTATATGAGAAATATACTTAGGACTGAGAATCACTGCCTTAAAATATGTACCTCTTGTGCCCAAAATGTACCATGACCACAATGCACGATGACATTTACTCCCTCCCTCTCGGAGTGGAGATACGAGTAGCAAGTTGGGAAATACATAAGCAGAATGCTCAGGTCCTTACGTAGCATCTATAGCAACACACCAGCCCACAACTCAGGAGAGCCACCCCTCTGGGCTGAACGTGGGCGGTAAGAGATCACTTGCCCGCTCCCCATCTCATCCCCACTGGGCACTTTGGCTCTGAACCTAAAACTGCCCTAAAAAGTCTGTTTAAAGGGAGCCATGCATGCGTGCTCAGTCACTTCAGTCCTGTCCGATTCTTTGCAACCCTACAGGAGCCCACCAGGCTCCTCAGTCCATGAGATTGTCCAGGCAAGAATGCTTGAGTGGGTTACCATTACCACCTCCAGGGGGTCTTCCCGACCCAGGGATTGAACCCGAGTCTCCTGGTCCCCTGCACTGCAGGTGGATTCTTTCCTGCTGAGCCACTGGGGAAACCCTTAAAAGAGGCCAAAACGAAACTCAACATAATAATGAAAGCCCTGAGCTTCCTGGTGATGCAGATAAAGAACCCCTCCATTGCCGCTGAAACAAGAAATCCAGTGATGTATCAGAAAGGAAGAGTTTTTCTCACGTATGTATATAAACCCCAAGAATCACAAAAAGGACGAGAAATAGAAGGCTGTGCAGTAAACGGCAGCCATCTAATCGTGAGGGAACATCGTTTCCCAAATTGTGAAAAATGAGAGTGACACTGAGAGGTCAGCTAACAAGGACTTCCCAGGGACACTTTCCTGTCCTTCTGCAGAGACGGCCGATTTCTCTCCCTTTTCCTGCATCGTCACCAAAAACAAAACAAAATAGAGCACATGTCCGCAGAGAAAAAAGCCCCTATGTGAAGAGAGCTCTGTCCTCTGTGCTTCTTCTCCTTCTGCCTCTTCATCACTTGGCCTATTCTGTGCAGATTCATTCCTAAATCAGTCCATCACCAGGTCAGAAACACCGCAACCCTCCGTGACTAGCTTCCCTCCAGGAGGAGTATGTGGGGCATGTGGGTCAGGGTCTCCGCCAGGACGCGGGGTCCACTGTCCTATCAAGGACGGGATTTGCGCCCGAAGCTGGTGGGACAAAGACCCCGAGCCACGTGTCGCCGTGAACCCTCACGGAGAAGAACAAACACAAGTTTCTTCTCTCCAACAGACAAGCTTATACACCAAGCGGCCCACGGCCCAGTATTCAACAGCAGCTCGTATTCAGAGCAGAGGTGCTGGTCTCGAGAGCCTTCGGGAACAGAAAGGAAATGGATTACCGGCCACCCCGAAAGGCCGTCGCAGGCCCGAGGTCAGCTTCCGCGTGTTATTGTCCCTCAGCTCCATGCGGCCCACGCGGACGATCTGGCACACAAAACTGATCTTCTCCCTTTTCAGATCTTTGCTTCCCAGGTCCTGGAAATATTAATTTCCACAAATTACTGTGGAGAAGCGCTACTCAAGGCAGGTTCAATTGCAACAGACGGTAGAAAGATAGATTGCCACTCTTCTCTTCCAACCAGTTTTTATAATAAGTGATTCACAAGACAAAGAGCAGCTGAATCACAAAAGTCAATCCGCACTAAATGAATTTAAGATCCAAGTTTAAAAGACATACTCAACATCATGGAGTAGTACATCTTTGTCATGGGGACTCAAAGGGTGACTAGAGACCCAGAAGGTTTCTGGGCAGCTACGTTATTACAGGAAATTAACAAGCAGTCCCGGCATCCCAAGGACCCACGCTCCAGGGTGGTGACAAGTCAGACAGGGGTCATTAAAAACAGTCATTAGAATGGTGAGCAATTCAAAGGAACATCTTTGGATGCACTTACAGTGAAAACAGCTCGCAAATTATGTAATCTGTCTATGTCTTTAGGCAATCCTGAACTTGACCAGCGAACCAGGTAGTTTTCACTTGAAAAAAAAAAAGAAATAAAAGCAAATTAATTTTCCAAACAGAACAGGGAACCAAATGTACATCCTCTGTGACTTTTAATTAACATCATGGAGGTCCATTATGCAGACAATGGCATGGGTTCAGAAATAGCAACCACATCAGATAGAGCAGCTCTGCCATTGACATACAAGTAATTTCCATACAGCATAGTACTCAAGGTCTGCCCGTACAAAATCCCTGAGGTTTTCAGTTCGGATGTCCAGGATTATAACCCGAAAGGACCTATCTGCAGATGGCATTTCATAGTTTTTATTATATTTTTAACAATTTTTTAAAAATTAATTTACAATGCTGTGCTTGTTTCAGGTGTAAAGCACAGCGATTCAGTTATTCATATATAAATTCTTTTTCAGATTCTCTTCCATTATAGTTTATTATAAGACATGGAATATAGTTCCCTGTGCTATACAGTAGGTCCAAGTACAGTGTACTTTATACAGAGTAGTGTGTATACGTTAAAAGTTTTTTTATTAAAAGCATACTTGTTCATTTGGAATGACTACAGTCTCAAATTCACTATTTATTCAAAGTAAAACTTCATGATGATTTTCAAGCCTGCCATAAGCCAAACACGTCCTAAAAATACATATGAAATCCTATGACAAGAAGAAATAAAGTCTTTATCAGAAGTGGCAATGAAATTTGTTCTGTTTTCTGCCATATACTAAGTTCTTAAATTTTCAATAATATGAGTGAAGATTCTGGAGCTTTATACACATACACACACACACACACACTTACTTCACACACAGTCCAAACCATACTTTTTCCATATGGACAAAGAGAAAATTATACCAAGGAACAAAAACAAGAACTAGGAAAGACAGAACATGAGACATGAGAAATGACAGAGACTGGATTCACAATATTTTATTCAACACATATTCACTGACAGACAGCCTTTATGTGGCAGGCACCAATCAAGACACTGTGTCCCATCCAATCACCTTGGAGAAATAATAGTAGGTCAAAGGTCCAGAAATGACATTCACAGAGAACCAAAGCTCGAAAAGGCAACATTGGGATGAGAGCAATGCGGAGTGGGGAGGGGGGCCCACAAACAAAGCATCCCATAAAGACAGAACAGGAAGCAAGACTTCAGTCCTTAAGCCATGCAGTTGCCAGGTTTTGAAAACATTACAGGATTCCAACTCTACGATCAAATATCCACGTCCTTGCTGGAAAGCTGCTCCTGGCCCAGACTCCAGCTGCTTGGGGGAAGTCTGGCCAGCTGATCGTCCCAAGGGCTCCCCACAAAAGGGAGACTTTGGGGGTGATTCTGAGGCCACGTTCCCAGCAGTGACCAAAGAGGAAGAACAGGGGCCGTCACTGACCTGATGAACTTGGACTCCACAGGGTCGTACAGAGACATGAGCACCTCGGCATCTTCTCCTATTTTACAGACCACGTTCTTGAGGTTGACAAACAAGGCCAGGGAAGGCGTGGCGGCAAACTTGGCTTGTCTGTTAATGTCTATGTTCTGCTTCTGAGACTGTCAGTGGAAACAAAACAAGAGGACAGAAAGGTGACACGAGCAACACTCGTGGCTGACGCTTGCTCTGTTCATCCCCTGCAGAACAGAAAACCACGCGAAACCAGTTGCAATAACACAGCAAAGCCCTTCATGCAGCATCTTCCTTGATGTTGTCAAGCGCCCCAGCTCAAAAGCACATGCCCGGGGCGATGATCCCAGTACCGTGAGAAGTTGTGCTGAGTATTTACTTCAGATACAAAACATTGAGGGCCCTAATCAATCAATCAGAATGGAGATTACATGCGCAGTTGCTTATTCAACTTTTGATTCTCCCATCAGGTCACACTCTCTGAGGACATCTCTGTGTTATTCATCATTATGGCCTCAGGACCTGGCGCACCAGAGACGTTTAGCACTTGCTGAATGAATGGATGACTCAATCAGCCGACTGCGTCCTGAGTATTGACTACATACAAGGTTACCATTAATGGCCATGGGAGACAAAAAAGATCAGTAAGATGCATGTTCCCTGCCCTCATCAAGCTTAGACACACCCCTCTCCTACTCCTATAAAAGAGGAAATGCAGAATGGAGTGCTGTTGCCCATGGGTTAAGACCACAAAGTCAGTGTCATTAAAATCCTGTCCCCACTCAAGGGATGAAAAGCCTTCAAGACATCCGCAGCATGTTTTGATGCTGGGCTCCCTTCCATCCATCACTGTCTGAAATACATGCTGAAGCTGGGCCTTTTCATGGTGTAGCTAATGTAATCCTGAGCTTCCCTGGTGATGTTTCACTAATGTTGTAAATTGTTACTGAGAAAAGGTACCCTGGGTGTAAATGGCATGTTAGAGAGAGCTGAACTTACTTTTTCTTCTTGCAATCTTTCCTCCACTTGTTTGGAAGCTACTTCATGAGCTCTGAAAAGACTAATCGTGCTAGTTAGTTCTGGATCCAGAATGTTCCCATCTTCATCTCTCACTACCAAGTCCAAATCAAGGATTCTAGAACAAGAAGAAGTCAGAACTTCACCAACAAACTTCAGTCCTAGCAACTGAGCAAGATGAAATCAAAAGTCAGGGTTACTCTCACAGTATCAGGAAACATAGTTCTGCGAGGTCACTGTCATTTTAACTTAAAATGTATGCCCTTGGAATTAAAAAAAAAAAAAATTACTCAAATGTGACTTCCATTGCTATAGTGACTTTTACTCACAGATCTAGAAAGCCCAAATGAAATGTCTGTTGCTAATTACTACATGAACAATATGGACAGTTAAGCACACACATGCTATGCACATACTGGGGGTGTGTATGTATATAAATTTGTGGTATGTATACACAGCCACATGCACACCCATATACCCAAATATATATACAGTTGGAGGTTGGGGAGAGGTGGGAAGGAGGAAAAGCTGAAGCAGAGAAACACTCACCACTTCCTCTGGTAGGTTCCATGGCACTACTTTCCTTCTACCTACAGTCAGTTCTAATCCCTTCATTAGCCTATCAGAAGATTTTCAATAAAGACATTCTACTGTTTCAACATGGAACATATGGAAGTCATCCACAGCAATGTTAAGAAAACTTTCTGGCCAGATGGCTAAATGTAGTGGCCAACTTAATACACAGGCAGCATCTGGCTGATAAATCTGTCCATCCTATATCTGGAAATGTTTTTTGGCAACAATCTCTCCATTTCCCGTTAGGTGGTTTTTATCACGATTTTATTTAAAGAATACACAAAGGTGACTATATAAAGTAAGAAACCAAGAGTTTTACTAACGGTGGTGTGTTCTGTTTTTCTTTTAATAAGACATGAGGATCTTAACCACAGATGCCTGTTACTTTGCCTTTGGGACTTTTCTTTTTATTGAAAATCTATTGTTGTTCAGTCACTAAGTTGTGTCTGACTCTTTGTGACTCCATGGACTGCAGTGCGCCAGGCTTCCCTGTCCTTCACTATCTCCCAGAGTTCACTCAAACTCATGTCCATCGAGTTGGTGATCCCATCCAACCATCTCATCCGCCGTCACTCCCTTCTCCTCCTGCCTTCAATCTTTTCCAGCATCAGGGTCTTTTCCAATGAGTCGGCTCTTCACATCAGGTGGCCAAAGTATTGGAGCTTCAGCTTCAGCGTCAGTCCTTGCAGTAAATATTTAGGGTTGATTTCCTTTAGGATTGACTGGTTTGATCTCCTTGCTGTCCAGGGGACTCAAGAGTCTTCTCCAGAGCCACAGTTCAAAGGCAGCAGCTCTTCAATGCTCAGTCTTCTTTATGGTCCAACTCTCAGCAGCAAATTTTTTATTTTTTTAACCATAAGACAAAAGAAAACATCTTTTGAAATAAAGATAAATTCAATTAGAGAATGTCTTTTAACAGTTACAAGTCGAAGAGTTGACAAACTGACTTTGCAAAAAAGCCTCCATGTAGACGAACTAACCCCCTACTTCTCTTCTCTGAAGGTCACACACCTGAACGCCCTGTGTGGGTGAGTCTGATAACACATCAGCAGGTTTAGTTTTGTGAGTCGTGCTGAACCACTGCACTATACTTGTGTATGGTGGATATGAGTTTCTTGGACAAAAATCTGTCTTGTTAAGGACTGCATTTCCTATCCAAGTAGTAAATCACGTTTGGAAATACTTCCTTTCCTAACTAGATTATTCCATGACATAATGTATTTTGGTAACTTCCCACAGCCAAATTAAGCAGGTGGTTTCTGGACATAAGTTCAAAATGTGATACTCCAACAGGAAATAAAATCAAAGCTCCAGAAGTTTAGTTTTCAAGCAGGTGGTCTTGAAATGAGTTTCATTGCAACAACATCTAATATCCTAAACCCAGAAGTCTCTGGCTTTCTGGGGGGAAAAAAAAACAAAAACCTCCTGTAGTTAATCCAAACACTACAGCTTACTGATAATGTAGCTTTTAGAAACTTTTCACACTTGAAAGTCTGAATTACCAGAAAGCAGAATTGTTATAATTCTGATTATATAAAATGCTTCTTTCCTTTTTCCAGGTCTTCCCTGGGCTGAATGGCTCGAGGCAAAGCTGTCCTATTTTCTGAGCTTTATATTCTAACACGTAAAATGAGGGGGTTGGACTGAACCAGTAGTTCCCCAATCTGCTGGCCATCACGGTCCAAGTCTATTTTTACAGACAGGGATTTCCAGTCAGCATTCCAGACGTGAGAAATCAGGATTTTAAGAAGTGGGTCCCAGCATTTTGAAAGTTTTCCAAGTGACTCTGATATAGACCAGCATCTGGGGATCATGTGACCACATACTTTTTAAGGCTTCTTGCAGCTCTGGCATTATACGAACAGATAGTCATCCAGCAGAAAAGGGCGTAGCCTCCTCCTGGTTACAGAACCTGGAAGGCCTGAGATGGTTATGCAGAAGACATGCCAACACTGGAACATGCACCTCGATGGGTGAGTAAGCGCCCCACTGCTAAGGGCACTCAAGCAGAGCTGGGCGGTGCCCTGCGATAAGAGGGAACTTTTGCATGAGACTTACTCTGGTAGAACAATTATATGATCTCTCAGAAGTACAAATTTAGGGGGGTGGATTTTTTTTTTCCCAAAAGGTCTCACAAAACTACTAAACCAAAGCACTGGTGCAGAAAACCTCTTACACATGGAGAAAAATCATCTTCCCGATAAAACATACTCGACTCTTCAGACAGCAGTGATGTCCTCAGAGTGATATGGTAAGATGCCAGTGACCCAGACACAGCATAAACATGTCTGCCACCTCAAATGGGAGGCTCCTTGTAAACTCAGCTTGCGTCTCCTCCAAGGTCTTCTTTTGGAGTTCTACCTGATTTTATTTCCAGTTTTCATTTGAATCCATTGGGGAGTGAGACCATTCTGCTTTTGTGTCTTGGCCACGCATCACCCGATCCTGAAAGTCTTGTGAGAAGACATGGTGAGGAGCAAATGCAACCGTACACAGGATGGCAGAGAAAAGAAAAAAAAGACTTGCTGGCTTTATTTTTGTTTGCCAAATCCGGTGTCCCTACACTGGTTTCAAGTTTCAAGGTGCACTTTGAGGTCTCTTCCAACTTTCAGAACATAGGATTCCACAGAAAGAAGCCTGATGCCTGTCACTACACAAAGGACCCTCACGTCTGGACTCAGGGTCGAATGCCGTCAGCAGAAAGGAAAATTTCCTGTTGGGGGAATCACTGTGATGGGGACAGTTTACCCCATCTTCTTGAAGAGAGTATGTTTCAACAATGACTCAGAAAACTCCGGATGCAATAGAAAACACTTCATCCTTTTAAGAAAGAAAACTGTGCCATTATATTGATGTTAGAAATCTTGTTTGTCGTAAGATAGGATTTTAGTCTCCTAAAGGCTTACGGTGATGCCATTATATTTGGTTAATGTAAGCATGAAATCATCTTTTGAACAAACAAACCTGTTTCCATAATCAATTTTGGCAGTGACCTTCTTCTTCAATTCCTTGAGCTCATCCTGCGGCAGAGTTCCAGAAAGAATCTGCGACCGCCACTCGATAAGGTCATAGATCATGTGTCGAACGCTTCGGAACATCTCCCTGTTATCTTGCTAGACGAGGGGGGAAAACCAACCGTTAAGTTCTTGATTTAAAAGAGCATTGTGGTTGTTGTTTATGTCGGATTAATGGTGTTTTTAGCATGGAACTGAACACATTAGATGGATTTGGTTCCCATCACACATGAAAAGATTACAAGGTATAAAAACAATGGACAATCTTCCATATTCAGATCAGCGTTCCAGAGTATGTAGCCCTGCATCCAAAGTGGACCAGGGCAGGATCTGCACTGGGAGCCCCAAAACCAGCCCGTGAACTTCCAGTCTCTGGACCAGAAATGGGCAACCCTTGAAGCTCCCTGAGGAAGTGCCCAGCCTACAGGTCTTGCTTAAGGAATCTTCAGAAAGCCCTTCGCCCAGATGATTCTCAGCACTGAGAAACTCAACCCCGAGCCCTGGCTGTTAGCTGACTACATGAGGACCAAGCCCTAGGCTGTGGTGCATTCTGAACGTGCAGAGAGGCTTCTGCAAGAGGCAATATCTGGATCTACAAGCTCTTGGTGCATTTTCACCAGAAGGGAAACACACATGAGATTCAAACTTCACACCTACTTCTCACTTTCTGCATATTTCGAGGGATTTGATGGTACAAAGAAAAGCAAGTTTTGCAACAGCATGAGAACAATTCATCAAGAAAATGAAGGATTAACCAAAGGAAAATGAACCCAGTGGTTCTTTCCAAGAACAGAAACCTAGGTGAAATCCAACTATTTAGACTTATAAATAGTTTTAGATTTATAAATCTAAATTTATAAAACTAAATCTATAAATAGATTTAGATTTATCTAAATCTGACATTTAGACAAAATTCTAAATGTCAGGGTGCCAAAAAAAAATGTAAATGTGGTCACTGCTACCTTTTAAAATAATGTCTTCTCTGCATAGCTAAACTTCACACCTCCACTCTTTATAGCATTTGACCTTCTTTCTAGGAATTTCTAGGATCCCCTTCACTCACTCATCCTATCACACCCTAACAGATTATTTTCCATCCTATGAGTTTTCCGTGTTAGTATCATCCTAATCTCAAATTCTTATTTATTTATTATTTATTGGCCATGCCATGTGGCTTGTAACATCTTAGTTCCCTGACCAGGGATTGAACCTGGGCCCTAGCAGTGAACGCACCAAATCCTAATTACTCAACCAGCAAGGAAATCCAATAATCTTGACTTCTTAAATGAAAACTAAATAATCAAAACTAATGGTTTATTCTAAAATTACGTTTGTTTCCCTCATCAGTTCTCCTTGTTTATTTTCATAAAGCATTACCACATAACTAAAATCCTTAATATTTTCCTAAACTTGTCTATTGCCACAGAGCAGAGGGAAACAGAACATATAAAAATATTATAAGCAACAAAAACACATGTGCACATATATATAATAAGCGTATTTCTTTGGCTTTGCACAAACCTAACAGTGTAAACCCCTAAGAGGCAAAGGTAGATTTTTTTTAAAGAAAGGAAACCAGGTTTAGGAGTGTCTGTTAAGGAGCTGTATGACTAAAACCATGTCCACCAACATATTAGTCAGCATCGACTCCTGTTTGTTTTGCCATATTTTTGTCTAAAAATTGCTAACATGAAATATCGACTCCAAAATTGCTCAGATTTACACAAAATATTCATGGTTAACTTTACGCCTGTAGGTTTTTGAGAACATTTGATGAACAATTACTGTAACTGCTTATTACTGTGTATTTATAGGAAACCACTGTATAATCAAAAGCAATGAGGCTGCCCAGAGAGCAGCTGTGGGGCTGAGAAGCCTTCTATGTTCCCCAGAAACTGACGCACGACCTTCCCTCCAGTGTCCAAGCTTTGCGCTGACAACAGATGAGGAATCAACACCCTTAAGAGGAATACAGACCTAACAAAAAGGTAATCTTCTGCAAATACGAATTTACATGCAAAGAAAATGGCCCAGAGGGATACGAAATGGAAGGTGTCAGGGCCCCAATCCTGCCGCATTAATAAGGCTTCTTTCACAATCCAGAGAACTGGATATCTCACACGAAGCCAAAATGGAAACCATCTCCCTTGGTCTAAACAGACACTCTGAGACCTCGAAGACTATGTCATTTTCTTCAAATGGTAAGAGGCATTATCTACAGGCAAACAATGTCTGATAGCAGCCATCACCCTCTACTGCATCCATGAAGATGCACCTGCGATGGTTTAAAAGCAAATTTTCATTTTCACTATCGACATACAAACTTAGAGGGAACTCCAGCTCTGGAGGCCTCAGTCGGTGTTCCAAAGTCTAAAAGCAGCCCAGTTCCCTTTTCAGTACAAGCAAAGGTGAAACCCACGGCCCCTTCCTCGACAGCCACGTCACTGCAATCAGCACGGCTGCACATGACACAGAGCTGGTGGGAGGGTCGCAGTCCCCGAGGGTGGCCAGGCTACGGGGGCAAGGCTGCCGAGCAAGACTCGCTCCCACACGTTCTGCTTCTGAGGGTCCCAGAAGAAGGAAAACTAAACCTCTGGCTCAGCAAGGTTCAAAAAAAACCATTGTCTATTGCTAAGCTCTGATTCAAAATCCCATCTTCAAACCTAGAGTCTATTATACAGAGTGAAGTAAGTCAGAAAGACAAATATCATATATTAACACATGCATATGGAATCTAGTGGCTTCCCAGGTTGGTGCTAGTGGTTAAAGAGCCCGTCTGCCGATTCTGGAGACTTAAGAGACACGGGATGGATCCCTGGGTTGGGAAGATCCCCAGAAGGAGAGCACGGCAACCCACTCCAGTAATCTTGCCTGGAGAATCCCATGGACAGAGGAGCCTGGCAGGCTACAGTCCATAGGGTCACATAGACTCAGACACTGAAGAAACAGCACGCATGGAATCTAGAAAGATGGCACTGATGAATCTATCCGCAGGGCAACAGTGAAGACACACACGTAGAAAACTGAATTGTGGACACAGGAGAGGAGAGGGAAGGGGAAGGGGAGGGGGGACGAATTAAGAGAACAGCACAGAAACATACCCGTTACCACATATAAAACAGACAGCCAGTGGGAATGTGTTGTGGGACGCAAGAAACTCAACTCAGTGTTCTGGGACAACCTAGTGGAGTAGGATGGGGTGGGAGATGGGAGGGGGCGTTTCAGGAGCGAGGGCACATATGTAATGAATCACCTGTGGCTGATTCATGCTGATGTATGGCAGAGGCCAACAAAATACTGTAAAGCGATCATCCTCCCATTAAAAAAAAACCCACAAGAGTCCCGTCTTCTCACCACGTAGAGCTGCCTCCAGATGGTAGACCACTCTCGCAGGGTCGTGGTGACCTCCTGTATGAGGGGGAGGTCGCCTGGGATGACCGTTTCATGTTGCCTGGGAGGAAAGCAAAGGGCAGAGACAGTCGAGGCTTCATTAAAAAGAAGGGCACCTTGCCAATTTCACACGCAGGCCATAGCGCGCAATATGGAAGCCAACGGAGAGAAAACATACAAAAAGGACCGAGCCCACGGAGGTCTTCATCCGTCTCTAAGAGCGACAAGTAATTCTGTACAGAGCCCGAGAACGCTCATACATTACCCTCGTGGAAGCCGTCTACCTCACACACCAAGGTAAGATGAAGGAGGCACACAATATCCCATCAGGACGTCAAGGTCTGACAAGTGGGAAGTGTGTTCATAATATGTGTACCCATCTATTTTACAGATGCCATAAATTACCACCAATCTGCGTGGCATTAAAATGCAGGCTTGGGATAAGGTAATTTTTTTTTTTACATTTTCATCCTGCCTAAAACTCACTCTGTGATAATACATGAAGCGGTTACCCTTGGCAAAATATGGGCAAGGTTACAGCTTCCCAGTGTCCACAGGTGCCTGATCCCCAATTCTGATTATCCTCTTTCCCTTGTCTCTCCACCCCAGAAGGTTAACTCTTGCCTTATTCTTGACTCCTGAACTATTTCTGCATTGCTTTTTATCCAATGAACCGCTGTTTTCCAGTTACCTGCTCTGGGTCAGGCATTGCACTAAGCAGGACTCCTAATATTTGGGTCTGAGTCAGAGACCGAATCTGGTGGCCTGGGAAGACAGACCACCTGGGCCCGAGGCCCTGAACAGACAAGGCTCCCACCAACCTGCAATGTCCAGGGGGCACTGAAATAGGTCCCTGAGGCCCAGACCTGTGGGCAGGACCCTGACTGTAGCTCGCAACTGAAATTCAGGGCTGCAAGGACTCAATGATGGGGGGGTTGGGGGGGGTCTCCAAGGAAGAAACACAGGAGTTCATGAGAGAGGGTCAGTCCCTCTGGAGAGGTCTGACCACGTGCACCAGCGGGAGCAGCAGGGACCAGGGAGGGATGGATGGGAGACCGCCCCTCACAGGAGCGCTTTTAAGAACAAGCCTTTGATGGGACATCTTCAGTTTCTCTCACAGGACATGACTGGTTCCCACTGAGGATGTTGATGGAAGTGTGGTTCACTTCGCTCTGTGATGTCATCCTTATAAAGCCCCTCCACTCACAGCGCAAGGACATCTGTCAGCGGCTGGGCTGCCTTCATCTCACAGAGCTTGAGTTCCATGCGAGGTCCACTGGGCTCTTCCCACTGGCCAGGAGGGACCTGGAGCTCAATGAGGCTTCAGTTTCCCACGTGGAGAGGACCTCACTTCACCCACTGCGTCCTGATCTCCGCTCTGGATCCTTCTTACCTTCCTTCCTTAATTGGTCTGATCCATCTCTTGGACTAACTGCCAACTGGGTCGCAGTCTTAACCCAATGTCTGCCTGTCCATCTGTCTGGCAGGGTGTGACTGTACTTATCAAGAATCAACACAGTCCCTTATACCCTTTTCTATTACTCTTCCTAGTTACATTTCACATACACCCATCTGTGTACATCAACGGGCATTGAAAAAAAATGATTCCTATACAGCCCAGCACCCATACTGATCCTGATACAAACTGATGTAAAATACATCAAGAAAATATTTTATTCAATGTTGTTCACAGATTAGGGTAAAAAGTTTCAAAACTTTCCTTGTTTTACTTCCCCCTGAAATTTCACCTACAAAACAATCTCTCAGTAGGAAAAAGACCCTCTTACAGGTCATCACATTGATGCCTCTAAATTATTTTCCTTGTTTTAATGATGCACCATGGAACTTCAGAGCCTAACCTAGTCCTTCTCATATGTTAAAAGTACACTGCCTGGAAAAGCAATTTCGCAATCAGCCGCAGAGATGTGATTATGCAGTAATCATATGATTAGTAATTTTATCATTTACATATTTAATGGAGTGCAAAGATGTAGCAGAGACAAAAAAGGAAAACATTTTACTGTTCCTTCCTGCAAGTTCACACCTGGCTATTCATTTGCCATTCCCGCCTAATGGGTTCCTGTTCTACAAATGTCCTTTTAATGATCTTATACATCAGTTTTATGACCTCTAAGAAACATACATCACAATTAGGCAAAACGTAAATTCACACATACCCCAACCAAGCAACTGTTGCTTCTCTCTCCACTGAATTTGTATCACATCCTGCAAAGTCTTCCAGAAAAATGGATTCAGGGCTGCAGGGGTATGCAGCCTTTGCTAGATGGGCGGCTCCCAGAGGAAGAAGCAGGAATCCACATGGGGTTCTATAAGGCTGACTGTGGTTCCAGTGCTGACTGAAGACTCCCTAAAGGCTCAAAGCCATGTTGTAGACAGCTCTAGATCAGAAGTCCCCCCTTCCCTAAATTCCTGTCACCCTGGATCAAAGGCACCCACTGTCCAACCCCCAAAGTCGCCCTGCGCAAAGCAGCAAGGTCAAATGCAATCACTGCACAACTTCATTTAAACATCAAGACCAGACTCACCCTTTTCCTTCAACTATGGCTTCTTTAAGATGGATGTACGAAGCAGGAAATATACCCTTTGGGAGAAAAAGAGACAGGAGGTTGTAGTATTGATATGAGTACTGACTACCAATCAAACAGCTGCCCACCCCACCCCACCCCGCCGCCAAAAAGGTGGAGGTGGGGATGACTGGATCACTGTTAAATCTGTAAGCCTTTATGCTACGTCACAGCATGTCACAGAAAACAAAGTGTGAAGGATGGCAACTGAATTCGCTTGTGTTTCAAACAGGCTGCAAAAGTCTTAGAAGAAAACAGATGCACTCTGCTTGCAAAGGAAAAATCCCATGGGGCCTTCCAGTGTCTTCTCCGTAGGTCACACCTTGTTTTTACTTCAGACACAGGCAGATCAAAAGTCAACTGATGCCTAAAAACAATTTCTGATGACGGCCTCTGACAGCTCTTCCTTTTGAAATACTAAAATTATCAACAGAAAGCGAGTTTACATGGTTGTCATCACATATGCACTGACTACTTACCTGACACGCAGAGACTCTCATCAATCTCCAAACAGAGGGGGCCGTCCGATAAAATACAAAAATAAGGTACATTTCACCCAACCTGCCTGGCTCCGGTGGGGGGACATCAGTTGATGTGAAGATGATGCTCAGCAACCCCCAAGTGAACAGCACACAAGCCCAACAGACAATTCTGAGGGGACGGCTCCTCAGGAGGACTGTCAGTCCCAGGCACTGTACGTGAAGGGCCAGGAGATTCCCCAAGAGTTTTGGACCTGCTTCCTGAGCAAGCACACCTCCCCTCCTGGAAGGAAGTGGAGGTGAGCACCTGGAGGGCAAGAGTGGGGCCCCGGGCGCGGGGGTCTCAGGCGGCGCGGGGGTCTCGGGCAGCACAAGACAAATAGGGGGTGGCTTCCTGAGATGCCACGCACGCAGCAGGAAGTCAACCAACAGGAGCGGTCACCTGCTATGAAAACAGGAGCTTCTGACTGGGTTTCCCAGGCTTCTGGCCCCAAAGAATTGACACAGGAGATCCAGAAACCACGCGACTCATCCTGCTTGGAAAGGGAGTGGACACTGCTGGTTCCCAACCCTTCTGTCTCCCAGGAAAGAGGCTGCACTTCATGTAAACAAGAATTATCACAGAGAGGGCAGGAGTCAGACAGAAAGACGGAGGCTGGGCAACAAAGAGGATTAGGCGGACCAGCTGCGGGGACACCTCCAGAAGCCAGGATGTGCCCTGGATGCACATTTAATGTCAGTAGGTGAGCACTGGTTGGGGGGTGGGGTACCTAAAGAAACGAGTCTCGTCCATGCCCGCGTCCACAGCTAGAGACCTCCCTCAGTTTCAGTAAAGCTGCTCTCGACAATCATGGGGTCACAGAAGGGACAGTGGAAAAATGAGGCTGGATGCACCTGGAGGCTTGAAATGAGCAACTTCTTCAGCTGGGGCGATCAGGACTGGCCAGATCTAAAGCTCACTTGTGAACACTGGTAAGAGGATGCTTCCAGAACCCAGGGTCAGGGTGAGCAGGAGTCAAGTCCCTTCCCTGCCCCTGCCTGAACTGGGTGGGCCAATGCAAAATCACAGCGTCTCTAAGGTGTCAGTTTCCTCAACTGCTAACGAAGATTTTAGGTGGAACAATAAACACGCCCCTGCCCAGCTCTGCAAGCGACAAAGTCACATCTCTCCAGTAGAAGGCAGGAGGGACGAGGGCTCACGGAGGCACTGGGGAACTAGGCCACACCAGGGAACCAGGAGACAACCCCAGTGGGGAACGTCATGAAAGTGAGGTCGCTCAGTCGTGTCCGACTCTTTGCAACCCCACGGACTGTAGCCTACCAGGCTCCTGCATCCATGGAATTTTCCAGGCAAGAGTACAGGAGTGGGTTGTCATTTCCTTCTCCAGGGGATATTCCTGACCCAGGGATCAAAGCAGGGTCTCCCGCATTGTAGGCAGACGCTTTTACCAGCTGAGCCACCAGGGAAGTGGTTCCTGACACAAATACCAAGTAAGCATCCAAAAATGAACCACTTCCCGGGGCACACCTGACATGTGAAGTGGCAGCTTTGTCATGGGTGGACGGGGGAGTCCGTGAGCCTAAGGTCTTTAATAAAGTCCTCACTTGTGGCTTTCTCAGATGAAACTGAGGTTTTCATCTGCAGGAAAACATTCTTATTTTTTTTTAATTAAAGTATAGTTGATTTACAATGCTGGGCTTATTTCTGCTACACAGCAAAGTGACTCAGTTAGACATATATATTGTTCTTCATATTCTTGTCCATTATGATTTATCATAGGATATTGAATACAGTTCCCCACGCTATACAGCAGGACCTTATAGTTTATCCACCCTACATATACTAGTTAGCATCTGCTAACCCCAAATGATGGAAAAGACAATCAGAGTGAAAACAGAACTTTCTCTGGAGAGAGCTATTCCTCCAGTCACCACGTTGGCCTCTCCCTCGTTCAGACCTCAAGACTTCAGGTCACTGAACATGAGAGACTCACAGCCCAGTTTGAGCTCGGCAGCGTCAGGATGGAGGTCCTGGCTCCCATCTGCAGAGCTGGCTCCGCAGGCTACCCTAACAGCATCTCTCCCATCAGGACAGACTGCCAGAGCTCAGCCTGGACACCTCTGAAGTGACAGCGAACAGAGGATGGATACCTCTCACCTGTCCAGCAGGGCCTGGCTGCAGAGAGTCTGGGGAAAAAACAGAGCAAGAAGGCCCTGCGCTTGGACAGCTGTCCTTCAACAGCCTTAGTCACAGGCTCAGGACCACAGGAGGAGCCCAGCCCAATAAGGAGATAATGAGAGGCCAAGTTAAGAAACAAAAGCAAAAGGAACCATCTGTCAAGCATAATTAGATTTTATAAGGTAACGTGGACAGCCTAACCACAGCTTAGAGTGAAACGGAACAGCCATCATTAGGTTTTGTGAAGCTAAGAATGGAAAAGCCACAACAGAACCACGTACGGGAGTGTCCACGGCAATTGCACGTCTTCGCCCCAGAAATTCAAACAACCACACATGCAAACTGTCCAGGAGGCAGAACCTCTTTCTTTGGCCAGCTGACGTCAGTGGTATAAAAATAATTACAAGCAAGAAGGGAAGAAGCCGGCATGAGCGCTGCAGATCTACGAATTTATCATTAAGGATAACGCAAGACTGAAAACCATGAGCGGCAGCCAGTCTACCCAGATCATTCTCTTACACAACCTGTACTTTGACAGGCTGCAGAATTCTACCAGCTCTCAGGTAGAAGGTCCCAGCTCTCAGGACAACAGGTCAACATCACCCCACACAGCCCAGCCATTCACTCACAGACACGAAGTAACAATTTCTCCATACATGTGCTGTTCAGAAAACCATTTGGGGGCGGGAGGGATGAACTAGGAGTTTGAGATTAACATATATACACTACTTATATAAAACAGATAGCCAACAGCAATACTTGTTCCAACCAAGCACAGTATGGAACTCTGTATTGTGTAATGTATAATGGAAAAGAATCTATAAAAGAATAGAAATATATGTACGTCTGTGTACCTGAATCACGTTGCTGTATACCTGAAATGAACACGACATTGTAAATCAACTATACTTCAATTAAAAAATAAAGTTTTCTAAAAAAATTTTAATAAAGAAAACAATTCAGGGTAGCCCACATTTCATGTATTTTCTTAATTCAGAGAAAGAGATGTATAAGGATAATGCTTCAGCTCCGTGGGACAGAACTGATTTCTTCTCCTAGGGTGATTTATGAAGGGATATGTACTGTGGTTAATAATAGGGACTTACCTTCTTGGACTTTTTTCTTAAGGTGTAACCTCTGTACCACCCTAAACAAACACAAAGGTGAAACAGTTAGTGAAAGGGACACTACAGGGCCCTAACGGCACCTTCCCATTGCCTAGAACTCAATCTGCAGAACCACGGGAGTCAGCCTGCCATAGAATTCAGTCATCCTAAGGTTTGCAGAGATGCTCTGCGTGTTTGTAGAGATCATCGCAAAACCAGGCATGACGCCTGGGCAGGGGCTTCACACAAAGAGCTCCAGCTCCTTCGTCTCCATTGCCCACAGTGTTCCTAAGGGTGGCAACCAGCTCCAGGAGAAGCCGCCCTTTGACCACGGGGCCCTGGGCAGGATCCGGGGTGCGCATTTTCCTGTCTGTCCCTCCGCCGGATGGAGCCGGGTCACTGCCAAGCGCACATACCAACACCCTCAGATCATCAACAGCGGCAACACAACAGAAATCCTATTGAGAGCTGACTTCCTCCCCCTTCGAGACGCAGGGGGGCCTGGGGGGTTACCCTGGAGCAGTCACATTGCACAAAGTACTTCTGTGGCGAAGACTCGACCCCCAACAGGAAGCACCAGGCCCAGGAACACAGGCCCACCTACCCCCTCAGGGGCTGGCCTAGATTCAAGTTCCCATTCTCTCCACGTGGGAGGGCAAGCAAACAGAGCAGAGGACAGAGGCCCAGTGGAAGGGACATTCAATGCCGGGCAGGATCTGACCACACCCTCGGCCCTCCGCTCAGGCTGAGGGCAGAAATCATCCCTGCCAGTGCTCAGGGGTCCACGGCTAGTCACTCACCCCCCCACCGACTCTGCCACACACAGAATGTCTCCCAAAACACTCGAGGGTGCTTCAGGCCACCTCGATCCAGGAAAGGCAATCAAAAGCCTAGACAACTTCCACTATGCTCCCCAGGAGCAGAAGGATACCACCCCCCAACAGAATGACAGACTTGGAAAGCACCAGCTGGGTCAGCTCCCAGAGACTGACTAAATACTAGGGTTTTAAAGAAGGCCGAGTGCTGAAGAATTGATGCTTTCGAATTGTGGTGCTGGAGAAGACTCTTAAAAGTCCCTTGGACTGCAAGGAGATCAAACTAGTCCATCCTAAAGGAGATCAGTTCTGAATATTCATTGGGAGGACTAATGCTGAAGTTGAAACTCCAATACTTTGGCTACCTGATGTAAGGAACTGACTTTGAAAAGACCCTGATGCTGGGAAAGACTGAAGGCAGGAGGAGAAGGGGACAACAGAGGATGAGATGGTTGGATGGCACCACTGATTCAATGCTGATGAGTTTGAGCAAGCTCCAGGGGATGGTGGAGGACATCACATGTCAGAGGAACCTGGTGTGCTGTAGTCCATAGGGTCGCAAAGAATCAGACACGACTTAGCGACTCAACAAAGTCACCAATCATAAAGTAACAAACCGTCATATGCCGGAAATCAGGGATGCGTGAACGAAGGTGCCCAGAAACTGCAAATGGACCTGTATTCCACCAATGACCAGACACCTCTTCCACAGCAATGATTTAACAACCAGAGGAGGAGTGGAAGCAGGAAGTGATAGAGTTAAAATCCTCCAGGGATTATGAACAGATGCTTTCCGCGCATTTCAGAAACGAAGCTGCAAATCACCAGGAGTCTTGCGAAGGATTTGCTAAGACCGAGATTCGACCAGTGAACCCACTTCACTCCTGACAAGTCAACTACACGGTGATAAGGGGGCATGGGAGACAGAATGTCGGGGTCTTGCTGCGTATTTGGAGGATTATCTCCTGATAGCCTTCCACCGTCTCCCTGGGAGGTTTCCATCTGCCCAGCCACAATCAGTGTCCACCTGGGACATGTTCATGGACAGAGAAACGGAAAAAGAGACAGGGTCGATGCAGTAAGCTGTTCAAAAGGCTGTAGTTAACATAGAGGACTGCCCGCTTTCCTGTGATTTTATCCCTCCCGTATTTTCAGTATTACCATGCCCTTTCTTTCCTGAAACTGACATGGGGTGTATGTCCCAGAACATCTAAGGAAATACTTCCAAGAGACAAGAAAAAGACAGAGCCCAAGACAACAATAAGCAAAGTTTATAAACACTGTAGAGAAGAAACCCAAAAGACCTACATATGAATGAAGAGATGGTCAAGCTTACTAATAATCGGATTGAAACACATATCAAATCAACAGTTTAGAACACAATTCGCTAGAGTGAGGAAAGTTCTAACACTGCAGGATTCAAGCAGCCCCGGGCACAGAGAGTGGGGCAGACAGCATAACCAGTGTGGGCAGGACCCTTCTTCCCCAGAGTATATATCCCCGCACCCCGGAGCTGCCACGCATCCAAAGACACTCGCACACCTACCGCGCTCCGCGGGGCAGACGCAGGAGGCCCACAGCCGCACAACCCAGGGAGCAGGCGAGGGGCAGAACGAGTGCCCATCACTGGGGGGGGTGGTCAGTGAAATGTGAGGGTCACACACAGCAGTGAGGGCCAGAGACTGAACGCTTGCAAACAGGGCTGCGTCTTAGAACACAGCAATGATAAAAAAGTAAAAACAGAATGAGCGTTTGTGTGTGTTAGTGGCTCAGTCATGTCTGACTTTTGTGACCCCATGAACTGGAGCCCCTCCAGGCTCCTCTGTCCGTGGCATTCTCCAGGCAAGGATACTGGAGCGGGTTGCCATTTCCTCCTCCAGGGGATCTTCCCGACCCAGGGATTGAACCCAGGTCCCGTGCATTGCGCAGGCAGATTCTTTACCGTCTGAGCCAAATGAGCACTACAACCACATTTATATACACAGAAATATATGCATGCCAGCCAGTACAGGCGACACAAAAACTCACTTCAAACACAGCAGAAGGGTTTCCCAGGAGGGATTAAAAAAGGATGAGGAGCCTTTTTCTTTTCCTTTGTGATAATAGACGGTGGTTTCTCTTATAATGGCTTTCCCAAGCAAAAAAGAAAACCTAAGGTTTCCCTTCTCAAGAATCTTTGCATGTTATTCCTTCCAGCAACTGAGCCTCCAGACTGTATGCAAGAGGCCTCACCAGAGAGAGCAAACGCAGAAATAGATTAAACGCAATTATTTCTAACCTCCAAGAGCAGATTCCCCTAGGACAAGCAAGGCTCGAACCACAAGCAAGGGCAGAGACTGGGGATCAAGGAGAGAGGACAAACCCTCAAAGGCTTCATGGTGGGCAGCAGGGGGACATGAGAGGATGATGACCTAGCTGCTGCTCTGCGGGGGACAGGCCAGGCAGAATGGAGCCAGGAGTAGGGCGATGCATGGCTCGTCGAATTAACAAACTGACTCCCTTCTGCCAGGCAGGGCTCAACCAACCATCTCCAAACAAGAGACACCCGCCCAACGGCAAGAGCAGGTCAGACGTGGTCCTCAAGGTCAGGGAGGGCCCCATCCCGCCCAGGAAGACGGCAGCCACGTCGGTGCTCACAGCAGAGCGTTTCCTGCAGAAGGACCAGCGCCCGCACTCGCAAGCGCAGGGCGGGTAGCAATGAAGACAGGACCAGACAGAACGGAGGAGGGGGCGGGAGTCAGCGAGGAGCCCGGGGAGGCGTGCTCAGACAGAGTCTCCAAGCATGGCTCCAGGTTATAGTCAGGAGGAGGAGGAGGGGGGTGGCAGGTGGGCAGGGCAGCCTCTGCAGAGATCCTCTCACACAGCATCTGAGAAGCCCCCAGCAGCAAGGCTAGGACACACCTGAAGAAAAGCCTGGGGCTCAGGTGAGACAGGGGCTTCCCAGGCGGCGCAGTGGTAAAGAACCCATCTTTCAATGCAAGAGACACAGGAGATGCCGGTTCGATCCCTGGGTGGAGAAGATCCCCTGGAGGAGGAAATGGCAACCCACTCCAGCATTCTCACCTGGGAAATCTCATGGACAGAAGAGCCTGGCAGGCCACAGTCCATGGGGCCGCGAAGAGGTGGACATGACGTAGCGACCAAACAGCAACAACCGGGGTGGGGAATCCAGCTGCCCAAGGAGGGGACACGGGTGCACTTCCTGGTCCCGGAAGACGCCCCATGCCGCAGGGCAACTAAGCCCAGGCAGCACAACTGCTGAGCCCCCCCGCTCTAGAGTCTGGGGGTCCCAACAAGAGAAGCCACCGCAGCGAAGAGCAGCCGCCACTCGCTGCAACTACAGCAAAGTCCACGCAGCAACGACGACCCAGCACAGCCAAAAATAAATAAAAACAGAAGCATTTTAAGTAGTTTAGGAATTGACCTTTAAAAAAACAAAAGGACCTAATCTTATACATCGCCCTTATTAAAAAGGAGAAATAGGCACAGTCAAGCAGCGGGAGATCGCCGCGTGATCCTGAAGACAGAAACCAGGGCACTGTACCTGCGGGCAAGGAATGCCAATAGGAAAGCAAACGAGCAGAAGGCTGGAGAGACCCGTGGGGCAGCCTCGCGTCCTCAGCCCTGAGAAGCAACCAACCCTGCCGACACCCTGACCCTGAACCCTTAGACCTAGAACTGTGAGAGAACATATTCCTGTTGTTTAAACGTGCCACCGAGCCAACACCTTGTTACCTCCGCCCCAGGACACCCAGAGGCGGTCTTCACAAGACCTTCTGTTGATGGATGCTCGTGGAAGGAAAAGGGATGAAGGTGTGTCGTGGAAGAAAACAGATCATGATCGCTTTGAAAAATCTGAATCAAGTTAGAGTCCTGTGTTTTTATCACAAGAGCACCTTCCTAATCTGGGGGAAATGCTGCCGTCCCCCTCAGCACAGCATACACCCCTTGGAGATCCTTCTGGAAATAAGCAGGTGGAAGGACCCACAGCTGCTTGAGCACTGGAGAGTCACTTTATCAACACCGGTGACCTGGGTTCACTTCTGTCTAACTGACCCTGGACACTGCTTATAGGCAGGGACAGACCCGAAAGGACCCCTCAAAGTTCCGCCCACCTCCACGGTGACCCGGAAAGTTTTCTTTGCTCCATGCTCCAAGCCTCCATGAGCCTGAGATGGACAAATTAACCATAACTTGCAGGTAAACTTGTTCTCTGACCCTGAATATGAGGAGTGATCATTTAGAAATCATATTCTCTGGAGCAATCCCAGCAGTATCCTACCCTAAACAAGATCACAGAGAAAAAGGAAATGAAATTTGACAAACGGAAATAAATTTTCTTAGGGGGAAAATGTGAAAGGGGCTGAGAAGAAGAGAATGCCAAAGGCTAACACAATCCACAAAATTTAAACAGAATGAGAGCAAAGAGCAGGAAAACAATTATTCCATTGTAATCCAATGATAATCAAGTCACCAAGTTTCCCAAAAGCAAAACTGCATTCCCCCCACACATTTCTCTGATTGGATTGTAACTAAAACCAAAAAGGCTGTTGTCAAAGAAGGGGAATTGGTTTTCCGTTACAGGGTCTTTGCAAAGACTGGAATATTGTAATCAGCACTTGGAAGATGGATGAGCCCAGAAACCAAATCCTCACTAAAGACTCCTTTATCATGATGTTGGCCAAAACATCAATGCCTGCCACCATTTTTGTTTAAGTTAAATGGACAAAGAGGATCATCGACTCGCCGAAGGATTCTCCTGTTTAAAGAGTGCATTCTTCCTACGAAGCAAAGAACGAGAAGTCACGGCCCCCACGGCCCAGGCTGCACAGGAAATTGCTATCTATTCAGGAATGACATCACTGTCCACTGTTTATTAACCAGGATTTCAAATGCAGCTGACCCGGGGCAGAAATAAAAAAAAAAGATATAAGAGCGTTCTTCCCTTGAGATCAAAAAAGTGTCTGAGATGAGAGGTTTGATTCTTAACCTCTAGCTAATTTCTCTGTTTCCTCCCAGCCACTGGCCATATAAACTGGGAGCACATAAGGCAATCCAAGTGTCAGCTATTAAAACTGAAAATAAGCAGAGGGTACCCATGAGCAGCTACTCATTCACATGGCAAAGGAGCACGTCTATGTCTGCATCACATCCGCTACCAGGGATACGCCACAGAAGCCGATTTCCACCCGCAGTGGGACATTTTTTAGGGTAAAAGGTGCAAATGAAATGGAATTCTAAGCCAGATGGGGAAGTAAGGGACATGGACATAGGTGTTTTAATGGGTTTGTGCTTCTCCAGGAACACGGGAGCAAGCTGCAGCTTGCCTGATGCAGAAGCCGAACGAGGCATCACTCGTGCGCAAAGAGGATTCCGAAGACTAAGTGTGAAGTTCAATCTGTGATTACTACGGGATGTCTGCAATTTTCTCTCCCTGCTCCTCCAGCCCACCTCCTCCTGGGAGGGGTCTGGCTAAACCCGATCTGAAAGCAACTCTGCGGTTGGAATTACCAATTTTAATCAGCTCTCTTTATTCCTTTGTTACATGGGGGTCACCCTTCCAACAGGAAATGGAGCTACCAGCGCCACCACACAGTCTCACAAAACATCCAGTTGTGAGGAATCTAACACTCAAGCCCATCACTGCTTCTTTTCTGTGCAGTGATAAACCACAGCATAAAATGAAAGGGGTCCCGTTTTAATGATTCGCGAAACACTAATATGAAAACAACTGCCCGAAAAACCAAGGACACTGGAAAACCTGGTCACGACCAGGGTATTTATCGGATAATTACTACAACTACTTCACTGGACCACATCGCACGTAGCGGAAACAATCTCTGCTCACCCCTCAGAAAATGGGGCCACAGATTTTTTTAAAAAGGATTTAAGACATGATAATTTTGGTTCCTCTCAGCAAGTTGTTAACAAGTCTAAGTGAGAACATAAAAAGTCTTACCATTCACATCAGACACCTCAAAACACTGAGCCAAATGCTAAAATACCTTAAATGTATTTTTTTAAAAAAACTTTTTTCAAGCAGTCAGTTATTAACAGCCAAGATGTATATACATTCATTTGCAAAGAAAGGAAACAATGGTGTTTTAAAATAATGAAAATGACCATTTCAACAGAAAACTCTAGAGGTTAAAAATTTAGGGGTTTAATTTTAAGTTCATCTTAATTTTGTCTAAAAATGACTTCAATAACAGATAACCTCACCGCTGCCCGTTCCTGACACAGCATCCATTGTGCAAGAAAAGCAGCGGTTAAGTGCTTTCCTAACAAGGTAGTGATTGGCCCATGAGGTTCTGAAAGTGTCCTAACCATACCAATTGTGAAAGGAAACACACCAAAATAAATACGCACCTTCGTATGTCTCCAGGATGTGCACGGCGTCTCCTATTTGTAAAGAAAGTTCATCCACTCCCCGAGCATCATAGTTATAAAAAGCTGTTCAGAGAGAAAACAGCAAAGAAGCTATTAGTAAAGATGAGATTAAGCTGGCTTGTTTCTGCCTCTTTTTAACACTTAAATAGTCTGCCTTTGCCAGGATCATCCTCTCTGATATCCAAAAAACGAGCCTTTCCTTTCAAGAGTCCTCCATTTAAAGCAGAAGACATTCATAACCACTCATGACACCAGGCAAGCACAAGTGGTTTACTGTGGTAAAATGATGTGAAATTTGCCTTTTTAATCATTTTTGAGTGTACACGTCGGTGATATGAGCTACATTCATAATGTTGAGCTCCGTTACCACGATCAATTTCCAGAACTTTTCCATTACTCCAAACAGAAACCCCATAACCATGAAGCAGTAATGCCTCACCCCTCCCCCTGCCAGCCCCGACAACCTGTAACCTACTTTCTGTCTCTGTGAATCTGATTGCTCCAGCCACCCTGCCAGTGAATCACAGAATATTATCCTTTTGTGTCTGGCTTCTTCTGTGCTGTGCCGAGTCGCTCAGTCGTGTCCGACTCCTGGCGACCCCATGGACAGGAGTCCGCCAGGCTCCTCTGTCCACAGGGATTCAGGCCAGAATACTGAAGTGGGTTGCCATGCCCTTCTCCAGGGGATCTTCCCAACCCAGGGATCAAACCCAGGTCTCCTGCATTGCAGGGGGATTCTTTACCGTCTGAGACACCAGGGAAACCCAAGAATAATACTGGAGTGGACAGCCTATCCCTTCTCCAACGGATCTTCCTGACCCAGGAATCGAACCGGGGTCTCCTGCATTGCAGGCGGATACTTTACCAGCTGAGCTACCAGGGAAGCCAGTGGCTTCTTCTACTTAGCACAGTGTTTTCAAGGTGCACGGACATTGTTCCATGGATGAGAACCTCATTTCTTGTCACGGCAGAGTAACGTTTATAGTAGGAAGAAAACTGAAGCTATTGTCAACAACATTTCAATTATCACTTCATATACTAGCATATATTTCCATTTACAGACTTTTCTACTAGATGACTTTTTCCTGTCTATAAGTCAATGACACATGGACTGAGTATTCCTTGAAAATCAAATTGATTTTAAAAGTATCATACAGCCAAAGATGCTATTAAGTCCAAAATAAAATGCATTACAATCAAATAGGCAAAAATATGTCTTATGTTAAGAAGAAATCCTTCAAATTGACAATACACAACACATGTCTGAAATCCCAAACATTTATCTAACATAAAGCAGTTCTGTTCCTCCTAGCTGAGCATGCAAAAGTCATTCCATTAAATTCAGGCCATGCTTTTGCTCAAGAATGTTGATAAAGGGAAATACCACAGTGAAAAAAGGATGCCTACAACTCCCAAATATTCAGTTAGCCCACTCTCACTTTAAAAAATTACAGTGATGTTATTCCTTCCCAATGGATTCTACCTTAAAAGATTTTTCAGACTTGAGGTAAATAAAACTCATCAAAAGATTTCCTCGAGCAGGGTCAAACTTTCACCCATCCATCCTGAACACCCTGCTGGACTAGACTGTCCTTTACAGGCACTGTTAACAGGTCCATCGCTGAAATTCTCCCTGATCACATGGCGTGCAAACGTCTCATGCACGCATGGGGGGCCCTCCACCATCTGACCGACCACCTGGCCTTCCTTCCAACCATACGCTCCTGGTCCCTCCCTGTGTGTCCCTCCTTAGTCTTCCCCCACCAACGGGGTCTTCCCAGCAATGCCCCCTCTTTCAGACGGCCAACTCCATGTGTTGGTTCTTTCAACCCCTTTCTGCAGAAATGCCCAGCACCACAGCACACTTCCTGTTGCAGCTCCATAACCAAGCTATTCAATGTGTTTGTGGTCTCTGGAAGCAGAGAGAATAGGCAGGGTACCACCTCTATCCCTGTAGACCTGAGTGGCCTCCAGCAAATGATCTACCTCTCCCTCATCAGCTTCCCTGGTTGTAAAATAAGGAGACTGATTTCTACCTCATAGGAGCACATGAGTACTTTGTGTCTTAAAGAAAATAATGCTGCCGACGGCTCTGTTGATTTGATGCAATGGGTTGGCCCCCAGTAAACAATCATGCTTAGTCGCTCAGTCGTGTCTGACTCTTTGCAATCTCATAGACTGTAGCCCACAAGGCTCCCCTGTCCATGGGATTCTCCAAGCAAAAATACTAGAGTGCGGTACCATTTCCTTTTCCAGGGAATCTTCCCAACCCAGGGATCAAACCTGTATCCCCTGCATTGCAGGCAGATTCTTCACCATCTGAGTCACCAGGAAACTGTAAACACTCAGTATATTGTAAATCTTTTTATTGTGTTTGGGGATATTTTGTTTTTACTGCTATGAAGACTTCTCTTACTACCAGAATCCTTTTTTAAAAATCCAAAATGAGATTATCACATGAACACAAAAATTATAAAACATCAGTAACCATACATACATAGAAAATTCACTTTTCCCAGGTATTTTCCTATATTTTCACCCAAATTCATAAAATTTAAATGGCCTCAACTGACATTAATGGTTATTAGAAGTTATTAAGTTTATTTAGCATTTTATGGTGAATCTTTAACAAGAAATAACTGCATTAGAGAAAGGAAGCTCAGAACATATGCCAGCCTCTCCCAGCCCCGAAAAACCACTTCCAAAGCCTTTAGAAACTATAAATGCATTTATCACCATTCTTAACAGCATCCCTGCCAGCACGCCTATTCTATTACTGATGCAGAAAAAAAAAAAATGTCAAAAACAATACAAATAAAAGAAAATGAACACGTCCACTGTAAATACATTCAGGTCCATGTGAATTTGTAAGGCCCACACACAATAACCTTTAAGTAGTGGCCTCTCCATCTCTGAAGTAGGCAGAAAGGCAGTTGTGAAAAGCTCATACACGAATAGAAACAATTCTGAGACTCCCCTGGTGATCCAGTGGCTAAGATTCTGCGTTCCCAATGCAGGGGTCCCAGGTTCAATCCCTGGTCAGGGAACTAGATCCCACATGCTGCAACTAAGACCTGGTGCACACAAATAAATAAATATTAAATGGATAAATAAATGAAAGTAGTGGAGGAGCCTGGTGGGCTACAGTCCATAGGGTCACAAAGAGTCGGACACAACTGAGCATGCACGCACAATGGAGATTTAAAGAAATAAACTCAATTGATCAACAACCTTAAAAACAAAGGTTAGAGACATTCCACAATCAACTATGAAAGTGTGAGTCACTCAGTCGCGTCCAACTCTTTGTGAGCCCATGGACTGCAGCCCACCAGGCTCCTCTGTCCATGGGATTTTCCAGGCAAGAGCACTGGAGAGAGTTGCCATTGCCCCCTCCAGGGGATCTTCCTGATTGTGAAATGAGCATTAAAGACCCACAATTTCACAGATGAAGGGGAAGGGGGCCTCAGAGGGTTTATGCCACGTGGCCTCAAAGGACACAGCAGAGCCTGAACCACAATGCTGGCTGCCCCGCCCACAGCCTCAACAATCCCCCGTTTAAAGGCAAAGCAAAGGACTTGACTGTACATTGGTACAGTGTTGAACAAGGAAGCAGGAGGGCGGGGAAAATGTGATAGACAGAATAATGGACCCAGAGATGGTCACAGAATCCAGAACCCTGTAAGGCAAAGGGGCCCATGGCCGATGAGATGCACTTAGAGATCTAGAGATGGGGGTGCTAGTCCGAGGTTATCCGGGGGGGCCCAGGGCAATCCCAAGGTCCCATGAGAGGGAGACCGGAGAGTCACACGAGACATGACCACAGAAGCACAGGTCCAAGTGGAACAAGGCAGGGGCCGCGAGGCAAGGAATGCTGGCGCCTCGAGACACGAGAGAAAGCAAGGAAACAACCCTCCCCGGAGCCTTCACAGGCTCCCCGGAGCAGGAACACAGGCTTGCCTGCCGCAACCTTGAGCCTTTTCACTGTCCAGAACTGTAGGGTTATACACCTGCATTGCTTTGGACCCCTTATATTGTAATTTGCTACAGCAACAAAAGGAAACCCATATACGGAGACACACGGAAAAGGATTTAAAGGCGGTCTTCTGTGCGCGATTCATTCACTGCTGAGCAGGGCCCCCAGGTGCAAGCATCTGAAACGATGAGTCTGAGGGCTGAGGGTCCCCAGTTCCTGGGCGATACAAAAATGAGAACAATGCAGTGAATTTTTCATAAATAAACCCCAAGGTATTCAATGTAAAAGACTATGCCCTACTCTGATCACTTGACCTTTCAAATCTGCCCCTCTTTTGGAAGGGGCGGGTAACAGCCGAGACGAGAAAGACCAGAGGCATCTTCTCCTTTACGAAGGATACTGATGATGGATGGCATCTGGGTTTCCAAATGTCTTTACACGACACAAGCACAGAGACGGCGGCCTTTCTGACGTTTGTCTTCTTTATCTCTCTGGTCTGTTAAGAGGCGGGAACACCCCCGCAAGAGAACAGGGTCATCACGCCTTCATTCACAGCTTCGGAGAGAGCAGCCATCACCTCCCTCTGGCTGGTGGGCGTATGCTTAATCGATTCCCCCTCCTCAAAGCCATTTACCTTTTTTAATAGCCTGACTTGAGACGGGTGTCGCTGGGTATAAATGGACCTTCACGTGAATTTCTCAATCCTGGACCGCAGAGTCCAGGGTAGCAGCTTAACTTGTTACTCGTGTGAAAAGTGAAATGGGAAATGGAGGTGGAGATGGACCCAACTCGAAGATCCTTTCTCAGGACACAGGTTTGTTTTCTTTTGGGGAAGGGGAGGGATTTGGGGGGGGGGGGTTGTTTTTTTTCTCTCAAAAGAGGCAGCAGCAGCCCAGAGTGAGGAAGCACATGGATCTTTTCTTCCAAAATAAAAAATGAGCACCATTGTCCATGCTCCACACAGCTTATATGCATCAGAGACGCTGAAAAGCCAAAGTCATCTCCTCTGCTCAGTCTCCCGATCAACCAAAAAAAAAGGCTGCCTGGGAACAGAAGGAAAGAACTGTGGTTCATAAATCAGAGAGGGGGGCTTCTACTCACATCAAGACTTTTAATAACATTGATGGTGATAATACGGCAGATGAAGATGGTGATGACGGTGATGGTGGTGATGATGATGAAGCTGATGGTGATGGTGGTGAGGGTGATGATGATGGTAATGACAGTGAGTATATTCTCTGGGCTAGCCAGTGGGCTAAGAGCTTCCCTGAGTCACCTGGGAAGCCCAAGTCACATGTTCAGCTAATTCAACCCTTCCAACAGTCCTAGAAGATGGAGCTAGAATTTTCCCCATTTCCCTCATCAGGGTTTATAGCAGCTCAGAATCGGCCCATACATGAGCAGCCAGAGGCCCACCTGGATGAGGGGCCAGAATGCCAAACCCCTGCAGGGTCTCTTCCTCAACCCTACCCCTCTCTGGGCCTCATGTCGCCCTCCTGATGGCTCCCTGAAAATTCCAACATCCAGCCTGCATCCATGACAGGCAAACATGTCCAGGCATTCCTCAAGTCCACCAGAGTCTAAAACATCAGGCTAGTGGATTTCACATTTCTTACACAGAATAACCCAAGCTAGGGTAATTCCAGAAATGCAAGACTGGTTTAACATCCAAAAACCAATCAATTAATTCACCACATTAGCAACAGTAAATAGTAAACAATCACATGATCACCTCATTTGGCACAGAAAAAGAATTCAGTGAAATTTAAATCCTATTCAGGGGAAAACAACAACAAAAGAATTATTTGACTATTCTGACATTTGTTATTGTGGTTCAGTCATTCAGTCATGTCTGACTCTGGGAGACCCCTTGGACTGCAGCACACCAGGATTCCATCCTTCCTTATCTCCCGGAGTTTGCTCAAAATCATGTCTATTGAGTCAGTGATGCCATCCAACCGTCTCATCCTCTATCACCCCGTTCTCTTCCTGCCTTCCATCTTTCCCAGCATCAGGGTCTTTACCAGTGAGTCAGCTCTTTGCATCAGGTAGCTCCAGGTATTGGAGCTTTAGCTTCAGCATCAGTCCTTCCAATGAATATTCAGGGTTGATTTCCTTTAGGATTGACTAGTTTGATCTTGCTGTCCAAGGAACTCTCAAGAGTCTTCTCCATCACCACAACTGAAAAGCATCAATTCTTTGAAACTCAGCTTTCTTTATGGTCCAACTCTCACATCCATACATGACTGGAATGTATATATACATATACATACATGAAAAACCATAGCTTCGACTAGGTAGACCTTTGTCAGCAAAGTGATGTCTCTGTTTTTTAATATGGTGTCTAGGTTTGTCAGAGCTTTCCTTCCAAGGAGTAAGCGTCTTTTAATCTCATGGCTTCAGTCACCATCCACAGTGATTTTGGAGCCCAAGAAAATAAAATCTGCCACTGTTTCCACTTTTCCTCCATCTATTTATGATGAAGTGATAGGACCGGATGCCATGATCTTAGTTAAGGTGGGGGGAAAAAAAACACTACAGTCCATCCGCCCATTTAACAGATGAGAACACAGAGCCATCCAGAGGAGTCACGACTTGCTCAAGGAGGCCCAGTGACAGACAGTAGCCCTGAGACCCTGGGGTGTCCCCACCACCCCATTCTTCCTGACCCAAGCCTTCAACATCTCTCACTGAGATGAAAAATAACATTTGCGCAGATTTCCTATATAAAATCTTTTCTTCTCTCCATCACCAAAGTTACCTTCCTTAAATCTTATTCCAAAACACTACACGATTTATCTTGGTTTCCTGAATCATGGCTAATCCTCCAGCACAGCATCCAAAGCCCAGTGGGACATGATTTCAGTCCATCTTTCCAATCCCCTTCTCCCCTACTCACCCTCCTCCAGCTCCACCTCCTCCCACCCCAGGCCTGCTCCTCCCACTGGGAATGCCACGTCCGGCTCTGCCTTTGAAGACCTCACTTATCTACAAGGGCCGCCCATGCTGGATTCTGACTGTTCCCCCTGAACCACACACACACACACAAAAAGAAAGGTACACTCACACCTGAATTAATTGCTTGCTTCCCAACTGCTCTATAAACTCTGTGACAGCCCACACGTTTGGAGGGTTACTTATCTATCTATCTGTCTTCTCCTCCAGACCGAACTCCTTGGGGACGTAAACATTTGCTCATCATTGGATTTCCCACAGTAGCTAACACCATGCCTTGGAGGCACTCAATAAAAATTCACTGAATTTAACCAGACCACAGAGTCTTCTTCCTTGTGAGGTTTGCAACAAGAGAGAAAGCAAACACTGTATCATGTGTTCCTCTTCAAAATGATCTTGACCCCTACAGACAGATCCAGGAGCCCGAGACGGATTCAATCAATAAGAAAGAGAGACACAACATTAGCTTTCCGGGCTCCGCTGTGGGTCTCTTCCATCTAATGAGATAATCAACCATCAGTGCTCGGGTTCAAAGCTGCCTTCATGCACCAAAGACATGGGCTTGACCACACATCACTTTTCAAAATCAGCTCAGCTCTGAGCTTCTCTCTTTCTTTCACACAGTGTCCCCTTGAAACATGACTTCAGCATTTCAAGGAGCAATTTAAAAGTTAATTAATTCTTTCAGAAAGTCAATTTGTGAAAATTAATTGCTCTGTTTGTGATCTCATTCCCTTTGTCCTGCCATCAGTGGTAAAAAAAAAAAAAAAAAAAAAATTCAACAGCATGCATCTTTTCGGTTCTCAGGGCTGGGGAAAATTCAGGCCGTGCCCTTAAGAGTCCGGGGCACAGGTCCTGGCTGTGCCCCCTGCAGAGCTTCCTTCTAAAAGGCTGGCTGTCTGCTGTCCTTTGGTTTCACAGCTCATCACATGGCCATCTAGTCCCTGCAAACCACAGACATACAGTGTTTCCCAGACTCTGTCCAGCTCCTGCTGTGGTCCCGCAGTGGGCCAGGGCTGATGCTGCAGAGATGGGCAGAACACGATGCTGCCCCAGGAAGTTCGTGCAGCCTGGTCTCTCTAAGGAACACGCTGGACCCATTCAGGAAGAGCAGTGTAGAAAGAATCAGATCATTTATGTACATCCTCTGAACTTGACTCTGGGCAGAGAACAGCTCCCCACCCCCACCCTATATCAGAGCTGGGGGCTGGGTTGCCTAAAGTTTACTGTCACAAAAGAGACTGGCACCCACTCAGTTGCCAGTTTCTATGACCCAGAGCCCGGTCCTTCCACTTCTCTGATTTGGGGGCAGACGACTCAGGCCGGGTTAGAGCCTCCCAGAGCCCTGATCCATGATGACTCAGAGCAGTGTTTTCAGCATCGACTTTACTTGTGCCCAGCACCTAACTACTTGGCACATAGCAGAAACTCTAAAGTGGATGGGAGGAGCAGAAAGGAACCCAGACAGAAAAAAGGATAAGGAGGAAGGAAGAATATTAGAGCTTGTTCCGAAGGATGCTGCTACAAATGTTGTCTCTTTAAAGACATAAAATAAAATGAAATACTTAGGAACGAACTTCACAGGAAAGGCAACACGCTCACACACTGAAAACTACAGAACAGAGCTGAAAGAAACGAAAAGACGTGAAGACACGGAAGGTCCTCTCATACTCATGGGTTGGAAGACTTCATATTGTTAAGACAGCAGCTCAACCCAAAGGGATCTACAGATTCAGTGCGATTCTCATTAAAATTGCAATGACATTTTTGCAGAAATAGAAAAATCCATCCCACAGGAGCCCTAATAGTCAAAACAATATTTAAAAAGCATACAGTTGGAAGCTTCACACTTCCTGATTTCAACACTTACTATAAAGCTCTGGTAATCAAAACAGTGTGGTCACAGACATATAGACTAATGCAATATTAACAGAGAGCCCATAAATAAACTCTCATATATATGGTTGAGTTGTTTCGATGGGAATGTCTAAACCATTCAAGGGAGAAGACTATCTTTTCAACAAAGATGTTGGGAAAACTGGGTACCTGCATGCAAAAAGATGAGGAAACAATCATAAAAAGTAACTGAAAGTAGATAGAAAACCTAAACATGAAAGCTAGAACCACAAAGCTCCTAGAAGAAAACAAAGGAGGAAAACTTGATGGCACTGGATCAGGCAAATATTTCTTGGATGTGACACCAAAAGCATTGGCAACAACAACGACAGAAAAACAGATGCAGCCTTCATCAAAATTAAAACCCCCTGTGCACCCAAAGGAAACTGTCAAAAGAGTAAAAAGGCAACCCACAGAAGGGGAGAAAAATATTTACAAATCCCGTATCTGATAAGGAATTGATGACCAAAATATATAAGGAATTCCTATAATTCAATAACAAAAAGCAAACAATAGTCTAAAAGTGGTCAAAGTACTCAAATAAATATTTCTCTGAAGGTACACAAAGGGCCAATAAGCACATGAAAAGATGCTCAACATCGCCAGTCAAATCAAAACCTACAATGAGCTATCACTTCGCATGCACCAGGATGGCTATTTTTTTTTTTAATAGAAAATAAAAAGTGTTGGTAAAGACATGGAAAAATTATAATATTGCTCGTGGGAATGTAAGATGGTTCAGCCACTGTGTAAAACAGTTTAATGGTTCTTTAAAACATTAAACTTAGAATTAACATGTGATCTAAGAATTACACCTCTGGGTATAAATTAAAAAAAAAAAAACTGAAAGCAGGACCTTGAACAGATATGTGCAGCCATTATTCACAGTAGCTAAAATGTGGAAGCAACCGAAGACTCTGGCAACAGAAGAATGGGTAAGCAAAATGTGGCCTACGCATACAGTGGAATATCATGCAGCCTTAAAAAAGGAGAGGCATGCTGGCATGATACCTTGAAGACATTATGCTAAGGGAAGTAAGCCAGACACAAAGACCAGATATGCTATAATTCTTCTCCCGTGATGTCCCTAGAATGGTTAAAATTCATAGAGACAGAAAGAAGAATGATGGTCGCCAAGAACCGAGGGGGGTGGGAAAGGAAGTGAGTGAGTCATGGGTGGAAGGGTTTCAGCTGGGGAAGATGAATGCCTTCTGGAGATGGGCAGGGTGATGCCTGCCAACCTGTGACTGTGCTTAATGCCATGCACTGTACAACTAAAAATGGTAAACTTATGTCTGTTTTACCATAATAATAAAAAAAATGAGGTGAACAGAAACAAAGACTGATCAAGTGAATGAGGACCCAGCATCTCTCATTTCTGTGAGCTATGAAGCAAACTCCCTGTGGGTGTAGCAGCTTCCCTGACCTGGTTCAAAAACACAAGGTTCAAACCAGAAAGAGAAATAAAGGAAAACGAGGGGTGATGAGCTCAAGGTTCAAAAATACTTCCAACTGCATTTGTGAGTGTGGGTCTGATAGAACCCATGTTTCTAAAACAGATACCACTTTCAAAGTCATGAACTTACTTCTTTGGGGTTTGTATCTTTCTTTTATAGGAATGGATCCTGTTTCCCTGCCAATAAAGTTCCCTGCAGCAAGACTTCATGCAATGTTTGAATATCAGACTCAAGGAACTCATCTAAATAATTAAAGTAGTGGGCAGGGGCCTAGTGAGATAAAGGGAATTGTCTTTGGTTATTCATTATTTCTTTCTGCCTTTTGGATGGAAACAGGTGTGCAGGATGGTCAAGATAAGATTGTGAAAAGAAATACATAAAGGAGTCTTCTATCACATTCTCACTGAAGTGATAGACACAATTCAAAGATATTTTAATATCTTTCTTTAGAATAAAGTATCCTTGTACGCCTTATCCACAACTAGGCAACCACTATCTCATTTCCATCTCATTCAGAGGGATGCACTGGCCCAAACATGCTGGCTGTCTTAGGAAATACGCTGGGTTGTGCATGGGTCTGGCTTTATTTCTCCTCCGTGACAGGAAAAATGAGTCCACTTTTCGACACTTTTGTCTTTCATAAAGTCAGTGCCAGGAGAGAAAACCACTGACTTCATTATGGATGGTCTTTGCAAATCCACCCACAAATCAGAAGAGACTGAGCTGACCTGAAAATTATCTGTTTCTGCATTCAATTTTGCTCCGCGAGAAAGAGATACAGAGAAGAGATACGGGGAGAGATCTAATCTCTTTAATCATCCTGCTTCAGGCAGAAAAATGATGACAATTTGGGGAAATACATGCCAGTGAAACAACCCGGCGCCTACCCCCTCCCCAAGCCCCACCCAGCCACGGACACTTTACAGTGACCTCGCCCCAGAGGAATGAGCAAACCTCAGCACGGCCAGTCCCCTGAGGTTCCCCACAGATGGCACCCACCCGCCACGTGGGATGTGCACCCAGGGCACGGGACACCCAGGGGCGGCGGGTCCACTGAGAACCCTCCTGAGGAAGACCGGCCACTGGGACCCCTCTAAGGCTCACCTTCTCTGCTACGGGCCTGGTCAGGACTCACAACTCCCCGTCACCGGTCAGACTGGTTCCACCTAAAGTAGGCTCTGAAAACACCCACAGGCCTGAGGACTTGAGGCAGAAATGAGCCAGCGCCCCACCACTGAGGACACCTCTGAAGGGAAGGAGAGAGGTGAGAGAATTGGGCTTGAGCCTATTTGTGATTCTCAACAGTAAGACCTCTTCGTTACAAGCCCCAGTTCCTCTTACTGGGCTTAACCTTTGACCTGTTCTATAGAATGGGGTCATGCTTTCTACGCTCTTCTTTTCAAATCAGCCAATCTGATATTAATGGTAATGAATAAAGGGAAAGACAATGGGAACACTGCAGAATGATGCGAATTGGTTTTCTTCATGGCAAAAAACAAATATACATATATATATATATATATATATATATATATATAGCTGTTGCTTAGTCGCTAAGTCATGTCCAACTCTTTACAACTCCATGGATTGCAGAATACTAGGCTCCTCTGTCCTCCACTATCTACAGGAGTTTGCTTAAACTCAGGTCCACTGAGTCTGTGATGCTATCTAACCATCTCATCCTCTGCCGCCTGCTTCTCCTGCGCTCAATCTTTCCCAGCATCAGGGTCTTTTCCAATGAGTCACCTCTTCGCATCAGGTGGCCAAAGTCTTGGAGCTTCAGCTTCAGCATCAGCCCTTCTAATGATTATTCAGGGTCAATTTCCTTCAGGATTTACTCTATATAGGGTAGGGTAGTGCCCACCCCACTCCAGCACTATGTCCCAAAGCCTAATTCTGTCTGGAATGCTCCTTATTCCCCTTCTTCACCTGGAGCCTTGCACCTCCAGGTCATCTAACACCTGTAAGGAACACTTCCCCATCATTTCCCACCCAATGAAGGGGTAAGCGACCCTCACTGGAGCACAACAGCGCCCTCTGCCCACACTGATGAAGTGTCGTCAGAAAACTGCCCATCTGCTACCCACTGGACGACATGCTCTTCATGAAACAGGTACCTAATAAATGGTACCCAATAAATGCCCATCACGTGGGGCCTGCAGAAGGGCCCCTCTGGCTCCCAGTCCACGAGCAGCTCTTCTACAAGACCCTGCGGTAGTTCATCTTTTACCTCTCCACTCCCAGAGTCCTGCCACACATGTCCAGCATCTTTCCATCTGCATCCTTGCTTCACGATGCCTGGCATCGTGTGACACCAGTGTGGACTGGATGAATCGTGTAACAAATCAATACAGATTTTCAAGACAGCAAAACTACTACTTGAATCCTAAATCTGTTGGAAAACACTGCAGTTTTATTTGCATCTATTTCCCACTAGAAAACTCAAGACCAGACCGGGGTCTTAAATAGCAGAGACAAACTCTAACATCTCAGTTCTGACAGCATCACCAGGGAGACACATCCCGGACAGCTGACCGTAGGCCCAGAATAAGCACAGTTTCACCCAGACAAATGGCGCCAGTGAGCCCGCCCAGGGCACCTGCACACACTCAGCCCTGTTAGCAAACCACCCGCCTGGACAGGTTCCGAGGGGCAGCAAGACTGTGCAGGTCTCACCTGGCTCTGGATGTGGAGAAGATGCAGCCCAGGAGACCCAGCCCATCAGTGGCCCACCCTTCCAGGACCCTCGTCGAGAAGAAGAGGCTTGAGCGGAATGTGTCCGTGCCCTGCCTCAAAGGAGGAAGCCCAGGGTTCTGAGATGGCCAGACCCGGGCCACCAGCCTGTCATGTCTGTTTTCTCGGGCACGTGGGAGAGCTTGATCCAAAGGCCTTCCTCCCGCCAAAGTCATCAAGCGTGAGAGCAAAGTCCCCCAAGGACCCAAGACAAATGTTTCCTTAGTTAATCACTTGATAAATCTGCCTTCCACGGACAGTGTGCAGACAGGCAGCAGGCAGCCTGTTCACGGAGCGGGTGCCTGCAGCTGGGCTTCCCTTCCCAAAGCAGACCCCAGGAAGCGATCGCAGATCTCATGTGACGGGGACACACGGGCAGGAATGCAGATCCAAAAACGAGGCAGTAAAGAGACCCGCGCAAGCTGGGAGGGTCTCCCCTGCCTGCCTATTCACCGCTCCAAGTGCTTCGCTCTGGCCGGCCAGGAGCTGCCTTTAGGCCCAGACAGTAACAACCTCCATCCCTCCCACCAGGCTGCTAAGCCTGGGCCTGGTCAGACCCTCTCTCTTGTGACCATGATTGTGAGTTCACAGAACACCCTGCAAGGATGAAGCTGTGTGCCCTCCCAGTAGAACCGGCTACACACTTCTCAGGGCCCAATGCAAATAAAAGAGTGAAATCCCTTGTTCAAAAATGATTAAAAATTTCAAGACAGAATGGCTAGCATCTTTTTTTTTTTTTTTTTTTTGGCCTCATCTCATAGCATGTGGAATCTTAGTCTCCCGACCAGGCATCAAACCTGTGCCCCCTGCAGTAGAAGCTCAGATTATTAACCACTGGACTACCAGGGAAGTCCTGGCTATCAGCTTTTTTAAGAAGGCAAGTGTTGGTGAGAATGTGGAGAAACTGGACCCCCTGAGCACTGACGTTGGGAATGTAAAATGGTGCAGCTGCCATGGAAAGCTTTGGTGGTTCCTCAAAAAATCAAATATATGATTAATATCTGATCCTGATACTGGGAAAAATTGAAGGACGGAGGAGAAGGGGACAACAGAGGATGAGATGGTTTGATGGCATCACCGGCTCGATGGACATGAGTTTGAGTAAACTCCAGGTATTCGTGATAGACAGGGAGGCCTGGCATGCTACAGTCCATGGGGTCACAAAGAGTCAGACACGACTGAGGGACTGAACTGAACTGAATATCTGACTCAGCAATTCCATTTCTGAGTATATATCCAAAAGAAGTGAAACAAGGACTTGAACAGGTGTTTGTAGAGCTGTGTTCACAGTAGTGTCATCCACAATAGACAAATGAGGTCGAAGCAACTCAACTGTCCATCAATGGATGACAAGATAAGCAAAATGTGGTCCATCCATACAGTGGAATATGATTCAGCCTTAAAAAGTAAGGGAATTCTGACACAGGAGACAGCATGAATGAACCTCGAGGACATCATGCTAAGCGCAATAAACGTGCGTGCATGCTCAGTCATGTCCGACTCTCTGTGGCCCCATGGACTGTAGCCCGCCAGGCTCCTCTGTCCATGGGATTCTCCAGATAAGAATACTGGAGTGGGTTGCCATTCCCTCCTCCAGGGGATCTTCCTGACCCAGGGATGGAACCTGGGTCTCCTGCATTGCAGGCGGATTATTTGCTGTCTGAGCCACCAGGGGAGCCCAGGAAGTGAAATAAGTCAGTCGCAAAAGGACAGATACTCTGTGATCCCCTTTATATGCCGTACCAGAGTAGACACACTCAGAGAGACAGCAGAATGCTGGTTTCCAGGGGCTGGGGGTGGAGGCGAGCCACGGCTTCACGGATACAAAATTTCAATTTGGGAAGACCCAGAAGGTTCTGGAGATGGACGGAGGTGATGGTTGCACAACAATGTGAATGGACCTAAGGCCACTAAACTGGACACCCAGAGATGGCTAAGATCATCAATTTAGTGGCATGCATCTTTTATCATAATTTAAAAAATAAGTAAGTAAAAGTGAAGTGCAGGGTACAAGTCTCAGGACGGTGAGTCTGGCTCCAGCTCCCAAGCAGGGTTCCCTTTCCAGGACGAGGCTGCCCCATTTCGCAAGGGCAGTGCTTCTCCAGCGGAGCGCCTGCGAGCCTGACTGCAGTGTTATATTTTAATAGTCATTTCAATTGACTATAAAAATACAGCCTCACATAATAAAATTGCTTTTGCACTGTGGTAGAAATACTTAGCAAGAGATGAGAAATACTTAGCAAGAGGCTATAAAAACCTATTTGCTTGCTTATAGAGCCGCTGCTGAACAGGACAAAAGCAGACGGGGATAAAGGCAGCGGCTCCATCCCAGAACATGCACACAGCAGCGGGTCCACCACGAGGCTCAACACACAGGATCCGCTCAGTGGTTTTCTTTAAAACACTGAACCGAAAAATGACCATCTCTCCATTATTTGTTTCATTTTTAACTTTTATAGCTCCGTCACGTTTGACATCAGCACACACTCATTTCCCTGCAATTCCCCGTCGCTGCCTCTTACTCACCACAGCAGGCTCTAGATAACACCGCAGCTGACCACTGGAGCCACAACACCCACCTCCACCAAAATAGTTCCTCCACCACAGCAGTTTCCCAGGAGAAATCCCAACCACACATGAGGGGCAGGCTACTCAGAGTTCCCACAAGGCCTTTGCCCCAAAGGCATCCAGTGAGAAAGATGGGGGCTCATCAGCACCACCACGAACCATCGTCATCACCAACCATTCCAACATCAACACCCCATCACCAGCAGGACCACCATCAACCACCATCACCAACAATGTCAACATCAACACAAGGGAGTTGCTACCATTCCCATTTCACAGGTAAAGAAACTGAGGCACAGATATGCGAAACTGCCTGCTCGAAGGCACAGGTGTGTTGGATTGGCCAAAACATTCATTTAAGTCTTCCGTAACATCTTACGGAAAGACCCAAATGAACTTCCTGGTCGACCCAACAGAAGCACGGGAACACGGCACTTTGGAGTCAGGCATCAGACCCTGGCATACATGTTGTTACAAAACCACCGGGCGACGTTCTAACCATGTGCCACCCCTGCTCCCCCCGGGCAGCGGGACACTACTCTTCCTCCCTGGTCACCCTCCGCCTGCTGCTCCCTGAATAGCTCTCATAAAGCCAGACGGAAAGATGTCAAAACCAAAGTCACACAAAATAGCATCCATATCACACAAGGACTGTCATAAGCAAACCTTGTCACCAAGTCCTTTTTAGGTGAAATATTCCCTAGTAATACTTTTCCCCTCCAGATCCTTCCCACATCTGTCAAGCTGCTACTCTCCTGTCTACCGTGGATTTATAGTTATTACACAGAAAGGACACTCGATACCCCACATTCTCATCACACAGAGAGATCTATCCGTGTCCCAGCTCTGCCATACTCCTTTGGAACAAAACAGGGGCGCACTGATGGCCTGGGGGGAGAGGGGGTTTGCAAGAACAGAGCCCATCATGTGAGCATTCCTCACCGTCCTACACATTCAGGACCGTCATGGGTGGTTGGGTAGGTTGCTGACTGCAGAAAGGCTCAGGGCATCGACAGGCATTTGTGGGAGGCAGGCCTGGGTGAGGGTCAGGGTTCTGGCGAGCACATCAGCTGGGCCTGCCTTCTCACCAGCTCCAGCCACACCTTGGTTGCTCTGAGGACCAGGCGAGGTGACACAAGACACGCTGGTACACAGTCTCCACCTTGGGAGGGCGGACAGGGGCAAACGTCCCTTGTGAGAGAGCAGAGAGAAAAATAAAAGGACCAGAAGAGCTAATATACTTGCAGAGGCAGAAAGTTTGGGGCTAATCGTAGCTGAATAGCTGGACTCAGGAATCACTTAAGAGGTTGAGACCCTGGGGAATCTTAGTGGCTCAGCTGCTAAAGAATCTGCCTGCCAGTGCAGGAGATGAAAGGGACACGAGTTTGATCCCTGTTGGGAAGATTCCCTAGAGAAGGGCATGGCAACCCACTCCAGTATTCTTGCCTGGAGAATCCCACGGACAGAGGAGCCTGGAGGGCTACAGTCTATGAGGTCACAAAGAGACAGACATGACTGACACACACAAGAATCCAGAGAGATACAGCCTCTGGTCCAGGGTGCTGGCCATCAGACCCTGGACCTGGGATCTTCCCGCTGCATCTCAGGCACTGGAGGACCTCTCCCGTGCCCCAGCACGCCATCCCTGATCCTGCGGTAAGGAGCAAAGGTTTAACATGTATATATAGTTTATATATATATATAATATTTTTTTTTTTTTTTTTTCAGTTTTAGTATCATTGCAGGAGACATAAGAGACACGGGTTTGATCCCTGGGTCAGGAGGATCCCCTGGAGGAGGGCATGGCAACCCACTCCTGTATTCTTGCCTGGAGAATCCCATGGACAGAGGAGCCTGGTGGGCTCCATAGGGTGGCAAAGAGTCGGACACGACAGAAGTGACTAAGCATATTAAATCAATGGGCTTCCCAACGGAGCAACTTTCACACTCTCACACATACTTAATCCATACGAGATACATAATGCTTTTTTTTTTTTTTTTTTTTTTTAGTTTTTAAGCTAGGGAAGGTTGGAGATCCTTTCATCTTTAATAAGGAGCAGTGCTACCCTAGATAAATAGACTTAGATTTCTCATCTTTTTTTAAGAGTTTTAATTACTCTAAAGAAGGGAGCAAAACTGCGGCAAACTGTTTTCCACCCAAATCTGGAGTCAGTGCTGGATGCTTTCATTTCTTCCCCTCTTCCAGTATTATGAAACTCTCAGAGTCAATGCTTGCAACGTCTCTTCGGACATTTGTACTTTTCAACAGACAGCATCACCACTAAGGAACAATGGAGGACAGGATTGCAAATGAATGTCATGTCTAATGTCAGGTTCCACTGTCAGCTCTTCTGCACTTGTCACTGTTTTAAATCTAACTCTGCACATGAAAACCCATGCAAAACCTGTTATGTTGTTCAAAATTTGCAAATAAAAACACCTCTGTGTATAGGCACCTGACTCTGCCTCACCTTCCCCAGAAGCACAGGGGGTTAAATTTGCAAATAAAAACACCTCTGTGTGTAGGCACCTGACTCTGCCTCACCTTCCCCAGAAGCACAGGGGGTTAAATTTGCAAATAAAAACACCTCTGTGTGTAGGCAGCCGACTCTGCCTCACCTTCCCCAGAAGCCCAGGGGGTTCTCCCACACGCTGTGCGAGAATAAAGGGTCTTCCTGTGGGCAGGTGGCCCCCACCCTGGAGCCTGGCGGGATGTGCAGCGGGCAGAGGTGCAGGGTCAGGGAGGGGAGGTCACGGAGCCCTGCCCCTCGAGGTACCCCATCCCTGGCCGAGCAGGCACGGTCTGCCAGCACTCAGGATGTGGGCACCCCTCCCAAAGCCTGCCTCCTACACTGGGGGTCACCTTGCCAGAAAATGCCCATGAGGTTCCATTCAGGCTGACCCCCAGCCAGCGACAGGCTGATGCCAGAACACGGAAGGCCGGCCTGTGCCTCAGTGGGGGAGCCGATCCCGGTGCTTTTCAAGCTGGGAGCTGCTTCTCCTGTCCTGCCTGCATCCCCGTGGCCCTTCAGGCCTCTCCCGGGAGCCAGCCCTGACCCCGCAGCCAGCTCCTGTCAATCACTTGAACAGAATCCCATTCTCAGGCTCTGCTTCTAAGGTTGCAGCTTAGAAATGGGGGTACTCTTGACAAAGACAGAAGTACAACCTCACCAAGGAAATTCGAAGTTCCACAGATTCCCAAAACAAGAGAAAGTTCAAACCATGGGCCAGGAGGAAGTAAGAGAGGGGGAGGAGAGGAGACGGGGCGTGGGGAGAGAGAACAGCTCGACTTTTAACACACATACAGAGAGCTTAAGCAACTTGTCTGCGGTCCCTCAGCTCAGAAGCGGCGTGTCACGGAAGCACAGCCCTAACCACCTCTCCCCAGAGCCTCGCAAGAGGGTCCAGACGATCTCCACCAACCCTGTGTGCGAATGTTAAGAGGGCTGATAAAATGCAGCGTGAAACTCTACATGTGTGTCGATGACCATCAGCCAAAAGCATCTGAGGCATTTTATTTCCTCATTCCTTAGATCAGGAGTCAGCAGCCACAGCCCCAGGGCCGGTCTGGCCTGCTGCCTGTTTGTGCAAAATAAAGTTTTATTATCCACGGTATAATGGGAGAGTTGAGTATTTGCCCCAAAGCGCCCAAACCCCTGGTTTGGAGAATTGAGTTGGGAGGACTCCAGGCCCAGGGAGCATCTCACCCTGTCATCCTCGGCGGCAAGCAGCCTGGGAACACCTCCTTCCTCCCACCACGCCCTGCAGGTTCCTTCCGGGGACCGGACAGGCAACCTGCTCGGATCCACACACCCAACGACAAGGACGGACCCCACCCACCCCTCGGGAAGAAAAGCAGACCCCTCCCCTCGCCCCAAAATGTGAGCACACTCAACGCAGGATGTGTTAAACGAGATTTTTCTCCATGATGTAAACCCTGCCTCCAAGGGGCACCTCCCTTTCAATCTCAGTGTCTGTATGTTCAGGTCCTTCCTACAAGGACCCCGACTGGGAACCGTGCTTCCTACACAATCATCAAGGTGTGTGCAGGGAGCGTGCAGAGAATGTGTCACCTCAGGGAGGTGACATCCCTGGGACCCCCCCCAAAGGGGAGTAACAAAACTCAAGAGACTGGGACTGACAGACCTCTGAGACGGCTCCCACGATCCCACCCACCGAGGGTCACCCGCGTGAGCCCCTCCCTGTCGGCGTCAGCTGGACCTCAGTAGGGGCTTCCAAGCCAATAAAAGGCAGCAGGCAATGGATGTCACGCCTGTGATGAGCTCACTAAAGGCCTCCGCCTCTCTTTTGGTGTGTACGGATCTGTCTCTCTCTCTCATTCACTTTGATAAAACCATCTGCCCTGTTTGAGCGGCCCCACGGAGAGAGCCACGTGGCAAGGTCTCCAGCTAAGAGCCACTGAGGGACCTGCCAACAGCCACTGTGTACGCGTGGAAGCGGGTCCCCTCCCCACGGCTGAGCCAGGAGGTGCCTGAGCCTGACTCGCAGCAGCCTCAGGAGGGTGCCTGAGCTGGAGGACCTTGCAAAGCCGCATTCCTGACCTACAGAAACTGAGATAACAAGCAGTGTGTTAGGCCACCAGGTTTTGACGTGATTCGTCATGCAGTGGCCGGTAACTGACACACAGGAACCAGGGCAGAGCCGGCGCGGTCCCTCTGCTTTCAGCAGCCGGCCGCCCCCAAGCGCCCCAGGCAGGCACACTCCTCTGCAGACGTGTCCTCAGCTCTCCTGCCCACTCAGGCTCCGGCCACCACGCCGCTGGAGCGCGCTCCTCAAGCTCACAGACATCCCGGCCAGAGAGCCTCCATCCGCTCTTCCGATCACTTCCTCCCGGGCCCGCACTCTGCAGGTCTCCCCTCTTCAGTCCCGACCCCTGATGCTCCTCGGGGTCCAGCGGCCTGAACGGTTTCATCTGCCTCAATCTGCCACCATCTCACCATCCACGTGGTAACGTCCAACCCTATCGACGGTGCCCGGTGACTCCGCAGGCTACAAGTGGCCCAGGAACACCTAGCACTCAGCCCTTCTACACGGAGCGGATGCCCATCATCGGAGGCGGCGAAGAAGTCCTGAACGTCCACCCCCGAGTCCGTGCTTCTCCAGGACCACCCACCCGGACACCAGCTGAACCGCCCACCCTGCCCCTCCCCCCCACAACAGTGCATCCCTTCTCCTCCTCCTATTTCTCCCAACTCCTCCTGCACTGCCCCTGCCCAGGCCACCATCCAGTCTCACCCGGATGGCCGCCACAGCCTCATCCCCCTGCCCTTCCAACCACTGCTTACAGGATCCTCCTAGAACCAAACCTGATGACCTTACTCTCCGGCTTCAAACCCCTTGATAACTACTCACTGATCTGAGGATAAAGTCAGATTCCTCAGTGAGGCTTGCAAAGACCCAGCTTAGCTACTGAACCTCAGCTTGGACATCCATCCACCTCTACCCACCCTCAGAAGCATCCAGGCTGAATGTCAATGGGCCATGCACTCCCGTGCCTCTGGGCCATCAGATATATTTATGCTACTCCTACCTACCCATCTTCATCTCATTAATTCATACCTGTTCTTCAAATATCCCACTAAGGTGACACCTCCTCCAGAAAGCCTTCCCTGATAGCCCTTTCTCCCTCTTACCATTCCACCACTCTGTCCTGTAGTCGCCCTCTTACTAGCCATCCTTCCATATCTATCTAGGTCTACACTGTCTCCTCAGACCCAGCCAACTGACTGACATTTTATTAGCACTTGGTAATTATTTGCTGAATATAACTTGTTACAGAAAAACAAACTAAGGCATGCAAGACAGAGGTCATCTGGCCTGAGATCACCCAGTGGCAGACCTGTGATTTGACCCCAGGCAGTCTGGCTACAGAGTCTGTGTTCCCAACCACAGAAATATTAGTCCTTTAAAGAAAGTGAAACAGTCAGATTCAAAGAAGGTCTTAAACCCTTTGTTTGTTCACTTTTAATGACCATTTCTAGATAAAAAGAAAAGAAATCAATATTTTTTAGGATACTAATTAAAATCACAAGTGCTCATGAAAACTGGAAAAAAAGTCCATAACGAGGCTGTGAAACACATAATCTATTTTCTGAAAAGAACTGCCTTGTAAATAAATACCCAGCCAGAGGAGTCATCATAGAAAAGTATCCTCTGCTTTCTATTACAAGCTTCCCAAAAGGACAGATCATGGCTATCTTTTAATGAAGTTTTGTAATGCTGAGTGTCTTTACAGGAAAAATAAGCAGGATGATATGTCTCTACTTCATCACAGGTCCCAGGTTCCCAGAGACGGTGGATCCCTGGAGGCCAGCTCATTCCACTAAAGCCAACTTCCTGCAAATCAGAAATAAGGAGCAGATTCATCCATTACTTTCCAATTCCCATGCTTGTAGGTCTTTCAAGATTTATTTCCACTGTAACAGCAGGCATCCCGCACACCGCTTCAACCGGATATGAAAAGTGAGTTTCACTCCCCTGGCAACAAACCAAAACAGATGCTGGGCTCCCCAATGCTTGTGTCCATAACCCGGACTCAGTACATCCAGACAAGAAGCAGACATCCCAGAGTGCCTGCACACAGCCTGCACCCTCCGGACCCTGGGCTCCTCACAACCGAAGCTCAGCACCCACATCTAAACACTCCAAACAAAGCAGGTTCAAAGACACGCACGGAACCACCGGCAGAATCTTCACATGGGATTTTGAACTCTTAGCATCCCACCTACAGAGGTGTTGAGAAAGTAGAGTAAGTTTTCCAGGAAAGGCAATTATACTCGGACAGGTAAAAACCCACATACTCTGACTCTGACTCTGCCAGATTTTTTGTGTGTCTTGCTGTTGTTGGGTTGATTGGTTTTATTTTCTGTTTGTGTTTTAAAGGATGACTAGAGTCCATACTACTGGACTTCCCTGGTGAGTCGGTGGTAAAGAACCCGCCTGCCGGTCAGGAGACACAGGAGACTCGGGTTTGATCCCTGGGTCAGGAAGACCCCCCCTGGAAAAGGAAATGGCAACCCACTCCAGTACTCTTGCCTGGGAAATCCCACGGACAGAGAAGCCTGGTGGGCTACAGCCCGTGGGGTCACAAAAGAGCTGGACACAACTGAGCAACTAAATAACAACAACAGAGTCCACACAAGCACCATAAGCTGAAAAATGTGATCAGGACTTAGGTACCTGCGATCTTGAGACGTCTGTGTGCAGGTCAGGAAGCAACAGTTAGAATTAGACATGGAACCACAGACTGGTTCCAAATAGGGAAAGGAGTACGTCAAGGCTGCATATTGTCACCCTGCTTATTTAACTTATATGCAGAGTACATCATAAGAAATGCTGGGCTGGAGGAAGCACAAGCTGGAATCAAGATTGTCAGGAGAAATATCAGTAACTTCAGATAGGCAGATGACACCACCCTTATGGCAGAGAGTGAAGAGGAACTAAAGAGCCTCTTGATGAAAGCAAAAGAGAAGAGTGAAAAAGTTGGCTTAAAACTCAACATTCAGAAAACTAAGATCATGGCATCCAGTCCCATCACTTCATGGCAAATAGATGGGGAAAGAGTGGAAACAGTGACAGAGTTTATTTTGGGGGGCTCCAAAATCACTGCAGATGGTGACTGCAGTCATGAAATTAAAAGACGCTTGCTCCTTGGAAGAAAAGTTATGACCAACCTAGACAGCATATTAAAAAGCAGAGACATTACTTTACCAACAAAGGTCCGTCTAGTGAAAGCTATGGTTTTTCCAGTAGTCATGTATGGATGTGAGAGTTGGACCATAAAGAAAGCTGAGCGCCGAAGAATTGATGCTTTTGAACTGTGGTGTTGGAGAAGACTCTTGAGAGTCCCTTGGACTGCAAGGAGATCCAACTAGTCCATCCTAAAGGAAATCAGTCCTGAATATTCACTGGAAGGACTGATGCTGAAGCTGAAACTGCAATACTTTGACCACCTGATGTGAAGAACTGACTCACTGGTAAAGACCCTGATGCTGGGAAAGATTGAAGGCAGGAGGAGAAGGGGACGACAGGGGATGAGATGGTTGGTTGGCATCACCAACTCAATGGACATGAGTTTGAATAAACTCCAGGAGTTGGTGATGGACAGGGAGGCCTGGCATGCTGCAGTCCATGGGGTCACAAAGAGTCGGACATGACTGAGTGACTGAACTGAACTGGACTGAACTGAACTGGACTGAACTTGCAATCTATCTACAAAATGCAATCTCTTTTGCTTGTTTCTGTTCAGGGCTTCGTTATACAGCACAGCATGCATTCATAACCTCAGAACACACGCCATCAAGCTTTCTCTTCCTCTCTGTCCACTAGATACCAATAAAAACGTGAAGCTCCAGTTCTGGAAGGTTAAACTGCTGAAACGCCTTCTGGTGGGATCTCAGGGCAGATGAACCATCAGACAATATTAGAAGACTATCCTTCCAGACAAAGACCTGGCAGATTACTCTGGACCAGCAGGTCCTTGAAATATTGTAATAGAAAAATGTAAATGTACAGCTGATAATTACTTTGGTGGCTTATCCATCTGTTTGCTTTCTCATATATATGGTTTCATGATTACATTTAATCACCCTCAAAAGAATTATCTTGGTAAGTTCACAGAGCAACATAATAGAGTCACTATAATTCAATATACACTTTTGATTTCCCTGATAAGATAAAGAGTCAGCAATTACTGTTTGTTATCACAACTCCAGTTCTTGTCAATATGATTCAAATTTTACTTGATACACTAATTACATAAACCCTGGCCAACTACAGAAGTCCGCTCTTTGAATTATTTGCAGTGAAGAGCTTGTTTACTGAAACAGGTACTTTGAAAAATTACATTGAATATAAAATGCCCCAGATTCCCTCTGTTATCTAATTTGGAAAATCACCCTGGTTTGAAAGAATACGCAGAATGGTGGCACGGATCTCCTCCTCCTCAGGCTGGTTTCTTTCAAACCATTTTCAATCAACTCCCAACAAATTAACCTAAATTAACAAAGCAAAGCAAGCCCCTGAGTCCTCAAATGCCCCGTGGCCTGCCACCATTCCTAAAACCATGCTTAATTCACTGGATCACTTTCTTGTCAGTTACTGAAGCAACCAAAAATGTCCAAATCGGCGGTAAAAATATCACAGATGGGAGGGCTTTCCAAGGTTAGACAGGCGTTTGCATGCATGCTCAGTTGTGTCCAACTCTGTGTGACCCCAGGGGCTGTAGCCCACCAGGCTCCTCTGTCCATGGAATTTCCCAGGCAAGAATGCTGGAGTGGGTTGCCATTTCTTCCTCTAGAGGATCTTGCCTCTTCTGCATTGTCAGGTGGATTCTTGACCACTGTGCCACCTGCGAAGGCATTTGGGAGGAAGCAAAAACTTCCCACTTGCCTCTTTCTGGCCTCTCCTCCAAATCGGTCTTCCCCTGGACTCTCTGCCACTCGAGCCCTGACCCAGGGTGAGGGCCAGCCACCAGCTCATGGTCATGCCAGCCTCCAGCATGACCCCCAGAGAACAAAGGAACCACACTACGGCCACCAAGAGAGGGACCCAAATACAGAAAGGCCTCCTATGTGATTTGTAGGATTATCCGTACAATACCAAAGCACCCAGGAAGAATGCCAGCAGCCACACAAACCCAGGTCTCTGAACTCGTCCATCAGAGAACACTGATCTGGTAACCAAGGGGAGGCTCTTACTGAATCAAGCCATTGCCAGTCATGGAAAGGGGATATGTGTATCCTTAGGGCTGATTCACATTGCTGTAGGCACAGACCAACACAACACTGTAAAGCAATTATGCTCCAATTAAAAATAAATACATAAAAATAAGACACATTTTAAAAAGATCAATATCTTTTTTCAAAAAATTAATTATCTGTATTTCTAAATTTTTTATTTATTTTTTACCTTGGCTGCACTGGGTCTTCATTGCAATGTGCAGGCTTTCTCTAGTTGCAGCATGTGGGATCTTAAGTTTTCCAACCAGGTATCAAACCCACTTTCCATGCAATTGCAAGGCAGATTCTTAACCACTGGACCACCAGGGAAGTCCCAAGATACACACATTTAAATTAAAAAAAGCAAAAATATTGACACCCCTTAAACTTTCAGCCAAGAAATAAATCAAAAGTAAACAGGTATGTGCAAAGATAGAAAAATCTATTCAAAAATGCATAAGGACTCCCAAAATAATACTGAATCTGAACAAAAGCTGCAAGACTCACACTTCCTGGTTTCAAAATTTACCGCAAAGCTATAGCCACCAAAATGGTGTGGTACCAGCATAAGGAGTCACTTCTAAGCCAATGGGATAGAACAGCAGGCCCACCAATAAACCCTCACATGCACCCTCACAACAATGTGAGGTTCAGTTGTCGTTCAGTCGGTAAGTCACGTCCGACTCTTTGTGACCCCAGGGACGGCAGCACGCCAACCTTCCCTGTCCTTCACCATCTCCTGGAGCTTGCTCAAACTCATGTCCACTGAGTCAATGATGCCATCCAACCGTCTCATCCTCTGTCACCCCCTTCTCCTCCCGCCTTCAATCTTGCCCAGCATCAGGGTCTTTTCAAATGAGTCAGTTCTTTGCATCAGGTGGCCAGAGTACTGGAGCTTCAGCTTCAGTGTCAGTCCTTCCAATGAATGTTCAGAGTTGATTTCCTTTAGGATGGACAGGTTGGATCTCCTTGCAGGCCAAGGGGCTCTCAAGAGTCTTCTCCAACCCCACAGTTCAAAAGCATCAGTTCTCAGTGCTCAGCTTTCTTTATGGTCCACCTCTCATATCCGTACATGACTACTGGAAAAAGCATAGCTTTGACTATATGGACCTTTGTCAGCAAAGTGATGTCTCTACATTTTACTATGCTGTCTAGGTTTGTCATAGTTTTTCTTCCAAGGAGTAAGTATCACATGTATGGACAAATGATTTCAAGCAAGACAGCCAAAACCAGTCAATGGAGAAAGGACAGTCTTTTCAACAGTGGTGCCGGGAAGACTGATATCCACACACCAAGGAATGAGGTTGGACCTTTACCTAACACAGTAGACGGAAATCAACTCAAAAGGGATCAAAACTCCATTTCTTCAGGTAAAATACATACACCATATTTTTAAAAAAAAAGAAAAAAAGCTAACAGGTACAACAGGAAAATTTGCAGGAATCCAATTCTCCTGATAGGTTCAATCACTTCTCTTTGATTTTACACTACTATTTTTTGTTCTTTTTAAGTGGGAATTCTGCCTTTTGGGGGAAAGATCTTGCCTTAGCAACACTGAGACCAGAGGTCAGGAAACGGTAGCTCCCACCCAAATCAGCTTTGTCTCCAGTTTGTTTATGGCTATGAGCTCAAGAATGGTTTTCACATTTTTAAATAGCTGGGGGAAAAGAAATCAGAATAAGACTATGTCATGACACAGTTCTCCAAAGAAGACATACAGATGGCCAATAGAAACATTACCAATTACTAGAGAAATGCAAATCAAAACTACAGTGAGGTATCACCTCACTCCAGTCAGAGTGGCCGTCATCAAGTGTACAAATAACAAATGTTGGAGAGGGTGTGGAGAAGAGGGAACTGCCCCTCCTCTTATACTGTTGGGGGGAATTTAAATTGGTGCAGCCAGCATGGAAAACTATATGGCAGTTCCTCAAAAAACTACAAACAGAGTTACCATTGATCCAGCAATCCCATTCCTAGACATAGACTCAGACAAATTTCAAGAAGACACATGGGGGGTTTCCCTGGTGGTCCAGTGGCTGAGAGTTTGCCTCAGTACAGGGAACACAGGTTTGATCCCTGGTCAGGAGACTAAAATCCCACATGCCAGGGGGCAACTGGAGCCCTCGGGCAGCAACTCCTGAGCCCAAGAGTGCAGAGCCCATGGATCACAGCTAGAGAGTCCACACACCACAAGGAAAGATCCCGCACGCTGAAACGAAGACTCAGTGCAGCCAAATAAACAAAGACACGTGTTTCTAAAAGACACATGCACTCCTATGTTCACTGATGCACTACTCACAATAGCCAAGACATGTAAACATCCTAAATGTCCATCAACAGATGAATGCACAAAGACGTGGAGCATATATGCAATGGAATACTGCTCTGCCACAAAAAAAGAATGAAATCATGCCATTCAAAGCACCATGGAAGGACCTAGAGATGACCATACCAAGTGAAGTCAGTCAGAGAAAGACAAATATCACGTGATATCACTTATATGTGGAGTCTTTAAAAACGATACACATGAACTTATATACAAAAGAGAAAGAGACTCACAGTCGTAGAAAATAAACTTAGGATTACCAAAGGGGAAAAAGTGCGTGTGTGTTTGGGGGGAATAAATTAGAAATTTGCGATTAACATCTACATACTACTACTACTATATACATAAAATAGATAAACAAGGTCCTACCGTATAGCACAGGGAACTACTATATTCAGTACCTTGTAACAAACCACAATGGAAAAGAATATGAAAAAGGATACTATATATATGTGTATATACATACATACACATAACTGAATCAGTTTGCTATACACCAGAAACTAACACAACATTGTAAATCAACTATATTTCAATTTTTTTTTTAATTTTAAAGGAATATGTCATGACATACAAAATTCAAACAGAATTCAAGTTCCAGTGTCCACAAATAAAGTTTTACTGGATAAAAACCATAAACTCAGTCAACAGAAACCAGTGAAATGTGTTAATATCACAACTCCTCTTTAAACATCATGGTGTTCTCAATAGAAAATTCTAGATGAAAATCGGCAACATCTCAACAAAGGGTTTTTATGGAGCCACGTAAGAGTGCACACCTTGAAAGAAAAGCTTCCTACGTTTCACAATCCTTATCATCATTCCCTGCCTGTAAGGGCTCCACCAAGTAGACAAGACAAAATGAAAACTAAAAGCCCATAAATTCCAAATAGGCTTGGCTAGCCGTGACACTGAGCCACATCCAAAGTCAACTCAGAGCAGGTGGGAAAACAGATAAAGTCGACACCCATCCGTTAGGCAGGAATAAAACCCTAGAAAGCAGAATCGTGGATTTAAAGCCCAGTCTGGCTACAGTGTATTTCGGCACGTCACGTAACAGTGATTTTTTTAAGATAAAGTTAAAACTCATCTTCAGGTATTTGCAGAATTTATCAGGCTTGGATCCTAAAGTGTTATGGTTAAGAAAAAGCCAACCAGTGATCCACGGCTTCCTGTAGAAAGTGGGGGTCTGCCACGAAGCCACTGGGACGGTGCGGCTGGTGGGTGATGCTGTGCGGGTCACACTCAAGGTCACGACTAAGATCCTCATTCGTCACACAAAGGCATCCCTCTGGTTTCCAGCCTCAACGGTGGAAGGGCGGATAAAAGACGAGGCATGTACCCTGCTATTTGGCTGTGAGTTTGGGGGCAATGAAAAACTGAACGTGGGGAGCTCCCTGGAGGCCGGGTGGTTAGGATTCCAGGATTTCACTGCGATGGCCTGAGCAGAGGTTCAGTCCCCGCGCAGAGAGCTGAGACCGCACAGCTGCGCAGCGCGGCCAAAAGAGAAAAAACAAAAAGTAAACTGAATCATATTTAGACGGAAAGATCATGGTGCATGTAAAATCCGAGCTTATATGTAATTAATGCCACCGTCTTAACAGTGAATAGTGAAACTGAAAGTCTCTCAGTCGTGTCCGACTCTTTGTGACCCCGTGGACTATACAGTCCATGGAATTCTTCAGGCCAGAATACTGAAGTGGGTAACCTTTCCCTTCTCCAGGGGATCTTCCCAACCCAGGGATCAAACCAAGGTCTCCTGCATTGCAGGCGGATTCTTTACCAGCTGAGCCACCACTGAAACATTTAACTTAAAAGTGGCAGGAAGCAACACTGCTCCCAGGTCGGGGTGGCCTGGGCCCTCCCCCTTCCCTGCCCCTCTGACAGGGCAACAATGTTTAAAGAAGGCAAACACCATTACCCCTGTGGCTCAGCGCTCCTTACAGGAAAAGCCTCATCCAGGACCATCACGTCAGCCATGAGATGCTCCAAGTGCCAGCGTCTGTCACATCACAGGACCAGCGTGGACCAGTTTTATCACCTACATGTGTTTCCCCCCAGGTAAAGTCACATTTCCACCTCAACACATCTGCGAGAGCTACAGGTCTCAACACCTGCCTTCCAAGAAACCAATCCAACTGTGGGAAGTGGACACCATCGGAGCAGCGCCTGGCACGTGGGCAGCCCCTTGGAGGTCAGCCCATCCATCAGAGACCCCAACCTGGGCAGTCTACTGCTCTGCGTCCAAAGCCAACATCCTCACTGCTCTCCACCAGCCACCAAAGGCCTGCAGGCTCCCTCCATGTCTATCCACGGTGACCCCTTGGAAACGGTCTAAAGGACAGACATTAGATACACAGGAGGAGAAAGGAGGCATCCTTGGCCCATCAGCGATGGGCACCGACCATCACGCACCGACCTGGGTGTAACCTCCCTCCGGGGTACCAGCTGTTAAGAAAGCTCCCCAGGACCACCAGTTGAAACTAAACTGAGTCTCAGGAGGAGGGACTCGGAGATCGTCTATCAATTCCCCGGGCCTTCCTGAGGCACCGAGGTGTGCATACGCCACTGGCAGTTTGCAGTCCTCCACGGGACAGTCCGCCCCTTATTCCCACTCTGGACCCTTCAGTGTGCATCACCACGCCCTGCATTTCCTGAAGCCACCAGACCAGGCCCCATCCGCTGTTCCAGGACTGACTCCACCCTCCATGTGTCCCCGCATCTTCCCTCCTCCAAGCCTCCAGCTGTGCTTGTCCAGGGAAGCCATGAATTCTGCTTTTCTAGCGATCCTGTTACCCCCGCCGGCTGAGACACTTGAACAGTAACCTCCAGGAGGATCCAAGGGGCAGGAGTTCCAGAGAACTACCTTCTACCCATCACTACTCTAGAATCATCATTCCAGCCCCTAAGAATATGCCTATATGTTCACTCCATCTTAACATAAGACTCAATTAAATTTTTTTTTTTGGCTGCACCACACAGCACATGGGATTTTAGTCCCCTGTCCAGCGATCGACCACCAGGAAAGTCCCCCTGAATGCCTTTTAACAGCTGAATATTTCCTGTTACCTTCCTAATACCTGTCCAGAAAGTCACAGAGTCCACACCAGGCACCACTCCAAGTGCTCCCCACCCTCCTCTCCCTGAACCCCACTCCAGGAGGAAGGCAGGGTCCAGGTGCTCCAGCCTCGTGGCACCCTTCACGGGTGACGACACTGCAGCTCCAGCAGATGCGAGCTGTGTCCTAAGCCAGCCTGAATGCAGGCGTTCTACACGGAACCTCCAGAGAGCTTCTGTGAAGAACCAGAGAAACCTCGGAAAGCTGACCACGCCACTCAACACGCTAGTCCCCCGGAGGCAGAAGGCGCCCCCTCCAGCACATCGCAGGTCAGGGCCTTGTCCTTCCAGCGCCTTCCTTGTCTCTCCAAGTTGAAGCCCATGAGAGGCTTCCCGTGAAAACACACAGATGCCCTTCCCACCGGGGTCACCTGGGAATAGACCGCCCAGACCTTATTTTTGAGGAGCCCCAGTCCTCAGAAAGGGACTGGACTCTTCGGAACTTTATCAGTTCCTGTCTGTCATCTCTGGGAAGCTGGTGAAACTGGATCTTTCCTAGAACCCTGGTGGGCTTCTCCTGCCAGTCTGATCTTTGAGATAAAAGGGGACAATCTCCCCACCTCCCCAGACTGTTTGAAGCTCCCCGGCCTCACTTTATCTTCAGTGAGATGCAGTGTCCCCTCCACTGGCTCCCCAAACTTAGAGGAGTGGCAATTGTCAGCCCAGCAAGTCAAGAGTTAAGGAACTCAGCTTTAGCGGATGGAAGCTTCCAGCAGGTACCCAGAGAGATAATCTCTAGGTAACCTCCAGGTCTCTGCAGGATCTCGCCTGTCCGCAGTCTGCCCTCTAAGCCTGTCCCATAACAACGTCAGGACAGCACAACAGGGGCGTGTCTTCCCAGGGTGTCAGCATACACCCAGGTTTGCGGTCTGTGGTCTTCTATACCTAACTTCCCAGTAACCTTCTGGAAATGGGGTTTCTGCTAACCTGGAGTCAATGGACATGAGTTTGAGCAAACTACTGGAGATGGTGAAGGACAGGGAAGCCTGGTGTGCTGCAGTCCATGGCGTCGAAAAAAGTCAGACACGACTGAGCAACTGAACTGAACTGAATAACCTGGAAATAGATCTAATCAAGATCTAATCTGTTTAGTCAGTTTATTGTGAAACAGTCATAATTAGTAGCAGTGCTGGGTTAAATTTTGTCTCTCCCTCCCAAAAGTTATATTCAAATATCTAATCCCCAGTCCCTGTGAAAATGACCCGCTTTGGAAATTGGATCTTTGTAAATGTAATTAAACTGGGAAGGCGTCATATTGAATTTGCAGTTGTTGTTCAGTCACTCAGTTGTGTCCGACACTTTGCGACCCCATGGACTACAGTACACCAGGCTTCCCTGTCTTCCATCATCTCCAGCAGTTTGCTCAAACTCATGTCCATCAAGTCAGTGATGCTGTCCAACCATCTCATCCTCTGTTGTCTCCTTCTCCTCCTGCCTTCAATCTTTCCCAGCATCAGGGTCTTTTCCAATGAGTCAGTTCTTCACATCAGGTAGTCAAAGTACTGCAGTTTCAGCTTGAGCATCAGTCCTTCCAGTGAATATTCAGGACTGATTTCCTTTACGATGGACTGGTTGGATCTCCTTGCAGTCCAAGGGACTCTCAAGAGTCTTCTCCAACACCACAGTTCAAAAGCATCAATTCTTCGGCGCTCAGCTTTCTTTATGGTCCAACTCTCACATCCATACATGACTACTGGAAAAACCATAGCTTTGAATAGATGGAGCTTTGTCAGCAAAGTAATGTCCCTGCTTTTTAACATGCTGTCTAGGTTTGTCATAGTTTTTCTTCCAAGGAGCAAGCGTCTTTTAATTTCGTGGCTGCAGTCACCATCTGCAGTGATTTTGGAGCCCTGGGCTTCCTACTGTCCTTCTAAGAAAAGGGAATTTTGGACACAGAGACTCAGAGAGACAGAGACAAAGCATCATGTGAAGACAGAGGCAGAGTAAAGACATTCACCACATCCTGCCCACTGTCCACTGCACAAAATGGGGTGTCACGCTGGGTACAAGCTCTCCCATCTGTTAAACTGCCAACGTCTCAAAAAACAACAACAAAAAAAAAACAAAAGACAGAGGCAGAGATTGAGGTAATGCTGCCATAAGCCAAGGACCTGAACGCCCAGGCCCACCAGGAGCCCCAAGAAGACACTAGAGCGAAAATCCGAACCCCCCGAATGAACCCACCGGCCACCGCCTGGTCTGAGACTTCTGGCTTCCAGAACCGTGAGAACGCAGGTGTGGCTGTTCTAAGCCACCCACTGTGTCACAGCACGTTAGGACGGCGGCCCGAGGACACCATGACAGCTGTGGTCCCTGGACCACGCTCACCCCCCGGCAGGCACTGTCCGTGCACTCTGCACCCCTAAGTTCACGTCGTGGGCTGCGTGTGGTAACGAGCCCGAGAGAACACAGCTCACTGCAAAAGTGCCCCCCAGCCCTCTGTCCAGGATTCTATGGTGCTGCCATCTTTGACGCTCAGCCAGCATTTGCTGCGGCTCAGACGGTAAAGAATCCTCCTGCAATGCAGGAGACCTGGGTTCAATCCCTGGGTGGGGAAGATCCCCTGGAGAAGGGAACAGCAACCCCCTCCAGTATTCTTGCCTGGAGAATTCCATGGACAGAGGAGCCTGGTGGGCTGCAGTCCATGGGGTTGCAAAGAGTCGGATACAATTGAGCACCTAACACACACACACACACACACACACACACACACACATACACACACACCAAAAATCTTGCCACTAACTTAAACACAGGATTTCCAAATGGTCTGGCAATTTCACTCCATGGTCTGTACCCAAAAGAACCAAAAACGAGAGTTCCAACAAACAGTTATCCCTGAATATTCATGGCAGTATTATTCACAACACCCAAAAGGTGGAAATAACCCAGATGTCCATCAACAGACACGTGGAGAAACAAACTGTGGAACACATAAATATGGGGAGATATTGGGCTTCCCTGGTGGCTCAGAGGGTAAAAAATCTGCCCGCAATGCAGGAGACCTGGATTCGAAACCTGGGTCGGGAAGATCCCCCGGAGCAGGAAATGGCAACCCACTCCAGTATTCTTGCCTGGAGAATCCCCATGGACAGAGGAGCCTGGTGGGCTGCAGTCCACGGGGTCGAAAAGAATCAGACACGATTGAGTGACTGAGCGTAGCATACAGTGAGATATTACTCCGTCACAGAAAGGAACGAAGCTTTGACACATGCTCCAATGTGGATGAACCTTGAAAGCAATATGCCGAGACAAAAAAGCCAGACAAACGTCACATACCGTATGATCCATAGACCTAAGTCCACAGAGGCCAAACAGAGATTAGTGGCGGCCAGGGCCTCGGAGGAGGAGAGAAAGCGGGGAGAAACTGCTTAACGGGTGAGGGGTTTTGTTCTGGAACGATGTAAATGTCTAAAACGAGACAGAGGAAACTATACAGGGCTCTGAGTGTAGTCGTGCCACTGAACCACGCACCCTATCATGCTTAAGAGCACGCCATGTGCATCTCGCCCCAATACCTCGCTTTTCTTGTAAATCCTGCAACTGATTGATAAACCGACAACAACGTCAGAATGAGCTCCCTTGTCGGCCTCCTCACTCCGCCCACCCCTGCAGCTTTCAGGACCGAGTTCCCACTCACCAGCCCGGCCTGCAAGCCCTTGGCCCACATGGCCCGCCGCAGCCGGGGCAGAAGCTCCCTTGAATGCCTTGCCATCTGCTGCCCCTTCCCAACGTCAGCATCCGTGAGGCCCACCGGGAGTCCTTGGTGAAGCCTCCCAGGGACAGCCCACCAGCCACAACCAAGCCACAGACCCCTTCAAGACCAAGGGCTGACACCCTGAATCCCCATCACTGCAACTGACACCCTAGACTCTTCAGAGCAACTCCAGTAAAAAACCCATGTGACCTGGATGTCGACGTTTAATCCATGCCAACACTAGGGTAGCAACCAGTATTAATCCCCAGTTTACAGGGGAGCAAAGAAGATGCACCGTCCACGGCATGGAGGGGAAGGTAAATTCTAAAAATTACCCAACCAGCAAGGTGGCCAGAACTCGCCCCCAGCTCAGTCCAACTGCAAACAGTCCCTTAACCCTCTGGGACTCAGCTCAACAACTACCCAGCCACAACAGGACCTGACAATGAGCTGCTGAATCAGTTTTGACGCAAATAAACTTGCAGGGATTTTCATCTGTGCCCGACAGACCCACACATGGCTGCAAACCCCAGTTCCTTCCGCCTCCCCAGACAACGTCGCCTTTCATGTTTAGCACATTTTCTTCCCTGCAGTCCTTCCGGACAGAGGCACCACCCTGAAACAAGACGTATGAAAATGCTTCTAGAGATTAAATGCCCGCAGCCAGGCTTCTGAAAGTGACCTGATTAAATACTTAGCCACAATACCAGTCTAGACTCAATAGATCAAACCTTTCTGGCTCAGGGCAACAGTGGCTGTGTGGCAATTGTGCAAAATAACGCTTATAAATGGAAGAAAGGAAGCCCATTTCTTCTGATTTTCTGGTAAATTGGGGGTTGGAGACTTAATAACGCCAGGCCAGTTTACAAGTCAGACAGCAGGCTCCGTGGAGGCCCCCTGGGGGCAGAGACCAGCTATCAGCCCAGGACACAGCTCTGGCAATAAATGAAATGAATCACGGCCAGGGGGATCAATGCCCCCACCCCCAGCTTCCTTAAGCACCTTCTTTCTGAGTGGGGCTTGAAGACCGTCACTTCATTCTGTTTTAAGTTTTTGAATCCAGGGAACGCCCTCACTCCTTTCATCTTTTATTCTTTCAGCTTCTCCAGCAAGCCACTCAACCCAGCTCCAAACCTGATACACACAGCCCCCTCTGCTGCGGTCACTCGTCCTGTCTCTTCTGCTGGGTACCTGCGGGAGGCCCCCCAGGTCTCTATAAATGATACTTGCTCCTGCCAGCGCTCCTAGACTGTCTGGCCCCTGGGTAGGTGCCCGGGGGCACAGCAGATGCCGTCACTCTTAGAGAACGCTCACTTCTGGCATCAGCATCGACTTTACGGCTAGAGAGCAGGCAACCCCGCGCACACACTATGTCTGCCTGGATCTTCGGCGTCCCCAGCACCTCGCAGGGTGTCTGCCATGTAGACTCTGACTCAGCGTCAACTGATGGCGATGAAGGAAGGAAGGAAGGAACTCATCAGAGACGGTCTCTCAGGAGGGAAAGAGATGACCCAGACTTCCCTGGTGGTCCAGCGGTTAAGACTCTTTCCTTCTAATGCAGGGGGCACGGGTTTGATCCCTGGTCAGGGAATTAAGATCCCCTGTGCCATGAGGCACTGTCAAAAAATAAAAAAAAAAAAAAATTAAAGTAAGAGATCACCTACTCAGATGCCAACTGGAGAGCAGGCTGCATCAGAATGTCCCACACACACCTCAGGGCCTTCACCCTTGGGAGGGATGGCCGTCCATTAAGCACTGCCTATTCGCCTCAAGAAACTGGCCAAGAAACTCTGCATCACATCCAAATTGAAGGGAAAAAGCAAATCAAAGAGAGAGTAAAATCCTACCAGCGATACCACACACTTGTGCATGAGACACCACGAGTCTCCAGACAATTCTGTAAAAATATGAAGCAAAACAGACCAGGATACACGGTCTCTGAGCATCACCTTCCTCCCTGAATGAAGACCAGAAACACCTCTGGACCCGTTTCTCAAATGCATCTGAGCCCGAATGCTCTGAATTGGGGCCACCATGACAAATGACTGCAAATGTGGTGGCTACGAATTCTCTCCCAGGTCTGGGAGGCCAAGAGTCCAAAATAAAAGGCGGGGGGAGTGGGGCTCCCTCCTCGCAGCCCCAGGCGCTCCTCGGGGTCCCTTGGCTCCTGCAGCTCAACTCTAATTTCTGCCTCTATCCTCACGTGGTCTCTCGGGGGTCTGCCTCTTCTTACAAGGACCAGACACCTTGAATTAAAGGCCAACTCTAATCTAGAATGACCTCATCTAACTAATTGTGCGTGTATGCATGCTAAGCCACTTCAGTCGTGTGCGACTCTTCGACCCTATGGAGCCTGCCAGGCTCCTCCATCCACGGAATTCTCCAGGCAAGAATACTGCAGTGGGTTGCCATGCCCTCCTCCAGGGGATCTTGCCAACCCAGGGATCGAACCTGCGTCTCCTGCAGCTCCTGCACTGGAAGCAGATTCTTTACTGGGGAGCCACCGGTGAACCCCCTTAACTAATTAACTAAAACAATTATATCTCCAGTGACCCTATTATGAATAAGACAGCTAAGGCACTAGGAATTGGGACTCTTTTTTTGGGTGGGTGAGAGGGGGCACAATTTAACCCATAACATCCTACATCTTCATCCTAGAAATTGGATTAAATGATCCAGGCAAGATCCTGCAAGCATTAGGAATTGTATTCTCCTTGAGTTAATATGTAAATATATGCAAATACATATGCGAACTGGTAGCTTTTCGAAGTTTAATTTTTTTTCTTCTGTCTACTTTTCCTGGATATCTAAATTCAGACTGAAGCTTACAAGTAGCTGAGAACTGAGAGCAAACATCAAGTAATTTATGTGGGAATCCAATGATTCTACTTAATGGCGCTCTGATCTTTAATCTTTTCTTTCTTCTCATTTTTTTTTTAAACCAGAAGACAGAAGTACACTAAACAGAGGTGGCTTTGTCACCAGGGACCTATTTTCAGGCTTAATGTGGTGCCAACAATGGTGTTCCCAAGAACTAAGTGATTAGCGGGTGCTGAGCATTTTACACTTCTGTGACTTCTCCTCTCCACATTTATAGCAAGTGGGTACCATTATTATCCCCACTTTACAGATGTGCAAACTGAGGCTCAGGGTGAAGTAACCAGCCCAAACTCAAACAGGAATCCAGGGGTCTGAATTCAAACCAAGTGGGACTTCAGGGCTAGAAGAATCTCACTGTTACCTAGTTCAATCCCCAGCCTCCACACACACACACACAGACACACACACACACACACACACACACACACCCAGCAGGCTCACCGCACGTCACATCACTGCCCTGAGGGAGCCCTGAGGGGAGGTTCGCCGTCTCCCATCCCTGCCTGTAGGATTCTAGCAGCTACAGGCGCACAGCCTCCCTGAAGGCTCCTCAGGAGGATGCCCACCCTGGGAGGTTACCCAGCAGTCACATCAGCACCGGCCGGGCCCCCCAGTCCTCGGCACTCAGTCACACCCAGGGCTCCTGGTGGTCACTGGGGGCGTTTGTACTTTCGATTTAAAATTGCCATGGGGGCAGGTGGGGTGGGGGGAATGTGGCAGGAAGATTGGATGAAGGCGGTCAACTTCCAGGTGTGAGAGCATAACTGGAAATTCTACTACAGTGCTAGAAGAACTAAGGATGCAATGTATAACCTGCCAAATAAAATTAATTCTGCTGCATGTTATATGTGAAAATGGCTGAAAGGGAATCCTAAGAGTTCTTACCACAAGGAACACCTTTTTTCTATTTTCTTTAATGTATATAAAATGATGTGTGTATGTTAGTCGCTCAGCCGTGTCCGACTCTGCAACCCCATGAGCAGTAACCCACCAGGGTTAGGGTTCTCCAGGCAAGAATACTGGAATGCATAGCCATTCCCTCCTCCAGGGGATCTTCCCGATCCAGGGATCGAACCCAGGTCTCCTGCTTTGCAGGAAGATTCTTCACTGTCTGGGCCACCAGGGAAGCCCAATATATAACATGATGGATGTTTAATAAACACTGTGAGTATCATCTCATCATGTACGTGGTTTAAATCAATATGCTGTATAGCTGACACTTATAGAGTGCTCTCTTTGAGCAAACTCCAGGAGACAGTAAAGGGAAGCCTGGCGTGCTGCAGTCCACGGAGCTGCAAAGAGCCAGACACAACTTATCGACTGAACAACAACAATAGTGCCAATTATATCTCAGTAAAACTGGAAAAATAAATGGATGGATGGATAAATAGACAGATAAAGTAGCCACAGTGTTTTATTCCACACGTGGAGCTCCCCACTGATGTCATGGGACAGACTCCTCTGATCAGGTCTGTACTCCTGGGCAAAGTCAGCCATCCCCTCCCTGCTCGTGAGGGTTCCCCCAGCTTCTGAGATGAACATGGTACTCATTCCATTCACCAAAAGCAACAGTTCAAGAAAATCTCATTCCACTGTTAAAGGGCCGTCTGTACTAAGGGGAACTGGGAGGCGGCGGCAGGGGGTTGGAGGGTGCGCGGGGAGAGATAAATTTGGAATTAATAGATACACACTATTATATACGAAACAGGAAAACAATATGGACCTACTATATAGCACAGGGAACTATATTTAATATCTTGTAATAACCTATAAAAAGAAAGAATCTGAAAAGGAATATATATGCATATGTGTAACTGAATCACTTTGCTTTACACCTGAAAACTAACACAACACTGTAAATCAACTTCCATTTAAAAATGCTGTCTCCACTTGACATTTTAGGTCTTCCTCCCACTTGTCATCTTCTCAGAAAAAGGAAAGAATCAGAAGCTTTCCTGCTCTGGAAGCATCCCACAAAGTTTTTCTAATAACATTGCTTCCTTTGGTCTCAGCTGCCCCTTGAGGTTTTGGGTCGTCCATATAGGTGTGACTATGACACAAACACCCTGCCACGTGTGTTTTAGAAAGGGGTTCATGACCTCTCTGCATGGTAAGAAAAGGTAACAAGAAGGGTGAAGTGCAGAAGCTTGGCCAGGTAATGTTGGGATTTCACCCAGCTTTGTGCATGTATGTGCCTGGGGTGTGTGTCTGTGTGTGTGTATGTGTATGTGTGTGTGTGTGTGTACACAATTAAAAACATTTGAGAGCATAAGCAGAGGGCAAATTAGGCTCACCGCCCAGGCAGTCGGGCTGTAGGACACAAGATGTTGTTGTTTAGTCGCTAAGTCGTGTCTGACTCTTTTGAGACCCTGTGGTCTGCAGTCTGCCAGGCTCCTCTGTTCATGGGATTTCCCAGGTAAGAGTACTGGAGTGGGTTGCCGTGTCTTTCTCCAGGGGATCTTCCCAACCCAGGGATTAAACCCGCGTCTCCTGCCTTTGGCAGGCAGGTTCTTTACCACTGAGCCACCAGGGAAGCCCTGTATGACACAAGAAGCATTTATTTAAAAAAAAAAAAAATGGAAACAAGACTCAACACCACCATTCTATTTCTCCAGGCTGTGATGCAACCGCAAGCACGAGATGAAACATCATTAACTCAGTGATAAAGGCGGGAAGCCCTGTGAAAATTTTATAAGCTGGTCTAAAGTTTGTGTAGGCTGACACATTTAAAGCCAAGCTGCAAAGCTGCTGCCCATAGTTGCAGGTAAGCAGCGGACTTTGGCAGGTAAATAAAAGATCTTTTTTTTTTCTAGATCAATTTTAAGAATGGAAGAATAATGCCATTCTATTGATGCCAAGATTGCTGAAACTTTGTCCTTAGGAAACAGTCCCATCCATCCTTCATTCCCAGGGCCTTAACGTTACTCACTCTGAAGGCTGAGTCCACACTAATCCCACCTTTAAGCGCCTGCCTGTAAATCACAGGCATCACAGAGGGAAATTGTACAGACAAATGCTTTTGAGCCCTTGACCACATGTGGTCCCCACTGGTAACTACTGGTCAGGTAAAAACTGGAGATTTTATTTTCTGTTCAACTGGAGGCAACACGGTTGAAGAGGCAGGAATCCTATGGCATTGGATTTCTGTTAAATCACTTTTTTTTTTTAAACTTTTACTCAAGGTTCACTTCCCCTTCCCCACACCCAGCACTTCAGAGGCCTCTTGTGTTCATTAAAGCTCTAAAGGGGGTCTGCCAGCAAGGGTCCCTGCCCAGCTCCACATTCACACCTCTGGCTCCTCAATTAGAAAACCAAGATGATACTGCCCCTTTGGCTTTAAGAGCCTATGAATTACTACAGAGGTCCCCAACTGCACCAGGGACCAGTTTTGTGGAAGACAGTTTTTCCACGGACTGTGGGCAGCAGGGGGATGGTTTGGGGATGATTCAAGTGTTTTACACTTATTGTGCACTTCACTTTATTTCCATTATTACTACATCAGTTCCACCTCAGATCACCAGGCATACAACCCCAGAGGTGGTAGGTGCATGCTAAGTCACGTCAGTCGTGTCCAACTCTTTGCGACCCTAAGGACTATAGCCCACCAGGCTCCTCTGTCCATGGGATTCTCTAGGCATGAATGCTGGAGTGGGTAGCCACGCCCCCCTCCAAGGGATCTTCCCAACCCAGGGATCAAATTCAAGTCTCTTACATCCCCTGCATTAGCAGGTGGATTCTTTACCATTAATGCCGCCTGGGAAGCAGCTGGGGACCTCTGAATTACCATATATAACATAGATAACAAACAAGGACCCCCAACTGTATAGCACAGGGAACTATACTCAGTATTTTATAATAACCCATTGAAGGAAAAACAATTTGAAGAGAATATACATGTGTACAAGTGCATAGGTATATATTTATACACACACATAGGCATAATGAACCACTGTGCTGTCCACCTCAAACACAACATTGTAAAACAAGTGTGAGAAGTGAAAAAAAGGGGACATGTTCATCACTCAGTCAAGTCTGACTCTGAGCAACCCTACAGATGGGAGCCCGCCAGGCTCCTCTGTCCATGGGATTCTCCAGGCAAGGATACTGGGGTGGGTTGCCATGCCCTTCTCCACCCAGGGACCGAACCCGGGTCTCCCACACTGCAGGCAGACACTTGACTGTCTGAGCCACGAGGGGTGGAATCTAAAACATGACTCAAAGGAGCTCACTGACAAAACAGGCTCAGAGACACAGAGAACAGACTTGAGGTTGCCGGGGCGGGCTGGGGCAGGGCGGACGGCCAGTTTGGGTTAGCAGTCACTAACTATTTTATTCAGAAAGGATATACAGCAAGGTCCTCCTGTCTAGGTCAAGGAAATCCATTGATATCCTGAGACAAACCATAATGGAAAAGAATCTGAAAAAAGAATGCACCCAGGTATAACCGAGTCCCTTGGCTGGACAGCAGAAATTAACACAACACTGTAAATCGACTTGATGTCAATCAAATAACAGAAAGATTTATAAGCTGAGCTGAGCCCGGAAAAGCTTGACGGGGGGGCGGTAAATAAAGGGCATTCCCAGGCAGACAAAGAGCATGTGCAAAGGCACTGTGGCATGCCCAGAACACTCAGCTGGACGTGCCAGCACTTGGGTGAGGACACAGCACCAGGCACAGTGAGGTCGGCTGAACGAAGCCCGCTTCCCTTCTGTACCTGGGAGTCATCCCCAGCCCGGTTCCAGAGCCCATCTCTCCCTTCCCCCGCTCTCCAAGCTGACCCTCAGAGCAATACCCCACCCCCACCCCCAAGAACAATCTGAAGGAACTTGGCCGCCTGGTCACAGCGCCTGGAAGACCCAAAAGCATTCCTGCCTTTGAAAAATGGGCAGTAGAACACACATGACATTAGAAGGACTTGAAAATAAATCTTGTGAAGTTAATAGAAGCACAGCAATTTGGAAGAAAAATAATCACATTTCCCTCCTGCTAAATCATTATTTGCCCCTGGTAAAGTCAATTATGCTAAAGAAAATAAGTTATTATTTTCAGGGGTGGGGCGGGGGGGAATGGGAGTCTTGTTAAGTGCCTTGACTCCAGCAAATAAAACTCCAAGAGCGAATGCTTGACTTCCTATCTTGATGAAGGTCTGTGGGGAGCCTGGACGGTATTTCTTAGACAAGATGTTGGGGGTGGGCCATCACGCCCCTGGTAATCTGTGCATCTCTGCCAGGACCCGACCTCAAGACTGCTGCTTGTCATTCAGAAAGAAGGACAGGGCAGCCTCCCGTGCTGCAGTTCATGGGGTCACAAAGGGTCTGACCCAACTCAGCGACTGAACACCACCACGGAAGAAACACAGCTGTCCCCTGACCACCCGCAGACAGCGCAGGTGCCCGGCTGTGCGTCCCACCCCCACTCCCACAGGCTCCTTCCTCTCAACGCCCTTGCCCAAAGCACTGCCTTCGGAAACAAGTCCTGCAGGTTCCTAACTCTTCCTCCCACAGTGAAAGGAAAGCGAAGTCGCTCAGTCGTGTCCGACTCAGTGACCCCATGGACCGCAGCCTACCAGGCTCCTCCATCCATGCGGTTTTCCAGGCAAGAGTGCTGGAGCGGGGTGCCATTGCCTCCCAAACGTGCGGCAAAGACTTTTCTTCTAACAACACAGGCACTACAGCAAACCACCACGCCACACTACGCTACAGTAAACACACACAGGGTGCTGGGTGGCAGTTGGGGTGACTCCCGTGCCCTGCTATGCCAGAGGGAGCCATCCGGCCCCCAGGGGAACACGTGGCAGTGTCTGGACCTGTCTTGGGTTGTCACCACTGAAGAAAGGGAATTGCTAGTGGGATCAAGTGAGGAGAAGCCAAGGGTGCTGCTACGTACCCAACAATGTACAGGACCAAAATACAGCCAACCCAGAAAGCCACTAGCACACAGATCATGGAAACCCGCGTGGCATGAACTCGCCCATTTAAGCCTCGAGGAACTCTGTGAGGCAGAAACTACTGTCATCCGCAGTCGACAAGGAAGGACAAAGGCACGGAGGGGCTTCAGAGCCCCCAATGCATCGCAACCCAGCGCCGCATCCTGGCTGGGACGGGGCTGCCTCCCCTCGATGGACCTTCTTTGCAGTGATGTCACTGAACACGCGGGGCTTCCCTGATAGCTCAGCTGGTAAAGAATCTGCCTGCAATGCGGGAGACCCCGGTTCGATCCCCTGGAGAAGGGATAGGCTGCCCACTCCAGTATTCCTGGGCTTCCCTGGCAGCTCAGCTGGTAAAGAATCTATCTGCAATGAGGGAGACCTGGGTTTGATCCCTAGCTTGGGAAGATCCTCTGGAGAAGGGAAAGGCTACCCACTCCAGTATACTGGCCTGGAGAATTCCATGGACTGTATAGTCCACAGGGTCACAAAGCATTGGACACGACTCAGTGACTTTCACTTTTACTATCACTGAACACTCCACGGACAAGGCTGTGGGCTTCGGGCTAGTCCCCTCCCCCACATTCAGAGCAGCTGCTCCGAGTCCCTAACCAGGCAACAAGGACTAGGACTCGTGTTCCTGGATCCGTCAGCCCAGAATCTGCTGTACGGGGCTCGGGTTGATGAAATTAAGAGGGAAACCAGTGTGCTGAGATGGTTGGATGGCATCACCGACTCGATGGACATGAGTCTGCGTAAACTCCAGGAGTTGGTGATGGACAGGGAGGCCTGGCGTGCTGCAGTCCACGGGGTCGCAAAGAGCAGGACACGACTGAGCGACCAAACTGAACCGAGAATGCTGTGAGTCTGGGGGAGGGAGGCCTCTGGTCTCTTCCATCCTGACTCCCTGACCCTGGGGCCCTCTCGCCCCTGCCCAGGCTCTCTGCCTGCCGTCCCCTCCTCACCCCTCAAGACTCCTGGTCTCTTGGGGCTGACCACCACTCTCACTGGGGCCTCAGCCCACACACATCCCTGGCCCCCAGCCCCAGGTTGGCAACAACGGGGACAGAGGGACAAAAGGGATCAGGGGGCAAGGCCAGGAGGGGGGTACCCTATGGAGCTAAGGCAGGAAATTGCAGACGGTGCCCCAGGGCCAGCCAGGCAGCCAGCGGGGCAGAAGTGCGGCAGGAAATGCGGCCAAGAAGGCTGGGGAGGGCGTCGTAAAGATTGCCCTTTCCACGCAGGCGGCGGCCACCACAGGCTCAGAAATCCGATGAGAGATCCCAAGAGCTGGGGTGGACACAGCTCAGGGCTCAGAGCACACAGTCTAAGACAAACTGAACAAGTTAGTTTAGGCATGACAAAAAAAAAAACAAATCAAACAGATTCACATCCTTGCAATCCCCAAAGCCCCAAAGACCGCAGAGTTTTGGGTAAGTCACTTAATGGCAAGAATCCAGCGGAGATGAGACATAGGGTAACTCTGGATCCTCAATGTCTAAGAACAAAGCTGGCAAGTAAACAGGAAGGAAGGAAGAGAGGGAGGGCGGGAGGGAGGAGCTGTACCATTTTCTTCTCTGGCTAATCTCCCTGTGGCTGGCGACGGCTGTGTTCACCCCTGAAGTGGGGACACACTCCGTGACTACATCACTGCTCAGCCCTACCCGCGGGTTCAGCTGAGCGGATCATTCAGAATGTTCAGCTGCCCAGAAGGCTAATCAATTATCAGACAACCTGTCACATGTAAAATAAAAGTTACAAAACTTGATGAAAAGTAAAAGCTCACACAGTCCTCTTTCAATTAAAAACAGATGAAAACCATCACCAGATACTACCCATGTTCTCTATCGTAAGTGAATGCCAACACAGCAAGCGAATCCGAGTGGTGCTTCTTCCTGGCACCGGCTCTCTGCACACACGATCTGGGCGGCTCCTCCAGGGTGGCTGAGAGGTGAGCACAGGCTCTGGGACTCTCCCAGCGCCCAGGTGCAGGGTCTGAGGTCAGGGAGGTGGCAAAGGCTGCAGGAGGTGTAGGGCCCAGACCTGAATCCCAGACCTTCTGATTCCTTGTCCAAGTTTCTTTAATATCCCACACCATCCAGCCCCCTCACGTCACTTTAAGTGACTGCAGTTCTGACCAATCCACCTGTCCAGCCCTTTTCAGCACCCACTGAATCATAAAGACAAGCGCTACTTCAAAAAATGAAGATTCATTCACTGCAGCAGCCTTCACAACAGCCAAGACAGGGAGACAATCTCAACATCCATTGACAGACGAAAGGATAAAGAAAGGGGGGTGTGTATATATACAAATACAATGAAATGCCACTCAGCCCTTGAAAGAAAGTAGGAATGAAATAATGCCATCTGCAGTAACATTCAAAAAATGAAGATCATGGCATCCGGCCCCATCACTTCATGGCAAATAGATGGGGAAAAAATGGAAACAGGGACAGATTTTATTTCCTTCGGCTCCAAAATCACTGCAGATGGTAACCGCAGCTATGAAATTAAAAGATGTTTGCTCCTTGGGAAAAAAGCTATGACCAACCTAAGCAGCACACTAAAAAGCAGAGACATTACTTTGCCAACAAAGGTCTATCTAATCAAGGCTATGGTTTTTCCAGCAGTCATGTATGGATGTTAAGAGTTGGACTGTAAAGAAAGCTGAGCGCCAAAAGATTGATGCTTTTGAACTGTGGTGTTGCAGAAGACTCTTGAGAGTCCCTTGGACTGCAAGGAGATCCAACCAGTTCATCCTAAAGGAAATCAGTCCTGAATATTCATTAGAAGGATTGATGCTGAAGCTGAAGCTCCAATACTTTGGCCACCTCATGTGAAGAACTGACTCGCTGGAAAAGACCCTGATGCTTAGAAAGACTGAAGGCAGGAGAAGGGGACAATAGAGGATGAGACGGTGGGATAGCATCACCGACTCGATGAAGATGAGTTTGAGCAACTTCCGGGAGTTGGCGATGCAGAAGGAAGCAGTCCATGGGGTCACAAAGAGTCAGCCACGACTGAGCACCTGAACTGAGCGTGGTGCAGGAACACAGATGGACCTAGACACTGTCACATAAGTGAGCCAGACAGAGAAAGACAAATATGTGTTACCACTTCCATGTGCAATCTTAAAAATGGTGCAAACGAACCTATGTGCAAAAGAGAAACAGAATCACAGACAAAGAAACAAATGTACAGTTACCAAAGGGGAAAGCTGTTGTTCAGTTGCTAAGTCATGTCCCACTCTTTGCGACCCCATGGACTGTAGTTCACCAGGCTCCTCTGTCCCTGGAATTTTCCAGGCAAAAATACTAGAGGGGGTTGCCATTTCTTCCTCCAGGGGATCTTCCTGGACCAGGGATCAAACCCTCAACTCCAGCATTGGTAGGTAGATTCTTTACCTTTGAGCCACCAAAGGGGAAAGGAGGGGTGGATAAATTAGGAGTCTGGATTAGCAGATGCAAATTACTCTATATAAAACAGATAAACAACAAGGACCTGCTATATAGCACAGAGAACTATACTCAACATCTGACAAGAAACTATAATGGAAAAGAATCCAAAAAAGAATATACGTATGTGTGTGTGTATGTATACACACACACGTATACATCTATGAAACAGAAGGTGTACTTTGCCATATACCTGAAACTAACACAACACTGTAAATCAACAATACTTCAATTTACCAAAAAAAAAAAAAGAAAAGAAATGATTCCATTCTTATAAAGAAACAAACGCCAACACTTTGAGGCAGACACAGTTTTCAGCAGGCTTTAGTAAACAACTTCTGAAGCCAGAAGACTTCAACAGACTCAGGAAAGGGATCTGGAGGTGCTAAGTACATCTTAGGGTGGTGAGAATGGAACTGCCAACAAATATGAAGATGACCAATTTAGAAGGCAGCCTTCTTTATGCTCACAGGCCCACTGCCCCTGCCCCAGGACCCTTCTGGGTTAAGTACACAAAGGACATCCTGAAATCCTATAGGACTTAAGCAGTGGAACACACATCAAAGAAAAAGGCAGCAACTGCCCCCACTCACATCCCTTCACGTCTTTGTGGGGGTCTGGCCATCTGTTCTGCCACCGGACTGTCAGGGACTAAAAGGTGTGAGATCTTACAGTCTGGTGTTCAAGGCCCATATTTCTAACCTGTCCACCACAGTTCACGCTGATCAATGGAAAATACGTATTTATAGGAATAGGTGGAGGAGACCCACCTCGTCCTCCTCCGTCGGGACACACAGCAGGACTACATCTCTGAGTCCCACGTGCTGGCCAGGGACAGAGCTCTGAACGCAAGAATGTGAGCAGAAGTGTGGGTTCCAGTCCTGGCCAGGAAGAAATCTCCTGTGAACTGTCCTGCATCTCTGTCTTGCCCCATCCACAAGTTAAAAGGCAAGGACCTGAAGATGCCGGCCGAGGGCAGAGCCACAGAATAGAAAATGCCTTAGATCCTGAATGAGTAGATGGAACAGAGCCCCGGGGTCCCCTCCTCACCCCCACTTGGACTGTGATGTGAAGAAAAAAGGAACTTTCATTGTATGAAGCCAGCAAAACGCTGGGGCTGTTTGTTACAGCAGCTAGTCAACCCTAATTCAGAACAGAAATCAGAACAGTTACATGTGTACCTAAAAGTGTACTTAAGGTATCCACCTTAAGTTAAACAAAATCACTCCAGAAAGCCTATAAACTTTGTATCACACTCCTGAGGACAGGCAGGAGCAACTATGAACAGCAAATGGGCCAGGAAAAAAGACAGAACATTTTCAATGAGAGATGTATCCCTGGAAGCTTCAGGGATCTGCCCTGGGAATCCATAGGAACTCAAGCTGCTGGCCTGATCTCAGTGTGAACATTAAAATTTTAGGGAAGCCATGGAAACATCTCTCCCCATCCTCCACCCGCAGCTCCCAACCAACAGGGGATGAGAAGCAACAGGGTCCACGTTGTTTTGGTTCCCCAGTCAGACTGGGGGCCCAGGCAGAGCCTGAACTCACTAGAGCAGCCCAAGGCTTCTAACAGTCAATAACAAAAGGAACTAACCTTTGCCAAGCACAGCCCAGGGGCCAGGTTTGAGGTGAGCTATCTCTTTATACCCAGAACTGCCCAAGGAGGTTGGCATGATCACCAGTTTTTACAAAGGAGAAAGCTTAAGGCAAACAATTCAGCCAAGTCACTTGGCTAGGAGGAGCTGGAGCTGAGATTCAAAGAGGAATCTCTCCTACCCCAAACCTGTGATCTCTTGGAACACACTGCATGCTAAAAGAAAACATCTTTTTCTCCTTAAGGCACCCAGATGAAAATTTAACAAGCTGATAGGCATCTGTCTGGGGTGAAACCATCTGCCTTTTGAAGGCAGAGAGTACCTCTGTGTATGTACACACAGCAGCCCACCAGCATGCAGGTAGGCAGATGACTGCAGCGTCTTGAGCTAACACGGAGCTTACACTCAATCATCCAGACAACCTGCCACAAGCAACACCCTGCCCTGGCCCGCTAGCTCCTGAGATCAAAGCGCCACATGAGCATGCCGGGGCCACTGCGGGCTGTGCCTGTGGTGACTGTTGGCAGAGCCAGCCTCCTTTCTGGCCGCAGAGTGAAGGGCGGCCCCAGGGGTCCTCTGCTGAGACAACGTAACAGAGCATCTTGGGTACCCAGGGCCTCCTCGCCATCACGGGAGGACTGGGCTTCCGGATCCAGCGTGGCCTGGCCACTCTATTCAAGCCACAAAAACACGGTTGGTAACTAGACTAGAAACAAAGCTAAGGGGGAGGTCTCGGCCTCCTGGGACTCAGCCAGGTGAGCACAGGCAGGTAGCACTCGATAAGTCATCCGTCTACACCACACCCCAGGCTGTGAACCACCACACTTCAAACCTACGCAGCTTCCTCTCAGGTCCCAAATGCCCTGACCTTAAAGTCCTGTCCAGAAGTTCACAGCCAGGAATTTTCACGCCTAACACAGAGACCAAGTCCTAACCTAGATACTGTGAGCCTTGTGACCAAAGCGGGGGGGATTCCACCACGAGCGCCCACCTCCCACCTTTCACCTCCCAGGGGGCCACCCAGCACTGGGGACCCACAACCTTACACAAAAAATCACCCAGACGGTGACCCCCAAAGGCAGAGTGAAACGTAAGAGGAAAGCTTTACTGTCGTGATAATCACACTGTCAGGGGCTGTGTCTCCCAAAACTCAAAGGTTGAAGCTCAAACCCCAGTATCTCAGAATGTGGCAGGATATGGAGACAAGGTCTTTAAATGAGTGATGAGGGCAAAATGAAGTCCTGAGGATGGACTCTCATCCATGAGGGGGGTCTTTGTAAGAGGAGATTAGGACAGAGACACACACGAGGGGGGACCATGGGAGGACACGGCAAGACCTGCAAACCAACGAGAAGTCCCAGAAGGAAACAGCCCCTCCGACACCCGGATCCTGGACCCCCGGCCTCCAGAACTGAGATAAGAAATCCCTGCTGTTTACGCCGCCTAACAGTGTGCACGGGAAGGCAGCAAACCAACAGCCATCCCCCTGCCTCGTATCCACAGGGACTGGTTCTCGGGCACGGACACCACACTCCGCAGATGCGCGAGTCCCTTGTGTGAACAGCACCCCCTCCTCACTCCGCCCCTCTCTGAGGACGACCCCGGGACTCGGAGAGCCTGAAAAGCGAGCGTCTGGGGGAACCGTCGGCCAGCCTCCCGCTCCAGGATCTTCCCTTCAAGCTGGACTCTGGCCCTTCCCCGAGCAAACCTGACTACTTCACCAAATCCATCAGCAGGCTCCCCTCCGTCCAGCACCCAGCCTGGGCTCATATCCCAAATTACACCAAGATCTCCTGCAAGGTGCATTGCAGTGAGGGAAATGCAGACTCCAACCCCAACGAAACACCGCTCAGACTGGGGAAAACAGACAGCACGTGTCAGTAAGGATGCGGAGAGACTGGATCTCACACACACACACACGTGCACGTACATATGCACGCACCTGCACACCTTCACACACCCATGCACACATGTGCACACATGCGTGCCCACACATACCTTCAAGTACACACGCATGCGCATGCACACCTTCACATACACATGCACACATGTGCACACGTGTGCCCACACATACCTTCAAGTACACGCGCATGCGCATGCACACCTTCACATACACACGCGTGCAGACACGCATGTACACACACCTTCACATGCACACACCCATGCACATGCACACATGTGCACATATACACACAGCTGGTGGGAATGTAAAACGACACAGCCGCTGGGGAAAAGTCTGGTATTAATAGTTTCTTAAAAAACCAAACCACCACACAATTCAATAATTGCACTCCTGGGACTTCGCTGGCAGTCAAGTGCTTAAAGACTCTGCGCTCCCAATGCAGGGGGCACAGGTTCAATACCTGGTCTGAGAACTAAGATCCCACATACTGCACAGCATGGCCAAAAAATTTTTAAAAATTAAAAACAAACAAAACACAATTGCACTCCTAGGCATTTATTCCAGGAGATGGGAGATTTCCGTTCACACACACACACAAAAAAAACCTGTGCATGAGTGTTCACAGCAGCTTTACTCATAATAGCCAAAACCAGACATCCATCAACGAATGAATGGTTAAAGCATCTGTGGCACATCCAACACCGCGAGACACTACTTGGCAAAGAAAAGGAACAAATCGTTGATTCACACAGCTACCTGAAGACTCTCTGGAGAATAATGCTGAGGGAAAAAGCAATCCACAAAGGTTACATACTCAAGATCCCATTCACATAACATTCATGAAATTACAAAACTGCAGAAACAGAGGTCAGATTAATGGTTGCCAGAGATTACGGGGGAGGGAAATGGGAGTGGGTGTGGCAACAAAAGTACCATAGGAGGGGTCCTGGGGGCCGGGATGGAGATGCTCTGTATCTTCAACGTCAACATCCAGGTTCTGACTCTGTGTCGGAGTTTTGCAAGATAGAACTTTGGGGAAAATAGGCAACGCGAACATGGGGCCTCTCAGTATTACTTCTTACAACTGCTGTGTCTGTAATTATATGAAAATCCAAAGTCTAATGAAGACAAAAGGGAGAGGAAGGAGTGGAGAAAGGAAAGAACGAAGGGGGAAGAAAGAGAGAGGAGAGAGAGGCAGAGAGAGGTCACAGGGGCCCTTGGGCACAGGCACTTGCTTCTGGGCAGCACCCAGCTCAGGACTCACCACTATTTCCTCCTCTGAGTTTTCACGACCTGCATCCTCAGAGGTCACAAGAACACAAGCAAAAGAACAATTCACACACCCTCAGGCAATCCTGATAACACTCTGCTATTCTGAGCCAACCCTGGCACAACAATACGTTTAAAATGTGTATAATGTTTCCAAAGTAAAATCAGATTTGCAGAAATATAATATGCTCTTAAGTTTTGTTTTTCTGCAACTCCAGTGAATGAAAATGTCTGCATTTCTATTTACTTACGATCAAATATAATTTTTCATCCCCCAAAGTAGCAGCTTGCTTGCTATTCCAGGCAACATGAAGGATCTCTTTGCAGCTCCCACACTCCCAAACTTATTGGAATACTACCCTATTCCTAGCAATTACCATTGCTCAGAGCTAATCTGAATACACACTTCATAATCTCTAATATCAAGCAAATGTCACACTCCCCAGTAGAAAATTAACTTTGGAAGCAGAGTCTTCCTTCAGCCACCATGACTGTCGAATCCAAAGAGGAAATCACTTGTCACCACATTTCTAAACTGCAATTCATTAAACAAAATTACTAAAAGCATTGCTCTGTGGACTGCCTGGCTTATCTCAAATGCTGACCTCAAAGCTTTGTGCTCTGAGGACACTCTCTCAACGGATCCCCACCGGTCTTTGTGGAAGGCAGGCTTGAGTCCCCTTTCCAGATGAGGAAACTGAGGCTAAGGAAGCAGGAATCATTTGCTCAAGGGCCACATGATGATTAAGACCCAGGAGTTGACTATGTCTTGGTGCCTACACCCACATCCCCTGTTTGAGTCTGGCCTGGAGCGAAGAGTGAAGGACACACGGAGGTCAGTCTGCCTCCTGGCAGAGCTAAGGCTGCAAAGAGAATCCAGTCTCACCAGGGCTGCTCGCCACACCACCTCCATTTACGCCCTGCCGCTGCCATAACCCATCACCACGCCCTTGGCAGCTGAAAACCACCCACGTTCGTTATCTCACTGTGCTCCAAGTCAGACGCCCAGTGTTCCTGGGTCTCTGGGCCAAGGTGCTAGCCAGCTGGGTTCTCACAGGAGGCGCTGGGATGAATCTGCTTCTGGGCTTATTGGGGGCGCTGGCAGAATCCAGCTGTGGTTGCAGGACCGACGTCCCCGTTTCCTTGCTGGCTGTCAGCTGGGCCACCCTGAGCTCCCTGCAGTCCTAGCAAGTGGGCCCCTACATCTCCGGGCCAGCAAGGGGGGCATGGAGTCCTTCCCAGGCTCGGGACCTCTGAGTCCACTCCTACCACATCTTTCTACTGTGAGCAGCCAGAGAAAGTTCTCTGCTCAGGGGACCCAGCAGCGCTGCCATTGGGCTCGCTCAGTCGTGTCCGACTCTGTGAGCCCACAGACTACAGCACACTAGGCTCCCCTGTCCATCGCCAAGTCCTGAAGCTTGCTCAAACTCATGTCCATCGAGTCCGTGATACCATCCAACCATCTCATCCTCTGTCATCCCCTTCTCCTCCTGCCTTCCATCTTTCCCAGCATCAGGGTCTTTTCCAGTGAGTCGGCTCTTCACATCAGGTGGCCAGAGTATTGGGGCTTCGGCTCCAGGTGAGTAACTCAGGACTAATCAACCCATTTCAAGGTTCGTAACCGTAACCACATCTGCCAAGTCCTTTCTGCCATGTCACACATCATATTCATAAGTCTTGGGGATTAGGGAGTGGATATTCAGCAGGGGGTGGGAAGGGGCGGGTGGCAGGGAATATTCTGTCCCCCACACCATCAGGGACATGCGAGCCCACCATCCTCAGAAAACTTCCCAGATCAAATACATGGCTTAGTGAATTCTTTTAAGGCAAACACCATCAGGTTGAGAATTAGAACGCTGCATCTTTTCACCTCATCTTAGCAACTAGATCCACATGAACACAATTTTACGGGTGTTGGGACGTTATGACTCAACTTAGTTGGTGGGTGATGGAAAAGTTCATCTGGCCCAACCCCTCAGTATGACTGAGTTAGGTCGAAGTTCATGCCTTGTGTTAAGAAACCAGTCTGTAAACACTGACCCACCAAACTCACGCCCAAGGGGAGAAACGAACAGGGTAGTCAATTGCACAGGTGACCACTGCCCCCCCACACACACCACCAACCCCATGAATCCCGGGGGTGCCGGGATTTCCTGCCTTTGCTGAGGAAGCAAGAGATCAGCTGTTTACTCCCTTCCCGACTTTACAGAATAAATAAATAACTGAAGTGTCTCACAAACAATGCTTCTAACAGAACCTAAGTACTTGCAGACAATGAGTTGTGATTCATGTTTGCAAATGAGATAAGAGTTTTACCATTTTCTCTCCCCGCGTGATCTATTCACAGGCCAAGTCGCTGGAAGCACAGCCCGCCCACAGACCCAAGAGAGCCCATCTAGGGAGACATAGTCCCCTTATGAGGCTCCAGCCAAGAAAGTTTTCTGCTTTGTGAAGGGGTTCTCCAATAGTGTTCCCTTAGGCAGAAAGAGCCAGTTAGCTAGTGGAAATGTATTCCTACATCCAGCACTTCCATCTTCCCAGCCAGCCCAGGCCCTAAGAACCAGGGGACCCCTCCCCAGGCAACGCCCAGACAGGAAGGGAACCTGGCTCAAGCATCCTTGGCCTCCCCCTGCCCTAAATCGGGAGTTCTAAGCCTGCATGCCCTCCTTAAGAGGAGGCATTTAAAGCTCCTTCTGCTGCTCAAAGAGTTGGGTTGTCTTGTCATCTTCTCCTGGTGATGCTAAGAACAGCCCCTCCTGGTCCCCTGCCTGACCGCCACTCACGTCCTTCCCGGAATTGCCTCCAAAACCACCCAGGAAACTTCTCTTCTTTGAAACTCTTCAACTTGGGAGTTTTCTTCAAACCAAGGTATGAGCCCAAGGTGTGACATCAGAAGGCACTGCCATGCATGCGTGCTAAGTCACTTCAGTCGTGTCTGACTCTTTGCGACCCCATGGACTGCAGCCCAGCAGGCTCTTCTGTCCATGGGGTTTCTCAGGCAAGAGTGCTGGATTGCCATGCCCTCCTCCAGGGGATCTTCCCAACCCAGAGATCAAACCCGAGTCTCTTGCGTCTCCTGCATTGGCAGGCGGGTTCTTTACCACTAGCACCACAAAGGCTTCCAGAAGATGTGTGCCTTACTGCAGAAAGGACACAGCCACGGTCGTGCCCAGAGCCGCCTCCCCAGTGGGCAGACCCTGCTCCCTCTGCTCGTGAATGTTCCCTTCGGTCTTGAGACACGAGCCACTACTCAGCCATCCACACCCACAGGGTGCTCACTGACACCATCCAGGTCACCCCAGGAACAGAGAGGATCAAGGTGTCTTAAAACACGGTGTCCTAGGATCAACATGTACACCTTACTATATTTAACGTGGATAACCAATGTGGGCCTACTGTGTAACACAGGGAACTCTGCTCAAGGTTATGTGGCAGCTTGGATGGGAGGCGAGTTTGGGGGAGAATGCATACATGTATCTGTACGGCTGAGTCGCTTTGCTGTGGACCTGAAATATCACAACATTGTTAATCGGCTAGACTCCAATATAAAACACAAAGTGTAAATATATATATATATGGTATCCTAAAGAGAAGCCCTTCCCCATCACCTGGTGGGGGGGTGAGGGAGCTGACCATGAACTCTAGAGCCTCCACCAGGGTTTCAGTGGCATTCATCTGTCCTCGCCTCTGTGAAATGGGGGGGACAGTAAGTAGACCCGGCACACAGGACGAGGGGCCAAGTCCCGAGCAGGACGGTGGTCTCCTGCCCTCTGCCTGCCTCTCCCCAGAGCTCCAGTCTCTCAGTGCAAGGTTCCCCGAGGGTCAGCCCTCAGCTTAAACACAGCATCCCAACAGGCTCCCCGCAGCCCAGACCACTCCCCCCAAGTTGCCGTTGCCCCAGCAGGAAACGCCACACCCCCCAAGCCTCCCTCATCCAATGCAGATGGATGGCGTTATTTCTATGGGTCTGAAACCACCTGAATGCACACAGGAGGCCACTTAGAAGTTTAGAAACAGAGCTGCCATCGGAGCCCAACTCTTGGGCTGTTGACATCTGTAAACAAGCCTGAGTCTCTAAAAGGCGGAGGGAAGGGAATTCAGCCACCGCGGTCCTGAACAGGGCCGCTCCTGTACTAAGACAGCGCCGGCCCAGAAGGGAACTAGGACTGTCTGGGTGCCCACTCCGCATCTCTGGCATCTCGCAGATAAGCCACTGGCATCACAGGAAGAAGAGAGTGCCCTGGGGACAAGCACCACCCGCGGGAGGCTTCGCAGTAGCGGGAGGCCTGAACCAGACCAGCAGCGGGAGTCGGCAGACGCTCTGGGTGACCACGCTGCAAAGCGGGAGTTGGCAGACGCTCTGGGTGACCACGCTGCAAAGGTTCAGAGCCGCAAGGGCAGGGAGGGCGAGGTTCCGGAACCCCAGGGGGCAGCCCCTGCCTCCGGAGGGAGGCGAGGTCGGGCAGGGTCCAGGCTGGCTGAGGAGGTGGTCCAGGGTCTGCTTTGGATCCTGGAGCAGGAGGAAAGAGACTGAAACCCAACTGCGAAACTCTGGAGCTGGGGGACCAGCGCCAGCCCAGACAGAAGCCTTGGGTGGGTAAGTCAAGAGAAGGCAGGAACCCACAGGCCCCGGCAGGCCCCGCCAGGAGGGCTGCAGGGCGCACGGGGCCCAGGGGGGCCGTTTGTTTGGCCCTCAAGGAAAGTGTCTGTCTCTGGAATGTATGTGTACTTGGGCAGAAATGTAAACTTGCAACCGGACTCCCCTCACTCCCCTAAGCAAACGACAAAGAGCCGCAGAGCCAAAACCCGTCCCGCCCTACCCAAGCCCGCTCCCCGGTTCCAGGGACCCCCGGAGCGCCCGGCCGCCTTCCCCAGGGTCCCGCGCCGTCCAGGGCAGGACCGCCGAGCTGCCGGGCCGCGCGATGGGCCGCCCCCGGTCGCACGGGCCACCTCCTCCCGCCCAGCCTCCCGGAGGAGAGCACAGTTCTCCGCTCCGCGATCGCTGCAACTCGAAACGGTCCAACCGGGAGCCCCAGACGCTGAGCACAACTTCACCCGAAAAGCAAGAAAAAAAAAAAAAAGGCGCGGCTGAACAATGCCCCCGGGGGCCTCCCGGCCGGGCCCGGCCCAGCTGGGATCTGGGAGTCCGGGGGCAAGCCCCAGGAGGCTGGAGGGCTCGGCCGCCGCTGCCCGTCCCGAGAGCTGGGTGTCGGGGGGAACACCCTCGGGAGGTGACACAACCCGCCGTGCCCCCCCCCCCCCCAAACACACACACACCGCGTGTCCCCGGCCCGGCTCGCGCGGGCTCCGGAGCGAGCGCGGGGACGGCGTGCGTCCCGGGCGCCGAGTGGGCAGTGCCCGCCGACGGGAGCGCGATCGGACCCCTCGGGCAGGAGGGGGAGGGCTGGGGACGCGGGGCTCCGGGCGCCGCGGTCACTCCGCGTCCCCACCCGGGCCGCCGGCAACAGGCTCCCGGGCGCGCCCCCGGCGGCCCGGAGCCCCGCGCGCGGCGCGCGGAGGTGCTCACCCACGCCGTATTTCTCCTCGCGCTTGGTGGGCACCCAGCGCGTCATGCTGCCGCCCGCGCCCCCCGCGCCCAGGCCGCCGCCGCTGCGCCAGGAAACTCCGCGCCTAGGCCGCCATTTTCCATCCCTCTCGGGCCGCGGCAGGATGGGGTGGAAAAAGTTTGCGGCGGAGGCGGTGTCATGTGGGACGGGGCGGGCGGGGCGTCGCGGGCCGGATGGGAAAGGCCAGGAGCGCCGGCGGGAGGCGGGCCGGTGGCTGGAGGCGGCGGGCGGGGAGCCGCGCGCCCGCCCTCGGCCCCCGGCGCCCCTGCCCCGCGCTCCGCGCCCAAGACCCCCATCCCCAAAGGAGCGCCCCCCGCAGGGGTTGTCGTCTCCTCCTGATCTGCGGGGCTTCTGCCAGTCGGGGTGCCCTCCCGAGGGCTGGATCTCATACACCCAGGGGGTGCACCCTGGCCGGGCAGGGGGATTCTTGGCAATTCGTGGAATTTCTACAGCAGGGAGGTCAGACCTACTCCCAGGGATGGGAGTCCCCGCCCCTGGCTTGGGGGAGAGGCCTGGAGCTGAGCAGCAGGATCCCTGGGAGGAGCCTTCCCCGGAGCGCCTGGTTCATTCATTCATTCGTTTGCCAGAAGTTAACTGAGCACCTACGCTGTGCCGCAGTGCCGGGTGCGCGGAGCACCAACTAGCCAAGCTAGGGGTGGGGAGGTGGTGGGTAGAATAACAAGGGATAGGTCGGCTCCCAGTGCTTGGGTGGACACACCCGAGGAGAGTGGGAAGAGCCGGTGCAATACTGGCCTGGGGGGGCGGGGGGCGGGAAGGTGACCTCTTGCTGGACTGTGGAGTGAGTGCATTGACCCAGAGACCTCAGCCTCCTTTGGTCCCAGAAGCCTCTGCTAGCTGAGAAGGGCTGGAGGTCCGTGACGAGGGGAAGTGGGGAACTGGAGACAGGGTGCTAGCCTGGCTAGGAAACCCCAGTCCCGGCCTGGAGCAGACACACTGGCCTCTTAGGAACTTGGTCTTCACTGTACTAAGCATCCTCAGGCTCTTGTGTTTCCCGCACCAGTAGAAGATAGGGGCTTCAGATTTTCTTCAAGTTAAAACACACGCATTTATTTTTACCATCATTTCAGAAAAGAATAGAAGGATCAAAACCAAGAAAAGGAGGAAGGAGATAGCCTCAGGATGGAATACACTTGGTGTCATGGAATATTAACTGGCTACCTCCTCATGCCCCCAAGAGCTACTGACAATGGCAGTAGGCCGGGGAGTCTTCAAGAATTTTTTCTTTTTTCTGGCTGCCCCAGGTCTTAGTTGCAGCATGTGGGATCTAGTCCCCTGACCAGGGATTGAACCCCAGCCCCCTGCATGGGGAGCTTGGAGTCTTAGCCACTAGACCCCCAGGGGAGTCCCAGCCTTCAAGTATTGGAGGAAGGACGGTAAAAAGATTGGAAAGCTCCGTGGGGTAGGGACAGTGCTGGGGGGGGAGTTGGGAGAAGGGGCTGGTAGGGCCTGGGAAAGACCAGGAAGGCCTGTCACCTGCCTTCCGGGCCACTTTGAGATGGAGAAATCTCAGCATTCCACCCAGAATACAGACTGATTAAATGCTTGAGAATGCCTTAAGAGCTTGTCCGTTTGAGTGTCTGAGAGGCAAACTCCTGTACGCAGAGGGTAACATATGACTTGAGAGTTCACGGGAACAACCACAGATGCATAGAAAGTAACATGCCCTGTTTTACTGATAAAGAACCCGAGTCCCACAGAGGGAAGGGACTGGGCTCCAATCACACGCAGCCACATGCAGGCACTTAAAACCTCCTGTGGAAATTAGAAACCTCAGGAGCTCAGGCCCTGAACCCACAGCCTGGTCACCCAGACCCTTGAAGGTGTGAAGGTGCTGTCCGGGAGAAGCAGGACACTCTGAGACCAGCAACATGATGGCCTGACCTACTCTAGCTCGGAACAGGCTTCCTGAGGAAACAGCACCTGCCCAGACTCTAAGGAAAAACAGAGACTAGTTGGGGGGAACAGCATGTGCAAAGGTACTGGGGTGGAAAGGAGCACAGATGCTTCAAGGGACTTCAACCGTCCCTGAAGCGCAGGAAACCAGAGGGAAAGGCCAGGAATGAGCCTGTAGTAGAAGGGCCTTGTTGGTCTTATCAGGGATGTGGGATTCTGCAAAGAAAACCTGGGAAACGTTTTAATGACACTGATCTCTCTTGTGTCCAATGTTTTGGTTTTGCTTGTGTGGCTACATGTGGAGACATATGGCACATTGCAGTGAAAGACAAGGAGCTTGAGAGCCCCATACACCTCAGAGGCCTGGCCTTCCATTGCCAGCTGTGTGAACTTCTCTCTCCGTTTCTAGCCTGTTCTGCTCCTAAACCTTAGGGCTCTGATAGCTCTGTGTGTAAACTAGGGACAATGATGCAGCCTCTTCTGAGGATCAAAGGAGAAGATACGGCTGCACAGGTGAGACATCTTCTAGTTATGCATGGTTTCCTCATCTGATGCGGCCCCCTGGGTTTTTGCCTAATAACATCATGGTTCACATTTTCTATAATAGTTTCCATTTTCACTCCGATACAAGAGACCCACTGAAAAAAATACATATATATGGCATGGGACTTGCATATTTTTATAAGACTGTCACAAAAATAAATTTCTTGTAACTTCCCTGGTAGTTCAGTGGCTAAGCCTCCTCGCTCTCCAGGCAGGGGGCCCAGATTCAATCCTTGGTCAGGGAACTCGATCCCACATGCCACGATTGAAGATCTTGAATGCTGCAACTAAAGATTTTGCATGCTGCAACAAATACTTGGCACAGTCAAATAATTTTTTAAAAATAAATAAATAAATTTCTGAAACAGAATTTTGAAACTCCAGATGAACCACAGACCATGAGGTTTTGATCCCATTACCTCGGCGTGTGCCCAAGCTTGGCCACCATCCTTGTAGCTCGGAGAGGTTTGTCGGCGTTCCCTGGCTGACTCCAGCAGTGGTCCTATCTTGAGGCTGGAAACTGAGTCTAGGCCTGGCTCCTTGCCCTGTGGTTGCATGAGCTCTAAGTTGGCATCATCTCCAACTCCACGATCCCTGGGAGTTTTAGCGAGTTGGCATTTTTAACTCCTGAGTCGCCGTGGGTGGGTTCCTGAGCTCAGCCATCCCTCCCTGGCATCGGGCAGGAATCGGGTCTCTGCTGGCTTGCAGGTGTGACCCGCCCAAGAGCACTGCGGCCCGCAGCAGGCCAGGCCTGAGGATCAGGGGAGTTCAGACTAGTGCCGCCTCCCAAGATAAGGCAGAATCCTAAGAGGGGGCCGTGAAAAGGCATAATTGACATTGCATTACACGTTATTTAGATTTTGAAAATTAAAATTAATTTGTTTCGTTGGGAAAAGTTTTCCATATTCACAATGCAAACCCAGGAGGTCAATTCAGCGAAATCTTTCCTGGTGGAGGTGCCAGAAGGCACAGTGAATGGGGGAGAGGGGCATGAACAGAGGAGAGTAAGACAGGGATGTGGGGATTTCACGTACTTCATCAAGGGGCTTCATCACAGGCTACTCGGCACCTGAAAAGGGAGGAATGCAGTGTGCAGTGAGGCGTCTACTTGCTGCCGCTTTGATCCAGTAGCAGACGTTAGCATTGTATTACACGACCCAGCATGTGGTCACAGCGCTTAATGTCACACAGAATGAAAAAGTATAATCCCCCTCTCCCCACAAAGAAGAAAAAGTATATTTGAGACTTTAGATCTAAATTCCAGATTACAGGAAAAAGAGAAGACTGAGGAAAAAGTTAAATGACACCACAAGAACCCTTGAGAACCCCAGTGTAGGATAGTTGGACTTAAGATCTTTCAACTTAAGAATGGTGCAAAAGTGCTGTGCATTCGGTACAAGCCTTAGCTCGAATTCTGAATTTTTAGTCTATTCCAATACTTTGGCCACCTAATGCAAAGAACTGACTCATTTGAAAAAAAAACCTGATGCTGGGGAAGACCAAAGGTGGGAGGAGAAGGGGACGACAGAGGATGAAATGGTTGGATGGCATCACTGACTCAATGGACATGAGTTTGAGCAAATTTTGGGAGTTGGTGATGGACAGGGAGGCTTGGCGTGCTGCAGTCCATGGGGTCGCAAAGAGTCGGACATGACTGAACTGAACTGAACCTTTTCCTGGGCTAATAATACAGTTCTATTTCCTGACACTGGGCAGCAGGTGGGAACCCCAGATTCCCAGGCAGCACTTCAGTCAGGAGGGGAAATGACCAGTACACATACAATCATTCTGTACCCAGACAACCAGCTATTCTGCTCTTTACTTCAGTACAGTGTCCAATCAATTACACAAAATGTTCAACACGTTCTTATAAAACAGGCTTTGTTTTGCCCCACTATATGCTAACTTAAGTACTCTATTAAAAAAATATAAGTCAGGGGACACTTCCCTGGTGGTCCAGTGGTTAAGATTCCATGGTTCCAATGCAGGGGACACACGTTCAATCCCTGGCTGCAAAACTAAGATCTCGTATGCCTCGTGGTAGGGTCAAGGATTTTTTTTTTAAGTATTCTAAGCATGTTTCATGTAGAATTGCTAAGTGATGATGTTTGGTAGATTAGGTATGTTAAATATATCTTCAACTTAATGATATTTTCAACTTACAGTGGATGTACTGGGATGTAACCTTATTGTCTGTTGATGAAGACCTGTATAGTTAGATGAAGGTAGAAGGGAGGCTCTTCTATAGGACACTGGTCCGGTGTTTATGAAAGTAAAAGTGTTAGTCACTCAGTCGTATCCAACTCTTTGCGACCCCATGGACTGTAGCCCGCCAGACTCCTCTGTCCATCCATGGGATTCTCTAGGCACGCATACTGGAGTGGGTTGCCATTCTCTTCTCCAGAGGATCTTCCCTACCCGGGGACTGAACCTGGGTCTCCTACAGTTGTGGGCAGATTCTTTACCATCAGAGCCACCAGGGAAGTCCAATAAATCAGTATAATTTAAAAAAAATGAGAGAGAACTGTTCTAGATTTTTAAAGATTTAAGAAATATAAGAAATGCGCTTCTTGACTGCATACTGCTGTTAGCAAACCAACTCTGAGAGTCGTTAAGGACAAGAGAGGATTTTAACTGTGAACCAATAGTAGCTACTATTTTTAAATTATTTATTTTGCCAAGTGTAATAATAGTTATTATTATTAATATAACTATAATAATGGTTATTATTATATCATTATATAATAATATAGATAATATATTAAAAAATCCTTAGGACTTCCCCAGAGGTGCAGTGGTTAAGAATCCGCCTGTCAATGCAGGGGATGTGGGTTCAATACCTGGTCCGAGAAGATCACGGTTGTCTCAGGGCAGCTAAGGCCACGTGCCACAGCTACAGGCCTGAGCTCTAGAGCCTGCGAGCTGAAACTGCTGAGCCCGTGCCCCCTGGAGCCTGAGCTCCGCAACAAGAGAAGCCACCACAATGCAGCAGAGTAGCCCGCGGGCGCCACAACTAGAGAGAGCCCAAGGGCAGCAGTGAAGACCCAGCCCCGCCAAAAAATAATAAATTTCTTGGGAAAAGCCCTTATGTTTTAGAGAGGCATGCTGCCGTGTTTAGAAGTGTGTCATTTACTTCAAAATACTACAGCAGAAGAAAAACAAGAAAATGAAGCAAAATTGTTCAGTCTAGGTGATAGGTTTATGTGTGTTTCATCCTTATGTTTGAAATTGCTTAATAAGTAAAATTGAAGCAGGGGACAGGAAGGACTTGAGATGTGAATACCGGCTTAGGAAACAGTCGCCTGGGCCGGCCTCCCTGCAGTCGCCTGGGCTCTGCCTTACATTCCAGGTGCCCTGCTCAGCATTCTCCGTGAAGATCATTAAGGCAGACCCTTGGTGTTAAACTTCAGCCAGCTCCGTAGAGCAAATAGGATGTTGGGTAGAGGATGCTTCCTGCAGAGCCTGTGTGCCCGGCGGGCAGATGTGCCTGTGAACATAAATGCAGACCAAGCAGTCCTCCCCACGCTGAGCACACACAGAAATGAGCTCTGGGCCCGAGGGCCGGGACGCCTGCACAGAGGGGTTGTCCTTGTGCAGTCACTCGGTCGCGTCCGACTCATTGTGACCCCATGGACTGCAGCACGTCAGGCTTCCCTGTCCTTCACTGTCTCCTGGAGTTTGCTCAAACTCATGCCCATTGAGTCGATGATGCCATCCAACCATCTCATCCTCTGTCACACCCTTCTCCTCCCGCCCTCAATCTTTCCCAGCATCAGGGTCTTTTGAGTCAGTTCTTTGCATCAGGTGGCCAAGGTATTGGAGTTTTCAGCTTCATCATCAGTCCTTCCAATGAATATTCAGGGCTGATTTCCTTTCGGATGGACTGGTCGGATCTTCTTGCAGCCCAAGAGACTGCCAAGAATCTTCTCCAGCACCACAGTTTGAAAGCATCAATTTTTCAGCACTCAGCCTTCTTTATGGTCCAGCTCTCACAGCAGTACGTGACTACTGGAAAAACTATAGCTTTGACTACATGGGCCTTTGTCGGCAAAGTGATGTCTCTGCAGATATCTCTTCAGGAGGGGGAGCATCCTGAAACAGACGGAGCCCTAGGTCCAGGTGGCAAGGCCCGAGATAGTCGAGTTCTTGCCCCTGGAGGTTGGATTTCCTCAGGGTCCAGTCGGCACAGGGTAGTGTTCACAGAGTCAGGCAGACACATGACCAACATCTTGGCAGCTGTCTGACTCTGGGAAAGCTACCTGGGTCTTCCAAGTTTCCTCATTTCCTCATCAGTAGCCTGACTTCTAGAACGCCTGGAAGATTTAATGAGATAATGGTGCAGAGCTTCCACTGGGAGGGGCTCCAGATAAAGTGGTGGTCTTCAGTACCAGACACGAGGCACTGCAGGGCTGTGACCCTGAAGAAGAGAAATGACTGAGGCGCGTCCTATGGCAGCCCAGCTGGCTTCCTGGAGGCAGTTTCTGGGCTGCAGCACAGGAAGGGGAACTAAATTAAGCCTGGGCTCTCACTCACTGAAAATAGATATTAGAGTTCAGAGATGCTGAGGCTGCTAGGACTTGCAGGTCATGGGGCCCAGAAGAAGGGAGGTGTCCACACTGAGAGAGAATTCCAGTGATCTGCAGGAGGGCTCCACTGAGGTGCTGAGTACCATGCACGTGAGGATTGAAACTCTATGAATCTGGCTTTGGAAAGAACACCAGGAAGTAGCAGGCCCCACATAATTCCCAGAGCTCACAGGGGAGTCAGTGTTACCTTCAGCCGCAGTGGACAGACCTCATAATACAGAGTGGAACAAATAGAGACCTCCTAAGGATCTCACCTTCATAGTGGGACTACATTAGACCTAGCCCAAAGGGTGCTCTAGTAAATTATAAAGCCAAAAAGCAAGCTTAGACAAATGAAGCTGAGCCCAAGCAATGTAACAGCATACCATAACAAAGTCCAGTGCTATTTAAAAGAATACAATAAAATCCAGCACCCAGCGATATAAAGCTCACAATGTCTGGCATCCAACCAAAAATGACCAGACATGCAAAGATGCAGGAAAACATGACCTGTAACCAGGGAAACAAAACCCATCAGTAGAAACAAACACAGAAATGACAGCAATGATGTCATTGTTAATAGCAGACAAAGACCTTAAAACAGGGTTGTCAACATGCTCCAAGTGCTCAGAAATGTAGAGGAAAACAGAAAAATGGTGAGGGAAGAAGTGGGACCATAAAGTCGGAGTCAGTGCTCGTAAATGCGAGCAGTGTTATTGTCATGGTGGGATTAGCAGCAGAGGATGAGATGCTTTGAAAGTATCACCAACTTAATGGACATGAACTTACGAAAACTCCGGGAGACAGTGGAAGACAGGGAAGCCTGGCATGCTGCAGTCCATGGGGTTGCAAAGAGTCGAACACAGCTTAGCAACTGAACAACAACAGTAACCTCTGAAGTACCTATTCTCTTCAGGAGATTCTGGGATTCTCCCAGCGTCTTCATTTTAAACTTATTTAGATGAGCCACTTCCGGTCTCAGAGTGCTCACTTCCTTCAGCCGGGGGCCTGGGTGAAGAGGCAGTCAGGAATTATGGTGAGCATCTGCCCCTCGCCCACCCCCCCATCTTTGGGCAGTGCCATTCTGGCTGTCCTTTGGGGACCCACGGTTATGCACTTAAGTTTGTCCCCCAAAATTCTTGTGTTGAATCCCCAATACCCAATACCTCGGAATGTGACTGTAATTGGAAATAGGGTATTTCAAGAGATGATTAAGTTAAAATGAGGCCATTCGGATGGACCCCGCTCAATCTGACTGGTGTCCTTACAAAAGGAAAAAATTTGGATGCACAAAGCAACCTCAGGGAGTCTTCCCTAGTGGTCCAGTGACTAAGACTTCATGCTCCCAATGCAAGGAGCCCAAGTTCCATCCCTAGTCAGGGGGCTAGATCCCACATGCCGCAAGTAAAAGTCGTCTGCATGCTGCAACTAAAGATCCCGCATACCACAGCAAAGACCTGGCACAGCCAAATAAAGAACCATACAGTAAAACGGAAAAGGGAGAGAAGGAGAGATATCAGGGGTGCATAATGGAAAGAAAGGCCATATGAGGACGCCACCTGAAGATGGCCACAGCGAGCAGCTTCAAGGAGACGCCTACCTGCTGGCACCTTGGTCTCAGACTCGCAGCCTCCAGAGCAGCAAGCGGTCCATCTCTACTCCCTGGTTTCTTGCAGAGTCTCCTGCACAGCAGCTGCCCAGGGCCCCCGCTGGCATCCTCACCCACCGTGAGAGCCGGGGCAGGATGTGGGCTGCAGGGTGGGAGTCGGGCCGGCTCCAGGGCCTGGCTGTCGCCATCTGACAGTTCAGACCGCAGAGGCAGCACTTCCTCTCTGGAGCCTCACAGCCTGACCCCTGATCAGAGGTCCTTCGCGGCCACCATGGAGGAGTCCAGGTGAGTGCCAACCTATGAAAGGCAGGCTGGGGCTGCCAGTCAGGGCACTCTGGGGGCTCAGTCACTCGGTCATGTGGCTCTCTGTGACCCCATGGACTGTAGCCCACCAGTCTCCTCTGTCCAGGGGATTTCTTGGCAACAATACTGGAGTGGGTGGCCATTTCCCACTCCAGGGAATCTTCCTGACCCAGAGATCAAACCCGTGTCTTCTGCATTGCACCTGTGAAGCCCACGGGGCTCAGACACACATGCAAACTCACACCCCTGCTTCTGGAGGCCTAGGGGTCTCCAGAAGAAGGAGACATTCATACCACCTGGAGGAATCCGGGAAAGCAGACCAAGAGGTGGCCATCGAGAGGAGAAGGTGAGACATGAGGTGTCACTTCAGGCAAGAGGAGCAGTGTGAGGAGTGGCCGGGGTCTGGAAAACCCTCTGGGCCTGGGATGCCTGGGATGAAGCAGCGAGGTGAAATGAAGAGTAGGGGTGGACATGGGGCCAGAGGGCAAGGCCATGACCCCCAAGCCAAGCGGACAGCAAGACCCAAATCTATGCTTTAGGACGCTCACCCCAGAGGCCCGAGAGACAATGGGCTGAGAAAAAGAAACTGGATCTGGAAAGTGAGTTAAAGGAAAAGGGGGGTGAATTGGGGAAGTCTTTAGAGTTTTGAATTTCACAAATGAAACAGGTGCACAATGACACTTAATTTACTGAGAACATGCCCACCGATGCACTAAGAGCTTGTCATCCTCGTAATAATAACCCAGGAGTTAGGAGCTACTGTTCGCCCACTTTCCACATGAGGAAACTGAGGCTCCTAAAGGTCTCTCTGTAACTTGCCCAGCGCTCACAGATAGGAATGCAGTGGAGGGGACTTTCCCGGTGATCCAGTGTTTAAGAATCTGCCTTGCAATGAAGGGGACACAGACTATATCCCTGGTCAGGGAACTAAGATCCCACATGGCATGGGGCAGCTAAAGCCGCACGCCGCAACTACTGAGCCCTTGCACTCCAGAGCCTGTCCACCGCAACGAGAAGCCTGTGCACCACGATGAAGAGCTCACACAGCCGAGACATGAGAAAAGAAAGGCAATAGCGTTCAGATGGAGCCCAGTCATTGCAGCATCAGATTGCAGACTCTGAGCCACCTGCGTGGATTTGGTCTTGACAACGGCCCATCTGTGGGGTGGACAGGATGGGCGATGCTCTTGTGCCCACTTTGCACATGTTGGCAGGGCCACTGGGCCTGCAGCCCAGGCTCCAGGCTTCTATTCTCAGAGACCAGTGCTCCTTGGATCTCCCTGTCTCTGGGTCGCAGGGGCCCAAAGGCCCTTGTAGAAACTGCGTAATTCTCATTGCCCAGACCACACAGCGGCCACCATAAGCCCCAGTGCCCCAACACCATGACTGATGGAGGTGCAGGCCGGCAGGGCAGCCAGGGCACTCCTCTGAGCCCAGGGCAGCCTGCTGGGAGTGCCCACCACACCCAGAAGGTACCTCCCAGCTCGCCACTCCCCCACGGGCATATGCCCAGTTGGCCAGGACAAAGGCGGTGCTTCTGAACAGACAGGCCCTGCTAACCTGGTGCCCCAAGGACCCACACCCCTCACCTGCCTCCAGCCAGGCCCTGGACAAACACAATTTGCCCAGGCCCTCAGTTCAGTTCAGTGGCTCAGTCATGTCCAACTCTTTGTGACCCATGGACTGCAACACGCCAGGCCTCCCTGTCCATCACCAACTCCTGGAGTTTACTTACACTCACGTCCATTGAGTCAGTGATGCCATCCAACCAGCTCATCCTCCATTGTCCCCTTCTCCTCCCGCCCTCAATCTTTCCCAGCATCAGGGTCTTTTCCAATGAGTCAGTTCTTTGCATCAGGTAGCCAAAGTATTGGAGTTTCAGCTTCAACATCAGTCCTTCCAGTTAACATTCAGGACTGATTTCCTTTAGGATGGACTGGTTGGATCTCCTTGCAGTTCAAGGGATTCTCAAGGCCAAGGATGCCCAGGCCCTAGAGGGCATCTAAAAGGAAGACACCCTAGCCCAGTACCTGTGAGCCTCACTCCCTCTGGGTCAAGGTTCATGCCATCCCAGCCTGGGTCAAATGTCAGTCAGTGAGGTTTTTTTTTTCACCCCCCAAGCAGTTGATCTCCCCTTCTGTAGCACTCACAGAAGCCCTCTCCCCTGAGAGGGCATCTACCTGGACTGACTTACCTGGTCCTCTAATTTAAATTATCTGTGACTGTCCCACAGGCTGGGAGAGAGGTTTTATTCATCTTATCTGCGGATCCTGCACTCAGGGCTCATAAGAGCAAGATGAAAGCCACAATAATACAAAAAGGCAGCCTCTATTGAGCTCATGTATTATCTCATTTAATTATAGCCTATCGTTGCAGATAGCCATGTGGGAGCATTTCACGTATGGCCTGGAGGAGGGTGAGGTGTAATAAATGTCGGCTGCTGTTATCAGTAGAGTCAGAGCTGGGTAGATGGCTGTTGGATGTGAGAGAGTGATTGGGCACCTGGGGTGACTCGGCCTCAATTCTGGGTGCTGCAGGAGCCACACACAAGGCGGGCTCTTGGTGACACAGGCTGGCATCCCTGGCTCGAGGATCCACGGGTGCCCCAGGCCAGGGCACAGCTAAGTTACAGGGGACAGAGCCCACCTCAGTTAACACTTCCTTGAACCTGCACAGAACTCCTGTGACTCAGTGTCATGGAAGGCCCACCCCCCAGCTCTGCTCAAGGAAGACAGCAAGCCTGGGCTCGCAAACACATCCACCAAGACACCCTCTTAACTTTCGGGCCCAGTGGCAGGGCCACGCCCAGACGCAGGCACACACACATGCCTCATGCCTGCCTGTCGCTAAGGACCCATTGTTAAGTCACTAAGCCATCTCTGACTCCTTGAGACCCTAAGAAGTGCAGCACACCAGGCTTCCCTATCCTTCACCATCTCCCAGAGTTTGCTCAAACTCATGTCCATTGACTCGGTGATGCCGTCCAACCGTCTCATCCTCTGTCGTCCCCTTCTCCTCCAGCCTTCAGTCTTTCCCAGCATCAGGGTCTTTTCCAATGAGTCGGCTCTTCGCATCAGGCAGCCAGAGTATCGGAGTGTCAGCTTCAGCACCAGGATACCCGGTAATGAGGAAGCAGTGTCCGGCCCGAGTCAGACACACACGCGGGCCCCGCAGAGGGTCCCAGAGCGTGCCGGGCTCAGCTCAGGGCTGAGTGTGCACAGCACGCCCACTGTGTGCGGGTCCTGGAGACACCGTGATGACCACCCCTCAGGAGCTCCTGGGCTGGAGGGCCCCGGACAAGGAGCAGCTGAGGAAACCTGTAAGTGCAGGTGAGCACAGAACAGCCCCGGGGCGTGCTCCTGAACCCACCCCTCTCCTCCCACCCCAGGACGTCGGCTCGCCCAGCATCGTCTGTGCTACGACTTGCTTAACATTTTTTCCGTAGAAGCCAAAAAAGCAAGTTGATTTTAAAAAGGAGAACTAGTCCTACTTGCCATAAATAGAAAGGAAGTGAAAAATAAAGGGCTGGCTACCTGGAGAGGGAAGTCCGTTCACAGGTCCACGGAAGACCCTCTCCTGTCCCACTCTGGTCTCTGTAAGGCCCCTCACCCCCGAGGGGAGACAGCACTGAGGGGCGGGGGGCCCGGGAAGGCTTTCCAGGAGAGGGTGGTGTTCTGCAGGAGAGGCCTGGTCCTGCAGTGGTCGTGGGGCGGCGGCAGCAAGAAGGGCAAGAGTGAGTGAGGAAGGGCTCCACCAGCAGAGGGCGCAGCAGAGCCCAGGGGTGTGTGCATGCGTGTGTGTGTGTGTGTGTGTGTGTGCGCGCGCGCGCATGTGTCCCTGGAAACTGTTTTGGTCTCTTTTGTGGCTGTGTAGTGTCGGTCACTCAGTTGTGTCCGACTTTGTGACCCCATGGACTGTAGCCCATCGGGCTCATCTGTCAGTGGGCTTCTCCAGGCAAGGATACTGGAGTGGGTTGCCATGCCCTTTTCCAGGGGATCTTCCCAACCCAGGGATCGAACCCGTGTCTCCCACATTGCAAGTGGATTCTTTACCATCTGAGCCACCAGGGAAGCCCCTATGGGCGGCTGTAACAGAATGCAATAGACTAGATACAAACATTTACCTCTCACAGTTCTGGAGGCTGGAAGTCCAAGACCCAGGCTCCCACAGGCTTGTCTGGTGAGACCCACTTCCCGGTTCATGGCACCATCATGCCGTGTCCTCAGGGCAGAGGGAGTTCGGGAGCTCTGCAGGGTCCCTATTATAAGGATGCGGACCCCACTTAGGAGCCCTCCACCCTCATGACCTAATCAGCTCTTTAAGGTCACACCTAGTAATCTCATCACATTTGGGGTTAGGATTTAATGTATGGATTTTGGGGGGGACAGAGACGTCGAACGTGGAGATTCTGTGTTACCAGCAGGCAAAGGCATGGACAGCGGTCAGCAGGGAGCAGAGCCTGTGATGAGACATGAGTTAACCTTTTCTGCGGGGTTGGAAGTGGCACGACCCTGTAGCTGGAGAAACAGAATTCTCCCAAGGCAGAGGCAGAGGTCCAGCCTTCAGTGCAATTTCGGGTCTCTGGATCTGGGGACATACGTTCCAGAAGAAACAGTTCCTGGGCCCTCCTGGCCCCGGCTTCCCCTCTGACCCAACTGCTGGAGAGAGATCAGGTAGAGGGATGCTCAGGAGGCATTTGGGAGAATTCTTTCTGCATCTACCATGCTCAACGTTAACTCTGAGGTCCCCAGTGGCTCAGCCGTAAAGAATCCACTTGCAAGGCAGGAGACGCAGAGACTTGAATTCAATCTCCGGGTCAGGAAGATCCCCTGGAGGAGGAAAAGGCAACCCTCTCCAGTGTTCTTGCCTGGAGAATTCCATCAGAGGATCCTGGGAGGCTACAGTTCATGGGGTTGCAAAGAGTCGGACAGCACTGAGCAACTAAAGAACAACAACACAGAGGCCCCACCCCCGTCAGCCCTGGGTAACCCACGAATAATTTCCAGGGTCGACCTGCAAGGTTTTCATCATGTTAAAAAAACTAAAACTTCTAACTATTTAAAGTGTATCATAATTTCAATATAGGGCTTCCCTGGTGGTTTAGATGGTAAAGTGTCTGCCTGCAATGTGGGAGACCTGGGTTCGATCCCTGGGTCTGGAAGATCCCCTAGAGAAGGAAATGGCAACCCACTCCAGTACTCTTGCCTGGAAAATTCCACAGACAGAGGAGCCTGGTAGGCTACAGTCCATGGGGTCACAGTCATACATGACTGAGCAACTTCACTTTAATTTCAATATGCATGGAATTCCAACTTTGAGTGAATGCAGCTTTCAAGGAGATCTTCATTCCCTATTTTTTTTTTTTTTCCATCTTGGCCAGACTGCATGCGAGGCTTGTGGAATCTTAGTTCCCCAATCAGGGATTGAACCCAGGCCACAGTGGTGAAAACACCAACTCCTAACCACTGGACCATCAGGGTTGGGACCTGATGGGACCATCCCACCTTTTTTTAATTAGCGGAATGAAACAGTTTTAAGAATCAGGTGCTCTTGTATTCTAGGCATCTTTGATATTCTTCTTTGCTTTCCAGTAGAAATAGTAGGGGAGAAATTCTGCAAGAAACAGCATCACTTGAATGGGATTTCCTAAGGCTATAAAATCTATAGCTTGAGGCTCTCCTGCTGCAGGTGAAGGAAACAGTGAAGGAGAGGACTCAGGGTGGTGGTGGGTGGGGGAGCTTTAGGGAAAGGGGGCCTCCTCCCCCCTGTCCCGCTCTCCCTACTGGGAGCGGACAAAGCCTTGGAGTCTTTGTAGCCGACCCCAGGGGCCATGGGGCTCCTAGGGAGTGGACAAGGGTGGCCTGTTCTCTTTTATTTCCCCACGGCACCCACCACACCTGTGACTGAGAGCTAGCAAGACTGAGTGCTTGCTTCAATGATAGAACATTTGAGATATTGATTTGGGTTCATCCCTGCCCGTTTTTTCTTATTCTGCTTTTGGGACAGAGCAGAGGTCTTCCAGACTGTGGTCCTTCCCTCCAGGAGCTCCTGCAGGTAGAAACCTGAGGTTGCTTGAAGTCAAGAGCCCTTCCTAGAAGCTGACTTAGAGAACAGACTTGGGGACATGGCTTGGGAAGGAGAAATGTCAGTAGCTCAGTCGTGTCCGACTCTTTGTGACCCCATGGACTGCAGCCAGGCTCCTCTGTCCATGGAATTTTCCAGGCAAGAATACTGGAGTGGGTGGCCATTTCCTTCTCCAGGGGATCTTCCCAGGTATCGAACCCAGGTCTCCCGCACTGCAGGCAGATTCTTTAGCAGGGAAGCCCCTCTGAGCTTCCTCCCCTCTGGGAGAGGACCGCTGACGGATACACACTGCCATGTGAAAAATAGCGCGTGGGGAGCTGCTGGGTAACACAGGAGCTCAGCTCGGTGCTGTGTGATGACTTCGACGGTGGGAGGCTCGGGAGGGCGGGCATCTGTGTATACACGGTGGGAGGCTCGGGAGGGCGGGCATCTGTGTATACACAGAGCTGATTCACGCTGCTCTAGAGCAGAGACTAACATGACACTCTAAAGCAATTATTAAATGATTAATTAAAGAAAAAGAGCCCCACCCAGGTCCCTTGACCTGCAGCTGCTGTGAGTGTGGGTGGTTCCCTTGGCAGTATTGCCACACCCCCCCCTCTCCACGCCGAGCTTGAGGAGAGTTCCCACCCCCAGACTGAGCCAGTGACTGTACCAGTGACTGTCGGTGGGTGGCACAGACAGGACTTAATGCCTCCGAGTGGGACGGCCGCCCTGCCCCCGCCTCCGGCCTTGGGTCTGTCTGAAGCCGGTCTTCTGGCCCACTTCCTCCCCTGGTGCCCCAACTCCGCTCCTTCTCCCGAGAGCCATCACCTTAGCACAGCATCACTCAACAATAGATTTTCCATTTCGGGCTACTTCCAGAGAAACTGACCTTGGGAGGTTTGTTAAAGAGCCCAGTGTCCAGGGTAGGAGGGAGAAAGAAGAGCATTTGTAGAGCCCGGAGAGAAGGGGGTGTCCCCCCAGGTTGAGAAGGGGACCTAGGAATTCACAACCCCCGCACTGATGCTGCCCGCTTCAGCACGCAGCGCAGGCCTAGGGGAGAGACCCTGACCTCCATGCCTGGTGGGCGGGGATCATGCTGGTGCCAGTGATGGCCAGGGAGATTCCAGTCCCTAGAAGGGGACTAGGAGTGTCCTAGGGCTCAGGATTAGAGGTGACAAGAATTCCTACTTTGACGGGGCTTACCGTCCAGAGAGGGACAGGGGATAAAAGGGCAAATCAGCTAGATGATGGGAGAAGATGACATCTGAGCTGACCTGAGTAAAGAGAAGAAAGTTTGCGAAAAGCTGGGGGCAGAGTGTTTAGATTGAGGGAATGGCAACTGCAATGGTCCAGAGACAGGAATGCACCTGCTGGATGCTGGGCTCAGTCTTGGATGGGGGGGGAGAAAGCCGAAGGTGTGAGTGTGTGGGTGGGGGGAGGGAGGCAGAAACCACGCCTTGGAATTACTCAACATCAGGTATGATGGTTTATTTATATGTGTCTGCTGTGTGCTAGCGCTTAAGTGGCTTCAGTGGTGTCAGCACCTCTGTGAGATTCCATGAACTGCACCTCTCTAGGCTCCTCTGTCCACGGACTTTTCCAGGCAAAGATACTGGACTGGATTGCCATCGCCTCCTCCAGGGGGTCTTCCCAACCCAAGGATCAAACCTCTGTCTCTTGTGTCTCCTGCATTGGCAGATGGGCTCTTTACCACTAGCACCACCTGGGAAGCCCATGAGTGGGCTTCTAATATAGTGAAGATGTCTCATATACACACAATATAGTATATATATATACAATTATGTATTATCTTTCACAAGGATCTCTGCCATGCTGGGCTTGAGCTGCAGGCTGAGGGCTCTGGGACTGCAGGAAGCCTGGATTCCTCCCACTGTCAAGGAGCTCCTAAGACCAAGTGGCTCAGTGGTAAAGAATCTGCCTGCCAATGCTGAAGACACAGGAGATGCGGGTTTGGTCCCTGAGTCTGGAAGATCTCCTGGAGAAGGACATGGTAGCCTCCTCCAGTGTTCTTGCCTGGTAAATCCCATGGACAGAGGAGCTACAGTGCATGGGGTCATGGCTACAGTCCATGGGGTCACAAGGAGTCAAACATGACTGAGTGACTGATTGAGCAGGCACGCATACTGGGTCTGGAACCCTAGCTTTTCTGAGGTTCAGCATAAAGACATCATTCCACTTTTCAGAAATGACAATACATAGTCTTGTTATTCTTTAGGTTCACATCTACACTCACAGGCTCTGGGGGACGGATGCTTCAGCAGGTAAATCTACCTGAGCAGACACCGGCAGTGTCCACAGTTCAGTTCAGTCACTCAGTCGTGTCCAGCTCTTTGCGACCCCGTAGACTGCAGCACGCCAGTCCTCCCTGTCCATCACCAACTCCCGGAGTTTGCTCAAACTCATGTCCATTGAGTCGGTGATGCCATCCAACCATCTCATCCTCTGTCATCCCCTTCTCCTTCCACCTCAATCTTTCCCAGCATCAGGGTCTATTCCAATGAGTCAGTTCTTTTCCAATGAGTCAGTGTCCACGCTGCAGCAGTAAACGGCCTGAACTTTAAGAAAGGCAGCGCTTCATCTTGCTTTGATGCTGGTTCCCCATGCCTTGATGGATGCCCAGGGAAGTTTTTCACTTCAGTAGTGGGGTTAAGGTGTCAAAAGGCAAACCCAACGTCTCTGTAGGGTCCCAGTGGCTGGGTTTGCAAGTCATTGGCCCTAGAAGCTCAGAAGCAAGGTGCCCAGGGAAGGATGATGCCACAGGGCATGGGACGAAGGTGGGGCAGAGCCAAGACAAGTCCACAGTGAAGTCTGCTCCCAGCTACTTGGACCTATTCATTAGTTTGAGGCGGTGAGCCCTTGCCTCACGTCCAGGGGGGCATAGGTGACCTTAAGTGACCAAACTGTATTCTGCTTTTCTAAGGAACTCACAGAATCTTGGATCGTCTCACTGGTTGTCTCAAGCAGTTAATAGAGAAGTACGGTTTTGTTCTGTTGAAGAAACATGACTTAGTCCTGGACCTGAAAGCAGGAGCTGTGTGGGTGAATTTCTCTATTCTGCAGACTAGAAAAGCCACACAGAGCCTGGTGAAACAAAGCATTTTTTACGCATTCTGATTCCTAGAGAGGTTTGAAATGCGTCTGTCTTATAGATATCATTATTCCATAATGTAGAGAACAGGAGACAGATCAGGTCTGAGCTTTCAAAAGGGTGCTTGTCCTTATGGGGTAGAACTTTGTTTTTACGTTTTAAAATCTTTTTGTTACAAAATGAATCAAAAATTCAGAAAACTCCCCAAATCGAATAGATGGCTGAGCAAATTCTTCCAAGGCAAACTTCACTAGGTTGAGAAATAAAGCTCTGCCTGCTCTCCTGAAGCCCCTGCAGATAGATGCCTGCCCCAATCACACCCCCTTCTCTGGTCCCAGATGCGACTGTTATCTTGACTTTTAATTTCTTGTGCTTTTTGTTTTTCTTTTCTTTTTTAAGAAATGTATTTATTTTTAATTGGAGAATAATTGCTTTACAATATTGTGTTGGTTTCTGCCATAGATTGACATAAATCAGCCATCGGTGTGTCCCCGCCCTCCTGAAACTCCCTCCCACCTTCCTCCCCATCCCGCCCTCTTGCGCTTTTTGAAATGAATTATTCAGTCGCCCAAATTTGCATCACTATCCACTCTTGAAGCAAAACTGTTTCTCCATTCACAACACTTCTGACAATAACTATGGCTTGACCACATTCTCCAGTGGTTCTCCAGTTTACCTACACCAGCTGGTGTCCTAGGGTTTAATTCCATCCTGATACTACCTGCCGGAGTTAACCCCACACCCCACAGGTTAAGGGCTGAGTCCCCCAAGACTGCACTCTGATGTCAGGTGCCAATCACCAGGAGTGGCTGCCCAGGTTTCCTGCATTTCTATACAACTTAGCTACAATTCGGAGGTTCTTGCCACTGGCTTCTCACAAGTAATAATTTGCTACATCCACTCAAGGGACTCAGGGACACTACTTACTATTACTCGTTTGTTATAAAGGATACAAATGAACAACCAGATGAAGAGGTACAGAGGTGGGGCCCAGGGGAGGGTCCCAAGGACAGGAACTTCTGTCTCCATGGAGTTTGGAATGCATCGCCTTCCCAGCAGGAGGATATGTTCATGAACCCGGAAGCTCTCCACACCCTTTCATCTGGGGTTTTATGGATAGTCCACTATGTAGGCTCAACTGATTAAGTCTGTGGCCATCGGTAATCACCAAGACTGGGGGATGGGGCTGAAATTTCCAACCCTCTAGTCTGGTTCCTCTGGCAATCCGCTCAGATTTTGACAACCTATATCCTGTCCAGAGACCCCTCAGCTAAGAGTCACTTCATTAGCATGATGGAGAATAGGATGGAGGTGACTTAAAACTAAAAATAGAGCTACTATGTGACCCTGCAAGTCCACTCCTGGGCGTATATCCAGAGGAAAACAGTGTCTGAAAGGATATATGCACCCCAGCGTTCATCGCAGCACTGTTTACAATAGCCAAGACGTGGAAGCAACCTAAATCCATCAGCGGAGGACTGGACAAAGATGTGGTACATACATGCAATGGGATGTGACTCAGCCACGGAAAAGAATGAACTGACGCCCTTTGCAGCCACATGGATGGACCTAAAGCTGATCATACTATGTGAAGTAGGTCAGACAGAGAAAGACAAGTATCATGATAGTGCTTATATGCAGAATCTAAAGAAATGATACACGGGAACTAATTAGTATTCAGAAAACAGAAACAGACTCAGACGTAGAAAACAAATTTATGGTCACCAAAGTGGGAAGCGGGGGATAAATTATGTTGGGATTAAAATATACACACTACTATATATAAAAGAGATAATCAACAAGGGCCTCCTATACAGTGCAGGGAACTAAACTCAATACATTGTGATAACCTATAATAGAAAAGCATCCCCAAAAAGAACACTTATCTATTATATATATATAACCGAATCACATTGATGTACCCCTGAAACTCACACAACATTGTAAATCAGCTATATATCGATTAAAATTTTTTAAAAATCATTTCATCAGCATGCCACAGACACTTAGAGCACTTAGACATTTCTAGGAACTTAGAAGCGCTGTGCTAGGAATTGGTGGGGTGGGGCAGAGGCAGAATATGTATTTCTTACTATATCGCAACTAGAGTCTGTCCAAGTGGTTCAGAAAGTAAAGAATCTGCCTGCAATGCGAGAGACCAGCATTCAGTCCTTGGGTCAGGAAGGTGCCCTCGAGAAGGAAATGGCAACCCACTCCAGTATTCTTACCTGGAGAATCCCATGGACAGAGGAGCCTGGTGGGCTGCAATTCATGGGGTCACAAAGAGTCGGACACGATTGAGTGACTAACAGATGACAGATGATCGTCTTACATTTAAAGCACTTTTGATTTATTTTTCAAGTCTTTTTTACGCTCTAGGTTACTCTTTTTGCCCTTTTGTTTCCATAGTCTCTGTTAAGGGGCACTTGATCTGTAAAGTTTCTCACAGTCTGGGCTTTGCTAATTGCATGGTACAATTTAATATGTTTCTCTGTCCCTGTATGTCTTGAAAATTTGCAGCTGGATCCAGCGACTGGATCAGATTCAGGTTAGGTCCCTTTGGCCAAACTATAGGCTGCACTTCATAACTAGCTGTCTTTCCCTTTATAACGTTTGCAAACTTTGATGCTTAATGCCTTCATCTGTTAAGTTACTAGAGATTACTAAGTTGTGATATGCTAATTCCATAATTTCTTTTTTTTATTTATTAACTGAATTTTTAAAAATGTCTTTATATCTTTTGGCCAAGACACATGCATATGGGATCTTAGTTCCCCAACCAGGGATTGGACCTGTGTACTTTGCTTTGGCAGTGCAGAGCCTTAACCACTGGACCACCAGGGAAGTCCCTGTTTTTATTTTTTAAATCTAGTCATTTTACTAGACCCTGCCTTGGTGCTGGATTTTCTGGGTCAGTAATCTCAGGTGCATACTCTGCTCTTTCAATATGTAGTTTCACATCCCTTTTTTATTTGGGGGAATTTTTCTTGAATTATGTTTTTAATATTTGTTTTCTTGGCTTGCCTTGATTTTGTTCTTAAGGGACTCCTATTATCTGCATGTTTAATCTTCTTTGCCTGCTTCAATATTTGCCACTTTTTCTCAAATATTTTTTAACATTTCTTTTAGATTGAAAATTCTTTTTTAAAAAATCTGCTGTTTCTCTTCAGGCATTATTTCTGTCCACTCACCACTGTGTTCCTTCTAACTTTTATATAAAGTTTTTTTTTCTTTAACTTCTCTTTTCTAAGTTCTGTTATCTCTTTCCTGAGTTTTCCTAAATGCTGTTTACTCATGCATTTTAGCTTATCCTGAAATAATAGGCTAATTTTTATCTCTTCTCTTATCTCTCTCTGTCACACTTTGATCATCTATCTGGATGTTTATTCTGTCCCTTTTGTTCTTTTACTTACAGTCACTTTGTGTGAGGTTTGACTTCATTCCTTGTCTGGTGCTTATTTTTAGGTGGAATTACTCCTCCTGCACTTTATAAGTAAGGCCGTGTCCAGGAAAACTTTTCTAACTCCAAAGAGCACCCTCCTCTGTTGTTTCTGTGCCTTGTTAAAAGATACGGCAATGGCAGTGAACACGGGTACATGTATTTTTTTTAATTATGGTGTTCTCAGGGTATATGCACAGCAGTGGGATTGCTGGGTCATATTCTGGGGTCCATTCCCCTTTCCCATTGAGATCTGGATCTTCTCATCTTTGTCTCTATTGTCCCTGATCAAATATATTCCGTTCCCTGAGGTTTCTCCTCCTTCTGTGCTCTGTTCTGGAGAACCCCTAGCAGGCTCAACATGAGCGCTCACAGGCCTGACTGCCTGGCCCCTCCCGACCTTCTGCCCAGGGGCCCCTGGCAGCCACTTGCTATCGGAAGGGGCAGCATTGCTCCTGGTTTCGACGGCTGTTCTCAGAATCTACCCGTATCTTTGCTTCTGGGTTTGCTTTTAATTATGGCTTTTTTGGGGGAAGGGGGTCCACTTCATGTGGCAAGCAGGATCTTAGTTCCCCAAAGAAAAGAAAGTGTTAGTGGCTTAGTTCTGTCCGACTCTTTGAGATCCCATGGACTGCAGCCCACCAGGCTCCTCTGTCTAAGGAAATTCCCAGGCACGAATATTTGAGTGGGTTGCCATTTCCTTCTCCAGGGGATCTTCCCGACCCAGGGATGGAACCCAGGTCTCCTGCATTGCAGGCAGATTATTTACCTTCTGAGCCACAGGGAAGCCCATTTTATCCCTGGTTGGTTCCCCAACTGCTTGCACTGCAGGGAGTCTTAAACTCCTGAACCACAAGGGAAGTCCCAGTCCCCTCTTTTCATAATTACACTCCAGCCCAAGGTAGCAGGCATGAGAAACTTTGTCTCTGTCATTTTGTAGGTGGAGGGTGAGCAAAGAATATGCTCTAGAAGCTTGAGCTTGGCAAATGAACTTTTCCTAAAAATTAATAGTTTATAATGTGGTTGCATGAATACTTTAAACAAATAGTAGGTTGACTGACTTCATAATTATATCATAGCTGAAAGAAGTGATGTTTCAGTATCACATCTTAATTTGGAAATTTTTGACTTGATTGTAATTTAGGCCCAATTAATAATTTTTAAAGCTTTCATTAAGGTCAATAATAAATATCTAACTCTAAGATATTCTTTGGTTGAAAAGATAACATCTTAAATCTTGGGTAGGTCTGTTATCTCTGTACTAAAATAGAAATGAACTGTAAGTTTATTTTAAATATCACTACTTTTTTAGGGGATGGTTTAAGTGTAAAAATAAATCTTTAAAATGAAGTGAAAATTCATATTTGTGACAGGTGGGGAGAATCAAGTTATGAATCATTTATAGCCCTTGGTGAATAAAAATATTATGAAGAAAAGAACTGTTATAAAGGAATATCACTGTTATTCTTGGGGTTAAATGCCTTGGCTAAACTTGGGGAGACCAAGAAACTGGACTAGAGAATTAAACAGAGGTCGTTGGGAGGTTATTCTTCAAGGGGAAGAAAAAAGAGTTGAGAAAAGACCCTGATGCTGGGAAGGATTGAAGGTGGGAGGAGAAGGGGATAACAGAGGATGAGATGGTTGGATGGCATCAGCGACTCAGTGGACATGAGTTTGAGTAAACTCCGGGAGTTGGTGATGGACAGGGAGGCCTGGCGTGCTGCAGTGCATGGGGTCGCAAAGAGTTGGACACGACTGAGCAACGGAACTGAGCTGATCGGCCAGTTAGCCATTTGTGGATCAGTTTGTTCGACTGTGAGTGCGTGACCCGTGGGATCTGAGAATAACCGGCTGTAGCGTCATCCATGGGCCCATGCGGCCCTTTCTTCACCTGCAGACAACTCCCAGCCCCTGACAGTGCCCCACCCTGAACTCTGGGCTCTGTTTCTTCCTGTCTGCTTGAAGGCTTTCTTCAGCTCTTGCAGCAGGCCTAGGAGCACACAGGTATAACTTGGAGGGAGAGGCGAGCAAGCGCAATTGTCTCCAGGGATAAGCTTCAACCATTGAGCAAGAGGATCGGTGGGAAAATGCTGTACTGACCGTGTCCACCTGGTATCTCAGGTGACCCCCGTGTGGTGACCAAGGAGCATCCTGACCATCAGTGAACCGTCATCGACTTTTCTTTCTTGTTCACTCTCCTCACTTCCTCCCCTGTGCTTCCTGGGATCACCTTCCAAAAAAACTGCTGCTGCTAAGTCGCTTCAGTCGTGTCCGACTCTGTGTGATCCCATAGACGGCAGCCCACCAAGCTCCCCCATCCCTGGGATTCTCCAGGCAAGAACACTGGAGTGGGTTGCCATTTCCTTCTCCAATGTGTGAAAGTGACAAGTGAAAGTGAAGTCGCTCAGTCGTGTCCGACTCTTAGCGACCCCATGGACCGCAGCCTACCAGACTCCTCCATCCATGGGACTTTCCAGGCAAGAGTACTGGAGTGGGGTGCCATTGCCTTCTCTACCAAAAAAACTAGCTTCACTCAAGTCTCTGTCTCTGTGACTGCTTCTGGGAGCAACCAAACTGTGACACTGACTAATTGGGGTTATTTCCAGAAGTCTTCAGCCTCATCCCCTATGTCCAGTCTGAGGCAGGGAGAAAGTCAAAGTGAAAGTCACTCAGTCATGTCTGACTCTTTGAGACCCCATGGACTGTGGCCCATGGAATTCTCCAGACCAGAATACTGGTGTGGGTAGCCTTCCCCTTCTCCAGAGGATCTTCCCAATCCAGGAATCAAACCAGGGTCTCCTGCATGGCAGGCAGATTCTTTACAAACTGAGCTATCAGGGAATACCACTGGGCTAGGAAAGGTGCAGAGAGAAAGCAAGGATTGGTCTATACTCAAATACAAGTTTCTGATGGTAAGTTTGAGTGGGTGTTAGTTGCTCAGTCATGTCCGAGTCTTTGCGACCCCAGGGACTGTAGCCCACCAGGCTCCTCTGTCCATGGGATTCTCCAGGCAAGAATATTGGAGTGGGCTGCCATTTCCTCCTCCAGGGGATCTTCCCGACCCAGGGATGGAACCCAGGATGGAACTCCCACCTTGCAAGCAGATTCTTTATCACCTGAGCCACCAGAGAAGCCCCTGGTTGGTTAGAGCCTGCCTTACAGTGAAGATGGGGCACTGGCTGGCAGAGTCTCTCGGCCTTCAGGTCCCCAAGCAGCAGCTTTTCCTGGGTTCTGCTCCTTCCGGCCCTCACCTGACGGCATGACCTCCCTTGAGCTCTCCCTCTAGGGGGAACGTGAGAGAGTCACAGACATGAGTCCTGCAGCGGGGCACAGTCCTTTATTTCCGGATGTCAGTGAGCATGGAGCCTGCGCTAGTTTACACATTGGCCTCCTGGAAATCGTGCTTATCTGAACTTGTTGCAAAGTCTGGTCAACCCTAGATTCGGTTTCTGCTCCTGCAGTGCTGCTGTCCTGCACCTGGCACGTGGGGGCATCCCTGGGCCACACCTTGAAAAGCCCAGCACTCACCCTGAGCGGCCTCCTGGCGTAGTCACTGCCTGTCTGTTGCCGCAGGAACTTGGAGATGTCGACTTGCTGGTTGGTCCCAGGACTGCCCTGAAGCAAGCTTGATGGCTCAGATTTCCTCCTGGAGCTCCTCCAGAAGGAAGCCCTGCCTCCCAGCCCTTGCAGTTGTGGCTCAGGGCACAGACCCTGTGGCGTCTGTGGGCGTCTCCCCGACGGTCTTGTGTTGAAAGAGTGGGTTGTTCATATACCTCACGGCCTCTGCTTTAATTCAGTCATTATTTTTAAATACCATTAGTTGTTTACATCTCTGCTTTCAGATTCCTTTTTCAATCCCTTTCTTCTTTTATTTTGGTTCATAGCCCCTTTGAGCAAATGTCAGTAGGTCAGGAAAATTGTCTCCCTCCCTGAAATGCGAGTTAGAGCCCCCGGTTTGGCACCATAAAGACGGCTTCTCCCTTTGACTCCTGTGTCCACCTGCATGGTGGCCCCAACAAATGAATCTACCTCCCCTCTACAGCTCTGCTCCAGCCCGGACACTGGCTGCTTGTCTGAATCCTTTTGGTTCAGATGACAGGAGCTGGCATTTTTTAAAAAAGAAGAAAACTGCTGGCAGTCACTGTAATAACAGGCCCTGGCTCAGTCATCCATCCATCCAACTTTCATTCGGTTAACCTGTGTTGCGTGTCTGTTCTGTGCCAGAAAGCACTCTGACCTACCCTCAACGAGATCACCACGTATCTGGGGCAAGTGGACCAGAAAGTATTTTATTGGGAACACGTTGTATGCGCCGGGGATGATGGGCACCCAGAGGAGCAGCCTGGAGCCAGGTCTGAGGACCCGGGAGACTCACCAGCAGAGGTGATGCTACGCTCTAGGGGATGAGTAGACGTGAGCTGGGCAGGGAGGTGGGCAGGGGAGAAAACACCGTTCTGGATAAAGACAACCGTGGTGTGAAAAAAGTGAGGAAGACTCGGAGCCACCTGTGGTCTAGTGGAGCTGAAATGAAGGTCTAGACCGAAGGTGAGGAGTGATGAAGGGGAACTGGAAAGGTGGGAAGGGACATGGTCAAGATGGGAAGAAGGAAGGTCAGGGTGTGAAGGGGGAAGGTCATCAGTTCAGTTCAGTGGCTCAGTTGTGTCCGACTCCTTGTGACCCCATGGACTGAAGCACGTCAGGCCTCCCTGTCCATCACCAACTCCCGGAGTTTACTCAGACTCACGTCCATCGAGTCGGTGATGCCATCCAACCATCCCATCCTCTGTCATAGGGAAGGTCATAGCTGCTCCAGTTTAAAGACTTCTCTTCTAGGCATCTTCTCCTGTCGGGTGAGTCTTAACATGGTGATTGCATTCGTCCTGTACACCAGTCGCAGAGGCTGCAAGGGGAAGGCTGAGCTCCAGATGCCTGTCCAGAGGGTGAGCTGTCTGGGCAGTGGGACAGGTGAGTGTTGCCAGGGAGAAGCGATGCTGCCCGGCCCTGGGCAGGAAGTTAGGATCGGAGCTGATAGAACAGATGGGGGATAAGATAACAGACTACAAAGAGCTCAGGTCCTTCTCAACAAGACTCTGGTTGTTGGCACAATGAATGACCTCATCCCCTGTCATTCGGGAGCGACATGTCCTCAAGCAAGATGCCACACAGGAGCAATGGGATGGTCACAGAACCCACATCTGGACGTTGAGAAGTTGATCATTAGTATTTAGTATAACATGAATTATGTTATCCTCATCAGGCTTTAAGCCAACACACGTCATAAACTGAATTAAGATTTTAAAATATGAATTTTAAGGAGAAAGTCTCTGGCTCTGGGTCAAAGGGGGTCTGAGAGTTCCAACTGATATCAAAGAACAAAACGGAGCTCTAAGGGGAAAGTCCTGCCTATTTTTCACTTAACAAGCCCAGACCTTCTTCCTTATTAGACTGTGTTCATCAGTTCATCAAAGAGATCGCCTCTTTGAACAATAATAGCAGTAAGTTTTGACTCTGCACAGCTGTGGGCCACTCTGACCTCTGGATTATTATACGATAGAGGTTCGTGGAACCTTGCTTGTCTCACTGCATTTTTTTTTAATGCCTAAATTTAAGACCTATGCTTTTGACTTCAAATAAGTTTTCCTACTGAAATATAATCCTGACACATAATTATAGAAAAGTGACAGATCAAAATCCAAGTCTTTATGAAAGAAAAGCCAGGCAGTTGGTCAATGGCACAGTCGTAGAGGTATCACTCACTGCACAGCGCTGAGTGGCCGGCACAAGAGTGACCCTAAGGACAGTCCATGGAATTCTCCGGCCAGAATACCGGGGTGGGCAGCCTTCCCCTTCTCCAGAGGATCTCCCCATGCAGGGATCAAACCCAGGTCTCCCGCATTGCAGGTGGTTCCTTTACTAGCTGAGCCACAAGGGAAGCCCAAGAATACTGGAGTGGGGAGCCTATCCCTTCTCCAGCGATCTTCCCAACCCAGGAATCGAACCAGGGTCTCCTGTGTGGCAGGCAGATTCTTTACCAACTGAGCTGTGAGGGAAGCCCAGGGGTTGAAGAGGAAACACACAATTCCTCGAAGTTTGAGCCCGAGGATTGTATGATGGGCCCACTTATTCTGTGATTCCTGGTGTCATTGATTTACCTTGGAGCTCAGGTCAACTCTGTAGTGTAAAAGGAGCTAATTGCAACGATGAGATTGATTTAGAGGAGGAATTAGAAGAAAATGTCCTTGACTGGTTGTCTGGATATGCCTTTCATTTATCATCTGTCTTTGGGGACAGAAGAATGGTAATCTCCCTGTTCTTGTAGGCTGCTTAGTTCTCAGATAACTTTTGGGGATGTTCTTTTTTTTTTTTTAATTTATTTGACTGTGCTGTGTCTTAATTGCAGCATGTGGAATATCATTGCCTGACAAGGGATGGAACCGGGGCCGCCTCCTTTGGGAGCATAGTCTCAACCACTGGACCACCAGGGAAGCCTTCACAGCTTGATTCCCCTCGGTTTGGGTCAACACAAGCATTTGTCTATTTTCACTCAAGTGCTTCTCAGTGACTACAAAGTTCAGTCCTGCGAAAGCTGGTGAGACCATGGTGAGTGAGCCTGGGCAGACAAATAGCAAACAAATCTCCAAACAGGAAAACAAGGACAGTGATGTCCAGGGCGCTGCAGAGAATGAAATTGGGAGGAGATAACGGAGGGTGGGGATGGGGAGAGGACATTTAAGAAGGGACTCCTGATGCCAAGAGGAGGGGAGTCCGTTCTAAGGAGAGGAACCGGGACACCCAAGCCCAGTGAGAAGGATGAACTTGGTGTGTTTAAGGAGCAGATACACAGCGTGGCGGGCAAAGCTTGAACCAGGGGAGGGTGGCTTAGGGACATAGGTCAGGGCTGAGAGTTAGATGGCCTAGAGACCTGGCAGGCCATGATAAAATTTGGGTTTTATTGTAAATGTGGATTTAAGCTTTGGGTTTTAGGCTGAGAGAAGTATTAATAAAGCATTTAATACTTTAATTTTATTTTTTAATTTTTAATATGTATTTTACCACAAAGCTCTTTGTATTTTTCTGCTTACCTATGAAGAACTTTTTGTCAAATTATTTTATTAAATATATATTTTTTTCTGCCCCCCACCCCATCCCCGCTGCTTTTTTTGTTTGTTTGTTTTGTCTACAATTCATGTAGAACTTCCCCAACCAGGGCTTGAACCTATGCCCAATGCATTGGCATGGAATTTTTCTTTTTTTTTTAATTTCAAATTTTATTTTTTAACGTGGACGATTTTTAAAGTCTTTATGGAACTTGTTACAATATAGCTGCTGTTTTGTATTTTGGCTTTTTTGGCTGCAAGGCGTGTGGGATCTTAGCTACCCAACCGGGGATCAAACCCATACCCCTCTCATTGGAAGGCTAAGTCTTAGCCACTGGACCACCAAGGAAATCCCACATCTAGTGTTTTTAAAATTCTGCCTCCAAGAGTTGAGACATGATACCCGTTGTGTTTAGTCGCTCAGCTGTGTCTGACTCTTGCGACCCCATGGACTGTAGCCAGCCAGGCTCCTCTGTTCATGGGGATTCTCCAGGCAAGAACACGCAGTGGGTAGTCATGCCCTCCTCTGGATACCCATTAGGAGGTGCTGAAGATTCCTGGAGATTAGGGTGCTGAGGTTCACGACAAAGTGGGGGATAAGATAGGACTCAGATAAGATTCAAGTAGGGACAGAGGAAAAGAAGGGATGCCACAAATACTCCCAGATTTCTAGCCTGAAAATCTCGGTGAGTGTTGGAGTGATGATTAGAGAGATGAAGGAGATGCAGGAAGTATGCAGGCTGCAGGCAAAAGGTGGGGGCAAATGAAGAATTCTGCTTTCTTAAGTCTGAGATCACACTTACGCATCTGAGGAGCCCTGTCACTAAGATCTAGAAATCTGGAATTCAGGAGATGAAAGCAGGAGATATGGACCCAGGGGTCAAATACAAGGCATTTAGAGCCTGGAGACAGGGAGGATGAGATGACCCGGAAAGAATGTGCAGAGAGAAAGGGGAGGCAACTCTGAGCAGACCCTGGAGATGCCTTCAGTGAGGGTCAGAAAGAAGGGGAGGAGTCAGCAAAAGGGGACCGGAAGGAGCCCGGAGGAGCAGGCGGGAACTACAGGAAGTGTGGATCCGAGCAGGAATGGGGAGGCGGCATCTCAGCAGGAAGGAGCAGCCGACTGTGAAGGCTGCTTAGAGGCTGGGATAAGGACAGCGGAGGGATCACTCAACTGGCTACATGGAGCCCATGAGTGACCTTGACAGGAGCAGCCATGTTGAGTCATGAGGTCTGTTTGGAGTGGAGTAGGAGACAGAGTTGTTCAGTTGGTCGAGTCCGGCTCTTTGTGACTCCATGGACTGCAGCACGCCAGGCTTCCCTGTCCTTCACTATCTCCCGGAGTTTGCTCAAACTCATGTCCACTGAGTCAGTGATGCCCCCTTCATCCTCTGTGCCCCCTTCTCCTCCTGCCCTTAATCTCTCCCAGCATCAGGGTCTTTTCCAATGAGTCGGCTCTTTGCATCAGGTGGCCAAAGAACTGGAGTTTCAGCTTCGTCCTCAGTCCTTCCAATGAATATTCAGTTGATTTCCTTTAGGGTGGACTGATTTAGCTGAGCCACTTATTTCCAGTTCTGGTCTGCATGCTGATGGGGAAGAAGGAGATGGAACAGGAGAGAAAGCCAGCCCTTGCCGTAAGCAGAGGAGGTGACCTGGAGCACCAGGGGTGCTCACTGAATGGGAGGAAATTCCTGCAAATATGGTGCTCAAGAACCGTGGGGGTCGGGGGGAGCAGGAGGGAGGACCGGGTGTGGCTCCCATGCCCGAGGACTGGGCAGTTTGAGAGGAAACTTTTGGAAATCCTTTGGAGGGCATGGACGGTTAACACAGGAGGACATCTGTCTAGAGGCTGGGAGTGTGTCCTTCTCCAAGCCCGTCCTCCGGAGCTCCTATGACTTCTTCCAAAGTTGCAGTGCTCGCAGTGGATGAGGGGTGGGAAGCGGATCATTTGGGCAGTTTACTTGTGGATTAAAAGGAGGAGGAAGTTGTGCTGGTCTGGGTGCCTCCCAGAGGGCCTATGACATTCATTTGGAAGATGTTCCCATAAGCATCATGGTGTCGAGCTGACACCCCTGGATCCTGAGGGTGTGTGTGGTAGGGAACAGTGGTCTTGCTGGGGTGTGGGGCAGACTTATGTAAGAACTGAGTAAGAGCCTGGAAGGGGTTGAAGACTCTTGAGAATCCCTTGGACAGCAGGAGATCCAACCAGTCCATTCTAAAGGAAAGTGAAAGTGAAAGTGAAGTCGCTCAGTTGTGTCCAACTCTTTGCGACCACATGGACTGTAGCCTACCGGGCTCCTCCATCCACGGGATTCTCCAGGCACGAGTACTGGAGTGGGTTGCCATTTCCTTCTCCAGGGGATCTTCCCAACTCAGGGATCGAACCCAGGTCTCCTGCATTGCAGGCAGACGCTTTACTGTCTGAGCCTTCCTTTAGGGAAGCCCCTAAAGGAAATCAGTCCTAAATATTCATTGAAAGGACTGATGCTGAAACTGAAGCTCTGATATTTTGGCCACCTGATATGAAGAGCCAACTCATTAGAGAAGACCTTGATCCTGGGATAGATTGAGGGCAGGAGGAGAAGGGGACAACAGAGGATGAGATGGTTGGATGGCATCACTGACTCAATGAACATTAGTTTGAGCAAGCTCCGGGAGATAGTGAAGGACAGGGAAGCTTGGTGTGCTGCGGTCCACGGGGTTACAAAGAGCTGGGCATGACTGAGAGACAGCTGGAAGGGGTACTGCGTGGCCCTGCGTGAATCTTCATGAAACAAGATTCAGACCAAATGCAGCCAGATGGCCAAAGCTCAAGTCCCGAATGGCTCCCTGGATGAGGGGCTGCTGGGAGTCAGAGGAGAGAGGTGAGGAAACCAGGAGACATCTGAGGTGCGTCTGTCCTTGGAGACGGTGGCCATGCAGCCAGGTGGCACTGGACCTGCCCTCACTCACCTGCCCGTCATGGCCCTCAGACCCTCAGCTGGATCAGGCTGAATTCTGCTTGAAGTTCTTGCCAGCTATTAGTGTGGCGTCATGGCCAGGTCCCCAGACCAACCTGCATACCTCAGACCACAGGGCCTGAGCCAGACAGTGGGCCCAGGGGAACTGGAGCCAAAGGCCTGAGTTGTTTGGAAATGGTGTCCAGCTGCATTGTCTAAATCTCCCTCATTTCTTCTGCTGCCCATTTGCCTCTGCACACTGCTTCATCATCGTCTTCCAAGGTCCTCTACTTTTCCTGTTCACACTTCCTCTCTGATTCTTGTTTCTTGCCTGTTGCCCCATCATGAGTCATGCCACCCCCTGGCCTGGGCTGATGACTTGCACAAATCCTTTAAGCTGTGAAGTTGGATGACTCAGCAGCAGCCCAAGGGACTGAAAGAGTTAAGACAGGTTTTGTTTATGAAGTGCCTTCCAGGGCTGTAGAAGGAAAGATTCAAGGATTGGAAGTCAGGGCTTTGGGGCAGATGGGTGCCCCACACTGCCACTTCCTAGTAGGGGAATGTTTTGCAAGATATCACCCTTTCTCATCCAGGACTCAGTTGCCCAGGCTATGCACTGTACAAAGCTAGGGTGCTCCACTCATGTAGAAGTCTGGGTGAGGAGCTCCCGCTTGGGTGTGCTATGTGTAACACCCACAGCTCACACACCCTAGCCCTGATCCTCTGAGTCTGCTTCCTTCTCTGGAAAACAGGCTTGATGATCTCATAGCAGAATCCTTGGGGAGCATTATACATGGAACCCTCCAGGTCTGGGCCCAGGGTATTGGTCAAGCACGTGGTAATATGTGTGACCGGATGCCAGATGTGTGTGTGCATGCTAAGTCGCTTTAGTCGTGTTCGATGCTTTGCAACCCTATGGACTGTAGCCCTCCAGACTCCTCTGTCCTTGGGATCCTCCAGGCAAGGATACTGCAGTGGGTTGCCATGCCCTCCTTCGCGGGATCTTCCCAACCCAGGGATGGAACTCACGTCTCCTGCATTGCAGGCGGATTCTTTACCACTAGTGCCACCTGGGATACCCCACTGGAGGAGTAGGAGGGGTCATTGCTCTTGGATGGGTTTATATTCCAGTTTGTGAGGCAAAGCAAACCCTTCAAAAATAACCACAGGGAAGGACTTCTCCAGTCAGTTGTCCAGTGGCTGGGAGCCTGCATTCAATCCCCAATCAGGGAACTGGATCCCTCAGACTGCAACTAAAGATCCTGAATGCCACAATTAAGACCTGGAGCAGCCAAATAAATAATAAATCAAAATTTAAAAAATTAAAAAATAACGATAGGAGTGCATGACCCTTGGGGGGATACTAGGAGGGTCTCGGCCACGTCCACGTGCCTTTACCATTGACCAGCTGGCATTCCAGTGCCAGCATAGTCCTCACCCCGAGTGCTTCTGCTTGCCCATGGAGATGGCTGTTCCCTGTGTGGCAGGTCAGAACTAGAGGCTTTGGGAGCAGGCTTAGCCCATGACTGGTGGGAGTGGGTTCATAAATACTCCACTTCCTCATCCTCCGGGGGGTAGCTCAAAGGCAGGTGTCTTACCCTGGTTCCCAGCAGGACAACATTCCTTCAACCCACAGGGATGCTGGCTGGATAGCGCATCCTTCACTAGCTGCTTTCCTCCCTGGTCTTATCCTCCACACTCTCCTAGCATCCCTGGCACCTGCTGAGTAGCTCCTTGTGTTCCAATTTTCACCTCGAGGTCTGGGTGCCCCCAAACCCGGGCAGCGACCCCCTACTGCGCTCCTGCAGAGTCCACATCCATTCCTGATATGTCATCCCCAGAACCGTGAGCAGCTCGAGGGCTGAGCCCAGGTCTCATTCGACCTCACAGCCCCAGGACATGGCATAACTAGCCCCTGGCCCAGGGGGGACCCCCACTAAATGTGTGTCGAGTGTGTGACATGGTGTGAACCTCACCCACATGGCACATCTCCAGGGCTGAGATGATCTGAGCGAGTGTATTTCCTCAGGAACTGCTGGGGAACACACTTCGTCATTTTCATGGCCAGTTTACTGAGAGATCATTAAAAATTAAGCCTGCATTTTCAGGCAGATTTCATTATAGATTCTGGAGAAGGTGCAGGTGGAAGATTCTGGAAATATGGGGGCAGAGTCCCCAGAGGATTCTTGCCAAGGGGCAGCCCTCTCCTTTCCCCTGAGGACGTGGATGTCTGTAAGCCATGAGCTGCCAGATCTGGACAGCTTGTGCCAGTGGCCAAGGTCTCACTGGGGTGTGTGGGAGGGGAGCCTGGGGTGGCAGCGTGCCTCTCCTGTCCGCAGCAGCTACTCTGGGGCCCCCGATGACCAGCGCACCGCCCGCACCTCGCCATCCCCAGGTAGGCACAGCCTGTGCATCTTGCCCCCACTTCTTCCACTGACTTATTTACTGAAGCACCAATCTGATTAACGTGAATGCTTCATGCCTGGATGATGCTCTGTGTCCAGCTCTGGACCCTCTGCCTGTGGGTAATGACAACTGCTGGCATGTCCCTAGCATGCGTTTCCATGGCTACCCAGCCCCAGGGGTGCAGCACTTCATCTTGATTCACAGGGGATTCCTTCCGGCCTCTTCACGTTGGTGCCGACGTTGCATGGGTCCTGGAGTAGGTCACTGGACTTCTCTATGCCTCACTTTCCTGGACAGAAAAGTGGAGATATTGGAAGATACCGTATAGAGTTCTTGGAGGATTAAATGAGATAGCCTACTTAAAAATGCTGGTCACAGTATGTGGCTTTAAGCAAGTGTTCAGTCAATATAAGTTATCATTGTTATTATCAGCAAAGCCATTTAGTTGGGTCCAGGGATTGCTGTTTGCTCTAGGATCATATATATATATATATATATATATATATATTTTTTTTTTTTTTTTGGCCATGTTACACAGCATATGGGATCTTAGTTCCTCCGCCAGGGATCACACCTGTGCTCCCTGCATTGGAAACACCAAATCTTAACGACTGGACTGTCAAGGAAGTCCTTTGTATCCGTTTTAAAGGCTCATTTGCCCTGGAGGTCCTATATGCATTGTGCTAGACCCCGGTCACCTTGGCTGTGAGAGATTCATTTGCAGTCAGCTGCAGCCGCTTCACCCAGCTCTCCTTCATACCTCAGGGTTGACCAGTCAGCCCTCTTTGGGGCACTTGCCCCATTGAGCTGTCTCCTCTTTACGTCCCAAACCAAGACTAGAGGCTGGCCATGGGAGGACGGAGAGGGAGGTGATGAGAACACACGGGGACTTAGTAACACCTCACACTGGCTCCAAAGCACAAGCCCCGAGAGAAGGAAAGAGCTCGGGGGGAGGAGGTGCCCAGCGACAGTTCCTGGCCTCAGGGGCTTTCCTGCCCCATCCTTCCTTCCACCCTCCAAGACACCTTTGCGCCTGGATGCCAAAGCCCAGGCATGAATGGGCTGTAATGAACCCTTGTGGGGAGACGGCCTTTCTCCTGTCCATCCTTCGCTGTGATGGAGCCTCCAGCCTCTTCGACAGACACTTTTATCACCGTGGCTGACTTCCCTGACTCCCCTGGTCACATGCCACCACAATATTTATGGGCTTGTGGATTGCAGATCCTGATAAGGGGAGGAAGGCTTTGGAGGTGAATTAGATGCCAACAATGCAAAGTTGAGCTGGGCAGGGCTCAGCTCTTGTTAATGTCTCTGTAAATCATCCCATGGCTTCAGGATGCTCAATGTTTTCTTATTCATCTCCATTTTTCAAGGGGAGAGTGTTCAATCTGTCAAGCCAATTCTTTACAAATGGCTTGTCAGTCGTAGAGGCATCATGGACCTATGATTATATCCAAGAGCTGGGGAAGGCTTGACACCTCCCCGTAACGTCCTACTTAGGGTCCTAATTGAGCAGCAATCACTGTCTTCCACGTGCCCACATAGGGGCTGCAGCTACAGAGACCCACAGCAATCAGGCAGGTCCTTCATTTACTGAAGGCAGCACCTCGGTAAGTGTTAATAGTTCCATGGTGGTCAGCACGATTCAGAAGTGTGTCCAGAAGGTCGTAACCAGATCTGGGTGAGAGGAGTGAATTGCCCCAATGACGGCTCATAGAAATTGCTACCAGAGGATGGAGTTTTTAAAAAATATGTTAAAAAAGAAGTTTGAAATTTTTTTTCCAAATTATAGTAAAATGCACATCACATAAAATTTGCCATTTTGACCATTTCTCTTTTTTAAAATTTAAAAAAGTCATTTATTTCCGGCTGCCCTGGCACACAGGCTCCGGGCCGGCCGCTCGCAGGTTGCGGTTCATGGGCTTCTCTTGCTGAGGAGCGCGGGCTCCAGGCTCACAGGCTCAGTAGTTGCGGGGCCGAGCTTAGCTGATCCTCCTGTACCAGGGATCAACCCCACGTCTCCTGCACTGGCAGGTGGATTCTTAACCACCGGACCACCAGGGAAGTCCCACTGTAACCATTTCTGAGGGCACGGGCACGTACTAAGTGTATGTATTAATTTTGTTGTGCAATCAATTTCCAGGATGTTTTCATCTTCCTAAACTGCAGTTCTGTACCCATTAAACCATAACTCCCCTTCCCCCAGTTTCTCTCCTCCCCCTACACCCTGGCATTCCACCTTCTGTCTTTGTGAATTTGACTGTTCTAGGGACCTCATATAAGTGGAATTATACACCATATGTCTTTTTGGGTCTGGCTTATTTCACTTTGCATCATATCTTCAAGGTTCATCCGTGCCATAAAGTGCATCAGCATTTCCTTTCTTTTTAAGGTTGAGTAATATTCCACGGTGTGTATGTACCAGATGTTGTTTATCCATTTGTCCTTTGATGGGCATTTGGGTTGTGGCCATGCTTTGGCTATCGTGAATACGGCAGTTGTAAATATAGATGCACTGACTTTTTTTTTAAAGTCTTGAAGAAGTAGGACTTCCCTGGCAGAGGAAGGCAGGAGCCAGGGAACGTGAGCAGCATATGTAAAGGCACTGGGTCATGACAACATGGTGGCCTGAGGGTGGCTCGTGATTCTGTGTCGCAGGGGCCCACAAGGGTGGTACAGAACGGGAGAAGATGAGGCTGGCCAGCTGAGTGACAGGGAATCATGGCAGGCCTACATGCTACGAGATGGCCCCAAGACACAAGATGTCAGGTTATGAAGGTTGTAATTTGATGCCCTGGGCTGGTTCGGGAAGATCCCCTGGCTAAGGAAATGGCAGCCCACTCCAGTAATTTTGCCTGGAGAATCCCATGGACAGAGGAGCCTGGCGAGCTACAGTCCATGGGCTCGCAGGAGTCCGACACGGCTAAGAGACTAAGCCACCACCACTAATTTGATGCCATATCACCTAGCAGTGGACCACATTAAAATTTTTCTGGATCTCAATGGAGTACACTGAAGTACACAATTTCTACAGTTCTTGATCATCAGTCATGGGGGCCTGAGCTAAGTGTACTGTCTATTGGGCTGCTTATAAAAGTGGTCTAAAGCCTGAGGAAGATTGACACCCCCATTGCACTATGTTGCCAACAGAACTTTCCATAGCTGCCCAGTACTGAGAATTCCCGAGCACTGGAACCCGGTCTGATTCTCATAGCTCTGTGATCCTGGGTGAGCTAGTCAACCCTTCTGAGTCTCAGAGTTCTTGCTTGTTCCATCAAGGATGTGGATAACTTTTAAGATTCCTTAAAGCTCCCCAGAAGCCCATGTACTTATGAATTCTATCGATGTGACTATTAAATATGCTGCTATGCGCCCCTATGGCCCTGCAGGAATATAAATCTACACATCCTTGACCTTAGACAAATTGCTTAACCTCACTTGGTGTCTTTGAATCACCATCTGTGAAGAGGGATGTTAGAAACAGTGCCTTCCTGTTTTTTTCCTGCCGGTAGCTGTATGTATCCATATGTAACTTGCGAAAGAGAGCATTTAGCTGTGTCGGTAGCAATTTATTTCATCACTTCATTTTCTCCACCTCTCAGACCTCCGCACTGAATACACATAACCTTTCCCAGCTCTTTTTCCTGAAGTTCCTGATTTTCATGAGGTCCTGACATCTTCCTTGACTTACGGGAAAATGTCCCCATGCAGGATGACTGTTGCCAGCAGGCTCCTCCTGTCTTGGGGATGCACCAGGCCCTCCCTTGCCTTCTCATCTATCAGGCCTGCCCCTTCTGGGGCAATGCCCTCCTACCTGTGACCACTGGAAGTCCTTCTCAAGCTTCATGTTTCAGATAAAAATCTGCCTGGCCCCCCAAAACCGAGACCACTCAGGAAGACAACTTCTCCCTCCTCCCGGTTGGGATCACTCAGAGTTATCTTATCTTTACTCATGAACTTGTGTGGCTGTTCCTTTGTCTGACGTCGGGTTACCGAGAAACTGTGAGGATTTGTGTGCGGGAAGGTACTGGGAAGAATCTTTCAGATCAGCTCTATGGAGGAGCCAGGGGTGGGAGAAGCAGGGTTGGGTGAAAAAGAGGAGTTTGAACTGTGATACAGGGCTTTTTTTTTTTTTTTAATTAAAAAACTCACATACTATAAAACATACTACTTAACCATATTTAAATAGTACAGTTTAAATATTACAGTTCAGTGGGACCAAGTGCATTCACATTGCTGTGCCGCTCTCACCATCAGCCATCTCTGGAATTTTCCACCTTCCTGAACTGAGACTCTGGCCCCGATAAACACTAACTCTCCGTTCCCCCTCCCCACCCCATCCCTGGCCCCTGGCATCTACCAATGTACTTTCTGATCCTATGAATCTGACTATTGTTGGTACCGTGTAGAAGCAGAATCAAACAGTATTTGTTTGCACCCACTGCACACACCCAGTTGCTCAATCGTGTCAGACTCTGTGCGACCCCATAGACTTAGCCCACCAGGCTCCTCTGTCCATGGGATTCTCCAGGAAAGAATACTGGTGGGTTGCCATTTCCTTCTCCAGGGGATCTCTCAGACCCAGGCATCGAACCTGCATCTCCTGCTTTGGCAGGCGGCTTCTCTACCACTGAGCCACGTGGAAGCACCTACTGTATAGTGCAGTGCATTTTTAAGGAATGCATTATTCCTTGTTATTATTATTGTATGTCTGTGAACAGGTTGTGCCTTCCCCCGCCCCGCCCCCAGGGCCATCCAGTGAGTCCTCATTAGTTGCCTGTCTTATACATAGTAGTGTGTACACGTCAGTCCCGATTTCTCAGCTCATCCCACCCCTGCTTTCCCTCCTTGGTGTCGTACGTTTGTTCTCTGTGTCTGTGTCTCTCGTGTTACTGTTTAACACAAGCATGCTCCCTGGGGCTCTGGAGATGGAGTGACTTCTCGGGGATCACTTCCTTGGCCAGGCCTTTATCTCCCATCATGGGCTGGTTGTTGGATGTGGGCTATCCCCAGGTGGGATGCACGATCTTGGACTTGAGATGGTCTTTGTGATGCTTGGATGGAGACATCCTCTGCCAACACTCTCAGCAGTTGGGAGAAAGAGTGACTCTGTTCTGAAGGGGGGCCCGAGCGGCCCACGTTGACATCCAGCTGAAGCTCAGGGATGGGAGGACACCAGACTTGTGTGTGCGCTCTGACCATCATATTTTGCACAGCTTCTGACGCCTGGTTGCTGTTGTCCAGCCACTCAGCTGGGTCTGGCTCTTTGAGACCCCACGGACTGTGTAGCCTCCTCTGTCCATGAGATTTCCCAGGCAAGAATACTGGAGTGGGTTGCCATTTCCTTCTCCAGGGGATCTTCCTGATGCAGGGATAGAACCCACGTCTCTTGGGTCTTCTACTCTGGCAGGCAGAGTCTTTACCACTGAGCCACGTGGGAAGCCTCTGACACCTGGTAGATCCTTAGTAAACATACGTCAAATGAATGAAGAAATGAGTGAATGAAGGAGCAGCCCAGCGGCATCAACAGATTTGTTGTGGCAAGCAGGATCTTTAATTGTGGCATGTAGAATCTAGTTCCGACCAGGGATCAAACCCAGGCCCCCTGCTTTGGAAGCATGGAGTCTTAGCCACTGCGCCACCAGGGAGGTCCCCTCAGTTCTCAGTTCTACTTTCTGTCTCTATAAGTTTGCCTCTGTTAGGTACCTCATATAAGGATGATCATATAATATTTGTTCTTTTGTATCTGGCTTATTTTACTCAGCATACTATTTTTAGGATAACTGTATGTTAAAACACTTGTCCGAATTTCATTTCTTTTAAGGCTGAATAATATTGTACAGATAGACCATATTTGTTTTTCCATTAATCCATCCACGGACATCTCAGATGTTCCCACCTTTCAGTGCTCATGAATGATGCTTCTGTGAATTTTGCTCTATGTGTATCTGAGTCCCTCCTTTCAGGGTTGCCTCAGTTCATTTTTATACAAGGCTCTTTTTTTGTTTTTTAACCTTCTTTTTCTAGAGATGAACACCTTGGCATGAGGGATTAAAAGCCTTCTGTTTGATATTTTAAACTTTTGTTTATGGGACATGCTAGTGGGACAAGAGAGCCTTTTTGAAACAAGGCCTCTGCTTCAGGCTGTAAACCAAAAGAAAGTGCAACAGGATAGGGAATGTTCTTAACTGTGGCAAATTTTTGCATGCATATGCTTATGTTCTTCGGAGGTGGGGGCGTCAATAGCTTGCTTCAGATTCTCAAAGTATCTACAAGAAATTGGTTAAAGGCTGTTGGATTATAAAATTAAATATAAAAACTGAAATCATGAAAAGCTCTAAGGGACTAAAGGGTGTACATGGGCTTCCCTGGTGGTGGTCTAGTGGTTTTAAGAGGACGTTGGTTTGAACCCGGGTCCGGGAAAATCCCATAAGCCATGGAGCAATCAAGCCTGCATGCTGCAACTCTGGTCACATGCTGAAGCCTGCACGCCCGAGTGCCTACGCTCCTCAACAAGAGAAGCCACTGCGATGAAAAGCCCACGCCCCACAATTAGAGAGTAGCGCCGGCTCACTGCAGTTAGAGCAAAGCCTGCACAGCAACGAGGACCAAAAGTAAATAAGTAAACAGATCTTTAAAAAATAAAGGGTGCACATATCCCCTTCTACCGGGAGGAGCTCCAGGTCCTCTGCCTTCACGTGGCCCCTTTCCCTCCTGTATACCTTTGTGTCCTTTCTTCTTTTAAGGATGCTGGCCTTTGGAATTAGAAACCACTCCAATCCTGTATGGTCTCATCCTAGTGTAATTCCATCTCCAAAGACCCTATTTCCAAGTAAAATAGTCTGACTTTCTGGGGGGACGTGGATTTGGGGGGACACCAATCAGTCCACTCCAGGGGGGCATTACTCTGCCTGCCGTGGATGCGAAAGTGGTCCCTTGAGCTCAGAGTCTTCCTGCTTGGATCACCCACTCCTGGGCCTCAGCTCTGCTCTTGCAGGGACTTGGGGGAGATCCTCAGAGGCCAGAGTGGCCCTGGGAAGCCCGCATTCCTGGCCCCCACCAAAAACTGCCCATCTTCTCCCAACAAAGTGCCCAGGAATTCAGTTCAAGGAAGCATCTCTAACCACCGTGGAATTTCTCTCCTCTGCCGCTGGTGGAGACTTGAGCGTCTGCATAAATGACCACTGGACATGTTGACCTCTCAGGTGCTTCATCTTCTCATTTTCCACCTTCTCTTCGGTCAACTCTCCTTATCTCCGCACTCATGTTCATACCCTTTGCCAGTGGTTCTCAGCCCTCAAAGCAGACTTGTGTGGAGAGCTTTTAAAATGCGCTGATGCTGGGACCTCACTCATGCCCACAGGTTCTGACTGACACCATCCAGGGAAGGCCCAGGCAGCGATGTTGTCCACATTCTTTTGAGCTGCTTCTAATGCACAGCCAGGCTTCTGAACTTCTGTTTGGCTCAATCATTGGAGCTCTTGGAAATTTTTTTGTTTTTAAATCCCTGGTCAGTTGTAGATTTGCAAACATCTCCTAGTCTATCACATTTCTGTTACTTTTGCCAATGAGTGCACTGCTTATCAGACATTCCTGATTCTAATGCACGTCTCTTCTAAGGCTCCATCTCAGTCTTTGTTTCCTGTTTTGTAGCTTACTTCCCGCAATGCTGTCAACAGGACTAAGGTTGCCCTGAATCTTCTACCTGGTCATTGGCCATCAGCAAAGTCCTTGATCGGACGTGTCTGAGACACATGCCCCATGGTTACCATCTTGATGTTGTACATGCTTTGATTGGAGGATCTGAGTACAAGAATGACAGAATATGATGTACATTTTAAAGATCGTGCTGGCTTCTGCATGGAAAACAGACTATAAGCCAGGACAAGAAGCAGGGAGATTTTTGGAGGCCTGGGCACTGACCCAGGTGATAGGGGACCGTTCGACGGGTGTTGCACAGGTCATCTAGGGATGCAAGGTAAAGGTGGCACCTTCAGGACTTGCTGATGCCTGGGATGCTGGTTTCAAGGGAAAGCACAGAATCAAGATGAATCCATGCTTTCAGCCGGGGCATCTGGGTGCCCCGTGTCATTTGGTGAGATGGGCATGCACTGCTGGACGAGTGGGGGTGGAGGGACCTGGAGCTCAGCCTTGGACACGCCAAGCAGGAGAGGCACTGGGTCTTGGTTGCAGCACTCAAGATCTTTCCGGGTCACATGGGCTATTTCACCGCAGTGCGTGAATTCTTAGTTGTGGTGAGTGGGCTTCATTGCCCTGGAGATCTTAGTTCCCAGATCAGGGATGGAACCTGCATCCCCTGCCTTGCAAGGTGGATTCTTAACCACTGGACTGCCAGGGAAGCCCTTGATTAAGGGTTTAGAAATGGGAATATTGTCCTGGGTTGTCTTGATGGCAAGGTAATCACAGTGATCTTTATAAGAGGCTGGAAAAGGGAAGGAAGTGGATTCTCTCCTGGAGCTGCAGAAGGAACACAACCCTGCTGACACTTGATTTTAGTCCAGTAAAAACCTATTTTGGACTTCTGACTTTCAGAACTGTAAGACAATATATTTGTGTTTGAAGCCACTAAGTTTGTGGTCTTTTGCGATAGCAGTCATAGAAGACAAACCCAGGAGATAAATCTCTAGGTGTCTGCATGGTGATGGGGATGGGATGTTCCAGATCTGGTGAAGATCTCTGAAGATGTAGGAGAAGAAGCTGAGAGGTTTTAGGAGCAGAGTCAGTGAGTCAGCAAGAGAGGCTGGGACCCAGAACCTAAGTGAAGGGGCTGAACTTCACCTATGAGGCAGGGAGGCCAGACAGTGTGATGGTTCAGGTGAATGCAGATGGATGGACTTGGTCAAGGGGGGGTAAGAAAGTTCTCACCTGATGGCTTCTGTCTTCTCATTGACATCAAAAGGGAAGGTTATCAACTGAGATGAGGAGGAAGCAAAGAAGGAAGCAAGAAGCCATTATTAAATGGTCCTTTAGGGAGTGGATTTAAGTCATTCTATTCCTGATACCTTTTCTTGCCTTTCTTTTTTTTTTTTCTTTTTTTTGCCATACCATGGAATTTTAGTTCACCACAATAAAAGTGTCGAGTCCTAACCACTGAACTGCCAGGAATTCCCCCAGATAACGGAATTCTAAAAGAAATAATTGGAGACAGGCACAATGTTTTTTACATAAGAACATTTCTAACAACATTGTTTAAAAGAGTAAAATATTGGAAACAGCCAAAAGGGCTGACAAAATGTTATTTATTGAAGAAATATGTTATGTCCATAATGGATTACTCTGCAGCCATTATAAACCATGCTTTAGAGGACCATTTAATTAAATATGAAAATGTACTTACTGTCTTGTTAAGTGAGAGTGGTTCCAAAACAAATATGTACAGAATGAAACCAATTTTGCAGAAATGGTGTATGTAAATATATTCATTGAAAAAGATAGTCAGGAAATAACATAAAAATTTAAATAACGATTATTCCTGGGTGAGGGAATTACAAACATTTCCATTTACCTTTCACATTTTTCTTCATTCTTATAGTAAATAGAAATGATTTTTAATGAAAGGAAAATTGTCAAAAAAGGAAGGACTTGGAAAGCAGCATTTATTGATTAGCTACTAAGAACTCAATAGATTATTTACTGATAAAAGCAACCCAAGAAGTAGGCATTAGTCTCACGGGACTAGTGAGAAAATTAAGGCTCAAAAAGTGAAGTAACTGGGGCTTCCCTGGTGGTCCAGTGGTTAAGACTCCACGCTTCCACCGCAGGTGGTGTGGGTTCAATCCCTGGTCAGGGAACTAAGATTCAGCATGCTGTGAGGGGCATTCAAAAAAAAAAAAAAAAAGAAATAAAAAGTGAAGTAACTCCTTCCGCCACCTGTGATAAGAAACTTTAGAAGCAAATCCAGTTTCCCTTGCCTTTCAGCTTCCTCTGTACCTCTGTACCCAGAGCTCTGCTAACAAGCTCAGGGCCATCCGACCTGGGAGAGGTCACATGTCTGCCTCAGGACCTGCTCTGCGATTAGTGGAAGCAAGTTCTCCTGAATGTCAAGGACTCAGTAAAAGTGGGACTGCAGGGACACTACTTCTTTTGCCACGGACAAGACACGGTAAAAACCCTGAGGTGGAAACACACACACATGTGTGAACACACACACACAAATTAAGTTCAAAGTAAATCCAAGGCGAAGCCATACCTGGTCTGGAATGTTCTATCCCAGGAGAGGGATTCTGTCCAACAATGATTGGGGTCTTTTATGGGTTGAATTATGTCCCCTGGAAAGATGCATTCATGCCCTGGCACCTTGTGAATGTGACCTTTTTGGGGAACTCAGTTCTTTGCCGATGCAATTACTTTAAGGTGAGGTCATAGTGAGGGAGGGTGGCCTGATCCAAGTTCCAGTGTCCATATAGAAGAGGGACGTTTGCACACGGAGACTCAGAGAGACACAGACAGGAAGACGCCCTGTGGAGATGGAAGATGGAGACAGAGACGGGAGTGTTGCTGCCACAGGCCAAGAAAATCGAGGACGCCCTGAAGACACCGAAGCCAGAAGGGAGACAGAATAGGTTCTCCCTCCAGCAGCTGAGCAGATACCAATCTTGTCAGTACCTGGATTTCAGACTTCTGGCCTCTGGGAGACAATCAATTTCTATTGTTCTAAGCTACCAGTTGGCTGTGTTTTGTCCGGGCAGCCCTAGGATACTGATAAATGGTTACCAGGGAAAAAATTGGAGTGTGCTGAAAAGTTTCCGTGAGCACGAGTTTGAGATTACTTCTAAGATGTCTGTTGGCGGTGGAGCTTACCAAGGCAAGCTGTTAGCAGTGGCAGCTCACCATGCCTTTTCTGCTGCCTGGAGGAATCTCTGGATGGTGCTGAGGCAGGAGGTCTGTCCCAAGACTGGAGATTGGAACTTGGGACAAGGGTATTAAACTTGTGGCAAGGCTGCTCCTCAAAATTTGCGGCAGCCAAGGAGGGTTGGACCTCTCAGCAGAGCTGGAGGGAACAGGCCAGGGCGCCAGCATCCTTCCCTTAGCATGTTGTCCTTGCCAGTGAGGCTGCAATGCGCTTGATTATTGCAATGGTTTGTAGAACCGTTTCTAAGGTTACTGAATCTGTTGATCAGGAAAATACAGTTACATCAATGTTGAGGCAAACACAGGTAGGTCTCTTAAAGTGATGGTCTAAGGCTACACAACTAATATGGTAGCCACTAACCACTTCTTTTAAATTACATTACAATTACATCTTTTAAAAGTTCATTTTCAGTCTGTGTACAATAAATCACTTTTTTTTTTTTTTTTTTACTGCACTGTGAGGCTTGTGGGATCTTAGTTCCTTGACCAGGGATTGAACCTATGATCCCTGCAGTGGAAACATGGAGTCCTAACCACTGGACTGTCAGGGAAGTCCCAGTAAATCACTATTTGTGATGGAGGGTTCCATGAGTTTTGACAAATGCGTAGAATCAAGTATCTGCCACTCCAGTTAAAATGCAGAAGTGTTCCATCACTCCAAGTTATTCCATCAGGCTGCTCCTTTGTGGTCAACCTTCTGCCAAGCTGTAGCCCCCGGTACCCACTGATATGTTTTTTTAATCCCTATAATTTTGCTTTTACAAAATTTAAATTAGTAAAAATTAAATAAAGTTAAAAATATAACTTGTTAGTTGCACTAGCCACATTTCATGTGTTCCATAGCCATGGTGGCTAATGGCTACCATTTTGGATGGTACAGATACAAAATAGTTCCATCATTCTAGAAGTTCTATTGTATGGCACTGGTTAAAGTACATGTATTCAGTGATTCTTAAATGTTTGGGGGCCGTATCCCCTCTGAATCCTCTTTCCTGAAAAAGGCACGTTAATACAGACATATAAAAAAATCTGGTGCACATTTTCAGAGCATCTGTTGATCCTTCCAATCCCTTCCCTAGGGGTTAAAATTCCCAAATTTCATGTAAACTTGAAAGTCTGAAAGCATTTTCCTTAAGCCTAGTGTTCTGCTTTGTATCTTCAAGTTAAACAGCAGACCAAGACACTGTCTTGTAATCTTGCTGTTTCTCTTTAGTATGCCACGCTGACAGGCAATTATTCATGGAGATTACTCCACGCACAGCATCTGCCTGCTGGGCTGCCTGCTCTGAGTCGCAGGAATGAGCTTTTGGAAATCATCATTATTAGTAAATATGAATCGGGGGTGTTCGAAGCGACTTAATGGAAGTTCAGCTTCTCTCCCGTTAAATCTTCTTTGTTAAAATGTAATGGTAAAGTCATTTCGGAATAAGCTTAGATAGTTTTTTTTTTTTTAAAGATAGCTTATTCCTTAAAATAGTGTTCTTGGCAATTTTTGCCTGGATCAATTTCACTCTAAAAGCTGCTTTTTTCCATTGTGCAATTTAGGTGCGATACTTGTATTGGCTTACTGATGCTGTCCTGTCCACAGTTTCTGTTTCACGTTGGATCCTGCTCAGCTCCATGGGAAACAGGGGAAAACTTCCTCTCTGGCTGCATGTCCTTTGGTTATAAAATGCCCCATGAAAAGTGGGAAAGGGCCTGGCTTACCTGTTGTGAGGAGATGCTCATGTGTTGGTCCAGGATCACCGTGCAATGTGATTTTATCAAAGGGAAACAATTCAGTGACTTGCCTACACCCCCACCCCCACCCCCCACATACTTCCTTAGTGCAGAATAAACTACAACACTTGAAGAAGTTATCTGGTCCACATTTTAATGTCATCTCTGATAACAAGTCTTGTTCTTTGTTACCCCAGGCATCTTCTGCAATCACCAGACCCCACACCATCTAAGTAACAATGGCTCAACTACCCATTCTGGGCTGTGTGGAAATCAGAAAGTCTGTCAGTTTCTGCAAATGGCTGAGCTTCTCACAAGGGGTCATATCAGGATTCTTGATTCCCTCCTTGGAAGATTCTCCATCTGTGCTCTGCCTCTTGTGACGATTCCTTGTGTCTGCATGCTGGTGAGCCCACCTGTAACCCCAGGGTTCATCACCTTGTTCCAACTGCCTTGAGTATAGCCTCTTTCCACGTGGAGGAACTTTTCCTGATATTTACAGTCACAGGGAGCAGTCCCTTTGCCCACAATTCGGCAAGCATTTGAAAACCCTACCTTCTATACTGCTGTTCTTTTTTTTTTAAGTGATTTAAGATTTTTGTTAATTTCTTTCTTATTATTTATTTGACTGCTCGGGGTCTTAGCTGTGGCATGTGGGATCTAGTTCCCTGGCCACAGACTGAACCCAGGCCCCCTGCACGGGGAGCGTGGAGTCTTGGTCACCGGACCGCCGGGGAAGCCCTTGTCCTGCTGCTCTTAAGGGCGCATTGGGTGCCTCTGCAGAGTAAGCTGGTGTCTTGGCTCCACCCTCCTGCCTTCCTCTGTCCCCTTTCTCTCTTATCTTCCCTGAGGTGTGAATAAATTTTACTATTAGATTTTACTAATGCAGAAGAGCTTGTGCCCTGTCTTCTGGCTCTTGCAGTCCCATAACTTTGGGACTTCATTCCACCCCATAATCACTAGGACTGGGGTTGCTAATGACAGAAACGGAACTCAGGTGAGCTTAAGGGGAAAAAAGTACTCTGTTGATTCATAAAACCCAAGGGAAAATAGCAGGGTGAGGATTGACTTCTGGGCTGATTTGAAGGCCTGGAGTGTTTTCTCTCTGTCCTTTTAGGCTCTCGCAGGGATTTTTTTTTTTTTTTTTTAAACAAAAAACAAACAGCTTTCTCCAGATAGTGGAGACTTGGCATTAGGCAGTCAGGAACTTCCATTTAGCCTACTTGCCTCCAGCAAGGAAATCAAGGCCTTTCCCTGGGGCCTGTGGGTAAAGCACTCCAGACAAAGTTCTGATGGACCCACCTTGGGTTACACACCCAGCCCGGGACCATTCGCGGTGGACAGAAGACAGCCAACTGCCACCTTGGTTGGGTGCCCTTCCCTGCAACTAGGGAAGTAGATTCCACATCCAGACACAGGGGCACAGCTGGTGCACATAGCAAGCTGCTCATCAACATGTTTACCTCCACAAGCGCAGCTCCAGACGGGAAACTGGGGTTAGAGAGCGCAGCACCTTGCAGATCTCATGACTCGCCCACAAGAGAGGTGAGGCAAGAACCGGGTGACTCCCCTTTTCTGCCTCTAGGAAGGGTCTACGTAAACGCGATAGTGAGAGTATTTTGGAAGCCTAGAAATTGCATACGCTTCTCTGCACCCAGAGCTCAGTCGTGTCCGACTCTTTGTGGCCCCATGGACTGTAGCCCACCAGGCTCTCCTGTCTGTGGCATTTCCCAGGCATGAAAACTGGAGTGGGTTGCCATTTCCTCCTCTAGGAGCTCTTCCCAACCCAGGGATGAACCCCTGTCTCTTGTGTCTCCTCCATTAGCAGGTGGATTCTTTGTCACTAGCGCCACCTAGGAACGCCATGCTTCTCTAAAAGGCGCTTTTAGTACAACAAATAAGGCAGGAAGGCTTTTCAAAGTCATCATTTCACTCATCTTATTATGTCCTCCACTCAGGTTGCTCCGGAAAAGGCCTGGATGGACAGAATTTGTCATCCTCTGAATCATTTCCAAAAAGGTGATGCTGTGGCCCTCTCAACACTCAGTATTTAATAACTCTAAGCATCTGGAAAGTCTTCCTTATTTTCCAACCTAAACTCTTCCTGATGCAATTGAAAATCATTTCCCCTCTGTGCTCAGGAAAGGGAAACCAGATGGCCAGTATCCTATGTGAAATAACTTTCAATCAACTTGCTGGAATTAGTGACCCATCAAGCCGTCTTTTTTTCCTCTGGGTTAAGCAGTCTTAATTCCATCAATTTTTTTCCTTTCAGGTCTTGTTTTCCATGTCCTAAATTATCTGACTTTCTCTTCTCTAAAAGAGACTTCCAGTTCTTGTAATTACTCAGTGTGTGTTGACGTGTGGGATGGTGTTAAATACTCATTAGGCAGGAAAGTATCAGCAAAGGGATTTCCAGCATGAAATGAACCCAGCTCCAGGGCGGAGGATCCTTGAGGATGCTCTAAGTATGGCAAAGGTTGGTGGCCCTGCAATCTACCTGTGCCCAACTGGACATTTTCAAAAGTCATAGCAGGTGCTTTCTGATATCTGTTTTACTCATGAGGTATTTTTTGTCCACTCTAAATTATTTGTTGGCATGGAATTGTTTTTGCTGGACCTAAAATGAGAGCATGTTTCATGGAGTAGTTCTAGGTCAATGACCCGGGCAGATCTTTTTGTTCTGCTTTTTTTTTTTTTGCTATGTACCTGGTGCTTAATTAATGAATTAATTCTTGGCCGCCCTGGGTCTTCCTTGCCACACACAGGGTTTTATCCTGTTGTGGGGAGCAGGTCTGCTCTCTAGTCATGGGGCGTGAGCTTCTCATTACCGTGGCTTCTGCTGCTGCAGGGCGCAGGCTGCAGCATGCACAGGGCTCAGGGTTTTCAGCCCAGGGTGTCGTCAGTTGTGGCTCTTGGGCCCTAGAATGTGCAGGCTTCAGGAGCTGTGGTATGTGGGCTTAGTCGCTCCATGGAATGTGGATTCTTTTCGGACCAGGGATCAAACCCATGTCCCTTGCCCTGGAGGCAGATTCCTATCCACCGTGCCACTGGAGAAGCCATTTAACCTTCTGCTGGGTAGCATTAGGAGCCCACCGCACAGGACAGAAGAGGATGTGGCTGAACCTTTTCTCAGATGCAAATCCTCAAATGGCCAAAGCAACCATCCCAATTGCTAGTCAGAAGGACGCACGAGTTCCGATCCACAAACCCTGGGGTCCAAGAAAGATGCACCCAGGAGCAGGAATGTGGGAGGAAGAGCGTCCAGCTTGCTGGTGACATCATGGGTCCCAGGTGAGAGCAGACACAGGAATTCAGTTCTTTCCGTGATGCAGGCATCTGCATCTCAGGCACCCCGTGAGATGGTTCTAAGGGGGGAATTCACAACTGTAAAGTGAATGAAAGTCACTCATTCATGTCCAACTCTTTGCAACCTCATGGACTATAGAGTCCATGGACTTCCTCAGGCCAGAGTACTGGAGTTCCCTTCTCCAGGGGGTCTTCTGAAACCAGGGATCAAACCCAGGTCTCCTGCATTGCAGGCGGATTCTTTACCAGCTTAGCCACTCACAATTTTAAAAGCTGAATGAATAATAAGTGACTGTATGAATGAGTGAATGAATAAATGAATTGTAGGTAATTACAATTGCTAGGGAAGTTTTTTTCCTTTTAATATCTGGAAGTATGTACCATTTTATTCCATTTACTCATTTCACCCCTAACCTCTTGGGCTTCCCTTGTGGCTCAGCTGGTAAAGAATCCACCTGCAATGCAGGAGACCTGGGTTCGATCCCTGGGTTGGGGAGATCCCCTGGAGAAGGGAAGGGCTATCCACTCCAGTACTCTGGCCTGGAGAATTCCATGGATTGTATAGTCCATGCGGTCCCAAAGAGCTGAACACGTTTACTTTCTGGCAACTACCATTCTGTTCTCTATATCTGTAAGCTTTTTTTTTTTTTTTTTTTAAGATTCCATATATAAATGAGACATGCTACTTTTAATTTTTTGAGGGACCTTCACACTGTTTTCCATAATGGCTGCCCCAATCTGAATTCGCATCAACAGTACATGAGGCTTTGGCTTTTCCTTTTTGGTAGTGTTCTTTAGCGGATTACAGGTGGATTCTGCTTCTCCCTCAAGGTGAAGGCTCAAAAAGAATGCCTTACGCTGAGCAGGTTGTGTGCCATGAACTCCAGTGGATGTCTTTCACATCGTTCTCTACGGCAAAGGGGTATCCTGTAGTTGTTCGATGCACAGCCTGCCCAGCTGCACGTGGTTGCCTCATTAGTCTCAAACCCCACAGACCCTCTCGTCAAATTACCGTATCCATCTGTGAATGGGCTCAGCACCATCCACTACAGGAACAGTGAGTGGATCCATGCAGGGAAGCATCTGAGTGTAATAGACAAAATACAAAATTTTATGCAGTTCTGTTAAATTTCTGTTGATATTGGTAGACATCTACCGCCTCATAAACTTTGTTTTCAATTATGTATGCTCATAAGCTGTTCCATTTTTGATATATTTAGGAAAAGTTCAGTCACATATCCAGAATTGTAATGATTTCCCATAAAACATCTGATTCCAAAATTTTGTATCCATATAGCACAAATAACATAATGGCAAGCCAATCATGCTACATATTACCTTCCTTTATTCTGTAGTTAAGGTTATTACAGCTTTCCAAACAGTTTCTTTTCAATATTATAAAGATCCTGGGGGTACAGGCTATTTAAAAAAATAGACATGACTTGAAGGCCCTGTATTTACCTATCTTTCTAATACACATTGTATTACTTCACAGCCTAGTTTGTTCAATAGTATTTGTATGGAAGTGGAACCTTTAAAATTGCTCTCTTGCCCAGGGGTCCAGTACAACTGGGAAAGGTATAGTGGGCAGAACAAAATTCCCAGGTGCTGGATCTGGGTACATCATGATATAGAAGTTTAGCTGGAAGAGAACCAGGTATCTTGGCAGATTCCAGTTTAATCACCTAAAGAAGGAGGGTTTCTATTTTTCTAAAGGAGGGGCTGAAGATGGGTGGTCAAGGGAAGTTTGACATGACCAGGGAGTAACCTTTCTGTTCTTTTTTTTTTTTTTAATTTATTTATTTGCTTTACTTGTGGGACTCAGGATCTTCCATCTTTATTGTGGCACGAGGGATCTTTAATCGTGGCATGCAAACTCTGAGTTGTGGCATGTGGTTCTTAACCAGGATCAAACCCAAAAACCATGCATTGGAAGCTCAGAGTCTTGGCCACTGGACCACCAGGGAAATCCAAATCCTTCTGTTCTAAAGATCTTCACAAAAACTAGCATTGAAGAAAGTCTCTATCCTTTAGAAATGTGGTAAGGAGCATGAGGAGGGCTTCAGGGAACAGTGGGGACACCTGGAACGTGGATGCGGGAGGTGGGCCCACGTGGTGCTAAGTGACAGTGGGTAGGACTCTTCTCATTCAGTCTTTGATGCCCAGAGGTTTCCAAGGGGCACAGCCAGCTCTGAACCCTGTGGGCTGCAGCAGAAGCAGGGGCCTTTCGACTAGGAAAGCTGGCATTCCCTCAAGCGCTCATTTGTTCTCTCACTTGTTTACTTATCCATACACCCATCTCGTTTCTTTACCACCACCAACTTGCCCTGAATCTTTTTTGAAATAATACAGGAAATGAATCAGGAAGTGAGGCAGGCAGCAACGGTGGTACCAATGGCTGCCCCACGTGCTGGTCAGGGAGGTACCTAAGGCACAAACCTGCCTGCAAGATGCTGCCAGACCAGCAGGAAGGTGAGATTCGTGAGGGCAGAGAAGCGACAGTGGACGGCAGGATGATGTCTTCATTAATAGAAAATGGACAGAATGAGGAAGGGTGGCAAACGGGGCAGTTAGACCTCCCCACTGGAGGGTGGGTAGTTTTGTCTAGCCCTAATTATTTCCTGCAGGACCTTCCAAGACCAAATCTTTAATCACATCACTCCTTTGCTTCTAAACTATCAATTGCTCCCTTGTATGTGCAGAATGAATGATAAGTGCCTTGGCGTTGCATTCAAGGGTGTGCCAAAGGGACCCACTTCTATCTTTCTTGAAGGATCTCACAGTCTCTCCCTTCTACCTTTTATGCCCCAACCTGACCTTACTTCTATTTTCTGAATATGTGTTTTGCCCTTTCTCTCATCTTCCCCGAAACTGGCATGGGAATGCTTCCTCCCCCCACCCCTTAGTGCCAGGAGAGGGGTGATAACATGGTGAATCTGCCTGGAAGCCAATGGAGAGCCAGAAAACTGGAGAAGAGAGAGAACCTAGACTTTCAGAGGACGAAGCACTCGTGGCACTATATGGGGCATGAGAGGAGGTGCTATTGGTATCTTGTGTGCAGGATGGCTGAGGGTTAAGCAGACCTAAAAGGGGACCCAGGCTGTGAGCACCATTCATTCACCTGGCCACTTTTTTTCTTTTCTCCTTTATTTTTTTAAAATTTGTTTATTGGAGTATAATTGCTTTACGGTGTTGCGTTGTGCGTGCGTGTTAAGTCGATTCAGTCATGTCCAACTCTTTGCGACCCCATGGAGAGGAGCCCCCCAGGCTCCTCTGTCCATGGGATCCTCCAGGCAAGAACACTGCAGTGAGCTGCCATGCCCTCCTCCAGGGGATCTTCCTCACCCAGGGACCAAACCCGTGTCCCTTATGTCTCCTGCATTGGCAGGCATGTTCTTTACCACTACACCACCTGGGAAGCCCGTATAATGAAGTGAACCGGCAATCTGTATACCTCTATCCCTTCCTTCTTGGACCTCCCTCCCCTCCCCGCCTCACTTGTCTGGGTCATCACAAAGGCGATATGTATACCTCTATCTCCTCCCCCTTGGACCTCCCTCCCCTCCCCACCCCGCTTGTCTGGGTCATCACAAAGGCGATATATATACCTCTATCTCCTCTCTCTTGGACCTCCCTCCCCTCCCCACCCCACTTGTCTGGGTCATCACAAAGGCGATATATATACCTCTATCTCCTCTCTCTTGGACCTCCCTCCCCTCCCCACCTCGCTTGTCTGGGTCATCACAAAGGCGATATATATACCTCTATCTCCTCTCTCTTGGACTTCCCTCCCCTCCCCACCCCACTTGTCTGGGTCATCACAAAGGCGATATGTATACCTCTATCTCCTCCCCCTTGGACCTCCCTCCCCTCCCCGCCTCACTTGTCTGGGTCATCACAAAGGCGATATGTATACCTCTATCTCCTCCCCCTTGGACCTCCCTCCCCTCCCCGCCTCACTTGTCTGGGTCATCACAAAGGCGATATGTATACCTCTATCTCCTCCACCTTGGAACTCCCTCCCCTCCCCGCCCCACTTGTCTGGGTCATCACAGAGGCGATATGTATACCTCTATCTCCTCCCCCTTGGACCTCCCTCCCCTCCCCACCCCGCTTGTCTGTGTCATCACAAAGCCCTGAGCTAACCTCCCTGTGCTATGCAGCAGGGTCCTACTAGCTATCCGTTTTGCACACAGTGGTGTATGTGTGTGAAACCTACTCTCCCAGTTCACCCCACCCACACCTTCTCCAACCCGTGTCCATCCACATGTCCTTTCTCTGTGCCTGCCCCCTTTCTAGCAAGTTCCATCGCTGGATTTCAGAACTACTGACAAATCAAAAGAAATGTGCCCTGAGAGTTCTGGGGGAGATGAATTGCAAGTGCTTGTATAACTAAATGGTACTGTGATAAAAATTTTTTATCCTATCTTTGTGAACTCAAATGACTAATGTTTCAATAAGCAATTTAAAAAGGGATTTTGGTCCCCATGACAGCAATGTTTTAGACATTGTTAAATAAAACCTTCAAGATTTTTCTTTAGAAATGAAACATTATAGAAAGTTGAATATATGAATATAAAATAATAATATATGAATATAGGCTGGTTTACCCTGAGCATACAATCCAGAGCTATGTCCACATAGGGGCACATTAGCAGCAATGGCCACAACCATTGGGTCTCTCTGGCTATCACAGTACTTCCAAGGGCTCTTGGAAAATCCTCCCTACACACACTGGTTACCAGAACCCCTGGAGTGAATATTCTCACTGTGTACGCGGTGAAGTTTCCTTGCAGGAACTCAGAACGGCCCCTCCCCTCTGACCCCAGTAGCTTTGCTCTGGGGCAGCATTTAGGAGTTCCCACCTGACTCCCTTCCTCTCTCCTCTGGACCAGGAGTATCCATAAACCCTCCTCATCCCCTCGCCTTGACTGTTTCATTCCAGGAGCCCCAACCAGAGCTGAATACCGGTGTCAGTCATGGGTTAAGCTCAAGCTGCATTTTAATGAGATGAAAACTAACACGTAACTATTTCTTGTACAGTGCTTAGTCGCTTAGTTGTGTCTGGTTCTTTGCGACCCCATGGACTGTAGCTCACCAAACTCCTCTGTCCATGGGGATTCTACAGGCAAGAATACTGGAGTGGGTTGCCATGCCTTCCTCCAGGGGATCATTCCAAACAGGAATTGAACCCTGGTCTCCCGCACTGCAGGCAGATTCTTTACCAGCTGAGCCACAAGGGAAGCCCAAGTATACTGGAGTGAGTAGCCTATTCCTTCTTCAGCGGATCCTCCTGACCCAGGGATCGAACTGGGGTCTCCTGCATTCTTTACCAGCTGAGCTCCCAGGAAAGCCCAATATTACTTCTCCTACTAGGTACTGAAGCAGTGCCCCCTGAAGTGGAAGCGCAGAGTCCTAACCACTGGACCATCAGGGAAGTCTGATGGTAAATAAATTAGTTATTGATTGTATTATAGAACACCTTGGAAATGTAACAGGAGAGGCAGTGCAGTGGAAAGGCATGAATAACTAACGGGAAAAGCAGGGCAGGGCTTCTGACCCTAGTCCTCCACTGATCCTCTTATCTGCAAACTAACTCAGCCCTCGATCGCTAGAGAGGGGCGGCCGTAGGTGGTGGTGGCCTGCACTTCTCTCAGCCCACACCCCACAGCCCTCCGGGTATGGAAAAGCTTCCAGAACAGGAGGTGTCATGAGAACTCCCTCTTCAGGAAAACCCAAAATAGCAATCACAGCCGGCTGTGGGCAGAGAGGTGACTATAGACCACCTCCTCTCAAAAAAAATCGTTATGATTTCTTTATATAGTAATAGTGGCTATAGAAAACCTAGCAAGCACCAAGAAGCAGAAAGGAGAATCTAGCGTCACAAACTCATCATCCAAAGACAGTTAACAGTCTTGCTGTTTGCTTCGGCTCTTGTATTAGAATTCTTTGATTTTTTTAAAAAAATGCAGCACAACAATAGTCTTTATATAACTTTATATGGCATAGACTAGTTTCCTGTTAATGTTAGATCATAAGGATTTCTAACATTATTATAAATCCTGGATAAACATCATTTTAAATAGCAAGTGAGTGCACTGCAATTCTATTATTTCCGGCATTTAAGCTCCAGATCATTTGTTTTCAGCAATAATAAGCAAATGAATGAGCAGAACTTCCAGATGAGGGGTTTAGAAATGAACACAAACCCCACAGCAGGAGGGTTCCTTTCCTTCTCAACCTCCAGGGGGAGCAGTCACTGGAGCCACAAGGGTTTCCATGCAGCTGATTAACACTTGCCTTTGGGGATCAAATGTCAGTCCACATGCCCCGTGATGGGGGAGGGCTTACAAGCACTTGTTAACTTGTCATTTATTCACTCAGTCATTCGGTCGTTCAGTAAGTACCGTGCACATCCACGCAACAAGTATCATACAGCTCTGAGGGTACACTGGCCAAGCACAATGATGGAGGCTGGTCACCCAGGGCCATGTGGGCTTTCAAGCCGGTAATGGGGAAGGGGTGGCTGGAGCTTCCTGGGGGGCCCTGCTGCCCTTCCAGCAATAGGTAGTGTGTGCAGGGGGACAGGTGGTCAGGACACCCCCTCCCATCCTGCCCAAGTGGCTGATGCATGAGGCTGTCACGGCACGTGTAATTAAAGAGATGTATGCTAATTCCTAACTTGGTTAAGGGATATTAACTTAGACAAATGAACCTCTCCTTTCCCAATAATTGGGTACCCAAACAAACACACGCTTTTCTCCCCAATTAAATGAATGGAAACTTTTAACTCTGGAGCTTGATTTCAGTATGCCCTATTTGTTCCTGGTTTGCACTCCAGTGCTTCCTTTAACTTCATGAAAGCAAACGACACTATAAAGAAGCATAATAAAATCATAACAGTAAAAATATCCTTTTGATTTTTCGGAGGACATAAAATGCTCATTTGCAACGGGGGAAAAAAGACACCATGTTCAGCTCACATGTCATGACGTTTCCAAGAGAATATGGTTTAAAGGGCTCTGGGGATGGTGTCATCCAGGTGGCACATTTCAAAATTGTATTTAACATAAAGCAATAATGTCTCTTCCTTTGGTATTTGACGGATGGATCATACCAAGCAACATTGTGTTTTATTAAATTACAAAGTTAGTGGAAGCAGAAAGTATACTTGATGCATGTATGCACTCTGGTGTAGGCAGTGATTTCCTAACCATGGCATGTGTATTACACATATTGATAGTGAGAATGATGCTTTTAGAGCCATGAAGGCTCTATTATCTTCATGTCTGTGGCCGCGGCCTGTGCATGCATGTAGCTTAGCTGGCCTTGGTGTGACAGGCTGTGAACAGGCTGAGGACTCAGGAAACCAGGCTCTTTTGGTATCTCCTGTAGCCACTGGTTGGAACTTAAGAGGAATTTCCAACAGTAGGGTCACTGGGCCTAGCATAGCCACCACTTTGATGTCTAGGACCTGGCATGATGTGGATGGGATTGTAGCATGCCATGTAGTACAGACCCATGGGCCTACTCGGGTGAACATCAAGTCAGAAGATTAAAAAAATAGGTGTGCTTACATAGAGATGGACATGGGGAGAGGGGAGGAGAGGGTGAGATGTATGGAAAGAGTAACACGGAAACGTACATTACCATAGGTAAAATAGATAGCCAATAGGAGTTCACTGTAGGGTTCAGGAAACTCAAGCAGGGGCTCTGTATCAACCTAGGGGGGTGGGGTGGGGAGGGAGATGGGAGGGAGGGGATACACGTATACCTACGGCTGATTCATGTTGAGGTTTGACAGAAAACTGCAAAATTCTATAAACTAATTATCCTTCAAGAAAAAAATAAAGTAATTAAAAAAATAGGTGTGCTTATCATTAGCACAGGTGACATGGTCATGGCAAGAGTCTCTGTGTGTAGGCGGGACTCCTGCTCAAAGTCAGAATGGTAATAGCGGCCTCCCCGGCCTGAACCCCAAGTGTGATGGACCTTTCCCTCCCCGCTCCCTGGTGCCAACCCTCTCCCGCCTGAGGCCAAGCCTAGTCCACCAGACCGGCCAGCACCCACCGCCCACCCATCGCACAAGTGGGCAGCAGGCAGCTATGCTCCAGGAACATTAGGTACCCAAACAAACACATGCTTTTCTCCCTCCCAAAACCAGAGAGTTTGCAGCTCCCTGGCCGTCTCATCGGTCATAAACCGACTGGTGAAGCCAGAGGCAGGGTCACCCATCACCTCAGACATGGATCCCAGTGATGGGCCAGTCAGAATGGCTGATGCTGAAGCTGAAACTCCAATACTTTGGCCACCTGATGTGAAGAACTGACTCATTGGAAAAGACCCTGATGCTGGGAAAGTTTGAAGGTGGGAGAGGAAGGGGATGACAGAGGATGAGATGGCTGGATGGCATCACCAACTTGATGGACATGAGTTTTAGTAAACTCCGGGAGTTGGTGATGGACAGGGAAGCCTGGAGTGCTGCAGTCCATGGGGTCGCAGAGTCGGACATGACTGAATGACTGAACTGAACTGAACTGAAGCGAATGGGCAGGTCAACTGCCTCCGCACTGCCATCGTAGTCTCTGCCGCCTGCGCGCCTCGCTCCACAGACAGCTGGAGAATAAGGACGCTAGAGTGGCCAGTACTTCTTCAGACCCTGTGCTGCAGGGGGTCTCACCTTTCTACTCAGGGTGTAGTAGGCAGGTGTGAGCTCTAAAGCCCCGGTCAGCTATTGCTTGGCGCTGCCGTGGGCCCCTCCCCCAAGCAAGGGACCGTTAGTGAGCAACTGTCAACCAGCGACCGTTAGTGGTCCCGCTCAGCCATTGGCTGATGCCACAGTAGGCCCCGCCCCTCCCCCTCCTGTATATAAAAGGAGTCCCAGCGACTGAGGGAAGATGATTTTTTCAGAGAAGCTGGTCGGTCATCTTCTTGGTCTGCTTGCTTTCCGATGAGAGTCATTATTCCTTGTTCCAACAAGGTGTCTCCTGATGACATTGGCTTGGCAAGCACCGAGCAGAGGAGCCTAGGCTCAATAACGGAATGAATCTGGCAAAAGAGCGGTCATGGGCCCAGCCCTACCTGTAAGCAGACTCTGAGGAGAGAACAAGCCCAGTGATCCTTAGGCCTTCAGGCAAAATTCCACCCATAGTGACTGGATTCAGACGCCAAGGGCCCCTTGCCCCCCATATAGTGGGTGTGCCCCTGAGGTCGTTGTGATAAAGACAAGAGTCCCGCCTGGGCTCTAATAGGCCGTGACACTGGCCAGGGGGACCTGATGGAAAGAGTGCAGGTCATTGGTCAGGACGAAGCAGAGGCCCACCTGGAGGAGAGCTGGATGAAGACAGAGAGTTTGCAGAGGCAGAAGCCCCGAGAGACCCAGCGGTGGGTGCCCGAACCCTTGATGGACTCCAGCTCTCTTGACCCCGAGACCCCACCCCATGTTGGGGTCACTACAGCCCAGGTGACACGGGTGGATCTGAAGATGAGTCCCTGAGGGAGGGACTGATGGCATGAGATCATGCGGTAGACACAGAGCCCGGCTCCAGGAGGTGGTTGACGACTGTGGTTGGGAGTCAGGGCTTCCTTCCTAGATGACTGAGGTGTGTGGGAAAACACACAGATCCCCATGGCAACAATGACAGCAGCAAAACCCAACCCAACGGATGCCAGAGCGTCTTAGACGGAGGCCTTTCATATCACACAGTCTTCCATGATGAAGCTCTCAAGGTAAGGGACTGCTATCATTATTCCCATTTCACAGATTAGGAAACTGAGAGGCTAGAAGACAGAAACACAGCAGATGATGGTGGGACGCTGGGCTTCAGCCTCATAGTCAGACTCCAGCTCCATCCTCCCCTGGGTCCTCAGCATCTCCTGGGCAAACAGCATGTGTGGAACCCGCTCTGTCCTGTGTAGCCCAGGACTTTCTCCACTCTTAGGTACCCTTTGGGGAACCAGGCACAGGGTCTTCTTCTCCAGACTGAGTTGGGCTGTGACAGTAACAACATCAGACAGAACTGGGTAGATTCTGGGGTGTTCTTTCTGTGAGATTTTGGACACAGTACCACATTGTCTGCTCCTTGCTTTCTTTGTGGGTAAATGAGAGTCATTCCCCCTTCCCCAGTGCTGTGAGGGTGTATGTGTCTGCAGCAGACCCCTTGAAGGTCAGGCTTTGTTTTCCTCTGTCTAAACAGTCATAGGCTGGGTGAACTTGGCCTTTCAGATGGGCCCCATCCTCCTCTTTTATGTGTAAGCTGTTTATGTGATCCTGAGGGGTTTTTAGTTCTCATGGTTAGTCAAGTGGCTTCAGGGGTCCTGCCCTTGCTGGTCACCACCCTGCCAACAGCATCCTGCTCCAGAGGTGGTCCTCAGCGCCCCCGCCCCTAAGCAGAAGCATCTCTCCCTGTACCACTTGCTCCAGGCAGATCGCCCTCAGTCTGGCCGGGATGAGGGAGTTGGTGTCACAACAACGCAGTGCTGAGATGAGACATTTTTGTCCTTCAGAGCCCACTGGGCACAGTGCCCTGGACACACCCCATTAGCCTCCCTCCCCCGAGTCGCCCACAGTCTGCTCTGCATTCTGCTCCCTTCCTTCAGTGTGAGTTAGCAATTTCTTTGTTTTGCTGACTCTTTTTCTAAGTCAGAGGTCACAGATGGGTGGCCTATGGGCCAGATGCATTCAGCTCACAGGTGTGCTTTATTTGGACCATAGGCTTTGGGAGTTTTTGAGCTAGAGGGCAATATTTGCCATTGGGTGCACTGCCAGTTTTGAGTTTCTTTGGAAAACTTGGACAGTCCAGCAAAAACAGCACCCCTTCCTGTGTCAATCAATCTGTTGTCCATCTGGCCAGAGTCCTGCCACTCCTGACACCCGACAGCACGCGGCTGGGGAGTCCTTCTGTGGGCTGAACTGAGGCCTTTGGTCTCGCTGTGCACCACCCAAGAGGCCGATCAGGTTATCCTGAGGTGAGACAGTTGGTGATGGTAGTTGTTAGTGTTTATCTGTTTATCAACCCATCAACCCATCATGTATCTATCCATCTATCATTTATCTAGCTGCTGATCCATCATCTGGGTTTTTTGACTATATTACACATACACATATATTATATATATATTATATATTATATATTATATATACATATACACACCTATATATATGTGTGTATATATTACACATACACACATATATATATGTGTGTATATATTACACATACACATAGCTCAGTGCCTGGCACACAGTAGGTATTCAGTAAATATTCGCCAAGCCAATGAACAAGCATATGATAGAGGATGAGGGCAAGGGCTCAAACAGGCTGAATTACTGGCTTTTCCTGGGGCTCACAAGCAGAAGAGCCGGACCCCCAGGTCCAGCCTTTGTAGGGACCCCTTGGCTCCTTTCCTGTGGGTGAGATTGATGGGGGCTTGTTCTGGCCGCCTGAGCGCCCCTCTGCTCTTACCTCAGCCCTGCCTGCCCTTGTGCTGTCTCTGCCCATGTTAAATGTCAAATGCTTCATTGCATCCTCCTGGTGACCCCGCGTAGACACCTCAGTGTCCACAGAGCCGCTTCAGATCGGGGCTCCATGGAGAGACCTTCTTCCATACTCCCATAGGTGTTTAGCGAACAAGGTCTGGTCCTGACTGAAGCATGTTGGTCTTTCCTGTCTCCACTGACTTTTTCTAGAGCACGACATTAGCAGCAGCCATCACTTACTGCTCACTCACCGAAGGCCACAGTCTGTGTGACATCTCCTGTCACTGGGACAGTAGCCCTCGGTTCGCTAGGGCCACACAGCTAGGCAGATACGTAACCAGGACTTGACCTTAACCTTGCACTTGATTTTTAGATGAGGTCAGACTGTGGTCCAGATCCAGTCACTACCTATTTCCTGTTTTTTGTATGATTCTTGAGATAAGAAATTTTGCATTTTTGAATTGTTAAAGTAAACGCAAAAGAGGAATCACGTTTTGTAATACATAAAAATTATATGAAATCCAGGTGTCAGTGTTCATAAATAAAGTTTTGTTGGAACATGGCCTGCAGCTTAGGTATTGTCTTTGGCTGATTGGAAACAGCACCGACTGAGGAGAGTGGCTGCACAGCTGAGTGTGTGACTCACAGAGTCTGAGGTATTAGCCATCTGGCCCTTTGCAGGAAACGTTTGCCCGTTCCTGCTCTAGGCTGGGACCCGGCAGACAGTTTCGGGGCGCTGAGGCTCAGAACCCAGGCATTTCTGGAGAGGAGCTGCGGGTTCGGACAGCTGGGGTGAGAGCCCTGTGAAGAGCGCCAGCCCTGGGGGTGGAGGGGGTGTGGAGGCGGGGCGTGTTGCAGCACCCGCAGGGGCTGTCTCCATGCGTCCTCACCCAATAGCCCTCGGTCTGCCCACAAGCATCTACTGGCCCAGACCATGCCGTGGCGAGGCTGTGGGGTCAGGCCGGCGCCACTTTGCTCTCAGACACAGGGTCAGGGCGACCCTCAAGCATGGGCAGCGGTCATTATGCTGTTATGATGGGCATGGCTGGCTCAGGGCTGATTTATGTGCTTTGCACTTGTACCAGCTGGTTGTCCAGGAGGGTAGATGCAAAACCTTACTTTACTCAGTATGTTTTGGGGGCAAGAGGGTGTGGGAAAGAGGAATTCAGTCAAGGGTTAGAAGTGAACCACACCCTCTTTTCCATTCCCAAACGAGCTCCTTCATCCCCACCCCACCCCCGACACACATTCATGCTGGAATCATGTAGACGCAGAATTAGCTGAATCCTGGGGCGAAAGGGCCTTAAATAGCAGGTGCTACAGTGCTTTTCAAACTTAATATGTGCACCAACCACCTGGAGAATCTCGTTAAGCTGTGGATTCTGAATCAATAGGTCCTGGGTGGGTCTGAGTCTGTTTCTAACAGATGCCAGGTGTTGCCCTGGGTCCAGGCAAGGACCACTTGCCTCTGACAGAGCATAGGATCTCGCGCTGTGGATTTGTGCGTGTGGTTTGCAGACCGGCTGCAGAAGCCAGAGACCTCTTAGAACTGCAGCTACCAGCCTGGCCATCTCTGGTGACTGGGAAGCTTACTCAGGTACGAGACGTGCTGCGCTAGTCTCTTATTCCAGGTCCCCCTCTCCTGACCTGAACCTCCTGTCTGTTCAACAGCCAGCTGGGCTTCCTGCCATGACTCGAGAGAATCATTAACCATCCCCTGATACCCAAATCCCGAGGCCTCTCACCTGGAGCAGGTGATGCAGTGTTGCTCTCAGGAGAAACAGCTCAATTACAAGCCAGTGCCGGCCATCTTTGGCATCTGCCTGGGTAATTTTCCATCCAGGGGCTTGTTTTTGAAACTACTGCTTGTTTTCTCTGTTCACAGAGTCTTAATATGCAGGCCCTGTTGCTCCCTTGGGAGGGAGTCACGTGGGGGCAGGCTGGGGTGCTCTCAGCTGCTCTGGGACACAAGCCAGGCTCTTTGAAATGCACCCACCAGGGGCTCCCAAAGGCTTTTCCTAAGCTGGGACCTTATATTTTAAATCCCACCATCATAAACCTACTTTCCAATATTGTGCTAATCTGCTCAAGCAGTTTTGTGTGATGCAGCAGAGAGAAACATAACTTTATCCTTAATAAAAGCACAAATTACATGTTTCAGAGAGTATAAAATTATTGCAGAGATAGAGTGTTAGTTTCCTAGGAACCTAGCTAAAGCATCTTTCTAGAGAGTGAGAAAGTTAACCTGAAACCTATCAGAGAGTTGATGTTTGCACTGCTGCTAATTCCAATTATGAAAATATTAAATTTTTATTTCCATGATAGATTTTAATTTGCACAATTGCTCTTGTGTTAGCAGGTGGAGCTCTGGGATTCTGGAACCCTTATTTTGACTTTTGGCTCTTAAATAAATGAAGCTTTAAAAAATGTCGGGAGTAATGCTGAAATAGAATGTAGTTAGATTTCACAGTGACTATAATTGTGATTACAATTAGATGACTGTAACGATACAAAAGACACATTATCTTTATAATTTATGATCCTCCTGGACCAAACTCAACATCTTAAAAATGCAACATTTCAGTACCATCTGGGAGATTTGCCCAACAAAATTATGTATAAACAAAGTTCTTTATTGACTTGCTGAGATCCAAGTGGAATCAATTATACATTACTGTTGTCTTTGTCGGTGCTGCAAAGTGTACGGCAGTTAAAGACCCACATTCCATAAATCATCTGAGTGTAATTTCCCCAGGGGCTAAGTTTGGTGTGGAAACAAAGCATTGTTGGTATTTTCTGCTTAGATTTTTTTGATCCCATTCAGAGAGGGAGTCTATTCATTTTCCTTGAGATCCCCAGTGAAACTTGCCAGGTTCACTGAATTTGGCATCAAATCTTGCTCTGGAGGCTTCAGCTCCCTGGAGTGTGTTGTGGTGTGTGGTGAAGGGGAGGTGGATCCAGTGATGCAGGAAGAGCTCTGGCCCTTTAGCTCCATCATTTTCACTTGTGCACCCTCAATGTCAAGATTCAGTGTTTTGCAGCACAAGTGAAAGATTGTACTGAGCTATGTGTCTCTGAAAGAAAAAAATCACTTGATTTCAGAAAAGTGGCTACCCTCCCCATCCCAGGGATGCAGAATTTGTATTCTGCTGTTCTGTGCATGGTTATCTCAGAGCTCGCGAGGGAAGGTACTCCAAAACAGTCCACCAACAATTAAAATAGGCTGACAGCCCTTATCTCAAAGAAAGTGATGGAGGAGTCTGATGTTGACATGTTCACGTTGACCAATCAGAGAGGAACATCACGGTGAGTGGGCACAAGAGGAACTGGCCAGGGCTTTCCTGTCTCACACTTTCACTGAAGCCCTGCCTGAGGTTGGCTGGCCCCCAGGTGAGGAGCTGGTGGACGGAGGATGGCTCTTCGACCTGGGACTGAGGATGGCAAGAAGGACTCAGGGAAGCAGAGCCTGGGAGGTTGATGAGAACAGACTTGTGAAGAGTCCACTTGTATCCTGAGGGTGCTGGGGACCAACCATGGGTTTCTTCCAAGTGGGGGCAGTGAAGAGGCAGTCCTGCAATCCAGGGCGCTCTGGCTGCTCGCAGAGCACGGGGGAGGGCGCGTTTAGGAAGCTTGGTGTAGGAGGATGACTTGCATCTGTAGGGGCAGGACAGAAGATTCCAGACTGCGGCTGCATGACTTGCAGGAAACAGCTGCAGACCTGCTTTTTGCAAGGATGTAGGGTCAGTCCTGGAATCTCCATTTTCCCAGGACAGTCCATCTTCACCTTTCCTTCTTGAATGTCTTCACCTCTCCCTGTCAAGGGATTTTTGATCTTGCAGACAGGGCCATACTGCCCTTTGATAAGAGATGTACTTTCATATCTTCAAGGTGACCTCCCCAGCCTTCAGTGCTCTCCTGGTTCCCTCCCAGGGAGAACACCAGGTCCCTGCTCCCTAAATCCTGGCAGGGGGAAGAGGAAAGCCTTTGCTTCTCCAGGGTGATGGCTGAGACCCTATTTTTTTGACTGTGAATATCCAGAATTTTCCCTTGACTCATAGAAAGCACTCAGTAAATGCCTGCTATTATTTTTGTTATATGCTTTTATAACATCCTTAGGCCTGTATAGATGTCCAGTGAATATTTGCTGAATATCGAGCATTAGATAAATGAGGGTTGTGCTAATTGATAAAAAAAAAAAGAACTGTGGCTTAATAATTAACTTTAGAACAAGGAAGTATTTTAGTTTGGCATTTTTCTCCTGGTGAACTGCTGTGCTCTAGTAAAAATTTTCATCTCTCTCTAGCTTGTCAAATGAGACAGTTTTGAAAAATCAAAGATCCCCGAGACTCTTTGACCTCTGAGTAGGTGAAGTTGTTGTCTGAGAGGTTCTTTCTCTTCCCCTCTCTCTTCCTCCCTATTCTTCCCTCTCCCTTTTCGCCATGTGGAAGATCTATAGATAATGGTGCCGTTTTATCATTCTGAAACATTCTCAAGCCCCAAAAGGAATTGCAAGGAGCAGGAAATCTGGCTGCCTGGGAACCCCTTCCCTGTGTGACAATCTAGCAGTGTCCTCAACTACCATCAGGAGTCACTGGGAGAAATACTCTGAGGAACAAGGTCTGTTCCTTTCAAAACAACCCAAAGCACACCATTCGTTAGGAAACTGCTGGTCTCCTGTGTGTGTCAAGATGGCAGATTTCCCTGAGCAGAGTCTTAGAGTTTCTTTTCCAAAGAACTGTAAAGCTTCCTCTTAGTGAACATCAGAAACCGCGTAAACTGTGGTTATCCTTTGAGACTGGTTACCCAGGAAGCTCAGAGCTATGTTTGGTGCCACTGATTGTTAGTAACGTTGCGTCTCTGACATGTTAGCAGCTTTGTACTCAGTTTCTAATTGGATTCTTACAACAATGCTGTGAGTGCCGTGACCAAACCATCCCCATTTAAAAAATGGGAAATAAAGGTTGAGATGAGTTTATGGACCCATCCCATGCCTGGCGAGTGATAATGTTAACTGAGGACCCTGGAGTCGTGTTCTTTATTTCCTTGCTTCTATTTGCTGGTTCCAGAGATACCCAGGCAGGGTGATATATCTTTAGTAACTGAGAACAGAATATGAACAGTTAAATTCTGTCTATTCTGATCCATAATAAGAACGATGCCTGGAAGTGTTGTTTACAATATACACTGAAAGCTTTAAACTCAATAAATATTTATGTAAACACAGCTCTTACTAAAGATTTAGAAGTTCTTTGCAAAGACTGTTTCTAAATGTTAATAACTCTGAATAATTCCTATTGTATTAAAGATGTGTGTTATGAGATCTGGACTGAATACATGAGGGTGATGTGACTGGTTTTCCATGTTGTGGAAGAGATGTGCATTCGTCCAATTTGATGGCTAGTCAGAGGCCCTACTATGTACTGGGCTGAGCAGGAAAGGCATGATGAATAATCTACTATCAGTCTGTGTGCCTTATATAATTTAACCAGGCAGCAAGAGAAATACCATCTTACCTCCAGGCCAGGCACAGGTAGGAGGACTGTCAGTGGCAGGGGGTTGGGGGGGTGGGGGTGGAAGGAAGCGGGACTCATGGGCTCATCCAATTCTACCCTCACGGGAGCCCTTCTGAATGGGGGAGGATGCATCTGTTTTACAGATGGGATTCTGAGGAGGTTACTCAGCATCATAGAGAGAGCAAGAAACAGAACAGGCTTCCACCTCCGGTGGGAAAGCCCAGGCACTTTCCAGGACCCCATGAGCCTCCACATACCCTTCTGATTTCCTTAAGAGAGGTGCCAGGAGTACCAGGTGTGGAAAAACAGCTTCAGGTACAGTCAGGGAGAACCAAGGTGGAGGGGTGGGGCAGGAGTGCAGAAATCTCTCTCTGGAGGGGATCAGCGACCTCTGAGGATTACGTAGAGGGAAGGCTGGCTTTCAACAGATGTGGCGGGGGAGGGGCATTGATTGTCTTCCCATGTATTGAGCTATAAGTGACATATATCCCCGTTGAAGCATAATGATTTGATTTATGTACATCTTGAAATTATCATCACAGCAAGTTGAGTGAATGTCCATGGCCTTACTGGGGGGCATTTTTGCAGAGAGAACAACAGGAGCAAAATGAAAGCATCAGGAAAACGTGGATGCTGCTTGGGGGGTGGGTGGGTGATGAGTAACAACAGAAAGTGAGACTGAGCAGCAGGTGTATGCTCTGAGGTGGGGATGAGGACACCCACGTTGGGATCGGACCAACGTGAGTCCAGATCCTGGCCCCGACATCCGTGATTGCTGTGACTGGGTGATAAGAACCTTTCCAGAGAAGCACTCAGCACAGCATCCACCCAGCACAGAGTCAGTGAGGTACCACACGCTTGTCAAGAAATGGGAAGTGTATCAGGGTTTGGGGATAGGAAAAGACATGGTCTGTGCCATTGGCTTCCTAGGTTTCAGGGTCTGTTGATTCTGACCCTTAAGAGGGCTAAACTTTTAAAAAATTTATTAATCCATTTTTTTTTCCTTACAAAGTTTCATTCTTGTTTACCGTTAATGAGAGCTGGCCATAGCAACTCGGTGAAAAAATGGAAAACAGTGTTTAATTCTTTATGACTGTTGCGTATCTCCAAACTGGCACATTTCTCAAACTTTCAAAAAAAGTGGGCAGAATTTGTTTTTCTGAAAAATTGCTTTGTATATTAATTTATCTAGAAAGGACTCACCTATTAGAATCGTGATGGTCCAGGACTTTATTCAAACACCTGTGTTTCTTCTTAGCTTCTTTTTGGGTGTCAGAATTCTTTTTAAAAAAATTATTTTATTGAAGTGTAATTGATTTACAATGCTGTGTTAATCTCTGCCATACGGCAAAGCGTCTCAGTTATTGTTGTTCTTCAGTTGCTAAGTCGTGTCCAACTCTCTGTGACCCCCATGGACTGCAGCATGCCAGGCTTCCCTGTACTTCATTATCTCCTGGAGCTTGCTCAAACTCATGTCCATTGAGTTGGTGATGCCACACAACCATCTCATCCTCTCCTGCCCCATTCTCCTTCTGCCTTCAATCTTTCCCAGCATCAGGGTCTTTTGCAGTGAGTCGGCTCTTTGAATCAGATGGCCAAAGTATTGGAGCTTCAGCTTCAACATCAATCCTTCCAATGAATATTCAGGATTGATTCCCTTTAGAATTGACTGGTTTGATCTCCTTGCAGTCCAAGGGACTCTCAAGAGTCTTCTCCAGTACCACAATTTGAAAGCATCAGTTCTTTGGGGCTCAATCATAAGTCCAACTCTCACATCCGTACATGACTACTGGAAAAACCATAGCTTTTACCATGTAGACCTTTATCAGCAAAGTCATGCCTTTGCTTTTTAATATGCTATCTAGGTTTGTCATAGCTTTCCTTCCAAGGAGCAAGCATCTTTTAATTTCGTGGCTGCAGTCACCATCTGCAGTGATTTTGGAGCCCAAGAAAATAAAATCTTTCACTTATTCCCCTTCTATTTGCCAAGAAGTGATGCATATATGGGGCTTCCAAGGTGGCTCAGTGGTAAAGAATCTGCTTGCAATGCAGGAGATGCAGAAATGATCCCTGGGTCAGGAAGATCCCCTGGAGGAGGCCACTCCAGTATTCTTGCCTGGAGAATCCCACGGAGACAGGAGCCTGGTGGGCTACAGTCCATAGGGTCACAAAGAGTTGGACACGACTGAAGTGGCTGAGCACACATGCACACACAATGCATGCGTATATTTGTTCTCTTCCACTGTAGGTTACTGCAAGACACCGAATGAGGTTCCCTACGCCATACAATAGGATGTTGTTGTTTATCCATTCTCTATACAATAGCTTACGTCTGTTAACCCCAAACGCCCACTCTGTCCCTCCCCCATCCCCTTCCCCTTGGCAGCAATGAGTCTGTTCTCTATGCCTGTTTCTGGTTTGTAGATAAATTCATTTGTGTCATACTTCAGATTCCACATATAAGTGATATCATGTGATATTTGCCTTTCTCTGTCTGACTGACTTCACTTAGTATGATCATGTCTAGGTCTGTCCATGTTGCTGCAAATGGCATTATTTCATTCTTTTTTATGACGGAGTAGTATTCCATTACACACACACACACACACACACACACACACACACACACACATATATATATACTGGATATATATATACATACACACACACACATATATATATCCACTCATGTTGATGGGCATGTAGGTTGCTCTGTGTCTTGGCTATTGTGAAAAGGGTGGCTATGAACATGGGGTGTATGTATCTTCGTGAATTTTAATCTGGCTATGTTGGGTGTCACAGTTCTGTCCCTGTCTCTGGGAATGCCTCATACTCCCTCCCTGAATCTCTGTATCTGGTTCCACTTACACTGATAACTTACACTGTAACTACAACTGTTTCCTTCAAGTGTTCATTTATTTAACTTCATAAAACTAAGGGAAAAGGAAAGAAAGGACCATAATTCATTATTTAAAAAAAAATTTTTTTTTTCATTTTGCCATCTTTGTGCACTGGTATGTTTATTTAGAGGTTTATTTGTAAGTCCCTGCTGGTATAGAATCTGGTTCAGAACCACAGTCACGATGATCTATTGTATTTCCTGAGCACTCAGTTTAGGGCAGAGGGCTTTACGTACTACAGAAAGTATAACAGAGTTCTGAGCACTGGCTGTGGATTCAAAGCCCTGACCCTTCTTGCACAAACTTTAATGATTCCTTTGATCCAACTGTGGGCTAAATGCTCCCATACATTATTTATCAAACACCTCTATCATGTATGTGACATTATAACTCCCTTTTTATGGAAGAAATAGAAATTTAGAGCTAATAAGTAGCTTGCCCAGGGTCACAGAGCTAAGTTCATAGTTAGCTTTTGTCTTATAGTGTTTTGAATCAATCTCCTATGAACAGAGCATAGACGTTTGAATTAATGAATGACCCATTTGTCTCAGAACAAATAGACAACATTTAAAAGTCATTAGAGATGCTGAATTTCAGAAAGCTTCAAAATGCCTTTCTCCAGTTTGTACTTACCGCCGCAAAAGGTCTTTAGAATAGAGTGTTACAATTCATGGAAAGATCCCCAGTTGATTACTAGTTAATGGGAAGGGTGTGTATGTGTAAGGAAAAAACAGTCTTGGCAAATTTCCAGTAGAGGAGGAAAGCGCATCTGTTATGTGACACGCTTGTCATGACCGGGGTTCATACGTGTCGCCGGTTAACCATGTCCCTTACACCTTAACTGCACATAAAGGCATCTGGCCCTGCCCTTGCCAAGGATTCAGGCTGTCTTAAGGATGTGGCACTGAGGGGCCAAAGGGGGATGCTGTCTTGTCAGAAGGGAAGATCCAGAAGGAAGGCTTGGAGCTGAGAAGAACCATTTGGAGGAAACGCAGCAGCCAGCACAGGGGCTTACTCGGTAAACACTGGAAAAGGGACGAGCAACGCGGCTGAGATTCAGAGAAAGAGCACATCTGGGAGAAGCGAAGCCCAGGAATGCTTCAGGGAAAGAAGGTTCTGGAATGAGGGCAGGGCTCCTTGGTGCTCCTGGACCCTCACAGGGACCCAGGCTGTACGTCCACCTCCTGGCCTGGTCTCAGCTTTGTCCTTTGACCCCACGGCTGGAATACGATGACCTGGGCCATGAGCCCCTGCTGGTCTGGCTTCCCGTTGCCTCCGGCTGTGACATGGACTTGACTCTGGGTTGGCCTTTCAGGGACTTCACTGGTAGCCTGGGTGATTACAAGTGCCTTTCAGTTGGTCACTGAAATTCCAGACAGTTTCCCGGTGGGAAGAGACATCCCTGCTTAGAGCTGGGCTTCCCTGCTATCCCCCGTACGTGGAGTTCAGGGCCAGGCAGTAATTCAGAGGTGGAATTATTCACAGCCACAGACTCCCCTTTCTGGGCCTCTCTCCTTTCCTGGGTTTCCTTCGTAATTTCTAATCATCCTGGCAGCCCTGACTTTTCCCCAAGTCCTCCTGTTAACAGGCTGATATAAGGGCCTCCACCACATGGGGTGGAGGGTTCTTGAAGGAGAAGCAATTAAACGTGAATCATACCCTCTGTGACTTTCAAGGGTTGAACTACCTCCAATTTCTGCCTAATTTTGGTTGCTCTCCAGTGCCTCCAAAAATTATTTTTTAAAGACTTTTGTTGAGAGCTTATAATTATTATAACCAACATGAGGCTTAGTCTGACACATGCTGCTCTGTATGACCAGAAGGCGGAACTCCAGAGCTTATAGTTTTATTTTTTGCGTTTTTTTTGTCCTGGTTGTGTTTCTGAGTACTAATTTTGGTTGTTTCCAATATAATTTGAATTCTTCATTTTCCCCCTTGAGGAATAAAAAAGAGGGACTAAAGTAACTTCCAATCTTATAATTGTGGGCTCCCAAACTACTTCAGATTTTTTTTGATAAAAAATATTTTTACATTGGAACATTTTTAAATGTTTAATTATGTCACAAGGCTTTGTGAGCATTTTATAAATTGTGAAAGCAGTTGTACCTTTTAAAAAATATAAGTTTAATTTTTATTTTATTTTGAGATATAGTTGCTTTATGATGTGTTGGTTTCATGCGTACAGCAAAGTCATCTAGATAATATTCATATACAGGTATCCATTCTTTACCAGATTATTTTCCCTTATAGATTATTATAGAGAATTGAGTAGAGTTTTCTGTGCTGTATGGTAGGTCCTTATGATTATCTATTTTATATATATATGTGTGTGTGTGTGTGTGTGTGTGTGTGTGTGTGTAGTAAGGTGTATATGTTAACCCCAAATTCCTAATTCCCTCTCCCCGAGTTACTTCTTATTTTTATTTTTAGGATTTTTAAGAATTGAAGTATAACTGATGTGCATCTGAGTGTGCTATGTCATTTCAGTCATGTCCAACTCTGTGACCCTATGGACTGTAGCCCACCAGGTTTCTCTGTCTGTGGAATTCTCTAGGCAAGCATAGTGGGGTAGGTTTCCATGTCCTCCTCCAGGGGATCTTTCCCACCCTGGGACTGAATCTGGGTCTCTCTCCTGCATTGCAGGCAGATTCTTTACCACTGGGCTACCAGAGAACTGATTTGAATTTGTAAATGTTTATATTTTTCTTGTATCTTCCAATCCACTTATCTTCTTATAAGATGCCTTATAGCATCTGTTTTGAATCTTCCTCTCTTCTTTGATTATTAAAGAATCAGGTTGTTTTTGTCTTATTCCATTTGGGCTGCTGTGGTAAATATACCATGAACTGGGCAGCTTATAAACTAGAAACATTCATCTCTCATAGTCCTGGAAGCTGGGAGTGCAACCACGATCATGGTGCTTGCAATTTTGGTGTCTGGCTGGAGCTTGCATCTGGTTCAGAAATGATGCTTCTCCCTGTGTCCTCACAGGATGGAAGAGGTAGGGGATCTTTGATAAGGTCACCAATCTCATTCATGAGGGCTTTACAATTACCCTCATGACCTAAGCAAACACTCCATCCCCTAATACCATCACCTTGGAGATGAAATTTCAGTGTGTGATTTCAGGGGTTCTTAAAAAAACATTCTGCCCATAGCACCTCTGATATCTTTGAGGTGGGTAAGAAACACTCTCTCAGTTTTCAGCAACCGTAAAGTCACTGGGTTTTACAAAGTCCTTAGTCACAGCCTCTCCGTTTCATGATCTGGTCGAGATGGCCTCCTCTTCCTCAAAAGAAAACTTGGGCAGTTTCCCTCAGGTCAGATGCCACATCCTCCATAAGTGAAAGTGGGGTCTCTATGTGGTTCCTCCTTTACATTGATTTCTGCTGACCATTGACTGGTTTACTTCTTGCATGATCTACCCTAGTCACAGATCTAATTAAAGACTGATGAAGAGAATATCAGGACTGTGACACTGACTTTTATGGACATTGGTGAGTAGCTTCAGTTTGGAGGCCTGCCTTATCTCTCCGTGTCTTCTGCGTCTTCAGCTGTGTTTTACAGTTCTCTGCAGGTATGCATCCTGCTGTGCTTTGGAGCTCTGGCTCTTTCCTTGTTCATTTTATGATGATGCTTTCCCTTCCTTTTCAGATTGTTTCCAGTGACTTTGAAAGGGGTGGGAGAAGTAGGTTTACTCACCTATCTTTAACCAAAACGTTCCCCTTGCTCCCAATTTTAAGGGGTCATGAATTACTAAGTAAGGGTGCAGGTAGTCATTGATTTTTTGCATGGCCCCAGTACTGTGCAGTTAGGAACACCTATACTCATACTTTTCCAGGAAATTTTAAAAAATGAAATGGTCTTGTATTTCCTATTTTTCTTTCATATTTTCATGAATGTTTGTATCTTTTTTTTTTTTTGAGGTTTGAAGGATACATGATTAAAATGTTTTTCTTCTTTCTCTTTCTTTCTTTCTCTTGGTGTGGTTTTGCTTTTTCCTAAACTTAAGTGCAAGCTGAAGACTATCCATGAGGTCAGGATGTTCTCCGAGCTTGTTTTGAAAGGGTTGCTGTGTGAGTCTGTTTCAGAAGTGAGTGTGATCTATACTTTATGCTCCAACGTGGACCATTTCATATTATCAGAATAGAAATGGAGACTTTAACAAGCAATAAATGCTGGAGAGGGTGTGGAGAAAAGGGAACCCTCTTACACTGTTGGTGGGAATGCAAATTAGTACAGCCACTATGGAAAACAGTGTGAAGATTACTTAAAAAGCTGGAAATAGAACTGCCATATGACCCAGCAATCCCACTTCTGGGCATACACACCAAGGAAACCAGATCTGAAAGAGACACGTGCACCCCAATGTTCATTGCAGCACTGTTTATAATAGCCAGGACATGGAAGCAACCTAGATGCCCATCAGCAGACGAATGGATGAGGAAGCTGTGGTACATACACACCATGGAATATTACTCAGCCATTAAAGAGAATTCATTTGAATCAGTTCTAATGAGATGGATGAAACTGGAGCCCATTATACAGAGCCAAGTAAGCCAGAAAGATAAAGACCATTACAGTATACTAACACATATATATGAAATTTAGAAAGATGGTAACGATAACCCTATATGCAAAACATAAAAAGAGACTCAGATGAATAGAACAGACTTGTGGACTCTGGGAGAAGGCGAGGGTGGGATGTTTCAAGAGAACAGCATCGAAACATGTATATTATCTAGAGTGAAACAGATCACCATCCCAGGTTGGGTGCATGAGACAAGTGCTCGGGCCTGGTGCACTGGGAAGACCCAGAGGAATCGGGTGGAGAGGGAGGTGGGAGGGGGGACCGGGATGGGGAATACATGTAAATCCATGGCTAATTCATTTCAATGTATGACAAAAACCACTACAATGATGTAAAGTAATTAGCCTCCAACTAATAAAAATAAATGGAAAAAAAAAAGAAATGGAGACTTTAAACTGCTTTAACCAATGCTTAGCTATCACAGAAGAACGGGGAAACTCTGAGATAGGAAAGCAAGATGTTCAAGCAGAAGTGTGTCTTGCTTGCCCTTGGCCCTGTGGGTCCCCTTTCCTGTCCTTCTCCCTCCGCCTTAATCCATGCCACGAGGATGGACACAGACCCAGCTCCTCCACTGCCTGGCTGGGATGGGAACTTTTTCATGATGGTGTCAGGGCTAGCCTGTTCTTAGTTAACGTTCTCTTTCATGACCTCCTCTCTCCAGCCCAGGTTAAGGGAGCCATCTTTGTCTAAGGAAAGAGTTCACCAATGTATTTGCCAAGACAAAATGTCAGCTTTCTACCCAGGATGCAGACACTCTGACAATTTTTATGGCTTGTGTCCATTTGTGAACTATGAGGTTTAATGAGAGAAAGTTTGCCATACAGGACAATGTGTGCAGAGTGCCAGGTAGGTGTCATGGAAAGTTCTGGGCAGTGTCTTCACATAGTGAAGTAGGATGATGGCTGGAGGAGTCCTCAGGTGAAGTGGGGTTGAGGGCAACGTGGTGGGCTTTAGCCCTGTGGGGAGGAGGAGGGGGAGGGTTTTGGGGTAATGCTGTGAATAACCCTATGGATGCTGAGGGCACTTGGTGTGCCTGGGGGAGGTGAGGATCTAAGGAGATAAAGGGAACAGGCAAGGGAGCGGGTGTGCACTCCTGTTCAGGCAATGTTTGGTCCCTGAGGTTCTGCCATCACAGCCAATGTGCCTTTGTGTGTGGGCAAAGTCTAAACATCATTGGCCAAGATACACACTATTTTTTATAGAATGCATAAACAGCAAGGGCCTACTGTATAGCATGGGGAACTGTATTCCCAACTGTCTCCTATGTTGCAGGCGGATTCTTTACCATCTGAGCCACCTGGGAAGCCCATAATTCCCTATAGTGCGGAGTATGTCCTTGTTTCTTATCTAATTGACACATAGCAGTTTGTATCTCTTAGTCCCATATCCCTGACTTGCCCTTTCCCCCTTCCCTCTCCCCTCTGAAAGTGAAAGTCACTGAGTCGTGTCCGACTCTTTGCGACCCCATGGACTGTACAGTCCATGGAATTCTCCAGGCCAGAATACTGGAGTGGGTAGCTGTTCCCTTCTCCAGGGGATCTTCCCAACCCAGGAATCGAACCCAGGTCTCCTGCATTGCAGGGGGATTTTTTTAACCAGCTGAGCCACCAGGGAAGCCCCCCTCTCCTCTCTTGTAATCACTAATTTGTTTTCTATACTTGTGGGTCTGTTTCTATTTTGCTAAATACATTTGTTTATATTATTTCTTTAGATTCCACATGTAAGTGATATCATGCAGTATTTTTCTTTCTCTGTCTGACTTATTTCACTGAGCATAATCTCCAGGTCTATTTTGCTACAAATGGCAGGATTTCATTCTTTTTTATGACTGAGTAATGTTCCACTGTATATATATATCCCACATCTTTATCCATTCATCTGTTGATGGACATCTTTTTTTATTATCAGTTTTTGCTTCATTTATTTTGAAACTCTATTATTAGGGATACAGTTATAAATATGTTATGCCTCCCTGCTACACTGACATTTTTTATCATTATAAAATGCTCTGTTTTATCTTTAGTAATGCTTCTTGTCTTGAAATTGGTTTTGTTGGATACTAATATAGCGACTCTACTTTTGTTGTGATTAATGTTTGCATGGTATAATGTTTCTTCATATTTTTACTTTTAACCTATTCATGTCTTTAAAAATGAATGAATCCTTTGTAGGAATGAATGACTCCTTTGTAGACAGTATATACTTGGATCTTAGTTTTTATCCAGCTGAGAATTTCTGTTTTATGATTAGAGTTTTTAGTTCATTTACACTTAATATAACTACAGTTGGATTTAGGCGAGTGTTTTTGTGATTTGTTCTCTATTTGTCTCGTCTACTTTTTGTTTCTCTGCTTCTCTTTGCTTGCCTTCTTGTGAGTTAATACAGTATTTCTTTTGGTTCCTCTTTAGGTGTTTTTGCTATCTCTATTTTCATTATTTTTTAGTGTTTCCTACAGGGATTACATTATCCATCTTTGATCACAATCAACTTAAATTTAACATTACACTGCTTTATGTATAATATAGTAACATTATAAACAGGGCTTCCCTGGTGGCTCAGATGTTAAAGCGTCTGCCTGCAGTGTTGCGATGTGAGAGACTTGGGTTCCATCCCTGGGTTGGGAAGATCCCCTGGAGAAGGAAATGGCTACCCACTCTAGTACTCTTGCCTAGAGAATCCCATGGATGGAGGAGGCTGGCAGGTTACAGTCCATGGGGTGGCAAAGAGTCGGACAGGACTGAGCAACTTCACTAGTTCCACCAATCTACTCCGCTGGTACTAGAAGCTGAACTCACCTTTCATTTAAAAAAATGAAAAATACATAAATTTTAAAAATTCTTTAGGGGTGCAGTTCTATGAGCTTTCTTTCTTGTTTTTTTTAAAAATTAGAACTAAAAAAAATTTATTTGGCTGTGCTGGGTCTTAGTTGCCACATGTGGGATCTAGTTCCCTGACCAGGGATTGAACCTGGTCCCCCTGCAGTGGAAATGAGGAGACTTAACCACTGAACCACCAAGGGAACCCCTGGTTCTGTGAGTTTTGACAACTATATGTCTTCATGTAACCATTACCTTAATGAAGGTATAGAACAGTTCCATTACCCAGCCACCCCCGCCCTCTGAATGTCCTCATGTTACCTTTCTATAGTGAGACCTTCCCCTTACCTGTAGTTTTTGGCAACCACTGATCCATTTTCCGTACCTATGGTTTATCTTTGAGAATGTCAAATAAATGGACTTGTGCAGTATGTAGACCTTCGAGACTACATCTCTCTCATAGTACATTTTTGCAACGCATCCATTTGTCCCAGGTACCAATGGTGTGTCCCTTTTTCCTTTTTTACTGCTGAATGAGAGTCAATTGGACAGATGGTCCACACTTTATCATTCACCTAGTGAATAATATCTGGAATATTTCCAGCTTCTGGCTTTCACAAGTAAAACTACTATGAATTTTTGTGTACAAGTTTTTGTGTGAGCCTTCAGTTCAGTCAGTTCAGTCTCTCTGTTCTGTCCAACTCTTTGCAACCGCATGGACTGCAGCACACCAGGCGTCCCTGTCCATCAACAACTGCCAGAACTTGCTCAAACATGTCCATTGGGTTGGTGATGCCATCCAACCATCTCATCCTCTGCCGTCCCCTTCTCCTTCTGCCTTCAATCTTCCCCAGCATCAGGGTCTTTTCCAGTGAGTCGGTTCTTCGCAGGAGGCCAAAGTATTGTAGTTTCAGCTTCAGCATCGATCCTTCCAGTGAATATTCAGGGTTGATTTCCTTTAGAGTGGACTAGTTTGATCTCCTTGCAGTCCAAGGGACTCTCAAGAGTCTTCTCCAACACCACAGTTGTGTGAGCCTAAGTTTTCATTTTTTTTAGGAATGGAATTGTTGGGTCATTCGATAAATGCATATTTAGCTTCATTTGTCTGCCAAACTGTTTTCCAGAGTGACTGTACCATTTTATCTTCCTGTCATCAACGTGTAAGAGTTGCAGTTGCTCCATATCCTTGCCAGCATTTGTTATTGTTATTATTTTAAAACATTTTAGTCCTTCTAGTAGGTGTATAGGTTATTTTACTATGATTTTAATTTACAGTTCTCTAATGGCTAACGATGTTAAACATCTTTTATGTGTTTATTTACCATCTTTAAATAGTCACTGGTGAAGTGTCTGTTTAAGTCCTATTTTCATTTTAAGAACTGGATTGTTTGCTTTCTAATTGTTGAGTTTTGAGAGTTCTTTTATATTCTGGGTATAAGCAGTTTGTTGAGCATGTGATTTGTAAATATTTTCTTCCAGTTTGTAGCTCGTCTCTCTATTCTCTTGATGGTATGTTTGAATGAGGACAAATCCCAAATCTTAATAAAAATCACCTTATCTTTTTTTTTTATGCCTTATGCCTGTCAAATTATTATTGCTGAGTGGGAGTAAGAGCCAAATACCTCCTCTTCTAACATTTGCTGATGAGAAGTTCTATTTTTAACAGCGATTTTGGTGTCATTTTTATGTACTCTTCATCTTACCCCAGTTTTTGATGGTTTTCCTCTAAAAAGTTTTATCATATTTATTTTATATTTAGATCTCTGATTCACTTTGAACTGATCTTTATATAGGTCAAGGTTTATTCTTTGTTTGTGGCTGACAATTGTTCTAACATCATTGTAGAAACTACCTTCTTTTTTAAAAAAATATATCTTTTGCTTGCCATTTGCAGCAACACAGGTGGAGGTGGAGATTATCATACTGAATGAAATAAACAGAGAAAGACAAATATCATATGATACTGCTTATATGTGGAATCTAAAAAAATAAAATATGCAAAAATGCATCTCTCTCTCTAATAGATTCTTTGCCATCTGAGCTACCAGGGAAGCCCCCTAGTAGAATTCTAGAGCTCAGTAAAAGTAGATGAAATATGCAGTAAAAGAAAAAAAAAAGTACATACCTCTTTCTCCACAGTACACCGGTTCTCTGGTTATCTACCAAGAGACAGAAACTGTTATGAAAATCTAGTGGATTTTTCCAGTAAAATTGTGTGTATATGTAAGTATAGGGGTGTATATTTTCTGAAACACCCCACCAATTATAGCATACTCTATCCACTGTTTATGGCCTTGCCTTTTTTTCACAATATGGTGTATTGGAGACTATCCCATATTAATACAAGAACTGCCTCATTCTTTGAAATAGCTTTATAATATTCTGTTGTGTGAACGCAACAGTTTACTTAACTGGCTCAGGATAATACACCGTTAGGATGTTTCAACTCACTTGTCATTCACTTATATCCTTCTAATTATCTTATTCACAGGAATATCAGGTTCCTATAAAAGTACAAGCAATAGGTAACATCCTTCCTATTTAAAAAAAATAGTATAATACAGCAGGGCTGCTTTCCCTTCAACGAAGATAAAAGAAACATTCTACAAGTGCAAAAGAATGATCTTCAAATGAAATTTAGACAGAAATACATCAAGAATGTCTCTTACAATGAAACTTCCCTCTTCAAGAACAGGAAGGCAGGGATTCTTATAGCTTCTTATAGTGCCGCTTAACAATGGAATTAAATGGTCTCATTTCTTTTCTCAAAAGGCCCTGCTAAAGAAGCTATTTCTGAGCAGGGCTTTGGTTTCTATCTTCTGACTGTAAGGGCTGCTCATGTGTCAAGCAGACCTATAAATCTGGACACAAAGACCTTCCTTCAGTCCCAGATTTATCTGTTCTGTCAAAGCTCATGCAAAGAGCAGGTTGCAAAAAAGCAAAAAAAAGCTCATGCAAAAAGGCAGGTTGGTGATGGTCTGTGAGGTCCCCCTGAGGCGCTGAGACCCATGTTGCTGTTGACAAGCCTGGATAGTTAGACTGTTTGCCCAAATGTAGGAAATACAATGGGCTTCCCTGGTGGCTCAGTGGTAAAGAATCTGCCTGACACTGCAGGAGACATGAGAGATGCCAGTTCTATCTGTGGGTTGGGAAGATCTGCTGGAAGAAAATGGCAACCCAATCCAGTATTCTTGCCTGGGAAATCCCATGGACAGAGGAGCCTGGTGGGCTACAGTCCGTGGGGTCGCAAAAGAGCTGGACATGACTTAGTGACTAAACAACAGCAACAAGGAAATACAATAATGTTGAGAAAAGGTGATAGGATGTGGGCACCTTGTATTATACCACAGACCACAAGAATCTGAGACTAATATTTAAACTCAGAGGAAGGAAAACTCATGTGAAGGGTGGAATGCAGAATTCTCCTTCATCATCTCTGAAATGTGGTTCTAGGGCAGGAAAGGTTAATAACGCCTCATAACTCTTCTCAGCCCTGTTACTTAAGTTGAGGAGACTTATTTTTACCCTGAATTCTAAGTACTCAGCTTAGTATATTTTAAATCTTCAGAGCTAGGAGCTTCATAAAGGTGAATGAATACTGTCTTGGGTTTGAGCTGTGCCATAATTTTAAGTTTAGATCATACAGCACAAGTGACAGAAGCTTCTGGAAAGAAGATTCCTTGCTTTGATTAAACTGGCTGGGTCATTAGGTCTCCATTATTCTCATAGCAGTTGGCTATGGTAGGATGCAAGCCATTGTGTTTATGACCTGAGAACTCTTTCCGCTAAATGGAAATGATGATATTAGTTCACTGACATAATTACACAATTTGGTTCTGGGAGCAAATCTGGAATTGGTCCCTAATGTGTTTTAATTGCTTATGCAACTTTATGGAATTTTTAAGAGTCTGTAGTAGTTATATTATGTACGTTTCTTCCTGCACAGATAAGCTCTCCTAACACTTCCCTCAGAGGGATGCAGCTTCATCTGTCTATTCTGAATTCTTTGTTCTTCTGATTATTTGAAATTTTCTATTTTGAGGTATAGTTAAAAACAGCAACAAAGATTCTAGATGCTGAGGGAACTAATAGCAGTTACCATTTATTAGGCTCTTATCATATGTCAGGCTTTATTGAGACACAATAATAAATTAATAATTATATTTTTGTTAGCATCTACTGAACACTTGCTTTGTGCTAAACACTGTTCTATGTGGTTTATCTAACGTCGTCCATTTTATCTTCATGCAAACCCTATGAGACATGGTTTATTTGCCAGACAAGTGGTGCAGAGATGTTAAGTAAATAAATGCCTGAATAACTCAGCTAGTTAGTGATGGACAAAGGAAGTGAACCTAGGCTCTGAGTCTTATGCTCCTAGCCGCCATGATCACTGGCTTCCTAGATGCAAGTGTAAGTTCACATCAGTATTCTCTGGACCCCATAACCCAAGCCCCTGAGGTGGCATGCTGCATCATGAAACACAATGCCAGGTGTGTCCTGCTCTGCCAACACGGAGCTTGGATTCATTCATTCAACAAATACTTACTGACCTTTGTGCCCATCTGGGACAATTTAACACACTCTCAGCTGATGAAGAAAGCTAAGCATTAAAGAGTGCTAGAAACTGGGTGTTATCGGAGTTAAAAGAAGATAAATGGCTATCAGTGACTTCGAGGGTGCAAGAAAGACCACATGGGGGTGGATGGGTTGAGGAGAGCCTTGTAGGATGCATTGAACCAGGACATTCTGAAGAGGGGAATGAAGGGCTTTCAACCCAGAGGGGTGGATAATCATAAGCCAGCTACTTGAACATTCTGGGTTTCTTTTTATGAAACATTCTGATTTCTTTTTATGAAAATCACAGGCAAAATGAAAAGTTAAATTTGATGACCTCTAAGGTTACTTCCATCATTGAAATTCTGGGATTCTTTCAATCTAAGCCTTGTGGGTATTGAGTAATGAACCTGATAGCATACTCAAGAATTCAACAAGAAATTTGTTTAATTGTATCTTAGCTATATTCATCCCAGAAAGTCATCTGCCAACTCTTATTTACTAGGAGAGGACTCTCAAATTTTTCTTTCCAAGGATCCTTCCCCGAGCTTGTTTGCTTTCCCTTGCAGCCACATAATATTCCCTAGATTATAGAGTGCATTTGACCAGGCAGATAATTTAAAGGTTTCACATACCTAACCCTCAGTGTGATTAATTAATTGATGGACATGAAAAATATTTAGTCTTCATAATTAATCAATTAACAATAAACCTTTTTTGAGAATCTATCTGGTATTAAGAACTGTGCTAATAACAGGGGATATAGCAATGAGCAAATTAACCTTAGCTCTTTGTATCTTGGCATTCATAATTTAGTGAATTATAGTTTTTCCATAGAATCAGAACTCAGATGCTGAGCCATCCTGGTTCTCCCACTTACAGGCTGTGTGACCCGGGGCAAGTTACCTAACCTCTCTGGGTGTTAGTTTCCTCCTGTGTCAACAGAGGTTAATATTAGTGTTAACCTCATAGGATTGTTAAAGGATTAAGTAAGTTATTTTAAAAGTTATTTTTAAAGGACTTGAAACAATATATGACACACAGTGGGTTCTAAGAAGAGATTAAGTAAATTATGTAAATCAGCTGATAGTTACATGTTTTCTCTACATATTGATACACCGTAGTTAATCGTCCTTCTGAATATCACTGAAGTTTTGTCTTTACCTCAATGTGTAATTTTTGCAATGACATGACTACCTGTCAAGTTAACTCTTATATAGCTTTTCCAGAAAGAAACTAATTTGTAACAGGCATAGATTTGAAGGGCTACCACAAGTGACACTCCACTCCAAAATCTATCCTTAACTTCCATTTTCTGGTCAAGAATCATCCTTTCTTAGATGCATTGCTTCCATCAGTAGCACCAGTTGTCTTTCTTGCATTCTTTACCCCAAAAAGCAGTGTTTCAAAAAGAATCCCTTCGTGAGAGTTGCTGCCTGAGACACAGTCCTCAGAGGAAGAAGTAGCCTTTGTGGGTGTAAGAATCTGAGGCTTTAGAAGCAGGCCCTCAGTGTGTCTGGGCTAGAGGTGGGATCAGCCAGATGTTCAGGGCAGAGGAAGTAGACCGTGCAAGGGCCTGGAGGCAAGAGAGAGCCGTGCTTGCAACAGACAAGGACTGCAGGAAAACGTGTGTGGTTGGGAGGGAGTCACGTGGCCAGAGAGATAGGCAGCAGCGGGATCTTAAAGGGTCTGCAAAGGTCTGACTTCATCACGAAGGCACTGGAGGAACCCTGAGCAGTTTTCAGGCGGTGAGCAGTGGAGAATTTAACCCTGTCCAGACGAGACCTGACCTCTGACCTTTGCCCTTGGTTTCTAGGAGGTGATGTCTAAGCCCTTGGAATGTTCTGCCTGATAGGAGCATCCTTGTTTTCTTGGGGGCCTTGGGCCAAGCAGGACAGCAGCAATGTGACGTGGGATGGGGACTCTGGGCCAGGGGTCCAGAGTGCCTGCAGATGAACCGGCTCCTCACACGTTGATGTCAGGAAGGAGGTGCTGTCCCTGACTCCACAGGGTGAGGACGATGGATGCTCTGCACTTGGGGTTTTTCCTGGACTCTGTTCTTGAGCCTCTTCCCTTGGACGGTTTTTTTTTTCTTTTGGGGAGGTGGCCACGGGACTTGTGGGATCACAGTTCCCCAACCAAAGATTGCAGTGAAAGTGCCAAGTCCTGACCACTGAACTGCCAGGGAATTGCTTGATTATTTTTTGTTTTTGTTTTTGAAGTATATTTGATTTACAGTGTTGTGTTAGTTTCAGGTGTACATTAAAGTGATTCAGGTGTGTGTGTGTGTATGTATATATCTGTATTTATATCTCTATATCTATCTAATTATATTCTTTGTCAGAGTATTTTCCCTTACAGGTTATCCATCCCTCCCCCACCACACTTGACCGATTTTAATTTTGTCCTTTCCCTGTGATAAACCGTCACCACAAGCATAGCAGTTGCCAGTGACTTCTGTTAGTCTGTCTGGTTATCAAACCTCTCTGTGATCTGGAATCCTGCAGACTTGCAGCTTGTGTCAGAAGTGAGGCTGATCTCCTGGACTGTGCTTCCTCTAACTGTGCAGTTGGCTAACGTTTACAGGGATGGTTAAAATATTCCGTGGGTGACACTCTCAAAAATAAACTTTAGAGATTATATTGATACCTGTAGCAGCAGTCATGATTAAAATGATAGAACATTTAAAATATGAGTGAAAATCACCCATGGCCACAATTTTCTCTCTCACACACATGCTCATCTGCATGAACACACACACCCACTTATCTTTGAGATTCTTTTTTTTTGCTCAGATACCTAGCTTATATGCCAAGGTTTTCCTGGGAAGTGCAATCCCAGGGCAGCAATAGTGAGGAAAAAGGGGAAGAAGGTAGAGAAGGTTAAAAAAACAAAAACCATAATGTGGTAAATTATTGAGCAATAAAGAGCCTCACAAGAAAATACAGCCTTCGTGGGACCTCCGAGTCTCAGTAGAGTCTGCTAGGGGTTAGAAGAGAGAGGTTCTTACCTGAGGGCTCCTTCTAGTTTCTTGCCTCTCATTGGTCAGATTTTGCCTGATGGGCATCAACTTCATGGCATTTCCATGCTTTGTTACCAGCTTCTCCATGCAGGTGATGGAGAAAGCAGGTCCTGCCCAGCAGCTCAGGTGTTTCAGTTGGGCCTGGTAATAGGGAAACTGCATGGAGCTCAAACCAGTCAATCCTAAAGGAAATCAGCCCTGAATATTCATTGGAAGGACTGATGCTGAAGCTGAAGCTCCAGTACTTTGACCACCTGATGCGATGAACTGATGCAGTAATTAAGACCCTGATGCTGGGAAAGATTGAGGGCAGGAGGAGAAGGGGGTGACCAAGGATAAGATGGTTGGATGGCATCACTGACTCAATGGACATGAGTTTGAACAAACTCTGGGTGATACTGAAGGACAGGGAAAGGACTGGCGTGCTGCAGTCCATGGGGTCGAAAAGAGTCAGACATTACTGGGCGACTGAACAAAAATGGGGGGAGGTGCCATACATGGGTGTTTTTTATTTGGACCTGCCTGCTGGGGCCATGGGCTTGAGCCTGAGCCCAGCCCTTGTCTAGGGAGACTGAGGCACTGGGAAGGGTCAGGAGACTAAATAGGTCTTGGTGGCAGCAGGGGGATTTTCACTGAGCAAGTAGTCAAAGCTCCAGGGCTGGCAGGATCAGGGGCCCAAGCAAACTGGGTTACCACAAGAGAAGGCATAATTGCCCCACTTAATTCTATGCCATTGGTATGTTACTAAACATGTATCAGATTAGAGCATGTATATCATTTTTAAGTGGCTGTATCATCTCTCAGTGGTTATAAATTGGGATTAGTGCTACGTTGCTGGACATTTAAATGAGAGCCATTTTTTTTTTTTTTTTTTGGTATTCAATCAATGCTCTGATAAATATCATTGTTCATATGATTTCTGGACCATATTTTCTGGAGATATGTTTCTAGAAGTAGAAAAGCTAGGTCAGAAAGAAAAATTATGCTAAGTTAAATCAATGAGATTTTTGAGTCCTGGATTTTGAATGTGTCTCTTGAGAACCTGGAGAATACTCTTGGCCTTTGAGGCAGACTTGGGGCTGAGACTCCCTGAGAAATGGCTGAAGCTCATATCTGGCCACTGGGTACTACAGAAAAATCACTGGTCAGGGAGGCAGGAGACCTGACTGAAGTCAGAATCGAACGTCCATAGGGTTGTAGCTGTGGCAGTCTCGTGCGGATGGGTCACAGGGTGGTGAGGGGTCAGTGGGAAAACAGAAAGCCCACATTTGAATGGTCAATATTTGAACGTGTAAGAAAACAAACAAAAAAAACCCCCAAGATTTGTGTGCTGACCAAGCAAAACTTACGTTAGAAGCAAATCTAGTTATTGTAACCTAAAGTCAGAAGACCCTCAATTTCTCAGGGCTTTGGCTGTTAGGTGCAGGATATTTTACAGAAATTTTTCTTTCCATGGATCTCACTTTGGGAAAGATTTTGCATACAAAGTATATTTCTTATTATTTTTTTAAATTTTATTGAAGTGTAGTTGATTTATAATGCTGTGTTAATTTCTGGTATATGGCAAAGTGATTCAGTTATACATGTGTGTGTATATATATATATATGTAATAATCTCACTTATTATAGGATATTGAATATAGTTCCCTGTGCTACACAGTAGGACCTTGTTGCTTATCTATTTTGTATATAATAGTGTATATATCTTAATCCCAAACTCCTAATTTGTTGCTCCCCATAACATACCCCTTTGGTAACCATATGTTTGCTTTCTATGTCTGTGAGTCTGTTTTTGTTTTGTCAACAAGTTCATCTGTGTCATATTTTAGATTCCACATATGTGATATCACACGATATTTGTCTTTTCCTTTCTGACTTACTCACTTTGCATGATAATCTCTAGGTCCATCCATGTTGCTGCAAATGGCACTATCTTGTTCTCTTTTATGGCCGAGTAGTATTTCACCACACACACACACACACACACACACATGCACACGCATGCACACACATGCACCGCATCTTTATCCATTCATCTGTCGATGGACATTTCGGTTGCTTCCATGTCTTAACTATTGTAAATAGTGCTGCAATGAACATTAGGGTGCTTGCATCTTTTTGAATTATAGTTTTCTCCAGATGTATGCCCAGGGGTGGGATTGCTGGTTATTAAGTCAACTCCATTTTTAATTTTCCATACTGTTTCCTCCATACTGTTCTCCACAGTGGCTGCACCAATTTATATTCCCACCAATAGTGAAGTAGGGCTCCCTTTCCTTCACATCCTTTCCAGCATTTGCTATTTGTAGACTTTTTAATGATGGTCATTCCAACCAGTGTGAGGTAGTACCTCATTGTAGATTTGATTTACATTTCTCTGAAAATTAATAATGTTGAGCATCTTTTCATATGCTTGTTGGTCAAGACCCTGATGCTGGGAAAGATTGAGGGCAGGAGGAGAAGGGGGTGACCAAGGATAAGATGGTTGGATGGCATCACTGACTCAATGGACATGAGTTTGAACAAACTCTGGGTGATACTGAAGGACAGGGAAAGGACTGGCGTGCTGCAGTCCATGGGGTCGAAAAGAGTCAGACATGACTGGGCGACTGAACAAAAATGGGGGGAGGTGCCATTTTGGAGTAATATACATTTAAGGCTCCTACCCATTTTTTTTTAAATGGGTTTTGTTGCTATTGCTGTTATTGAGTTGTATGAGCTGTTTGTATATTTTGGAAATTAAGCCCTTGTTGATTACATCATTGCAAAGTGCATTCTTAAATAGCTGTTAATAGCCAGTGCTACCACGATGAACTGTTATGATGCCAACAAGAGAAATTTTGAAAATGGATATTTTAATGAGCTTCTGCAGCCTTAACTCAGATGAGTGCATGAGAAGCAGAGACAATAAAGCCCCACTATTACCTTTTCGGACTCCAGCTGTGTGGAAATCACTAGGTGGGAAGGAAGCATTGGGATGTCCTACGAGGTCTGTGTTCGGATGTTGGAAACTCGGCTTCCGGGAGCTGCCCTGGGGGTCTCCTTTCTGTATGAGTACCTGTCCTCTCCTTGGCAGGGCAGGAGGGATGTGCCCGGCTGGTGATGTTTGTCTTGGGGGCTGAAGCGGTCCTGGCAGGCGTGCTCTGTGTTTACCGCCGTGGCGTCTGGACACTCGAGTGCTTTACATGTGCCCCGTGGCACCCCTTCCCACCTTCTGCACCCTGATTTATTCTTCCTGGGAGGAAAGCAACTTCAATAGCGTTGTGTAGAGGAGCACGCCTGGCTCTGAGAAGGAAAGGAACTTGCCTGAGGTCAAGCGCCCATCGCAGCGAAGCAGCAGCCTGGAGTCAGGTTGGTCAGACACCATCTGCTTTCCATGGGCTGAGCCTGCAGTCAGGGCAGGCTCCATGGAGGAGGTGAGTCCAGAAAGGTAGACTGGGCTTGCAGCTAATCAAGCAGAAAGGTGGGGCAAGGAAGCTTAGAGGGGGTGTATGAAGGACGGAAGTTGGTCATATCAGATAAAAGTGAATCTGGACTTAGGTACAGAGAAACTCGGCTTAGAAGGCTTACTACAGTAGGAGGAGGGGAGTACTATTTTAACAGGGAGGACACTTGACCATAAAACTTCAACCTCTTCAAACTTAGGCAGAAAATGGATTTTATTCCTTTTTCTTTCTTTCTTTTTTTTTCTAGTTGAAGTATTGCTAATTTATATTGTTTCGGGTATACAGCAAAGTGACTCAGTATATATGTTTATTTATACGTAGAGACATATATTATAGATTCTTTTCTATTATAGGTTTTACTAGATATTGAATACAGTTCCCTGTGCTATACAGTATGTCCTTGCTTTTTTTTTTTAATCTGTTTTGCATATAGTAGCGTATACCTGTTATTTCCAAATTTCATGTTGATCTCCCCCCATCTTTCTCCTTTGGTGACCATAAGCTTGTTTTCTATGTCTGTGAGTCTACTTCTCTTTTGTAAATAAGTTCTTTTGTATCATTTTTTTTAGATGCCACATGTAAATGATTTCATATGAGATTTGTCTTTCTCTGTCTGACTTTCTTCACTTAGCATGATCCTCTCTGGGTCCGTCTACATTGCAAGGGATTTTCTTTTATAGGGAAGAGTCAACAAGCTAGAAAGCACCAGGAGGAGCAGATGACCAGAGGGGATGAGGCAGTGCTTGGCCCTGAGGTCAGTGGATTCCGTTAAGACAGGTCTGCCCATTGTTCTAGTGCCCGAGGGCCCTAGAGAAGCAGAAAAACCTGATGAAAGTGGTCATGTTAGCAGACATTTACTCCAAACAGTGCAGCCAGTCGTTTATGAGACAAAGAATGGGAATTGGGGGTCTGTGTCTGGCTTTCTCATGGGTAAACAAGGGGGGCATCTGCGGTTCTGACCTAAATCCTGTAGACAAGGGCAGGTCTCTGCAGTGGGCCGCTCCCTGGAACACAACAGGCAAGGGGCAGTGTTTGCCAGAGCTGTTTGCCAGAGCAAGGGGCCCGGGTAAGTTTGACCTCACCAGAAGAAACAGAAGCAGGCAGCAGAGGGCAGTCGTCGGCAGAGGGGAGGGTAGCTTGTGAGCTGGAGCTGGAGGAAGCAAACCAGGCCCCCGGCAGCAGTGGGTGTGGTGGGTGGGCTCCTGTTACCCTCACACGCATAGGTGATATCCTTCGCCAGGCCCCTGACTTCCAGGAGCTCTTTCCTCCAGGACAGTCACATCCATCAGGAAGAAGAACCGTGTTGCCGCCAAGAAGTTCCTTCCCGGACAGACTCCTCTCTGGGCCTTCGGGTTGGCAGCTTGTCCAGGCAAGAAGCTTTGGGCCTTGAAGCTGGATGGCTCTGAGGCTCCAGCACTTGAAAGTGAGGACCCAGGAGAAACCCTGAAAGATTCAGTGGATGAGATCACATTCTGGGCTTGTTCAGGACCCTTCAGCTCTCTAGTTAACCGCAACTGACGGTGGAGATCAAATCTGCAATCCGTTGGCCTTGGCACAAATGAGACAGAAGGTGCTGGTCTGTTTGCTAAGTTGCAAGTTTCAATTAGAAGCATGTGCTGAACTATAATTTTCTGCCACATTGGTTGGTCTTTTCCTTCAAAGAGCCATTCAATTATCTTTGTTTAAAACCTTCAGGGTGTAAATGAAAGTATCTGTAGACGAAGACTCCTAAAAAAATCACAAGTTTTGGGCAACAAACCAACCTCCTTTACTTTTGGTTGACAAAAGGAGATTTCAATTCAGTTCAGTTCAGTTCAGTCACTCGGTCGTGTCCGACTCTTTGTGACCCCATGGACTGTAGCATGCCAGGCCTCCCTGTCCATCACCAAGTCCTAGAGTTTACTTAAACACGTGTCCTTTGAATCCGTGATGCCATCCAACCATCTCATCTTCTGTCGTCCCCTTCTCCTCCCAACTTCAATCTTTCCCAGCATCAGGGTCTTTTCAAATTAGTCAGTTCTTTGCATCAGGTGGCCAAAGTATTGGGGTTTCAGCTACAGCATCAGTCCTTCCAATGAATGTTCAGGACTGATTTCCTTTAGGGTGGACTGGTTGGATCTTCTTGCAGTCCAAGGGACTCTCAAGAGTCTTCTCCAACACCACAGTTCAAAAGCATCAACTCTTTGGTGCTCAGCTTTCTGTATAGTCCAACTCTCACATCCATACATGGCCACTGGAAAAACCATAGCTTTGACTAGATGGACCTTTGTTGGCAAAGTAATGTCTCTGCTTTTTAATATGCTGTCTAGGTTGGTCATAGCTTTTCTTCTAAACAGCAAGCGTCTTTTAATTTCATGGCTGCAATCACCATCTGCAGTGATTTTGGAGTCCCCAAAAATAAGGTCTCTCACTGTTTCCATTGTTTCCTCATCTATTTCCCATGAAGTGATGGGGCCAGATGCCATGATCTTAGTTTTCTGAATGTTGAGTTTTTAAGTCAATATTTTCACTCTCCTCTTTCACTTTCATCAAGAGGCTTTTTAGTTCTTCTTCACTTTTTGCCATAAGGGTGGTATCATCTGCATATCTGAGGTTATTAATATATCTTCCAGTAATCTTGATTCCAGCGTGTACTTCATCCAGCCCAGGATTTTGCATGATGTACTCTGCATATAAGTTAAATAAGCAGGGTGACAATATATAGCCTCGAAGTACTCCTTTTCCGATTTGGAACCAGTTTGTTGTTCCATGTCCAGTTCTAACTGTTGCTTCCTGACCTGCATACAGGTTTCTCAAGAGGTGGGTCAGGTGGTCTGGTATTCCCATCTCTTTTAGAATTTTCCACAGTTTGTTGTGATCCACACAGTCTTAGGCTTTGGCGTAGTCAATAAAGGAGAAATAGATGTTTTTCTGGAACTCTCTTGCTTTTTCAGTGATCCAACTGATGTTGTCAATTTGATCTCTGGTTCTTCTGCCTTTTCTAAGAGATTTCAGGGGATATTTTTTTTAATCTTCTGGCCACTCCATATGGCTTTAGTTCCCTGACCAGGAATTAAACTTGCACCTCCTTCATTGGCAGCATGGAGTCTTAACCACTGGACCACCAGGGGAATCAGAAGCCTTGCAACCTCCCGGGGAGTTGGGGGTGACCTCACTGAGGCAAGAGGACTTTATATCCATGCAGGATTGAATGCACAGCTAAAGCACAATAGAGATGAAGAGAAAATATGATACAATAGAAGGAGGTGAAAATAATTGGGTCCAGGCAATAACCAAAGAGAAAAGAAGAAATAAGAGGTAAATATAAAATCAGAGAGGACAGAGAGAGACAGAGAAGACAGGGAGAGAGAGAGAGGGAGAGACAGGGAGGACAGGGAGAGGGAGGTATGGAGAGAGAGCCTTCATGAGAAGAGTCAAGCAAATGGAGCAGCACATCCCATTTCCTGATGACGAAGAGTCAGTAGAGGACAGGCTCAGGGGTGTGGGCACACAGGGCCCCCAGATCTGCGGTGTGGACGTCCTCTGGCCTCCCCCCACCCCAGGGCTACAAGTTGCCCTGCGGAACTCACCTCCTTGGGGAGCAGAGCACACAGCCAAGCGGTGGCCCAGCGCCCCCTCTGACTGCAGCGTCCGGGACTCAGACCTTTCAGCCTTTTCAGCAGGCCACCTGTTCAGCGGGGCTGACTTTGGGTGCTTGCCCAGCAGGGGCCCTCCTTGGGGGACTAGGTGTAGGCATGTAGGAGCTCTGCAGCTCTGGTGATCATTCTGGCCTTGCCGTCAACTGCCTGGGGGCCTCAGGAGAGTACCTTCACTTCTCTGGGCCTTATCTTCCTCATCTGTGAAATGGGGATGTGAGTATCCCCCACTTTTGGAAAGTTTGCTTCATGCTACTTTGCTTTTATGAAAGACCTGTACTAGTACCTGTTTTTATGAACTGAAAAAAAATAGGGAGAAGACTTTCACTTTTACCAAAAAAAAAAAAGGCAAAAGGCAAAAATCGTGAAAGATGTGTTTAGACTTTGTTTTGCCGCATCTGCTTTTGGGACAGAGGCCCCCGAGCAGCGGAGTGGCCCTACCAAGCTCCTTCCCCAGAACTACACTCAGCATCTCAACATCCAGTCACCAGAGCTCTGAACCGTGTCTGAGCATCTGTGTTTTATCTCCATTTATTTTGTGCACCTGTTAGCAAGATGTGTCCCAGGGTAATTGCTTCTTTGTGCAGTTTCAGTTATGGGAGTTTTCATAGGAACGCTCTGCTTTCGGATGCTTTCGGATAGAGAGGGAGACCTGTAGTACCAAGCCCTCTCTTAGAGGATGTTGTGAGGATTAGATGAGACATTGCAGATAAGATGCTTAGCCCGGGGCTGGTAAGCTCTCAACAAACACTGTTGACTATTCTTATATTTTGAAAACAGTGGTGTTAAGCTGTGTCACCTCTCAGCGATGCCCATTGCTCCAACTAACATGAGCTCTAAGGCTTTTAGACATCGGACTTCAAAGTCATTTCCAGTCCTCATGCTTTGTGGCTAGCTTTGACTCTGCTCATTTCTGAATACTTAGTGGAAATGAAGAATAGCTTTCTCATCACAAATCTGAAGAGCATGGAATGTCTCAGTTCCCTGTTCTCCGAGATAAGCCAGCTCCATACCAGCTCTCTCCAGCTTCCCCAGCTTCTGAGAGGACCACAGGCCTTACCCAGGAAGAGGTCCACTGGCTTGTCTGTCTCATCTCTGAAGCCCAAAAGAGGCACAAGTCCTGTTTCCCACCTTGTTCTACCTGGCCATACTGCACAAAAGCTAGCATCTAATCTGCTTTCATTGCTTGATTTCTCTGGGATTTTTAAGCATCTCATTCCCTGAAACTGTATCTATGTTTTGGATTATTTTTTCCCAGATGCTCTAACTGGCTTTTATCCAGCAGGAATCTCATTTTCTTATTTCCTGGCTCTGCTTATAATCTCCTTAAGTCCACTTTTATTGTTTGTGTTTCTTCCCTGATGTTTCTCAAACTGCCCAATTTAGTTACGATATCACCAATTAGTTGCACAATGTTTGAGGTTCTACTTGTGCACCTCTATGTGGGTTTAGCCAGCATGCATACCTAGGTCTTCATGTTCTGATTTAGCATTTTAAAACACAAGCCACTCATTCTATTAAGATATTACCCCAGCTCATCCGATTCTAGAACAGCTTGGTATGTGTCTGCATCCTGCCTATAATTGGATATAATTAAATCAGTTTAGTCCAGAATCAAGTTAGATTAACTGACGATGTTGTTATTATGGACATATTGGTAGATTAAAACAAGGTTTTAAATTTCTATATTTGCAAATATATTGTCTGGATTTCAGAATTCTGTGAATTTTGTTTCAATTTTGACTTTACCGTCTATCCCTTTGATTTAAAAAATATATGTACTTTTAAAAGCTGCAATTCAAATGTTGCAGAATTATTGCCAAAATAGTACAGGGATTTTTCACGTACCTTACATCAATTCTCCCTATTATTGACATCTTGCATTAATATGTTTGTCACAATTCTTGCATCAAATTTGATATATTATTATTGATTAAAGATCATAGGTTATTTTTTTAATTCTTTTTTTTTTTTGATTGTGGGATCTTAGTTCCCCTACTAGGGATTGAACCCACACTCTTAGTGGTGAAAGCATAGAATCCTAGCCGCTAGACTTCCAGGGAATTCCCAAGGTCATAGTTTTTTCATATTTGCTTACTTTTTACTTAATATCTGTTTTCTCTTCCTTAATTCCGTCTGGGACCCCACATTACGTTTGGTCATTATGTCTCCTAAAGGTCCTCTTTGCTGTGGCAGTTTCCCAGACTTTCCCTGTTTTTGATGGCTTTAACAGTTTTGAAGATTACCAGTCAGATGTTTTCTAGAATGTCTTCCAATTGGGATCTGTCTGATGTTTTTCTCATGAGTAAATAGGAGTCACAGGATTTGGGGGAGGAGGACCACAGAGGTAAAGTGCTATTCTCATCAAATCATACCAAGGGTACACACAATATGATTCACTACTTCTGATGCTGACCTTGATCACATGGCTGAGGTGCGTCTGTCAGATCGCTGTTCTTCCGTGTCTCCCTTTCCCTGCGGGTCCTGTTTAAATAAGTCACCAAAGGAAGCCCACCCTTAAGTGAGCAGTATGCTGCCCTGCCTTAAAGGTGGAGTTCATACCTCATGTGAGTCGCTCAGTCCTGTCTGACTCTTTGAAACCCCATGGACTGTAGCCCGCCAGACTCCTCTGTCCATGGGGATTCTCCAGGCAAGGATACTGGAGTAGGTTGCCATGCCCTTCTCGGGAGGGGGGGCGGTCTTCCCCACCCAGGGATCAAACCCAGGTCTGCTGCATTGCAGGCATATTCTTTACTGTCTGAGTCACCGGGGAACGTACCTAAGTCATTTGTAATTCTTCTGCATGGAAGATTTTATTATTTATCATCTTTCTTACTTGTTTACTTTCATGCATGCATGGCATGTCACTTCAGTTGTGTCTGAGTCTCAGTTCATGACCTCATGGACTGTAGCCCTCTAGGCTCCTCTGTGCATAGAATTCTCCAGGCAAGAATACTGGAGTGAGTAGCCATTTCCTTCTCCAGGGGGGTGGGTCTTCCTGCCCTAGGGATCAAACCTGGGTCTCCTGCATTGCAGGCAGATTCTTTACCATCTGAGCCGCCATCCTACATATTCATTATATGATTTGGGTTATAATCTAGTACTACTGTATTTTATTCAGTTGCTCAAGTTTTTCCAGTTTGGCTATTGGGAGCTCTTTCAGTTGCTCTTGTACCCCTTTAAAATACCCTCACCTTTCTTTTTCTTTTTGGCACTTCCGTGGACTACGGGACGTTCCTGGCCCATCTTGTGTATTTCCTGTCTCAGTCTATAATCAGTCGTTTCTCTAAAAAGCCTGACCTCTTTCATTGGAGAATGGTATTAGAAACTAGTGGTGTTAGTTGTGCCTGTTGTTCCTGGAATGTCATTTCTTTTAGGTCGTTTCAACTAACAGAGCAGTGACATATGCATGAACTAGTCATGTGTATACACATATCTATAAATATTCCTATGTATAATCATCTGTATTTATATCAAGCTGAACATGAGTTAGCATACTCCTACCTCCAGCTCTAATCCACTCTCATTATAACAGTGAGAAACCTGACTCATTTATTAACTGCTCATTTCCATTATATACATATAATGGTTTCAGAATTGTTAACTCATATCCCCAGGGGAGCAACTTCATCAACTAAGGTGCTTATTATAGCTTACTTGTATAGCTGCTACTCATTTCCAAAGTTTCTTAGGTCAGCACTTTATTCCCCATCCTAGTCAGATTGTTTCTTTCTTTTTTTTTTTTTAACTACATTTAGGTTCTGTCACATTCTGACTTCCATCCTGGGATTCCTCCACATCCTAAGTGATTTTTTAAAAGAAATTTGCCTAATTTGCATAGATTAAGATTTACTCTTTGAGCTGTCAAGTTCTGTGGGTTTCGACAAATGTTACTGTTTTGCATTCATCATTACAGTATCATACAGAATAGGTTTGTTGTCCTAAAAATCCTCTGTGCTTCACCTACTCAGCTCCTGTGCGCTGATTTGACTCTCCTGGCCGCCACAGACCTGTTTACTCTCTCTACAGTTGGCCTTCTCCCCAATAACACACAATAGTTTGTTTATCCACTCATCTACTGATGGACGTTTTGGTTGCTTCCTATTTTTGGCAATTACAAATGAAACTGCTGTAAACACGCATATGCAGCTTGTTTGTCTGAAAACAAGTTTTCAAATCATTTGGGTAACTACCTAGGAGGGCAACTGCTGGATCTTACAATAAGTCTGTGTTTAGTTTTGTAAGAAACTGTCAAACTGTCTTCCAAAGGGGCTATACCACATTGTGTTTCCTACAGCAATGAAAGAGAATTCCTTTTTTTCCCTGCATTCTTTCCAGCAGTTGATACTGTCATCTTTTGGATTCTAACCATTCAAATAGATGAGCAGTAGTGTCTCATTGTTATTTCCTTATTGTTGAATTTTAAGAGTTCTTTGCATATTTTGAATGCGAATTCTTTATCAGATCTGTATTTTGAAAATATTTTTTTCTCAATCTGTGGCTTAACTTTTCATTTTCTTATCCGTGTCTTATGTAGAGCATGTTTTAATTATAATGAAGTCCAACTTACCAATTTTTTCTTTCATGCATCATTCCATTGATACTATATTTAAAAATTCATCCCCAAGTCCAAGGTCACACAGATTTTCTTTAAGAAGTTTTATCGTTTTGCATTTTACATTTAGGTTTATGATCCATTTAGAGTTAATTTTTGTGTAATGTGTAAGGTCTGTGTTTAGGTTACTATTTTTGCATGCAGTACTGTTTTTGAAAAAGCTATCTTTGGAATTTTCCATTGTATTGTTTTTGCTTCTTTGTCAAAGATCAATTGTCTATATTTGTGTGTGTCTATTTCTGGAGTTTTAATTTTGTCCCATTGATCTATGAGCCTGTACTTTCACCAATATTGTGCTGTCTTGATTACTGTAGCCTTATAGGTAGTGTGAGTGTTTTAATTTTATACTCCTTCAGTATTGTGTATGCTATTCTAGGTCTTTTGCCTTTTCCTATAAACTGTAAAATTATTTTGTAAATATCTACAAAATGCCATGCTGATATTTTTACTGGGATTAAGTTGAATCCTTAGGTCTTGTTGGGAAGAAATTACATCTTAACAATATTGAGGGTTCCATTCCATAAACATGGAATATCTCTCTACATCGATTTTCCTGATTTTTCATCAGTGTTATACAGCTTTCTGCATATAGATTCTACACATATTTTGTGAGATTTGCACCTAAGCATTTTACCTTTTGGTTGCTATTGAAAATTATGTTGTTTTTCATTTCAAATGTCAATTGTTCACTGCTGGTAAAAATGAGCAACTGACTTTTATATACTAACTGTGTATCTTATAAACTTGCTATCCTCTTTTGTTAGTTCTTGGAGACTTTTATTAGTTGATGCTTGTTTTTTAGTTGATTGGATTTTTTTTACATAATTATGCCATCTTAAAGAAGCTTTATTTCTTCCTTTTTACTTTGTTATACCATTACTTTTTTTTCTTACCTCATTTTGCCAGCTTGCACTTCCCACACGATGTTAAGTAGAAGTGGTGAGAGAGACTACCCTTGTTTTATTCCTGGTATTGGGGAGGAAATGTTCAGTTTCTCACCATTAAGTATGATGTTTGCTATCACACTGAATAGTTATCTATAAAAGTGAATAGGTTTTTGAATTTTTATTTTATTTTTATTGAAGTACAGTTGATTTGCAGTGTGTGTTAGTTTTAGGTGTACAGTGCGGTGATTTAGTCACAAACACACACACACGTATCTCTTCAATAGGTCTTTAGAGAAGTTCTTTATCAGACTACATTCGGAGTTTGCTGGGAATTTTTTGAAATTAATTAATGTGTGTTAGACTTTGTCAAATGCTTTTTTTGTGTCAGTCAATAAGACAATATGATTTTTCCCCTTTAGTCTGTTGATGTGGTAGATTACATTGATTGACTTTCAAATGTTGAACCAGCCTTTTTGCATTTCTGGAATAAATCTCACTTGGCTATGGAATGCAACACGTTTATACATTGCTGGATCAGGTTTTCTAATATTTTTGGTGCATTTTTGTGTATGTGTTCCTGTAGGATATTAGTCTGTAATTTTCCTTTCTTATAACTTCTTTGAGATTGTTTTAGGGTAATATTGGTCTCGTAGAATGAATTAGGAAAATTTCCCTCTGCTTTTATTCTCTGGGAGATATTGTGGAGGCTTGGCATTTTTCTTTCTTCCTTTTTAACTTTTTATGTTGCAATATTGTAGGTTAACAGTGTTGTACTAGGTGCAGGTACACAACAAAGAGATTCAGTTATTGTAGGTCACTAAGTCATGTCTGACTCTTTGTGATCCCATGAACTGCAGCACACCAGGCTTCCCTGTCCTTCGCTATTTCCCAGAGTTTGCGCAAACTCAGGTCAAAATCAGTGATGCCATCCAACCATCTCATCCTCTGTTATCCCCTTCTCCTCTTGCCCTTGATCTTTCCCAGCATCAGGGTCTTTTCTGATTAGTTGACTCTTTGCATCAAAGAGTATTGATCAAAGTATTGGCACTTCAGCATCAGTCCTTCCAAAGAATATTCAGGGTTGATTTCCTTTATATACATGTATCTATTCTTTTCCGAATTCTTAACAAAACTACAATGAGATATCATCTCACACCAGTCAGAATAGCTATCATAAAAAAAATCCACAAACAATAATGCTGGGGAGGGTGCAGAGAGAAGGGAACCCTCCTATACTACTGGCGGAAATATCAATTGGTGCAGCCACTATGGAAAACAGCATGGAGGTGCCTTAAGAAATTAGAAATAGAGCTACTTGCTGTCTCACTCCTGGGCATATGCCCAGAGAAAAACATGGTCTGAAAGGATGCATGCGGCCCAATGTTCATTTCAGCACTATTTACAATAGCCAAGACATGGAAGCAACCCAAATGTTCATCAACGAATGAATGGATAAAGGAGATGTGGTCCATATATAGAGTGGAGTATTACTAAGCCATTAAAAAGAAAGAAATAATTCCACTAGCAGCAACATGAGTGGACCTAGAGATTGTTATACAGAGTAAAGCACATCAGACCGAAAAATAGATACTGTATGATGTTGCTTATATGCAGAATCTGAAAAGAAGTGATACAAATGAACTTATTTACAAGACAGAAACAGACTCACAGAGAATGAACTTAACAGTTACTGGGGCAGAGGGATGACAGAAAGGGATAGTTAGGAAGTTTGGGATGGACATGTACACTCTGCTCTATTTGAAATGGATCACCGACAAGGACCTACTGTATAGCACAGGGAACTCCACCTAATATTCTATAACAACCTAATTGGCATTATTTCTTACTTAAATGCTTGGTAAAATTCACCCATGAAACTATCTGGATCTGGTGTTTCTTTTTTGGAGGGATATTAATTATTAAGTTTCTTTAAAAGATAAAAGTTTATTCATGTTTTTTGCATCTCCTTGTGAGAGTTTTATTCAGTTCAGTTCAGTTCAGTCGCTCAGTCATGTCCGACTCTTTGGGACCCCATGAATCACAGCATGTCAGGCCTCCCTGTCCATCACCAACTCCGGGAGTTTACCCAAACTCACATTCATTGAGTCGATGATGCCATCCAACCATCTCATCCTCTGTCGTCCCCATCTCCTCCTGCCCTCAATCTTTCCCAGCATCAGAGTCTTTTCAAATGAGTCAGCTCTTTGTTTCCGGTGGCCAAAGTATTGGAGTTGCAGCTTCAGCATCAGTCCTTCCAATGAATATTCAGGACTGATTTCCTTTAGGATAGACTGATTGGACCTTCTTGATGTCCAAGTGACTCTCAAGAGTCTTCTGCAACACCACAGTTCAAAAGCATCGATTCTTCTGCACTCAGCTTTCTTTATAGTCCAACTCTCACATCCATACATGACTACTGGGAAAACCATAGCCTTGACTAGACAGACCTTTGCTGACAAAGTAATGTCTCTGCTTTTTAACATGCTGTCTAGGTTGATCATAACTTTCCTTCCAAGGAATAAGTGTCTTTTAATTTTATTAGTCTGTGCCTTTCAAGGAATTGGTTCATTCCATCTAAAATATCAAATTTGTGGGCACAGAGCTGTTAATAGCCTTTCTTTATCTGACTCTATTTAATGCCCATTTTATCAATAATGATGAACCTTAAATCATAAAACCTAGATTTATTATATTGATCATTTGTGCCTTCTCTTTTTATCTTGGTTAGCTGGGGCTAGAGCTTTATCAATATTATTAATCTTGCCAAAGAAACAGCTTTTGGTTTTATAATTTTTCTCCATTATTTTCCTGTTTTCAATTTTATTGATTTCTGCTCTAATTTTTGTTGTCTCTTTTAAAAACTATTTATTTATTTGTTTGTCTGTGCCAGCTCTTAGTTGAGGCATGCAAGGTCTTTAGCTGTGGCATATGAACTCTTAGCTGTGGCATGTGGGGTCTAGTTCCCTGACCAGGGATCAAACCTGGGCCCCTTGCATTGGGAGCGTGAAGTCTTAGCCACTGGGCCACCAGGGAAATCCCTAATTTTCATTGCTTCTTTTCCCTTCTTGTTTTAGGATTCTCTTGATCTTCCTTCTGTAGTTTTCTCAGATGAATGCTTAGATTATTGATATTATACTTTTCTTCTTTTCTAATAAGTGCATTTCAATGCTGTGTATTTTCCTCTAAGCACTGACTTTACTATATCCCACAAATTTTGATAAGTTGAGCTCTAATTTTAATTTAGTTCAAAATATTTTTACATTTCTCTTGACATTTCCTTTGGTACCAGTTATTACTTAGAAATGTGTTGCTTAATTGCCAAATATTTGGGGACTTCTAGCTATTTTTCTGTTTCTGATTACTAGTTTAGGTCCTCTGTGACCTGAGAACATGCTTCATGTAATTTTTATTCTTTTAAATTAATTAAGATATATTTCTTGGCCCAGAATGTGGTCCATCTTGCCGAATATTCCTTGAGAGCTTTGAAGAATGTATACTCTGTGATTGCTGGATGGAGCATTCTATAAAAGGTAATTAGATCAAGCTGACTGATAGTATTATTCAGGTCTATTGTATCCTTATTGATTATCTGTCTGCTTGGTCTATCAATTACTGACAGGGAGGTGTTGAACTGAGCTTTAACAGTGGATTTGACTATTTCTCCTTTGAGTTGTATCAGATTCTGCTTCATGTATATTAGTGCCTTCTTGGTAAGTACATACACCTTTAGAACTGGTACATCTTCTTTGAGAAATGGGCTCTTCATCATTATGTAATACCCTTGATAATTTTCCTTGTTTTAAAATCTGCACTGAAGTTAGTATAGCTATTCCAGCTGTCTCTGGAATGCTATTAGCAAGGTCTATCTTTTCCATACCTAGACAATGTATTAAAAGAACAGAAACGTTACTTTGCCAGCAAAGGTCCATATAGTCAAAGCTGTGGTTTTCCCAGTAGTCATGTGTGGATGTAAGAGTTGGACCATAAGGAAGGCTAAGCCCCAAATAATGGAGCTTTCAGACTGCGCTGTTGGAGAAGACTCTTGAGAGTCCCTTAGACTGCAAGGAAATGAAACCAGTCCGTCCTGAAGGAAATCAACTCTGAATATTCCCTGGAAGGACTGATGCTGAAGCTGAAGCTCCAATACTTTGGCCACCTGGTGCAAAGAGCCGACTCATTGGAAAAGGCCCTGGTTCCGGGAAGAATTGAAGGCAAAAGGAGAAGAGGGTGGCAGAGGATGAGATCGATAGCATCACTAACCCAAATTCACTGGACATGAATTTGAGCAAATTGGAGACAGTGAAGGACTGGGTAACCTGGAGTGCTACAATCCATGGGCTTGCAAAGAGTTGGATATGACTTAGCGACTGAACAGTCTTTCCCATGGTTGTACGTTTGACTTTATATTAATATTCTTGCCTGAAGAATTCCATGGACAGAGAAGCCTGGTGGGCTATAGTCCAGGGGGTCGCAAAGAGTCTGATTCAGCTGAGCAAGTAACACTTTCACTTTTCATGTAAATAACATATTTTAGTCTTTTTAACTTTGGCAGTCTATTGTAATACTATTTAATGTGATTATTGACATATTTGGATTATTATATCAACCATGTTTGTAACCATTTTCTGTTTATTGTCAGAGACTTCTGCTTTCTCTGATTTTAGTTGAGCAATTCATATGATTAAATTTTATCTTCTTTCTAAGCATAGCAAGTATACTTCTTAAAAACTGTTGCCCTAAGAGTTTAAAATATTTACTTTTAAGCTAATTTATGTCTACCTACAAATAACATTATTCCACTTGAAATGTAGTGAGGTTGTCTTGCTGCTAAGTGGCATCAGTCACGCCTGCCTCTTTGTGACCCCACGGACTGTAACCCGCCAGGCTCTCCCGTCCTGGGCTTCTTCAGGCAAGAACACTGGAGTGGGATGCCATGCCCTCCTCCAGGCGGTCTTCCAGATTCAGGGATCAAAACTGGGTCTCCTGTCTCCCCTGCATTTGCTGGTAGGTTGTTTACCACTACAGCCACCTGGGGAGGCTAGCTTACAAAGGAGAGCTCCCAGTTTCTCCCTCCCGTCCTCATGACCTACTGCCATTCATCATGCTTTCCTGTTTGCTACAGTAACCAAACGCATTGTTATTATTACTATTTCTTTTTTTTTCCATTTATTTTTATTAGTTGGAGGCTAATTACTTTACATCATTGCAGTGGTTTTTGTCATACATTGAAATGAATTAGCCATGGATTTACATGTATTCCCCATCCCGGTCCCCCCTCCCACCACCCTCTCTACCCGATCCCTCTGGGTCTTCCCAGTGCACCAGGCCTGAGCACTTGTCTCATGTACCCAACCTGGGCCGGTGATCTGTTTCACCCTAAATAATATACATGTTTCAATGCTGTTCTCTTGAAACATCCCACCCTCGCCTTCTCCCAGAGTCCACAAGTCTGTTCTATACATCTGAGTCTCTTCCTGTTTTGCATATAGGGTTATCGTTACCATCTTTCTAAATTCCATATATATGTGTTAGTATACTGTAATGGTCTTTATCTTTCTGGCTTACTTGGCTCTGTATAATGGGCTCCAGTTTCATCCATCTCATTAGAACTGATTCAAATGAATTCTTTTTAATGGCTGAGTAATATTCCATGGTGTATATGTGCCACAGCTTCCTCATCCATTCATCTGCTGATGGGCATCTGGGTTGCTTCCATGTCCTGGCTATTATAAACAGTGCTGCGATGAACACTGGGGTGCACGTGTCTCTTTCAGATCTGGTTTCCTTGGTGTGTATGCCCAGAAGTGGGATTGCTGGGTCATATGGCAGTTCTATTTCCAGCTTTTTAAGAAATCTCCACACTGTTTTCCATAGTGGCTGTACTAATTTGCATTCCCACCAACAGTGTAAGAGGGTTCCCTTTTCTCCACACCCTCTCCAGCATTTATTGCTTGTAGGCTTTTGGATAGCAGCCATCCTGACTGGCGTATAATGGTACCTCATTGTGGTTTTGATTTGCATTTCTCTGATAATGAGTGATGTTGAGCATCTTTTCATGTGTTTTTTTGCCATCTGTATGTCTTCCTTGGAGAAATGTCTGTTGAGTTCTTTGGCCCATTTTTTGATTGGGTCATTTATTTTTCTGGAGTTGAGCTGGAGGAGTTGCTTGTATATTTTTGAGATTAATCCTTTGTTGCTTCGTTTACTATTATTTTCTCCCAATCTGAGGGCTGTCTTTTCACCTTGCTTATAGTTTCCTTTGTTGTGCAAAAGCTTTTAAGTTTCATTATGTCCCATTTGTTTATTTTTGCTTTTGTTTCTAAAATTCTGGGATGTGGGTCATAGAGGATCCTGCTGTGATTTATGTTGGAGAGTGTTTTGCCTATGTTCTCCTCTAGGAGTTTGATAGTTTCTGGTCTTACATTTAGATCTTTAATCCATTTTGAGTTTATTTTTGTGTATGGTGTTAGAAAGTGTTCTAGTTTCATTCTTTTACAGGTGGTTGACCAGTTTTCCCAGCACCACTTGTTAAAGAGGTTGTCTTTTTTCCATTGTATATCCTTGCCTCCTTTGTCGAAGATAAGGTGACCATAGGTTCGTGGATTTATCTCTGGGCTTTCTATTCTGTTCCATTGATCTATATTTCTGTCTTTGTGCCAGTACCATACTGTCTTGATGACTGTGGCTTTGTAGTATAGTCTGAAGTCAGGCAGGCTGATTCCTCCAGTTCCATTCTTCTTTCTCAAGGTTACTTTGGCTATTCAAGGTTTTTTGTATTTCCATACAAATTGTGAAATTATTTGTTCTAGTTCTGCGAAAAATACCGTTGGTAGTTTGATAGGGATTGCATTGAATCTATAGATTGCTTTGGGTAGTATAGCCATTTTGACAATATTGATTCTTCCAATCCATGAACACGGTATATTTCTCCATCTGTTTGTGTCCTCTTTGATTTCTTTCATCAGTGTTTTATAGTTTTCTATGTATAGGTCTTTTGTTTCTTTAGATAGATATACTCCTAAGTATTTTATTCTTTTTGTTGCAATGGTGAATGGTATTGTTTCCTTAATTTCTCTTTCTGTTTTCTCAGTGTATAGGAATGCAAGAGATTTCTGTGTGTTAATTTTATATCCTGCAACTTTACTGTATTCGTTGATTAGCTCTAGTAATTTTCTGGTAGAGTCTTTAGGGTTTTCTATGTAGAGGATCATGTCATCTGCAAACAGAGAGAGTTTCACTTCTTCTTTTCCTATCTGGATTCCTTTTACTTCTTTTTCTGCCCTGATTGCTGTGGCCAAAACTTCCAAAACTATGTTGAATAGTAGTGGTGAGAGTGGGCACCCTTGTCTTGTTCCTGATTTCAGGGGAAATGCTTTCAATTTTTCACCATTGAGGGTGAGGCTTGCTGTGGGGTGTCATATATAGCTTTTATTATGTTGAGGTATGTTCCTTCTATTCCTGCTTTCTGGAGAGTTTTAATCATAAATGGATGTTGAATTTTGTCAAAGGTTTTTCTGCATCTATTGAGATAATCATATGGTTTTTATCTTTCAATTTGTTAATGTGGTGTATTACACTGATTGATTTGTGGATATTAAAGAATCCTTGCATTCCTGGGATAAAGCCCACTTGGTCATGGTGTATGATTTTTTTAATATGTTGTTGGATTCTGTTTGCTAGAATTTTGTTAAGGATTTTTGCATCTATGTTCATCAGTGATATTGGCCTGTAGTTTTCTTTTTTTGTGGCATCTTTGTCTGGTTTTGGAATTAGGGTGATGGTGGCCTCATAGAATGAGTTTGGAAGTTTACCTGCTTCTGCAATTTTCTGGAAGAGTTTTCGTAAGATAGGTGTTAGCTCTTCTCTAAATTTTTGGTAGAATTCAGCTGTGAAGCCATCTGGTCCTGGGCTTTTGTTTGCTGGAAGATTTCTGATTACAGTTTCGATTTCCTTGCTTGTGATGGGTTTGTTAAGATCTTCTATTTCTTCCTGGTTCAGTTTTGGAAAGTTATACTTCTCTAAGAACTTGTCCATTTCTTCCAAGTTGTCCATTTTATTGGCATAGAGCTGCTGGTAGTAGTCTCTTATGATCCTTTGTATTTCAGTGTTGTCTGTTGTGATCTCTCCATTTTCGTTTCTAATTTTGTTAATTTGGTTCTTCTCCCTTTGTTTCTTAATGAGTCTTGCTAATGGTTTGTCAATTTTGTTATTTTTTCAAAAAACTAGCTTTTAGCTTTGTTAATTTTTGCTATGGTCTCTTTAGTTTCTTTTGCATTTATTTCTGCCCTAATTTTTAAGATTTCTTTCCTTCTACTAACCCTGGGGTTCTTCATTTCTTCCTTCTCTAGTTGCTTTAGGTGTAGAGTTAGGTTATTTATTTGACTTTTTTCTTGTTTCTTGAGGTAGGCCTGTAATGCTATGAATCTTCCCCTTAGCACTGCTTTTACAGTGTCCCATAGGTTTTGGGTTGTTGTGTTTTCATTTTCATTCATTTCTATGCATATTTTGATTTCTTTTTTTATTTCTTCTACGATTTGTTGGTTATTCAGAAGCGTGTTGTTTAGCCTCCATATGTTTGAATTTTTAATAATTTTTTTCCTGTAATTGAGATCTAATCTTACTGCACTGTGGTCAGAAAAGATGACTGGAATGATTTCAGTTTTTTTTAATTTACCAAGACTAGATTTATGGCCCAGGATGTGATCTATTCTGGAGAAGGTTCCGTGTGCACTTGAGAAAAAGGTGAAGTTGATTGTTTTGGGGTGAAACGTCCTATAGATGTCAATTAGGTCTAGCTGGTCCATTGTGTCCTTTAAAGTTTGTGTTTCCTTGTTCATTTTCTGTTTAGTTGATCTATCCATAGTTGCGAGTGGGGTATTAAAGTGTCCTACTATTATTGTGTTACTCTTAATTTCCTCTTTCATACTCGTTAGCGTTTGCCTTACATATTGCAGTGCTCCTATGTTGGGTGCATATATATTTATAATTGTTATATCTTCTTCTTGGATTGATCCTTTGATCATTATGTAGTGTCCATCTTTGTCTCTTTTCACAGACTTAATTTGAAAGTCTATTTTATCTGATATGAGTATTGCGACTCCTGCTTTCTTTTGGTCTCCGTTTGCGTGGAATATTTTTTTCCAGCCCTTCACTTTTAGTCTGTATGTGTCCCTTGCTTTGAGGTGGGTCTCTTGTAGACAGCATATATAGAGGTCTTGCTTTTGTATCCATTCAGCCAGCCTTTGTCTTTTGGTTGGGGCGTTCAACCCATTTACATTTAAGGTAATTATTGATAGGTATGGTCCCGTTGCCATTTATTTTGTTGTGTGGGGTTCACGTTTATAACACCTTTCTGTGTTTCCTGTCTAGAGAAGATCCTTTAGTATTTGTTGAAGAGCTGGTTTGGTGGTGGTGAATTCTCTCAGCTTTTGCTTGTCTGTAAAGCTTTTGAGTTCTCCTTCATACCTGAATGAGATCCTTGCTGGGTAGAGTAATCTAGGTTGTAGGTTATTCTCTTTCATTGCTTTAAGTATGTCCTGCCATTCCCTTCTGGCCTGCAGGGTTTCTATTGATAGATCAGCTGTTATCCTTATGGGAATCCCTTTGTGTGTTATTTGTTGTTTCTCCCTTGCTGCTTTTAATATTTGTTCTTTGTGTTTGATCTTTGTTAATTTGATTAATATGTGTCTTGGGGTGTTTCGCCTTGGGTTTATCCTGTTTGGGACTCTCTGGGTTTCTTGGACTTGGGTGGCTATTTCCTTCCCCATTTTAGGGAAGTTTTCAGCTATTATCTCCTCAAGTAACTTCTCATGGCCTTTCTTTTTGTCTTCTTCTTCTGGGACTCCTATGATTCGAATGTTAGGGCGTTTCACATTGTCCCAGAGGTCCCTGAGGTTGTCCTCATTTCTTTTGATTCTTTTTTCTTTTTTCCTCTCTGCTTCATTTATTTCCACCATTTTATCTTCTAACTCACTTATCCTTTCTTCTATCTCTGTTATTCTACTCATGGTTCCCTCCAGAGTGTTTTTGATCTCATTTATTTCATTATTGATTTTTAATTGACTTTTTTTTTTATTTCTTCTAGGTCCTTGTTAAACATTTCTTGCATCTTCTCAATCTTTGTCTCCAGGCTATTTATTTGTAACTCCATTTTGTTTTCAAGATTTTGGATCATTTTTATTATCATTATTCGAAATTCTTTTTCAGGTAGATTCCCTATTTCCTCCTCTTTTGTTTGACTTGGTGGGCTTTTTTCATGTTCCTTTACCTGTTGGCTATTTCTCTGCCTTTTCATCTTGTTTAGATTGCTGTGTCTGGAGTGGGCTTTCTGTATTCTTGTGGTCTGTGGTTCCTTTTTATTGTGGAGGTTTCACCCAGTGGGTCGGGTTGGACGATTGGTTTGTCAAGGTTTCCTGGTTAGGGAAGCTTGTGTCAGCGTTCTGGTGTGTGGAATTGGATTTCTTCTCTCTGGAGTGCAATGGAGTGTCAAGTAATGAGTTTTGCGATGGGTCTATGGGTTTGGTGTGACTTTGGGCAGCCTGTATGTTGACACTCAGGTCTATGTTCCTGCGTTGCTAAAGAATTTGCGTGGTATGTCTTGTACTGGAGCTTATTGGCTCTTGGGTGGTGGTTGGTTTTGGTGTAGGTATGGAGGCTTTTGGATGGTCTCTTATTCCTTAATGTTCCGTGTAGTCAGGAGTTTTCTGGTTTTCTCAGGTTTTGGGCTTAAGTCTCCTGCCTCTGGATTTCAGTTTTATTCTTCCAATAGTCTCAAGACTTCTCCAACTATACAGCACTGATAATAAAACTTATAGGTTAATGGTGAAAAGATTCTCCACCGTGAGAGACGACCAGAGAGGTTCACAGAGTTACATGAAGAATAGGAGAGGGAGGAAGGAGATAGAGGTGAGCAGGAGGAGAAAAAGGGGACTCAAGAGGAGAGAGACAGATCTACACAGTTATCTGTTCCCAAACTGTTCTCCGTAGCCCAGACACCCACAAAGATTCACAGAGTTGGATTGGGAAGAGAAGGGGAAAGGAGGAAATAGAGGTGTTCTGAGGTAGAAAACAGAGCATCAAAAGTGGGAGATAGAAATGGGAACTGAATATTGGATTCTTAAATGTCCAAAATTTATATCACATACTGAAAAACAAAGATTAAAAATCTAGTGTAGAGCTTAGACTCTTTGAAATACAATATTTAAAAACAAAAACACACACACAAAATTTAGAAATGTATATGAAGTTCGGTTTAAAAATAGGGTTTCTCTCTCTCTCTTTTTTTTTTTTTTTGGCAAGGTTATAGTGAAATGAAAATGAAAATTAAGGAATAATAGAGGAGTATTAGAGAATTTTAAAAGGAAATAGGAGAGAAAAACAAGAAAAAGAAAAAAAAGAAAAAAAAATTTTTTCCCCCTAATTAAAAAAATCGTAAAAATATATGAAAATGAAAGTTGAGGAGTAATGGGGGAGTAATAGGGACTTTTAAAAGAAAATAAAAGAGGAAAAAAATAGAAAAAAAAAAGGAAAGAAAAAAAATATACACATATATCTAGGAATTCTTCTGGAGTTGTTGCGGTCAGCGTAGGTTCAGTTCAATTTCAGATAGCTCCTCTTTCCAGCTTACACTTCTCGATATCTGTAGGCCTCTTCCCGTGTAGTCGGTGTTACCTTCAGGGATTTTAATCTGTTGCACCGGTCCTTTCTGAAGCGGTTCCCTTTGTTTATTTGGCTTCTGTTTGCCGCCTCTTCGGTGTCTAATTTCCGCCCTGACACAGGTGGGCGGAGGTGATCTCTTATTTAGGTTCTCTAGTTCAGTTCAGTCCTGCTACGGGGAGGGCGGGGCGCTGCAGACAGATACCGCTCTGTGTGGATAGCGCTCACCGTGTTCCGGCCGCACTGGGTTTGCCCCGCTCACGGGTGTCTGTGCTTTCGCCGTCTACACTGCTCAGGCTCCCGGCTGCTCTATATGGAGCGGGCCCTGCGTTGAGTGCGGTTCCAGTTTTCGGGTACTCCACAAAAGCGCAGATTCGGTTGCTCCTGCGTTTTGTGCCTTCCCCGGCCTGAGCGGCCCAGGCAGCCAGAGGCTTGGGTGCACTCTCCCCAGATGCGGCACGCCTTCTCCCTCCGCGTCGAGCGGCCCAGGCAGCCAGAGGCTTGGGCGCACTCTCCCCGGGTACGGCGCGCTTTTTCCCTCCGCAGCCCCAGCGCGCGCCACCAGTCGGGTCTCAGGAAGTCTTTAGATAGGAACTGGGGGCCTGTTTGCAGTGTGGGAGAGGGTGGCTTCTCAGGGGCTGAGTTTGCCCTTTTCCCCTTACCCCTGCCTCCTACCTCCAGCGGGGATGGACCGGCTCTTCTCTGGAGTTTCTCAGTCCCTTTGTTTTGTGAACTGCCGGCAGTGTGCTCCGGCCGGTTAATTTTGACCCTTCCTATCCCACAGTTTAAAAAAGCTCCCTCCGATTGCTCTCAGGGTCTTCGGGCCGGTCCTTACCCTAAGCAATGCCCCCCGCTCCTCTCCGTTCCGCCCCCGCTTATTGCTGGCGGGTACGGGCGTCTGGGGTACTTTTCTGCTGGGAGTTGCCTTTAGGCACATAATCTATGGGCCTTGTTTAATTTTTCCTCCCAGTTAGATTGCCGAAAACTTCCCCCAGTCCCACCAGTGTGAGGGTTTCCTGGTGATTGGAAACTTCCTCTGTTAAGACTCCCTTCCCGGGACGGGTCTCCGTCCGTAGCTCTTGACTCCCTTTGTATCGTTTATATTTTGTCCTACCTCCCTTCGAAGACAATGGGCTGCTTTTCTGGGCGCCTGATGTCCTCTGCTAGCGATCAGAAGTTGTTTTGTGAAATTTGCTCAGCGTTCAAATGTTCTTTCGATGAATTTGTAGGGGAGAAAGTGGTCTCCCCGTCCTATTCCTCCACCATCTTTATTATTACTATTTCAAGCTAATAGTTATTGCTTAGATCAATGAAGAATAAAAACACTTTCTTTACCTTCATTTATTCCTCCCTCAATGCTTATCCTTTTTTAAAACTGTAGATACAATGTACAGAACAGACTTTGGGACTCTGTGGGAGAAGGCGAGGGTGGGATGTTCTGAGAGAATAGCATTGAAACAAGTATACTATCAAGGGTGAAACAGATCACCAGCTCACATTGGATGCATGAGATAAGTGCTTGGGGCTGGTGCACTGGGAAGACCCAGAGGGATGGGATGGGGAGGGAGGCGGGAGGGGGGATGGGGATGGGGAACACATGTAAATCCATGGCTGATTCATGTCGGTGTATGGCAAAAACCGCTACAATACTGTAAAGTAATTAGCCTCCAACTAATAAAAATAAATGGAAAAAAAATAAAATGTAGATACAAGTTTTTGACTTATATCATTTTCCTTCGCCCGAGTAAATCTTTTAACCTTTCTTGAGAGACAGGTGATAGATTTCCTCAGCTTATGTTTATCTGAGTAAATCTTTCTTTTTCTTTCAGTTTTGAAGAGTAATTTCTCTGAACGTAGCATTCTAGATTGGTATTTTTGTTATTTCAACAAGAAAGCTTTGACTCCATTCTGTCTTGCACGGTTTCTGACGGAATGTCTGCTAAAATTCTGTTTCATCTGAAGGTAAAGTGTTTTTTTCCCCTCCCTCTTCCTTCTTTCCATATTTTCTCTCTGTCATTGGTTTTCTGCAGTTTGGATATGATATGCCTGCAGGTAGATTTTTTCTTTTTGGCATTTATTCTGCTTAGTGATCTCTGTTATTCTGGAAATGGAGAGATTATTCATTTTGGAAAGTTCTTTGCTATTATTATTATTCAAATGTTATGTCCCATTCTCTCTTTTTCCCTTCCCGTATTCCAGTTATGCATTTATTACACCTTTTGAAATTGTCTCATCGCTCGTTTGTTTGTTTGTTTGTTTCTGGCTGTGCTGTGTGGCTTATGGAATCTCAGTTCCCTGATCAGGGATTGAACCTGGGCCTTGGAACTGGAAGCCCAGGATCCTAACCACTAGGCCCCCAGAGAAACTCCCCTGCCCACTACTCTAGAATGTCCTGGGGTTTTTTCATTTTTTGAATTTTAGTTTGGAAATCTTCTATTGATCTATTTTTCCTTTTTAAATATAGCTGATCTACAATATTATGCTAATTTCATGTGTGCATCTATTGACCTTCTTTAAAGCTCACCGTTTCTTCTCTGGGCATGTCCTTTCTGATGATGGGCTCATCAAAGGCAGTCTTTATCTAAGTCACTTCAGTCATGTCTGACTCTGCGACCCTGTGGACTGTAACCTGCCAGGTTTCTCTGTCCATGGGGATTCTCCAGGCAGGTATACTGGAGTGGGTTGCTATGCCCTCCTCCAGGGAATCTTCTCGACCCAGAGACCAAACCCGCATCTCTTGTGTCTCTTGCATCTCCTGTATTGGCAGGCAGGTTCTTTCCTAAAGCACCACCTGGGGAGCCCCAAGAGCCTCTGAGGGGTTCCTAAAACTTCAAATATCATGGGCTGTCAGCCCATTGGAGACTGTGAGTCAGCAGACATGTGGGCCCACCCAGAGTGTAGAGGTCTCCCCAAGAGCAGGATGGTGCAGAGCTGTCGGAGGACGGCTTTGAAACTGCAACTCTCCACTCGTCAAAAGGATCAGCAACGGCGTGCTTACTCCATGAACTCTGGAGGCTTCTTTGCCATGAAAAGAAGCCTGGAGTCAATACATCATATTTCTCTATTTCCTTTTCAAAAAATCTCCCACACCAGAAATCTTCCAAAAAAGAAGATGATTTTAAATTGTTAACCTTGATGGCTTTGTATCAGCCTCTTTTCCTAGTACAAACAGGGACTAGGAGATGGCATAGCCTTCTAAAGAGTCTTCTGCATGAGAAGTTTTGATTTCCCGTGCTATTTAAATAGAAGGCAGTTATTACCTGGAACACTACTCAGCCATTAAAAAAGAGTGAAATAATGCCATTTGCAGTAACACAGATGGACCCAGAGATTGTCACACTGAGTGAAGTAAGTCAGACCGAGAAGGAGAAATATCGTATGATGTTGCTCATGTGCAGAATCTAAAAAGAAAGGATACAAGTGAACTTATTTGACAAAGAGGAACAGACTCATAGAGAATAAACTTATGGTTCCCAGGGGCGAGTGGTAGGGGAAGGGATGGTTAAGGAGTTTGGGGTTGACATACACGTGCTGCTCTAGTCTCCTGTATCCGTTAAGTCGCTCAGTCGTGTCTGACTCTTTGCGATCCCATGAACTGCAGTCTTCTATATAGTAAACAGCAATTATCTTCCAATAGAAATAAATAAAATAGATAACCAATAAGGACCTATTGTATAGCACAGGGAGCTCTCCTCAATATTGTGTATTAATAACAGTGTAAATTGAAAAAGAATTTGAAAAAGAATAGATGCATGTATACATGTAGCCAAGTCACTTTGCTATACACCTGAAACTAACACAGCATTGTTAACTATACTTCATTATAAAACAAGAAGTTTAAGAGAAAAAAGACAAGACTAAAATGTAGTTACTGTCATTTGCCAGATGAACCTCTAGATCTTACAGGGCAGAATGTAAGCTGGGCACTATAATTTTAGGTATCCATGGCTTTGCGCTCCCAACACACACACACACAATTGGTGTTTTAGAGATTTAATATTCAGAATATGTTGGTAGTTGAGTCAGTGTTATTCTTTTCTCAGTAAGAAACTTGGAAACTGAGGCCGAAATGTTATGCGTGTCGGTGACAGGAATTCAGATCAGGAGCATGAGTCACGGGGACTGGAAATGCCCCTGGAAATGAGACCGGCCTCCCTGTGTCACGTGTGAGTGTTGCATCAGTGTGGGCCTGCAGTGGGTGCACACACGTTCTAACGGCTGCAGTTCTGTCTGCTCGCAGGCTCTGGTAAACGGGGACCCCCTGGTGCCCTGGGATCTCACGCTGCACAGAAAGAGCGACAACTCCTAAGAGCCGGACAAGACTTAGTGACTAAACAACAACCACCAGGTGTATTTTATTAACCTCAAACATGGAATGTGCAAACCGTAGACTCAGGTCACATGACATGGCAGTGAGTTCTTACATGCACTCACGCACACAGATGAAGCTCAGTGCCCACTTCAGCTGAGTGCCGGCTTCCTCCCTGCCACGCGTGGGCGGGTGGATGCCATTGACAGAGCCACATGGTAAGAATGCCAGGCACCCCTGTTTTCATGTGATAAAGGTGTTCCCGTGGAGCTCAGGATGCCGTGCGTGTCCTAGCCGCTCCGCTGAGTCCTACGGCACAACTGTCAGTGTGTGGCTGTCTCAAGCCCAGGTTAGCAGCCATACGGGTCGGGTCGAAACGTCAGTTTTTCCTTCCCTGAGAACCTGCAGCATGCTCAGTGCCAAATGCTCACCTTCAAGGGTGGAGATGCATTTTATACTTGAGGCAGCTCCGGAAGCTCATTCTACTTCAGAAGGGTGACTTCTCCTGTCCTCAGTGCTGGGCTGTTAGACTTCCTGCTTCTCTTTTCCTGTAGGTGTAAAGGAATCAATTAACATACGGTTCTCTCCTAATTACTTGATTCTAATTAGTCTTCTCTGTGTGCCTGAGCGCTCCGTCTTTCACGTTTGAAGGAATGACAATGGAAACAAACGAGATTGGTATTTCGGGTTTAAAGTACTCCTCGATGCTGGGAGAATTCAGAAGTACCCTAGCAGTGCCCGTCAGCATGGGGCAGTCTCTGATTGGTCTGGGCTTCTGTGTTTAGAAGAGACACCGTTGGTTCATGGGTAGTCCACTGTAGGACTGCCCAAGTCAGTCATGGAACTCACCAGGCGTGTGTGGCTATCGAGTTTTGGAAATGTGTCTACTTCAAGTTGAGGTGGATTCTAACTATGAGATACACTCCAGATTTCAAAAACTTTAATAGGAAAAAAAAAAGAACATAAAAACATGTCTTGAAGAGTGTTTGCATTTATTACAAGTTGTACGAATGGTACTTTGGATGTGTTGAGTGAAATACATCATTGAAATTAACTTCTGTTTCTTTTTTATTTTTTTAATGTGGCTCCTAGAACATTTGTAATTATGTCTGGTTGGCATTATTTCTGTTGGTCAGGGCTGGTCTAGATAGTGCAGATTATTGTGTAATTCAAGTGAGAATACATACTCTTTAAAAATGATGTCAAATCATCCTGGGGCTTGTTCACACTTCTCATTGCCCACTGTGTAGGGAAGCTTCCATGATGCAGTAATTTACTTCAATCTCTTTTCAGTACTCAGGTCATGATGCTATTTGAAGAGTCATGGTGTTTTACATAAGACTTCTGGGAATTTTCTGATGCACAAAGAATATAACTGGTTGTTAACTTTAGCTTGATCGTCTTGATATCTAAGAACCCTGACAGTAAATGGCTCAGTTATGAGTGTGACTGTGTGAGCCACGCATCTGTTTATTGTAGGCAACAAGTGATGTCTTTGCTCTATGGAAACAAAAAGTTCAGTTATTGATATATTGATTGGAATCACATTTTGAACACATATTTAGTACTAGGATAAAATTAGTCAAGTTTAAAAAAATGCAGAAAACCTAACATTAGAAAAGACAGTTAAACTGAGATTAGAGAAATATTCACATGGCAAGAAGAAACTGTTAAGGGAACCACGATGGCCATTTATAAAATCAGTGAGTACAACGTGTGATGTAGTAACACCAGCGAAGCTCTGTGATGGCCTCGTTGTAAGATGCTAGCTCCCTTTAAGTGTCTTCCTTCCAGACGCCTCAGAACTATTTCTGTAAGTTCCTCTAGGGTTTCCAGATTTAGCAAGTGAAAATACAGGATGCCCTGTTCAATGCGACTATCAGATAAACAATGGAATAATTTTTAGTACAAATATGTCCTATGTCATATATGGGTTTTGCATATACTCAGAATGACTTGTTAATCTGAAATGAAGAGTGTTGAGGACCCGCCGCTGCCCCATTTTCGCACCCTGGCCTCCTGCATCTTGCGGCTCCCCTCTGCCGCCTCACCCACCTCTGCCCCTCGGGTGGGCTCCTCTCAGGGCACAGATGTGGATGCTCCCTTGGGAGGGGCTGGAAGGCTATGGAAAGCTAGTCGTGACCTCTAAAGGTGTCCGGGTCCCAAACCCTGAAATCTGTGAACCTGATACTTTACGGGGTAAAAGCGACTTTGCAGGATGTGACTGAGTTACAAATACTGCCAGGGGGAAATTCCCCTGATTCACCATGTGGGCCCAGGATGCTCCCAAGGGTCCTTATAAGAGGAAGACAAGAAGGTCAGAGTCTGAGAAAAAGATGCAAGGAGAGAGTGTAGGCTGGAATAGTGCACCCACGGGCCAAGGAATGCAGAAGCCTCTAGATGGAAGAAAAGGCAAGGTCACCGATTCTCCCTGGAGCCCCCAGAAGCAACCCCAGCCTTGATTTTAGTCCCCTGAGACCCGCCGCCGTGGACTTCTGACCCCCAGGACTGTAGGAAAGACTGTTATTTTAAGTCACTAGGTAGGTGGTAATTAATGACAACAGCAGCAGGAAATGAATACAAAGGCTGAGCTTGGCCTTCCCCTCAGCTCATCTGGGTCCTGCAGCCCAGCGGAGACCAGGTTGCAGCATCTAGAAGAATATTAACGATGGATCTGGGATCACAGAAGACAGGCAGAATCACACACAACCGCTGAAGAGGGTCTTCTCCCAGCCCCCTCATCCCTGGGTTCATGGCCCACTTCCGTCTCCCCACCAGTGCACCCCCAAGACTGGCCTCAGAACCCAAGGCTCTGAGGATGTGTTCCCCTGAACTCTAAGAAGAACTTCATCAGCTTTGATTTCTTTAGGATCATCGGTTTGTTCCACCTGCAGCCACAGAACATGAGTATGTTTCTCCAAACCAGTCTTCAATCCCACCTGCGTCCAGGCTGGGTTGGGCCAAGGGGAGAGATATCTTTTCAAGTCCCCCCTCTTAGTCTGGCCTTGACTTGGGGCTAGATGGGCCCATGTGTCTTTCTTGTAGCTTCAATGCCCCATCCACGCTGGCCTAAACCTGCAGTGAGGACACACACCCAGAGTTCTGTAAAGACACACAAGAAAGTGGGCTAAGGGTAGATCCAATCCTCACTTAAGAAAGAAGCCCTTCTCCATCTCTGAAGAGTGGGCAGCTCTGTTCACAAAAACAGCAAAGGTGCATTCATGGTACCCAGTGCCACGTTTATCTCAAAACTCTCCTTTCCTATAGGGTCTCTTTGACTTGCAGATACTGACGACTTTGACTAGTTTCCCCAGAGCCAATGAACAGACACCATCAAAATGTAAGTTCAAGCATCTCCTGCTCAGGAAAAAAAAAATACTGCTTACAAATGTATATGAGTTTTTCCAGTTCCTCTTCACTTGGATTTGAAACAACCCAAGTGACCATCTTGCCTCGTTATGCAGCTTCTGCGTGAAATGGACTTGTTCACTGTATCCTAGACCCTAGTGTGAGGAATCATCCAGAAACTCAGAGTAAGCAGCTTTGGCATCGATAAGCATCAGCAGTGCAGGGGACCTCAGCCTGAGTTGTCATCTACACTGGTGGTTAGCTATCAGTATCACTACTCTAGCGGAAGAGTTTTCCTAATATTTTCTTCTTCTTTCAGCCATTTCTAATTTCTTGCTCAACTGAAAAATATTCCTTTCTAGCAAGGCTACCTGTATAATGCATGTTACGCAGAGTTAGTGCTCTGAAAACACATTTTAAATGGATGACAGTTGAGAGAGAAAAGCCGGAAAAGGACTCAGCATATTTTAAGATTCCAGTTTATGATTCAGGGAGAGGGTGTGGAGCCCACAGAGCCTTGCGGATTTTCAGCCCCGAGCAAGGACACCAGAAGCTGCTCTCAGCCCCGTCCCCTGCAGACTTTCCATCAGTTTGAGGGATATAGGAAGTCTGACCGTCTGTGAGTCCACACTGAGAAAGTGAGAGGAGAAAACACCCAACTGACGAATTGAGAACTGATTCATCTAGAATCTTTTATGTGCTTTGCTGAAGGTAAAGCTTTTCCTGGTAGGGGAGTGGAGGGGGAAGCTGCGTTGCAAGTCATAAATCTCTCAAGTTGGAAAAAAATTGCGGAAACAAGTTTCCAGGGAAAAATGCTTTCTTTTAAAAAAATTAATGGTAATGTCAAAAGAAGAGACTTGAAGGCAGGGCGTCTCCAAGTGCCATGCAGAGGTCCACCTGTGTTCCCTCATCCAGCCTGCCAGGTTCAGCTAAGTCCCTGGGGGCACTTAGTTTCTGGCTCATGCCATCCTGAGTGGGTAACTCTGTCTGGCCCCTGATCCTACACACAAGGCATTTGTGTGGGCAGTGGACTTGGAGGACTGTTGGTGGTGATGGAGCTGTTGGTAACTCACACTAAATTTTAAATATCCTGTCCTCCAAAGCCCCTGGGGATCCTCTGCATCACGCCTCCCTCCTTCTTCCCTCCTCTCTTCTCTCCTTGACCTCTGCACCCCAAGCATCATCAACCTGTCTTTTACTGACCTGCTTCAAGCCAACTTGAATGGCGGAGCCTCTCTTTAAACCCCATGAACAGATTATTGAGGTATTTTCCAAAATATAGCCAGCATCCTCCCTAAAAGAATGTTGGTCTTTTCATTAAAATGATTTAGGGAAAAAAAAAAAACACACCTTACTCCACAAAGAGCATATGGACCACGTGCTCAGTCATGTCCGGCTCTTTACGACCCCATGGACTGTACCCCTCCAGACTCCTCTGTCCATGGGATTTTCCAGGCAAGAATACTGGAGTGGGTGGCCATTTCCTTCTCCATGAGATCTTCCTGACCCAGGAATCAAATCCAAGTCTCCTGTGTCTCCTGCATTGCAGGCGGATTTTTTACCCGCTGAGCCTGCCCTTTAAGATTATATGCATTTTTGCAACATGTATGAAAACTCATCCTTGCGTTAGCTTAATAACAAATTCATGTTTTTCTATCATTAAAATAACGAATGAAGAAGATTCCATGAGAAAGTGCAGTCGTGCACAGGATTATCTTATTATCTTCATTAAATATTTCCTGAGAAAGTGATAATTATGGTAGTCAAACTGTCAAAACCAAAATGAGTCACAAGACAAATATTGTAGTTAAACCCTCTAGTCCTCCAGGGTAGGCATTTGCCTACAAAATAGAGGTTTCTTAGTTCCTCTAATTAACAGAGAAGAGTTTTCTCAGAGGTGATAGAAATATGATCACTTACCAAGATATTCCACTTAAGAAAACTTGCAAATTGTGGATTTATACTATATATGGTCATGTGATGTCATTTTCTAAAAGGGAGTTTGAGACCTACTTCAGGCAGGTCTAGCAGCACATAATTGGCAGTCAGGATATGCCATGTCAAGAATTTGTGAACATATTTATGTGAGTATATGCCAGTGACACATGCATGTTATAACTTTTAGTCAGTTCGATGACTCTACATGGCAACCTTTAGTTGAAGATTTTCATGGGAAATTCTACTCATCCTTTTTCTAAATAGGAAAAAGTTTCTAAAGATGCCTTCAGAGGCTGGCTTACAGAGAGAAAACTAACTTGTATCATTTTTTCATGGGGTTTTCCCGGTGGCTCATATGGTAAAGAATTCACCTGCGATGCAGGAGACCTGGGTTAAATTCCTGGATTGGGAAGATGCCGTGGAGAAGGGGATGGCTACTCACTTCAGTATTCTTGCTTGGAGAATTCCATGGACAGAGGTTATAGTCCATGGGGTTGCAAAGAGTTGGACACTACTGAGAAATGAATTTACAGAGAGAAATTGAACTTGTATCATCTTTTGTAGCAAATATGTGACTTTTTCCAGTAGAGCAAGTGTTCCTACTTTCAGGTCTTCTATTTCCACTCTGTAAATGAAACTCTCCCCTCCTGGCCATGCAAACAGTGCGCCTCCAAGCTTTCAGGGAACTGAGAAATCAGAAGGCACAGCTTTACAGGCACTTCATTCACTGCTGATTAAATATTCAAGCAGCATTTTTCTTCTTGGGCATTTTGTAGTTCACAAACATAAACTCTTACTTAACATTGTTCCATTATTCCATAGGAATTGGATTATTATTCTTTCATGAAATTTCAAAATTCGTGTTGTAGTTGGCAGCTAAGCACATCTAGGTTCAAAATAGAAACTTCAAGTTTAAGAAAAATTTCTGAAAAGTTTAAGAGGATGCAAATATCAGAAGGCAATAAGTTTCATTTTAAAGGAGGTATTGAATCCACCCCAGGGGAATTTATTTTAATAGATGAATTTATCACAACCAATAAGTATTGCATGCTGCAATAAGATACTGCTGTGTGGCATTCATCAATGACCAAGACCCAGCCTGCTCTCTGTTGGCCTGTATGACCTACTAAAGAGAATGGGCTTGTGCATTCATGGTTCTAATAGAGGCAGCAGAAAGGCAGGATCCAGAAAGTTTCCCTGGTAGGTGGATAGGAGCTGGGCCTCCAATGATTCGGCTGAGTAGGGATGGGAGTTAGGGAAGGACGCTCCAGAAAGAGGAACCTATGTGAGCAAAGCCCCAGAGCACGTGCTTAGATGATGTTCAAGCCTGAGACCCTGGGAACTGGGTGATTTATCAAAGTCATAAAGAGACGGTGTAGGGGGTCGGAAGGAGCTCGTTTAAAGTGGTGGAATTCTCTTCCCATACCATGAGACATGGGGTTAGATTTCCTGACTGGACTCTTGACATCTTTCTGGTGCTCCTTTTGGAGAGAGGGGTCAGGGTTCAGCACTTCTATGTGAGGTGAGGCTTTTGGGGTCAGGCTTGCAGCAACCAGGCAGAGTACTCATTACTCCAAAGAGTGGGGCTTTTGTTTTCTGAGGGATCATGCTCATGATTGTGTTGAGCAGGCTTTATGATGACATTCAGGTTTGCACTCACATGTAATGTCGTGCAAATCGACAGTCTGATGCAAGAAGGGCCAACAAGTGCTGGTAAAGCAAAGTGGAGGGAGGTCGGGAGGAAAGACGTAAGTGGTGCCAAGTGTGTACTTGGCATTACAGCAGGGGTGATGCCACGGGCCGAGTAAATCCATTTACATTTCTGATAAATAACGGCTGCTGTTGTCACCGTGCAGGGATATCAGGTTCCCTTCATGCTCCATCCTTCTCACAAAGAATCCATTAGTCTTGCATGAATCTTCAATTATCCTGTTACCCAGTCTGCAGAAAGCAGAGTTATTTTAGTTGATGGAAAAAATCTCCTTTTTACTCTCCTAACTGCTTAAACAGGGATCAGACTCTCAAACATTAATAATCTTTTCTCACATCACACAAAATATTAAGGGAACAGTTCCATGGATTTTCTGTACAATCAATACTTTGATGCATATGTGCAGAATCCATCCTTGTCCATTCGCTCATTCAAAGAACTTCTGCAGGGCACCTAGTATGTGCCGGGAACTGGGATAAATCCTGGAGACTTTTGTCCACGTGACAAGGGACCCATCTACTTTGTTCAGGAGATTTGACACATTAGGGCTATTGCTTATCAACCCCAACAGGAAGAACATTTTTAATAACACTGTTGTGAAGTTGCTTCTACTGATAATGAGCCATCAAAGAGCTTAGATTTTTTTTATGTTTAATTTTTTGATAAAAAAAGAATTATAAAATTATAGAAAAGTTGCAATGGGAATATAAAGAATGGTTTTCTTTGTTGAAAAATGAATATATTATTAATCCTCAGATTTGAAAAGATTTCACTGAAAAATAAAATTTTGATTGATCTTACTGATAAAGATTTATGTTAAATTTTTATGTAAAAGGTTATCCAAAAGAATGCAATAGCACATGAAAGATACCTTAAGTACAAGTGAGATTTGGGAATTCCCTGGTGATCCAGGGGTTAGGACTCTGCTCTGACTGCCAGGCCCTGAATTCTATCCCTGGTCTGGGAACTAAGATCTTGCCACCAATGTGGCATGCTCCCAAACAAAACAAAACTGGTAAATGAAATTCATTCTAGAGTGCAAGGATGTCTGTTAGTAGGAAATATACTTATACACCATACTACGGACAGCAAGATCAAACCTGTCAATCCCAAAAGAAATCAGTCCTGAATATTCATTGGAAGGACTGATGCTGATGCTGCAGCTTCAATACTTTGGCCACCTGATGCAGAGAACTGACTTATTGGAAAAGACTCTGATGCTGGGAAAGATTGAGGGCAGGAGAAGGGGCCGACAGACAATGAGATGGTTGGATGGCATCATCGACACAATAGATAGGCGTTTGAGCAAACTCTGGGCGATGGTGGAGGATAGGGAAGCCTGCTGTGCTGCAGTCCCTGGGGTCGCAAACATGACTTCTCGACTGAACAACAATTAATGGAGCTAAAGGGATAAGTCATACGATCACCTCCACAGATACAGAAGGCTGTTGACACAATTCCATATATATATTAGACTGCTACAGATGTTATTCCAAAGTACCACAGACTTGTGGGCAAGGACAACAGAAACATATCTTCTGACAGGTCCGGAGGCTGGGAAGGCCAAGATCAAGGTGGTTTCTTCTGCGGCCTCTCCCCTCGGGGTGGATGTGGTCTGCTTCTCGCTGCCTCACCTGGTCTTTCCTGTGTGCACTTGCTCCTAGAGCCCCTTAGAGGGTCTGAATTCCCTCTTACAAGGACAGCAGTCAGAACAGATTAAGGCCCACCCTCCTGGCTTCATTTTAACTTAAACCCCATTAACAGCCTTTTCTCCAAATACAGTCACCCTCGGAGTACTGGAGTCAGGACTTCAGTCCCTAACAATACCCATTCATTTTATAAACACTTAGTCATATAGGAACTGATGGGTACTGCCAAAACATGACAAATACAGATGCTTCGGACCAAAGCTAGCTTTTTACTTAATTGCAAAGCACTTGGGGCTTTGCTGTCAAGGTCTGGAACAAGAACTAACGGCCACTAATGTCTCTACTACTGCTAAATATTGTGTTGTTAGCCAATAAAATCAGACAAAATAAAACATTTACAGAGTAGATAGAAAAATAATATAAGTACATTTCTATTTATAGATAATATGACTATGTAGCAATGCAAAGAATTGGTGGGAAACTACTATATAATAGTAAGGAAATTTAGTAAGTTAAGTTATAAAAGTAACACACAAATCATTGGGGGTTTAGCTGTATCCAGCTCTTTTGCAGCCCTATGAACTGTAGCTGACCAGGCTCCTCTGTCCCTGGGATTTCCCAGGCAAGAACACTGGAGTGGGTTGCCATTTCCTTCTCCAGAGGATCTTGCTGACCCAGTGATTGAACCCGAGTCTCCTGCCTTGTAGGTAGACTCTTTACAACTGGGTCACCAGGGAAGCTCACACAAATCAATAGTTGTCATAAATATAAGCAAAAACCAGTTAGAAAACTTGCTGGAAGAGAGGACTGCACTTATAACAGAAAGAAAATGAAATACTTAGAGATAAACTTACATAGAAATGTCTAAAACATTATGGAAAACTTTAGCACCCTGGAAGATACAGAAAAGGCCATGAACAGCAAAAAAATAGTGCCATGTTTGAATAGAAAAACTCATTTTCACAAATATCTTTGTGAATGTCAGTTCACAAAGAAATGTCAGTTTTTCACAGGACAATTTATAAATTAAAGTTTATGTTGAAGAACAAATGAGGAAGAGTCACAAGGAAAACCTAGAGGAAAAAGAGCCAATTTAAACATTAAGTTAAACATACTATAAAAATTCTAGAATTAGAATATTAAAACACGCCAGACAGGCTCTGTAACTAGAATACCATGGAACTGGTCCTTGCATAGACAGACCAATGAACAGAGTTGAAAAATCTGGAAATAGACCCAACTGCACATGGAAATTTAGTACTTAATGAAGATGGATCTCAAACCATTGAGGAAATAGCAATGACATGTCCCTTCAGAGGAGGTGACAGTTACAGGGTATCCTGGGCTAGAGACCATCTGCCCCAAACTGACATGCTTCCCAGAAACTCGGAATATGGTATGATTTGGAAGTGCGATCACTAAAGATGCCACTGGTTCAGATGAAGTTGTGCTGGAGTAGGGTGGCCCTTAATCCAACATGACTGATGTCCTTGTAAGAAGAGATGGGGAGAGAAACATGGCAAGATGAGTGGTGATGGAGGCAGAGATTGGAGTGCTGTGTCTACAAGCCAAGGGAGGCCTCAGTCCAGTTCAGTTCAGTCGCTCAGTCGTGTCTGACTCTTTGTGACCCCATGGACTGCAGCATGTCAGGCTTCCCTGTCCATCACCAGCTCCCAGAGCTTGCTCAAACTCATGTCCATTGAGTCGGTGATACCATCCAACCATCTCATCCTCTGTTGTCCCCTTCTCCTCCCAACTTCAATCTTTCCCAGCATCAGGGTTTTTTCCAATGAGTCAGTTCTTTGCATCAGGTGGCCAAAGTATTGGAGTTTCAGCTTCAGCATCAGTCCTTCCAGTGAATATTCAGGACTAATTTCCTTTAGGATTGACAGGTTTGATATCCTTGTAGTCCAAAGGACTCTCGAGTCTTCTCCAACACCACAGTTCAAAAGCATCAATTCTTCGGCACTGAGCTTCCTTTATAGTCCAACTCTCACATCCATACTTAACTACTGGAAAAAACATAGCTTTGACTAGACAGACGTTTGTCAGCAAAATAATGTCTCTGCTTTTTAATATGCTGTCTAGGTTGGTCATGGCTTTTCTTCCAAGGAGGAAGCGTCTTTTAATTTCATGGCTGCAGTCACCATCTGCAGTGATTTTGGAGCCCAAAAAATAAATTCTCTCACTGTTTCCATTGTTTCCCTATCAAAGGGAGGCCTAGGATGGTGGTTAACACCAGACGGACAGACTCTGCTAGAAGCTTCAGAGGGAACACAGCCCTGCCAACACTTTGACTTCACATTCGTAGTCTCCAGCACTATGAGAGGAAAAATGTCAGTTTTCTTTTTACTTTTTTTTTAATTGGAGTCTAAGCATTGCAATGATGTGTTAGTCTCTGCCATACAGCTGAGTGAATCAGCCACACATGCGCCTGTATCTCCTCTTCCTCGGATTTCCTTCCCATTTAGGTCACACAGAGCGCTGAGCAGAGCGCCCTGTGCTGTTCAGTAGGTTCTCATTAGTCACCTATTTTATACATAGCGGTATATACATGTCAGTCCCATCTTCCAGCTCATCCCAGCCACCCCGTGTCCCCCTTGGTGTCCACACCTCTGTTCTCTGCATCTCTGTCTCTATTTCTGCTTTGCAAATAGCTTCATCTGTACCGTTTTTGTAGATCCCACATATATTCATTAATACATGATATTGCTTTTCTCTGCCTTCACTCTGTATGGCAGTCTCTGGACTTAGAGCATCAAATGTCTGCTGTTCTAAGCCACCCAGTCTGCGGTCCTTTGTTAGAGCAGCCTTGGGACCCTCATACATGGGGCATCAAAACAGAGAAGCTTCTCAGCAGGAGATGGGATCTGCCCGCCTGTGAGGACTCCATGCTGGGGTACTTAGGGGCATAAATCCTTTGCTCTGATTCCCTTCCCTTCCTCTGAGCTCCGGATCTGAGCTCTCCAGGGTGGTGGGCGCTCATCAGATGTGGCCATGGTGCCCTTGAAATGTGGCTAATCTGAATTGGGATGTGCTGTGTCACACACACACACTGGAATGCAAAGATTTGGTGAGGAAAGGGATTGTAAAACTTGTCATAAACAAATATCTTTTCATATTGATCACAAGCTGACATGGGAATGTTTCAGATATATTGAATCAAATAATATACATTATTAAAAGGTGCAAGTGCTCAGGCCTGGTGCACTGGGAAGACCCAGAGGGATCTTCCCTCTGGGTAGAGAGGGAGGTGGGAGGGGGGATCGGGATGGGGAATACATGTAAATCCATGGCTGATTCATGTCAACGTATGACAAAAACCACTACAATATTGTAAAGTAATTAGCCTCCAACTAATAAAAATAAATGAAAAAAAATAAAAGGAGCTTCACCTTTTTCATTTTACTTTTTAAAATGTGGCTACTAGAAAATTTTGAATGAAACACGAGACTCACACCAGTGGCTTGCATCTTATTGTAGTTGAATAGCACTGCTGAAAGAGCCAGAGGCAAGGCATCCTATTGAGATGGTCCATCACGTCAGCTTCCTGGGCCCAGAACAGTGGGAGAAGGGAGGAGAGTGGATCCAAACAGACAAGCAAAAGATATCACATAAGTACCTATTGTGTGCTAGGCATGATTCTGGGCAAGCACCTACCATGTGCTAGAAATAACTGTGGAGACTGGGCATAAAGCAGTGAAAAATCCAGATGAAAGATGGCAGAGCCTTAGGATGGTATCAGAAGAAATGGAAAGAAGAGGAGGGATTCTAAAGTGTCTTGGAGACAGAATCAACAGAACTTAGGGACTGGACAGGGGCAGAGGGAGGAGCCAGGTTTGCAGACGGAGAAGTGCGTGAACAGTGATATCATTTCCTGAGACATGAGCAGCTACAAGATGCAACTTCGGTGTGGGAGAGGGACGATGGTTTCCATGTTGGAAATAATGAATTTATTTGCTTGAATGTATGGAAGTAGAGATGAGGGGGAATCAGAAGAGATTCTGATTTGGGAATTATCAGCAACAAATCATTGCCACTTAAATATTTTTGACATTAGTTATTTGAGACACTGACTATGATCCCAAGTCACCCTGTTTGCCTTCCCAGTTGAAGAAACACTTTCAATAACCATAAAATTTCACCATTCAAAGACATTCTGAGGGAATTATTTCTATAATCACAAAATAATATGTGTATATTTATCATTATATAATTATCTGTAATAACACCTCACAAATCTTAGCAATAGGAGTCTGAAGGGTTCAAATTTGTACTGTAACACATTGTCCTAAATCTGGGCACTGGAAAATTATGGGCCAAAATTGCAATGGATGCTAATAGGCATCTCATTATATAGCCGACCAAATAGCTCACAAGAAATTAAAGTGATAATGATGAAGTCAAACTAATAAAGATTTCTAATTAAAATGGAATAATAGCAGCAAGCCCAAATCACAACAACTCAAGGCAGCATTGACGATGTGTTAATGACTAAGCATTATCCTTGAAAATTCCAAATGCTTATTTGCACAGAAGTAGGAGAAAAGCAATACTGTCTGGCAGAACCCTCAGTAAATTCTTATATGGGTCTGACTTTAGTTTAAGAACTCCAAATTTAGAAACACATTTCATGGGTAACTCTTAGTCTCATAAAAATAATAGACTTTGGAACTGCATGCCATTTGTCCATTAGGGAAAAAAAAAGCAATTTGTACAAAAGTATTTGCACAGAAGTGTTTTTTTTGTTTGTTTGTTTTTGTTTTTTCTTTCTTTTTTAAAAAAAATTAACTTGTTTTAATTGGAGGCTAATTACAATATTGTGGTGGTTTTTGCCATGCATTGACATGAATCAGCCATGGGTGTATGTGTGTCCCCATCCTGAACCCCCCTCCCACCTCCCTCCCCATCCATCCCTCAGGGTTGTCCCAGTGCACCGGCCCTGAGCACCCTGGCTCATGCATCGAACCTGGACTGGTGATTTGTTTCACATATGGTAATATACATTACCATATGCTATTCAGTGCTATTCTCTCAAAGCATCCCACCCTTGCCTTCTCCCACAGAGTCCAAAAGTCTGTTCTTTATATCTGTGTCTTTTCTGCTGTCTTGCATATAGGGTCATTGTTACCATCTTTCTAAATTCCATATATATACATTAATAACATTGATGTTTTCTTTCTGACTTACTTCACTCTGTATAATAGGCTCCAGTTTCATCCACCTCATTAGAACAGATTCAAATGCATTCTTTTTAATAGCTGAGTAATATTCCATTGTGGATATGTACCACAGCCTTCTTATCCATTTGTCTGCCGATGGACATCTAGGTTGCTTCCATGTCCTAGCTATTGTGAACAGTGCACAGAAGTATTTTTATCAGGGGGCTCCTGGTGCTTTTTTGTGTATGGGGGGACTTTTGTTGTGTTGATCTGTGTAGGGTGTGGGCAAGAGAAGGGAAGCAAGCTAGACTGGTTACATGAGAAAACAGGAGGGGTACTTTGGGTGTGCATGCTTAGTTGCTCAGTCGTGTCTGACTCTTTGCAACCCTTTGGACTGCAGCCCGCCAGGCTCCTCTGTCCATGGGATTTCCCAGGCATCAACACTGGAGTGGGTTGCCATGCCCTCCTCCAGGGGATCTTCCTAACCCAGTGATTAAATCCATGTGTCTCATGCCTCCTGCATTACAGGTGGGTTCTTTACCCACTGAGCCATTGGAGCTTCCCGCCCGGGGAGAAAAGGTGGCTCCTGGAAGCCAAAAAGCCAAGACCACTTTTTCCAGAAGTGGGAGCAGGAGGAAGGATGCTCAGGAAGATTGAGGAGAAAAGAGAGATTTGGGGAGGTGGGTGGCTGCCTGGAGTGGGACTTTGACACAAGTTGCTCCAACTCAGAGTGTCAGGCAATGTCATTCTCTCTTTGGCACTAACAACCTAAACGACTTTTCAAGTTTGGGCTGTTGGGCCGGGGGAGATCTCACAGCCTCGCAGGGACAGGCTGAGATGCCCAGCTGCGGGTGGTGGTCGGAAGCCTGAGAGTTGATGAGACTGCTCAGGGTGGGGACATAGCGCAGGAATCCTCCAGTCAGGAGATCCTCCATCCATTGAACCTTGAGGACCACTGTCCAAGAGGACAGCTCTTGAAAGGTTTCCTCTCGACAAATATCATTGCTCTCTCCATGAAGCAATCAATGTCCCACATGTAATGAGTATCCTACACTGACTCAGAAAAGTGAAGCCCGCTTATCATGAGGTCTGCAGGGCCTCCCATTCTCCAGGCACTCAGCTTCTTCCGTCTCCTTCGCTGTTGGGGGACGAGGTCTCCATCGGGGTTTTGTAACCAATGTAAGAATCAGCGTGTATGCAGATAGGGTGACGTCAGTGTCGACTGGGTGACACATGGCATGGGCAGTGCGTCTCAAACACTCTTTTTAAAAAAAATTAATTTATTTTAATTGGAAGCTAATTACTTTACAGTATTGTAGTGGTTTTTGCCATACGCTGACATGAATCAGCCATGGGTGTACATGTGTCCCCATCCCCATCCCCCCTTCCACCTCCCTCCCCATCCCATCCCTCTGGGTCATCCTGACTGAGAACCCTGGGAACTCCTATTTATGTGGGGTTTTGTTAGCATTACCATTAACTTTTGTTAATGCATATTTCCCACATTGGAACTTAACTGAAACATTAAAAATGATTTATTAATTCATTTAAAAAGAAAGATAACAGGCCTATTACATGGTAACATAAATAACATATTAACTTTTAAAATTGAAGTATAGTTGATTTACAATGTTGTGTTCATTTCTGCCCTGCAGCAAAGTGGTTCAGTTATACATGTATATTCTTTTCCGTTATGGTTTAGCACAGGATATTGAATGTAGTCCCCTGTGCTATACAGTAAGACCTTGTTATCTATCCATTCTATATACACTAGTTTGCGTCTGCTCACCCCACTCTCCCAATCCTCCCCTCCCCCATTCCCACTCCTTCGTGGCAAGTGCCAATCTCTTCTCCATGTCTGTATGTTTCTGTTTCATAGATAAGTTCATTTGTGTCATGTTTTATTTATTTTATTTTTTGGGCTGCACCTCGAGGCTTGCAGAATCTTAGTTTCCCAACCAGGGATCAAACCCAGGCCTTGGCAGTGAAAACACCAATTCCTAACCACTGGACCACAGGGGATTCCCTGCATTATACTTTAGATTTCACATATGAGTGATATTATACAGCATTTTTCTTTCTCTGTCTGGCTTACCTCACTTAACATGATAACCTCTAGGTTCATTAATGTTGCTGCAAATGGCATTATTTCATTCTTTTTTAGTGGCTGAGTAGTATTCCATTGTTTGTATATACCTGATCTTTTTTATCCATTCATCTGTCAATGGATAGGTTATTTCCAAGGCTAAAATTAAATAATTAAAATTTGTTAAATTTATTAAATATTAAATTTTATTTAGATAAATATAAATTAAAAAATATATTTTCCAAGAAAAACACAGTGAGAAGAGTGGCATTGTTGCACATTTTTATGTACCTCTTTAACATCTGGTTTAGTAGAAGACAGCTACTTTTCTCTTATCTAAATCTTTATGGAATGGAATGTGTTTGGCTGAGGTATATGAGAAATGCCTGGCCTCACAGAAAGGTGGTTGGAGAAAGAGGATGACTCTGATGGTCTTTTCAGATAATTGTGGCTATTCTGCTTGTGTACCATACCAAAGCTTGAGAGGGATAGTGTCCTCAAAAGTCAGTTGCAATGTGGAATATGAAATGATACCAGTGAACTTCTCATTCTCTGTTATAGTAAAACTTATTTTCCTATCTTGTACTTTGGATGGACCTTCTCTCCATGCATCACTCTGTAACACTATGCATTGGCCACTTGGAAACACTGGTTCACGGTATGAGGCAGCCCTCCCGAACGTTGCTACACCTTATTAGACACTATCAAAAATCACATTGCTTGATATCATCTCTAATCACATCCGAGAAGTGTTTACATATTGGAAAGCTCTCCACCTTGTGGGAGCACATGCTAGTTTTCCAACATCTAACTTTCACCTGAAAGCTTGAAATTTTATCATCAGCAACAAATTATATCAGTTGTTTTCCTTGAAGTGACAGGCTGACTTCATTCACTCTGAGAAAATGTCGGCTAGTTACCCAAGTCTGAATAACCATTGCTTGTCAGAGGCTCATTCAAGGAGAAACAGAATTCTATGAAAAAAAATATTGTTTAGTTTAGTGCACAACTGAATGGGTGTTAGTAAACTGAGGGGTCCGCAGACCCTAGGTGGTGACCTACTGATACAGCTGATCCTCATCATTCATGGACTCAGTATTTATGAATTCAGCTACTCACTAATTTATTCGTGGCCTCCAACCAATACTGCACGTTTGTGGTCATTTGTGGACAAGCACGTGAATACAGGAGCTTAAATCTCAGTGTGCAGGTTCCCAGCTGAAGTCAAACACACTGACCCTCTGCCTCCTTGTCCAGCTTTCAGACCTTAAACCAAGGTTCTTTATGCAGCTTATGTAGTATCACACTGCTAGCTTTAATTCTGTGCTTTTTGTTGGTGATTTTACTGTTTAAAATGACCCCACCTGTTGTACAAAAGTTATACCCACTGTTTCTGAGCACAGGAAGGCTGGGATGTGCCTCATGGAGAAAAGACACCTGTCACATGAGTTTTGTTTTGGCGTGAGTTACAGTGCTGTTGACCACGCATTCATTGTTAATGAGTTAACAGTTGTTGTTGTTCAGTCACTAAGTCATGTCCACTCTTTGCAACCCCATAGATCGCAGCATGCCAGGCTTCACTGTCCTTCACTATCTGCCAGAGTTTGCTCAAACTCATGTCCATTGAGTCGGTGATGCCATCCAAACTTCTCATCCTCTGTTGCCCTCTTGTCCTCCTGCCCTCAATCTTTCCCAGCATCAGGGTCTTTTCCAATGAGTTGACTCTTTGCATCAGATGGCCAAAGTATTAGAGCTTCAGCTTCAAGCATCAGTCCTTCTAATGAGCATTCAGGACTGATTTCCTTTAGGATTGACCGTTGGATCTCCTTGCAGTCCAAGGGACTCTCAAGAGTCTTCAACACCACAGTTCAAAGGCATCAATTCTTCGGTGCTCAGCTGTCTTTATAGTCCAACTCTCACATCCATACATGACTACTGAAAAGATCATAGCTTTGACTAGATGGACCTTTGTTGGCAAAATGTCTCTGCTTTTTAACAAGCTGTTTAGGTTTGTCATAGCTTTTCTTCTAAGGAGCAAGCATCTTTTAATTTCATGGCTGCAGTCACCATCTGCAGTGATTTTGGAGCCCAAGAAAATAAAGTCTCTCACTGTTTCCATTGTTTCTCCATCTATTTGCCATGAAGTGATGGGACTGGATGCCATGATCTTCGTTTTTTGAATGTTAAGTTTTAAGTTAGTATTTCACTCTCCTCTTTCACCTTCATCAAGAGGCTCTTTAGTTCCTCTTCACTTTCTGTCATAAGGGTGGTGTCTTCTGCATTTCTGAGGTTATTGATATTTCTCCCAGCAATCTTGATTCCAGCTTGAGTTTCATCCAGCCTGGCATTTTGCATGATGCACTCTGCATATAAGTTAAATAAGCAGGGTGACAGTGTACAGCCTTGATGTACTCCTTTCTCAATTTTGAACCAGTCTGTTGTTTCATGTCCAGTTCTAACTGTTGCTTCTTGTCCCTCATACAGGTTTCTCAGGAGGCAGGTAAGGTATTTTGGTATTCCTATCTCTTTAAGAATTTTCCACAGTTTGTTGTGATCTACACAGTCATAGGACTGGAAAAGCTCAGTTTTAATTTCGAGTCCCAAAGAAGGACAATGCCAAAGATTGTTCAAACTACCCCGCCATTGCACTCATTTCACAGGCTAGCAAAGTATTGCTCAAAATCTTCCAAGTTAGCCTTCAATAGTATGTGAACCAAGAACTTCCAGATGTTCAAGCTGGATTTAGAAAAGGCAGAGGAACCAGAGATCAAAATGCCAACAACTGGCTCATGGAAAAAGTAAGAGAATTCCAGAAAAACATCTACTTCTGCTTCATCGACTACACTAAAGCCTTTGACTATGTAGACCCCAACAAACTGGAAAATTCTTCAAGAGATCAGAATACCAGACCACCTTACCTGCCTCCTGTGAAACCTGTTTGCATGTCAATAAGCAACAGTTAGAACTGGACATGGAACACCAGCCTGGTTTAAAATTGGTAAAGGAGTTTGTCAAGGCTGTATATTGTCACCCTGTTTATTTAACTTATATGCAGACTACATCATGTGAAATGCTGGATGAAGCACAAGCTGGAATCAAGACTGCTGGGAGAAATATCAATAACCTCAGATATGCAGATGGCACCACCGTTATGGCAGAAAGTGAAGAAGAACTAAAGAGCTTCTTGATGAAGGTGAAAGAGCAGAGTGAAAAAGCTGGCTTAAAACTCAGCATTCAAAAAACAAAGATCATGGCATCCAGTCTCATCACTTCATGGCAAATAGATGGGGAAACAATGGAAAGAGTGAGAGACTTTATTTTCTCAGGCTCCAAAATCACTGCAGATGGTGACAGCAGTCATTAAATTAAAAAATGCTTGGTCCTTGGAAGAAGCTCTATGACAAACCTAGACAGCTTGTTAAAAAATAGAGATATACTTTGCCAACAAAGGTCCATCTAGTCAAAGCTGTGGTTTTTCCAGTATGTATGGATGTGAGGGTTGGACCATAAAGAAAGTTAAGCACAGAAGAATTGATACTTTTGAACTGTGGTGTTGGAGAAGACTCTTGAGAGTCCCGTGGACTGCAAGGAGATCAAACCGGTCAATCCTAAAGGAAATCAGTCCTGAATATTCATTGGAAGGACTGATGCTGAAGCTGAAGCTCCAATACTTTGGACACATGATGTGAAGAGCTGACTCATTGGAAAAGACCCTGATTCTGGGAAAGATTGAAAGCAAGAGGAGAAGGGGACAGCAGAGGATGAGATGATTGGATGGCTTTATTGACTTAATGGCATGAGTTTGAGCAAGCTCCAGGAGATGGTGAAGGACAGTGAAGCCTGGTGTGCTGCAGTCCATGGGGGTCATAAAGAGTTGGACCTGATTGAGTGGCTGAACAACAATAACACAGTAAAAGGCTTAAGGGTTATCAATGAAGCAGTAGTAGCTGTTTTTCTGGAACTCTCTTTCTTTTTCTATGATCCAGTGGATGGTGGCAATTTGATCTCTGCTTCCTCTGCCTTTTCTAAATCCAGCTTGAACATCTGGAATTTCTTGGTTCATGTACTGTTGAAACCTAGCTTGAAGGATTTTGAGCATTACCTTGCTAGCCTGTGAAATGAGTGCCAATTGTGAGGTAGTCTGAACTTGTTTGGCATTGCCTTTCTTTGGGATTGGAATAAAAACTGACCTTTTCCAGTCCTGTGGCCACTGCTGAGTTTTCCAAATTTGCTGGCATATTGAGTGCAGCACTTTAACAACATCATCTTTTAGGCTTTGAAATAGCTCAGCTGTAATTCCATCACTTCCACTAACTTTGTTGATAGAAATGTTTCTTAAGGTCCACTTGATTTCACACTCCAGGATGTCTGGCTCTAGGTGAGTGATCACACCATCGTGCTTATCTGGGTCATTAAGACCTTTTTTTTGTACAGTTCTTCTGTGTATTCTTGACGCCTCTTGTTAATATCTCTGCTTCTGTTATGTCTGTATCGTTTCTGTCCTTTATTGTGCCCATCTTTGAACGAAATGTTCCCTTGTGCTTAGTCACTCAGTTGTGTCCGACTCTTTGTGACCCCATGGACTGAAGTCCGCCAGGCTCCTTTGTCCATGGGGATTCTCCAGGCAAGAATACTGGAGCTGGTTGTCATGCCATCCTCAGGAAATATTCTCTTGGTATCTCTAATTTCCCTGAAGAGATCTCTAGTCTTCCCCATTCTATTGTTTCCTTCTATGTCTTTGCATTGTTCACTTAAGAATGCTTTATTATCTCTCCTTGCTATTCTTTAGAACTCTGCATTCAGATGAGTATGTCTTTCCTTTCCTCCTTTGACTTTCCATTCTCTTCTTTTCTCAGCTATTTGTAAGGCCTCTCAGACAACCATTTTGCGTTGTGGTATTTCTTTTTCTTGGGGATGATTTTGGTCACTGCCTCCTGTACGGTGTTATGGATTTCCATCTGTGTTTCTTCAGGCACTCTGTCAATCAGATCTAATCCCTTGAATCTATTTGTCACTTCCACTGGAACTTATGTGATCTTATACATAAACTATTTGTTAATACAAGGAAATCAAAACGCCCATTGTCTTCCATAGTCTCATCAAGTAAAGAACCTAAAACAAGGAGTGCGCATGCAGCACTTTGTGAAAGTTGCCCCAGGGGACTGCCTGCCCTATGCTAAACTGTCACTCACACTATCCCGTTCATTTGGACAGCCTCTCAGGGCTTCCCTGGCGGCTCAGCTGGTAAAGAATCCACCTGCAATGCAGGAGACCTGGGTGCGATCCCTGGGTTGGGAAGATCCCCTGGAGAAGGGAAAGGCTACTCACTCCAGTATTCTGGCCTGGAGGATTCCGTGGGCTGTATAGTCCATAGGGTCGCAAAGAGGCGGACACGACTGAGTGACTTTCACTTCACTTCAGGAGGTAGGGTTCCTTCCTGCCGTTTCACAGATGAACAAACTAGAGAAGCCAAATGTCCTGCCCTGTGTTACTTAACCAGCAAGTGGCTGAGCCGGCCTCACAGCTGTTTTGTCTCTGTTCCCCCGCCGGACAGTGTTGCTTTTCTTCACGGTTGGGCATTCTACCGTATTTTCCAGCATATCTGGAGAGGGCCCACCAGAACCTTAGAGAACCCGTTACCTTGTCTGTCAGGCACAGGGGAGCCGGGCCTGCGCCCGCTAGTCATTCTTGTCGCAGCTCTAAGTGTTGGTGCAGGCTGTGCATGCTCAGTCATGTCGAGCTCTTTGCGACGCTGTGGAATGTAGCCTGCTAAGCTCCCCGTCCAAGGATTCTCCAGGGCAAGGATACTGGAGTGGGTTGTCCTTTCCTTCTTCAAGGGGTGTTCCTGGTGGGATCAAAGCCGTGTCTCTCGGGCCTCCCGTGCTGGCAGGTGGATTCTTTATCACTGAGCCACTGGGAACGTCACGTGTTGATGGCTTTCTTTCAGTTTCAGATGCCATCTTCCTGTGGGCCTCCGGTCACCCTCACCACCCTTGCATGGAGCTGCTTGGATTCCTAGGGGCAAGAGGACTCCTGCGAGGGCGCGATGCAGGAAAAAGCAATCACCACCAGAGGGCACTGCAACCCTTACGCGGTTCGTACCTCCAGGACAGACGGCCCCTCCACTTCCCCCGAGGAGAAAGGTGGTTGCTCTGAGATTTAGATTCTCCTTTGGCTCAGGCGTTACCTTGTGCGGATAAATCTCAGTGGCTGCGGTGTGTTATGTTACAGAATCCATGTGTGCTCAGCTGGCATATTGCAGTTGAAAGAAAACGACTCCCTTTAAGGCACTCCCTTTTCTAACTAAGTGATGGTTCAGGATCACACTGGTTGCTTTTTCCCAAAGCACAAATGTATTCAGTTGTAGAACCTACCATTCAATTGATTCTGAGACTAAAATATAGTAAGTGGTGTTGGGGAGAGGAGAGTAGATTGCTTGGGATCTCAACCAAAATCCTAGGCTCCCCCCAACCCTTGTTGATTTCAGCAGAAGGCAGTGTTTAGATGTCAGTCAACTACTAAATCATCTAGCGCAGGATGGGGAATGCCAAAGATTTCTTTATGTAATGGGAATACTGTTAGGTCTGTATCAAGTTGCCCAAATGTGACTTATTTATTTAAGTTATTTTATTTTTTTAATGAACTTAGTGCCTTTTATTTATTTATTTGTATTTGGCTGTGTTGGGCCATTTCAACATGTGAGATTTTCACTGGGTCGCATGGATCATTCCTCTGGCTCACAGACTGTCTGGTTCTGGTGAATGGGCCGAGTAGTTCAGCATGTAAGCCTAGTTGCTCCGCAGCATGTGGGACCTTACTTCCCTCACCGGGAATCAAACCCACATCCCCTGTACTGCAAGGCAGGTTTTTAACCCCCTGGACCATCAGGGACATCCTTATTTGTTTATTTTACACTGGAGTATTGCTGACTAACGATGTTGTGTTAGTTTCCAGCATTCAGCAAAGTGATTCAGTTATGCAGGTATCTATTCCAAATGTGACTGATTTTAAGTTCTTCTGACCAAGTAGAGATGCTGATATTTAAAACTATAAAGTGATTCAAACATTATGAAGGGAAACCATGAGATGAGTAACAGGCCAGCCCATTTATAATTTAGTCCATTGGTTTTCACACTCTATGCATGAGCAGCGTCTTTGAGTAAGGAAATCATGTGGTAGAGACAGGACACAAGAAGACTGGACTTCCTGTGGGGCGTCATTATCCATCCAAGAGATAGATCATCCAAGAGCGCTCCGCAAATCCTTCTTGTGACTCTTGTTGTTCTTTGGTCTGTAGAAGAGGGATTGCCCTCGACAGGGAATCTTTACCAAGTACACTCTGTCTGGGCTCTGACACACCCTTTCCTGTGATAACCCTTGGGCTGGCTCTCAGCAGATTGTATAGTAAATATTCCCTTCCATAGCTCCGCCAGGTTTCAGCCAAGCTACTGGACCTCCACATGGAATGACCCCTCCTGCAGAGATTTGTGTTTTAGTAAGGGATCAAGGATTTAAAAAAAACTTACAAAATTAGTCCATTCTAATAAAAACATGAAAATCACTTTCCTTATCACTCCCTCCTCATTAATTACATTCTCTGAATTACATTCTCTGAATGTAATCACAGTTCTTAGTTTAGTGTGTATCTTTTCAGAACTTTTTCTGTGCACATAGAAACATACAGACATCTATTATATGTTGGTAGACATCTTAATTTTGAAACAAAATTGTGTATATACTCTCCATAGTGGTCTTCCCCCAATAATTTAGCATGGATACCCTCCCAAGTGAGGACAGACAGGTAATTCATTCATTTTAGGTGCTGTGCAGAGTTTCATAGTGTGATGATGTCATAATTTACTGACCAGTTTTTTTGGTGGATTTTTAGGAGGTCTTCAACTTTTGCTGTTACAAACCAGACTGTAGTGAACACCTTCTCACAAGTATCCTTGACTGCATCGAGTTGCTGTGCATTTTAATTGTTAGTAAGCATTACCACACAGCCCCAGTTTATTTTCAAGGGAGGGATTTTGAAGAGGAAAAGTTTTAATGTAGAGAAAGATGACTATGGAACAGTGAAGTTGGGATTTCAGAGCTCTTGGTGGGAGAAGAGTGGTCTGGCTCACAAGAGAAGCAAACAGCAACTTCTTAGCCTGTAAGGTCCTGGAGTTAGGGCATCTGGTCAACCATGGTGATGGACACCACATGGTGGTGTGCTCCCTTTTTAATGCTAAAATTTACATATTCAGAGACTCACTATCCACCTCCTTGGTTGAAAAAGGGTTGATAGTAATGAAAACAGCTACAAAGATGCCCCTTCCCATGTTTATAGAGTTCAAATTCTAGACAAGAGTGACAGCAGTGTGGGGAGAATTGTTCACTTCACTGTTGTTAAAGAACAGTTCTGTTGTTAAATTTATCTAGAGAGAATATGGTTCTGTCTTTCTCTCTTGATGCAGGCTCTCTCTGTTGCACACGCGCACACACACACACACACACACACACTCTTGTTCTATTATTTCAAGTCAACCACGACACTTTCCAAGCCACATTTGGCTCTTGTGAATTTTTGCAGAACTTGCATTCTACTTCTGTGAAAAGCAATTTATGCTTTTCTTCTTTCAGTAAATAATCAGCCTCAAACATTGCCTCACACCTAATAAAAGATGGTACGTCTGATGGCATCAAGCCAAGGGGAAAAGCTGAATGGAGAGCAGTCAGTTTAAACCATATCTGATAGAGAGTAATTAATTAATGTGTCAGTAAAGCCATTTAGAGTGCAGTTACCAAGGGCCACGTAGTACTAAGTGTGAATGTACAGAGATGGTGAGGACGGTCTGTGTCTTCAGAGCCGACACACACACTGTTAGGAGAAAGGACTGTTGCTATTGGAAGGATAGCTGAGTGTAGGCCTGTAAATGCTCACAGATGCTTCTGTAGATGGTGAGAGACCTCTCACTAGTCAAGGAGACTGAACTGCAGGGGAGGGAAGGCATTGGTCCTCTGTCTAGAATCAAGCCTGCTGGTTTACACTCATTCCTTCAGGCCATGCTGGGGTCCTGTAGGGATGCTAGCTGAGAACACAGCAGGCCCTCTTGGGGTACAACCTTAGAAACCTCTCTGGCCCTCAGGTCCACAGGTCCAGAGGGGTGTTTCAGGCGCCTGCCAACCCAAGGAGATGGGGCACCAGCCAGAGACCCCATTCCCCGTGTCATGCTGAGTTTTCCCTTCTCTGTTGCCTCTCCTTTTGGCCCCCTTTCCTGGGTCCTAAGCCAGAGCTGAGCTTCTCTTGTGGCCTGAAGCATTTGCCTTACATCAGAGGGTACATCTGCCTTTGCCCAGCAGCCCTCTTCTCTTGGAGACGAGAACGCAGTGTCACGGTCCTGAGGGCCTGCTCTGTTGGGTGATACCGCACATTCCTCAAGCTGTGTGGTGCCCATCGGGGGCCCCCTTCCAGTGCGCACTGGTCCATGCACTCCTGCTCAAGGGCTGCCGCTGGGTGGAGTTTACCTTGGCTCCTACCAAAAAGTGCTCCCAGTGCAGGGCCAGCTAGAACATGGGCTAGGCCCCCACTGCCCGCCCCGGGGGGTCAGGGCAGCTCTCTGTCTTATAGCTCACAATGCGTGATAACCACCCAACGAGGCCAAGGTCAAGTGGACACGCAGTGCATAATTGCTGGGTGGCCATAGACTAGCAGGAGGCCTGACTAACCAGGATGCCAAACTGCCTCCCGGTGAGCAGAGCTGGCTCCCGGCTGGCTTTCCTCCGAATGGTGTCCATCCACGTGTGACAAACACCAGGCCACCTGCATCCAGACTTCCCCAGGGCAGCTTGATGAACATGCAGACTCCTGGGTACCACATACAGGGCTTCTGGTTTAGTGGATCTGACCTGGGGCAGGAATCTGGGTTTTTAACAACATTCTTATTATAGATGGGCTGAAGTAGGGTTGTCCTAGGATAACGACTGGCCAAAGGGCTGCTTATAACCCCTGGACACATTTTTTTGCCTCCTAAACTGTCCCAATCTATCAATCAATGTTAGTTACTCAGTCATGTCTGACTCTCTGCAACCCCATGGACTGTAGCCCACCAGGCTCCTCTGTCCATGAAATTCTCCAGGCAAGAATACTGGAGTGGGTAGTGATTACCTTCTCTAGGGGGGATCTTCCCAACCCAAGGATCAAACCTGGGTGTCCTGCATTGCAGGCAGATTCTCTACCCTCAGAGCCACCAGGGAAGCCCAGAACCTGTCCCAGCGAATAGAATAAAATTGGAATTAGTTCCCTTTAAGGTACTAGAATCTTTTTCCCTGGAGAGAGTGGAGGAATGGAAACTGACTTGGCAGAGGAATGTCAGAGAGAAGCAGCCCAAGTGCCTGACAGGGCTGGGAGACCCCGGGCTATGAGGGTAGCGGGGTGGGTAGTAGACTTTCTATGGGTAGAAAGTCTGTACCAAGCGGCTGGGCTCCTGTGCATCTAGGAAATTTGTTCTCTAAAGAAACTTCTTGAGAAGAGGAGCATCTGGGCTGCAGACAGCGGGGTGAAGTGCAGGGTTAGGCACGGAGGGTTTCGTGGAAGTCTGCACCCTGAGCCTGGATACCCAGCTCCTACCCCCACCCTGTCTGGAATGTTGCAGCCAGATTGCATCCCCAGGTAGGACTGGAGGAGTCCACTCCAGGGACGCGGGCAGGGCTCCGGAGAAATGAGCCTGGGTCCCCTGGGGTGAAGCTCACCAGTCTACAAGCGCAACCCACAGGCACAGTCTTTTTAGGTCTCCCTTCTGGGTATGAATGAAGCTCCCAGGAAGGCCAGAACTTTGAGGGGGAAATCCTGCACTTGAAAGTGAGAGAAAAAAGCTAACAAAGGGCAGGGGAAAGATCCCGAGGAAATGCTACTGAGGGAATCAGGAAACAGTTTCAGAGTTTACTTATTATTCCCGGAGAGGTAAGAGGACATGCTGCATCCAGAAACCAAGAGCAGGATGCCGAGGGACAGCGACCATCAGGGAGATGGAAACTGACACACGGGGGCCATCAGCAAACTCAACGGGACGGGGCAACAAAAGTCCAGGAAATATCTCAGGAAATAGAATAATAATTGAAACGAGAAAAGAGAAAAGGAACTAGGAAAGGCTGGGAGCAGGAGAGGATGTGTCTAGGAATCCAATGTCTGACTGATGAGAATTCCAAGGCAAAAGATGAGAGAAAAAGGAGGCAGGAAATTACCAAAGATGTATTTCAAGTAGCAGGACAGAAGGATACAAACCACTGTAAGGAGAAGCCAGGCTGGAATGAAGAATGATGATAGCATCAGCAGTCAAAAAGCCTAGTATTTATCCCAGTGTTCATTGGCTGCTCGCTACAGGCCCAGCACTGTTCTAGAGTTTTGATGTATTAACTCATTATCTGCACAAGCACTCTACCTGAAGGACGCTCACCCTGGTTTTACAGAGGCACAGTGAGGTCATGTCACATGCCAAAGGGCACCCACTCACGGGGACACTGCCAGGCTTGAGGCCCAGGAGGTGTCTGAAAGATCTATCAGGAAGAGCTCTTGGTGCCAGGCTGAGGCTGACATCAGCAGGACCCTTAAACTGGGATCCCATGTAATACCCAGAACAAGAACAGCTCCTTGCTAAATCACACTGTCTCTAGAAAGTCCCAAGCAGTTGATTATATAAGTAGGATTAACACTGGTATAGTGAAATCCCACTTGGAGAGGTTCATCTTGTAGGCAAATGCATTCAAGCTCTGTGCCTTTAATGGGGGTTGTTTCCATTGAGCAGATGGCGTGTGGCTCTTCCCTCCTGCTTGCAGGAGCGTCTCCTTTAGCACACCCACCAGGATCGCAAGGGCAAACCCATCTAGTGAGAGTATTGTCAGTAGGAATTATGAGAAGTGTATGTCATGCCCCCAGGAGTTTACACTCTGATTTTAGTGAAGTGCTACACAGATCTTTGATCTCTTGGCATGTTGTTTAAAGGATGATTGTCATCCTCATAAGAGGAACAAGAACTCATGGAGCCCCAGATCAAGGTGGTCCTGGCTTTCAAAAAGAGCAGTAGGGATTCCATCTTGAGAGAGAAAGTTTGTGTGCACAAAACAGCAGCTGTAGCAGAAGCCAATTCAGTGTCTGTGCATCTTGAGATACAGCAGGTTAAGAGCCAAGATGTTAATTTCTCCTGCTTTTAGATCCTTTGTCAAGAACACCTGGGCTTCCCACGTGGCTCAGTGGTAAAGAATATGCCTGCCAACACAGGAGATGCAAGAGATTCAGGTTTGATCTCTGGCCCGGGAAGAGTCCCTGGAGTAGGAAATAGCAACTTACTCCATATTCTTGCCTGGGAAATTCCATGGACAGAGGAGCATGGTGAACTGCAGTCCATGGGGTCACAGAGTTGGACACCACTGAGTGACCCAGCACACACATACACAAGAACACCAGGGAATTCTAAACAAGGAGCAACTTGATAAGCTTTTCAGAACTACACACCTTTCCTGAATTGCAACCAACCATCCCACATGGACATTCATTTCTTTTTAGGAAGTGTCAAGAGCAGGAGCACCTCTGGGAAACAAATCTAAAGGCTCACGATTGAATCATGAGTGAGGCAGTGTGACAAGGCAGATATTTGAGTACAAGCCCCTCTGGGTCCATAACAAGAATGTATTCCAATAATATTATGCTCAAGAAACACTAATAAAGGTAAATCACAGTCAAAGCTTTGTTGAATGCAATATATTTCAAGTGACGTTTACTGAAATTATCAGTTGTGTCACTGGTTTAGTATTTGAGTTCGTGGCTGATCTCTGTCCACTTGGGAAATGTTCCAGCTCCTACACAAGAAGTTTCCCCATTTTTGAGTCATGAACCCACAGGGTTGAAGATGTTCCCAAAATTCAGCTTCACCTGGACTGTGTTTTGAAGCTGCTGTATATCACCCTTTCTTAGACTTTCTTGAACAGCTCAAGTCTCCTTAAGTCACCACGAATGATTTACTAAAATTAGTTCACTTCTGTTCTGAAGTGCTGGCAGGGAGTTTATGTGTGGATGAAATAACTGTGTGTGATATTAATCTTGTATGTCAAGTCCCATGTAATGAAGTATGAGTCAGGCAAGATAATAGTCACATGTAAGACCTGGAAGAGGCTGATACTATTGAGTTCCCTTTCTGCTGGGTTTGTTTTCTTCGTAAATCTATCACAAGTGTGGAGTGTTTCTTTGATCATGTCAAAGGCTGCAGGGTGAGTGAAGTGCACCCTCAGTGGAAAATGCCACCTTATTATTCAGTATTTTTAAAGTGTTTTCCATGGGCTGCTCACTTCAGCATCACATGCAGAACCTGTTAAATATTTAAATACAGAGGCTCGCCTCCTGCCTCCAAACCTCATGAGGAGGCTTTCCAGCAGAGCAGCCTGGGAAGATGCATGGGAACAAACACCCCAGATGATTCTCAAGCAGTGAAAACTTGGGAATTTGTGGATATTTTCAAAGGCCTCACATCCTGGGATTCTGCATGTTGTGCGGATGATGGAAGAAGAAATAAACAGTTCTGAGGTGTTCAGCTTCAGTCTGGGGCAGATCCTCAGGGACAGCGTGTTACCAAATGCTAAGTGATTTGAACCCTCAAGACATTTAAATGGCGAAACACACGTACTTGCTTCTAGTGATGCCTCATGTTTCAGCATCACCTCGAGTGACATTCAAACGAGTTATTTATTCTACTTCAGACCCGATTTTGGTTTTCTCATTAAGGAAAGTGCTGGCAGAAAGGGTTGAATTTTAATCCTGACCTTCATTTAGTGTGAAGGCCACAGACAAGAGGGTCACTTTTAAAGATGAATGTCTTGCTAGAGTGTAGATAGTTTCAATATCTTAAAACACAAACACGCTGCAGTCTTTTCAGAAGAAAAACTCAAGTGTAAGCTGAGATCTCAGTGGGAAGGTGGATAAAATCTGAAGCTAACTACGATGATGGAATAGAGATGTCGGGATGATGGGAACAACTCAAGGGCATTCGCCCTTCCTCCCATGGCTCCCTCCCCACCAGCTTCTGATTCTTCTCACAACCAGTGGGATGCTGGAGGAGAGATTTTGAAGGGAGGAGAGCCGAAGAGTGAAGGAGGGTAAGTGCGGGAGAAATTAATCAGGGAGGAAACGATGCTGATGTTTGAGTGTGGCTCAATGCTCACTCTTCTGAAAAATTGAATGGGATGTAAGTTGCCAAAAGGACCAAAGCCTCAGAGCCCTTTGCCATCTCCCCGACACCCCCAGCCCTGACAACATGATATGGCCCAAAGTGTCTTCATTCTGTGTTTCTGCCTGCTTTATCAACTTTGGGCTACTCTGCTTGAAAGAAGGCTGAGTGCCAAAGGGTTGATGCTTTTGAATTGTGGTGCTGGAGAAGACTCTTGAGAGTCCCTTGGACTGCAGAAAGATCCAACCAGTCCATCCTAAAGGAAATCAATCCTGAATATTCATCAGAAGGACTGATGCTGAAGCTGAAGTTCTAGTACTTTGGCCACCTGATGCAAAGAGTTGACTCATTGGAAAAGAACCCGAGGCTTGGAAAAATGAAAGGCAAGGGGAGAAGAGAGCAGCAGAGGACGAGATGGTTGGGTGGCATCATCGACTCAGTGGTCATGAATTTGAGCAAATTCTGGGAGATGGTGAAGGACAGAGGAGCCTGGCATGCTGCAGTCCACGGGATCGCAAGAAGTCAGGCATGCCTTAGTAACTGGACAGCAACAACTCTGCTTTCAAACAAAATCAACTAATGGAAATCTTTGGCTCTGGGTGAAAAAAACTTGCTTCCATGGCATCCAAGTTCTTAAATCAGCTTCAGTTACTTACCAGATAACCCATGGAGACTTGGTTCAAAAGGAAACTTCTGTACTTTTGCTAAGTTCTTGTCTTTCTCTTTTATTTATGCAATCTTTTCCCATGTGTGTTGAATCACTTTAGTTGTGTCTGACGTTTTGCCACCCTGTGGACTGTAGCCCACCTGGCTTCTATGTCCATGGGATTCTCGAGGCAAGAACACTGGAGTGGGTTCCCATTTCCTCTTCCAGGGGGTCTTCCCAACCCGGGGAACAAACCTATGTCTCCTGCAGCTCTTGCATTGCGGCTAATTCTTTATTGCTGAGCCACTGGGGAAGCCCAGTCTTTTACCAAAAGAACATCAAATACCTGAAAATTGACCTTGCTTATGTTAAATGTAAGGGTCATGTAAGGGATGTTACCACAATGGAAGGAGGGACTTATAAAATTTGGGGGAGCAGAAGTGATCATGGTGACTATAGCCATTTGGGAAAATAAATATGATTTGCATGCTAGATTTTTTTTTTTAAAAACCCAGCTAGTTATTTAGCAGGAGTTGCAGGAAAATGTACATAATTAGTAGTTATACAAGCTTAAGACACAATTATTTTTAATAATATGTCTATACAACTTAAACTCTTTTACTTAACAAATGAATACAGTAATAATTGCTCTTGCTAGAATATGTTATAATGATTTTGTGAAGTGCATTATTAACCTTCACGACAGCATTTTGAAGTGATTATCATTCTAGCCATTTTTCCAGATGAGGAAAAAAGTAATAGAGGTCAAATTTCCTGCTTAGCTGCAGAAGCAAGCTTGTTATACCAACTTAAGACTTTTCCCATCATGCCCATCCTATTTCTAGAGTGAAAATCATTAGAAACAGTAGAGGTAAGCTATTTACTTCCATCTAGTTACTATGGCTGAAACAGTTGACTTGGGAAAATTGAAAATGCAGGAGTGCATATGCTTGCGTACCATATATCGTTGACTTTGCCTCAGTATCCACCACCTGCTATGGAGAAACCCCAGTGAAAATCTAAGTCAGAGGGAAGACTGGTATCTTTTTTAATATAATCCACTGAGATCTCTACCTAATTGAGGAAAACACATAATGAAGTGCAGCTGATCTTTTTTTTCTTTTTTCTTTTCCATAACGAGTTATCACAATTCCTTAAAATAGAAGATGAATGTCTCTTAGATTGAATGTGTAGATAATGGTGTGTGTAATAGGGTATCATCACAGACCAAGGGCAAGTTTGGTTTCCCAAGAAGAAAGGCATCATCATTTAGGTCTAATTGTGTCCATTTCTCATGCCACATTACCAGGCCGGTAGGAGAGGCATTTCCAAGTTAATGGTCTTGCACCCTAAATTAGGATTCACTGTGGTGGTTGGTTTGTCAACGTTGAGTCTAAGCAGTGAATCCTGGTGAGTAAGGGCCCAAGACTAGGAGGGCGCTTGAGACCAAACATACAGAGCCCAGCGCTGAGTGCTGGCTGCCTTCTCAGGTTTGTGGCTTGGGGCGTCTCTGCGGGGGCAACACTCCTTCAGGGGGCTTCCTGCTTTCCCTCCCAAGCCCGGTTCACCCCCTAGCTCCTGGTGCTGAAGCCCTGCGGGTCTGGTAGACCATGCATTGTCCATCACTTTGTTCTCAGATGTCAGTGTGCTACTTGGCACAGAGTTGGCACTTGGGCAGTGTGAACGAATAAATGATGATATCTCTGTCGCCTCCTGCTCATCGGCCCCCGAAGCCCCAGGTGCTGGTTCATGCACTCCTGGTGCTGCTCGTTTAGTCACCACACAGCCCTCCCCTCAACCCCTGCTTCTGAGTTCAGGCTTCTGTCAGCGCTCGCTTGAACTCGACCATTCCTTAGCATCTTTGAGCACCTACTGTTTGCCAGGAAGTGTCTAGATGCTAAAGGTGTGCCGTGAATGTGACTCTTGATCTCTCTTCACGGAGCTCATACCCCAATAGTGATCGGCAGCCTCCTTTCCAACCAAGTCAAGTCCTCACGTCTCGGTGGGCATTCATGGTGCTTCCCTCCCTGGTCCCAATCCATCTTTCCATGGATGGGGCAGTGTTCATGGACATGGCTGAAATGGTGCCTTCTCATGTGTCAAAACCATGGACTCCCTTCCATGAATCTCTGTTCCACTCAGAAGTTATTTCTGTTCCCCAGAAGCCTCCAATGGGTTTTTCCAGAATCTCAACTCCTGGTGTTTTTTTTTGGTTTTTTTTCCTCCACATAGTGCATCCCTAGATGCTGGTATTTCCAAACGCCAGTCTAGATTCTGGAACTCCTCCTCTGCAGCCTGTTGTGGTTTATCACATTTTACATATTGTCTGAGCTCCAGTGTGGTGGTGGTGGTGTTCAGTTGCTCAATCATGTCCAGCTCTTTGCAGCCCCATGGACTGCAGCACTTCACTATCTCCCGGGGTTTGCTCAGACTCATGTCCATTGAGTCAGTGATACCATCCAAGCATCTCATCCTTTGCCACCCGCTTCTCCTCCTGCCTTCAATCTTTCCCAGCATCAGAGTCTTTTTTAAGGAGTCTGCTCTTTGCATCAGGTAGCCAAAGTATTGGAGCTTCAGGTTCAACATCAGTCCTTCCAATGAATATTTAGGATTGATTTCCTTTCGGGTTGACTGGTTTCATCTCCTTGCAGTTCAAGGGACTCTCAAGAGTCTTCTCCAGTACCACAGTTTGAAAGCATCAATTCTTTGGCTCTCAGCCTTCATTATGGTCCAACTCACATCCGTACATGACTACTGGAAAAACCATAGCCTTGACTACACAGACAGACCTTTAAGGTGTGGGTGAAGGTTCTCCACCTCCATCTTGGCAGCTGCAGTGGGCTTTGCCCAGACCCTGCACACAGCTCAGAGCCTAAACAGCAGTGCATGGCATTCCCTGGGCACGCTTTGTACCCAGCTGTGTGCTCAGTGCTTCTGTGCATTATGTAATTCATCTTCAAACGTGTCAGAAGAGGATACTTTTTAGAAAAAAATCCCTATTTTGCTGTAAGTGGAGGAGAGTGTTGCCCTCTGTCAAATATTTGGTAAACATAGAGCTGGGATTGAACCTGGGTTGAGAGATCTTTATCCTCCCTATCTTCCTATCAACTCTCAGCTGATAGCCCTTCTTGATAAATGAATGCATGGATGGACGGATGGATGGATGGATGAGTTGTGCAAAGGGTACCCAAGTGTTCCATGAAAATCATCATTTTTCCTAGGAAACAGCAACAGACATGCCTTCTATCTGAAGGAGCAGCTCCCTGGCACATTTTGTAGGCACGACGGTAATGCTGGGTGGGGTGAGGGGTGTGCTGCCTTGGGGCAGCTGCAAGGTCACAAGGCTGGCTTCTAAGACACTAATAGTTCACATTACAAATGTGCTTCCTTGCCCACTTGCATAGCTCGCCCAGCGTGCACTGTAACCCAAATAGTCCATAGAATAAGAAGCTATTCAGAAGTTATTTCCTTACCTATCAGAGCATCTTCATTGAAAGAATCAATAGCTGAAAAATGAATTTTTAAAGGGACTTATTTAAGAGTCAGTGTTATTTCAGGAGGGGAAGGCGTTCCGTATCTCACCGGCAGATAAATAAATACGGTCTCTGGTGCTCTCAGTGTTTCATCCATCCAGACTACAAGTTATCAAACACTTAAATATTTAAAGCCTCAAATTAACTTCAAGATAACACTAAAATGCAGCAGTGTCCTCTACCCTGATAAGAAGAGCAATGGATGATTTCAAATTAATGCCAACTGTACATGCTCTGAATATATTAAGGAAGCATGCAATTTGTATTCCTGACAAAGCCCGTGCTTGCTCTCTGTGCAATTGAGGAGGTTTGGTGCTCATTAAACAACGCCAGTGACAAACAGTGCTGTGATTTCCAGGCGTCAGCAGTAAGATGGGGGTGGCTGTAGCTCCTACCAGCCTGGCTCAGCTGGGAGGCCACCATCTACCTTGAAGCCCTTGTTGGATCATCCCCAACCTTTGCACATTTTGTAGTGTAAATACACACTGGCTCTGATGCGGTTCTCACAAGTGCCCTGGGAGGTAACAGAATAGATTATTAATTGCCTGTTTACAACTCTAGAAACTGAGGCATAGGAAGTTTGGCTTATCAGAGTGGGGTGCTTTAGACCTTTAGAATTTTGGGAGGTCAGGTTGACACTGTCTTTAGAATTAAGAGGTGTACAACTTTTGACTAAGTGGCTGCACTTAGAACTTAGCGTAGAAAAACTGACATGGGGAGATCTCCGAGTCATGTTGTCAAGAGGAAGAAAGCAAAGGCAAGATGCAGACAAATAGTATTTATGTAGAAAAGAATCCTATACGTTTCTAGGTGTATTGTTGTTGTTGTTTAGTCACTAAGTCATGTCTGACTCTTTGAAACCCCGTGAACTGCAGTGCACCAAGCTTCCCTCTCCTTCACTATCTCCCAGAATTTGCTTAAACTTTTGTTCATTGAGCCAGTGATGCTAATCCAACCATCTCATCCTCCTCTGTCACCCACTTCTCTTCCTGCCCTCAATCTTTCTCAGCATCAGGGTCTTTTCCAATAAGTGGGTTCTTCGAATCAGGTGGCCAAAGTATTGGAGCTTTAGCTTCAGCACCGGTCCTTCCAATGAATATTCAGGGTTGATTTCCTTTAGGATTAACTGGTTTGATCTCCTTGCAGTCCAAGGGACTCTCAAGAGTCTTCTCCAGCACCACAATTAAAACCAAACATTACAGATTCTGGGACTGAGTTTCACATTTAAGCCTTTAATCCATTTTGAGTTTGATTTTGTATATGGTGGGAGAAAGTAGTCCAGTTTAATTCTTTTGCATGTAGCTGTTCAGTGTTTCCAACACCAGTTTTTGAAGAAGCAGTCTTTATTGCATATTCTTGCCTCCTCTGTCTTGACTGTCTAAGAATGAGTTTATTTCTGGGTGCTCTATTCTGTTCCATTGATCTAAGTGTTTGCTTTTTCGCCAGTTCCATACTGTTTTTTATTACTATAGCTTTGTAGTGTAGTATGAAATCAAGTAGCATGAGATCTGCATCTTTGTTCTGCTTTCTTGAGATTGTTTTGGCTATTCAGGCTCTGTTGTGTGTCCATACAAATTTTCAAACTTTTTGTTCTAGTTCTGTGAAAAACTTTAGTAGAAATTGCATTGAATCTGTACAGTGCCTTTGGTAGTATGGTTATTTTAACAGTATTAATTCTTCCACTCCATGAGCATGGTATATCTTTCCATTTGTTTATGTCGACTTCAATTTCTCTTTTCACTGTCTTATGGTTTTCTGAGAACAGTTCTTTTACTTTTGTAGTTAGATTTATTCTGAGGTACTTTATTCTTCTTCTTTTTTTTTTTTTTTTTTTTTGATAGAAGCATTTCTGGACAATTTTTATTTGAGCTGAATTCTTGTTGAGTAGGCAAGCTACAAAGCTACAAACTTAATACAGTATCATTTTTTCTTTTTTTGGCCACACTGCAAGGCATGCAGGATCTTAGTTCCCTGACCAGAGATCAAACCTGTGCACCCTGCATTGGAAGTGTGGAGTCTTGACCTCTAGACCAGGGAAGTCCCTAAAAAGTTTTCTTTTAAAGTATTTGCATCTACTAATAATTCCCTTAATTTTGAGACAGTTGTCTTGCCATGACTTGTACTAGTGTCCTGGAAGGGTATTCTTTTTTTTTTGACTCTTATTCAGTTTATTTTTTTTGTTGTTGTTGTTTTTATTTTTTTTTCCATTTATTTTTATTAGTTGGAGGCTAATTACTTTACATCATTACAGTAGTTTTTGTCATACATTGAAATGAATTAGCCATGGATTTACATGTATTCCCCATCCCGGTCCCCCCTCCCACCTCCCTCTCCACCTGATCCCTCTGGGTCTTCCCAGTGCACCAGGCCCGAGCACTTGTCTCATGCACCCAACCTGCGCTGGTGATCTGTTTCACCCTAGATAATATACATGTTTCAATGCTGTTCTCTTGAAACATCCCACCCTCGCCTTCTCCCAGAGTCCACAAGTCTGTTCTATACATCTGAGTCTCTTTTTCTGTTTTGCATATAGGGTTCTCGTTACCATCTTTCTAAAGTCCATATATATGTGTTAGTATACTGTAATGGTCTTTATCTTTCTGGCTTACTTCACTCTGTATAATGGGCTCCAGTTTCATCCATCTCATTAGAACTGATTCAAATGAATTCTTTTTAATGGCTGAGTAATATTCCATGGTGTATATGTACCACAGCTTCCTCATCCATTTGTCTGCTGATGGGCATCTGGGTTGCTTCCATGTCCTGGCTATTATAAACAGTGTTGCGACGAACATTGGGGTGCACGTGTCTCTTTCAGATCTGGTTTCCTCAGTGTGTATGCCCAGAAGTGGGATTGCTGGGTCATATGGCAGTTCTATTTCCAGCTTTTTAAGAAATCTCCACACTGTTCTCCATAGCGGCTGTACTAGTTTGCATTCCCACCAACAGTGTAAGAGGGTTCCCTTTTCTCCACACCCTCTCCAGGATTTATTGCTTGTAGACTTTTGGATAGCAGCCATCCTGACTGGCGTATAATGGTACCTCATTGTGGTTTTGATTTGCATTTCTCTGATAATGAGTGATGTTGAGCATCTTTTCATGTGTTTGTTAGCCATCTGTATGTCTTCCTTGGAGAAATGTCTGTTCTTTGGCCCATTTTTTGATTGGGTCATTTATTTTCCTGGAGTTGAGCTGGAGGAGTTGCTTGTATATTTTTGAGATTAATCCTTTGTCTGTTGCTTCGTTTGCTATTATTTTCTCCCAATCTGAGGGCTGTCTTTTCACCTTGCTTATAGTTTCCTTTGTTGTGTAAAAGCTTTTAAGTTTCATTAGGTCCCATTTGTTTATTTTTTCTTTTATTTCTAAAATTCTGGGATGTGGGTCATAGAGGATCCTGCTGTGATTTATGTCGGTGAGTGTTTTGCCTATGTTCTCCTCTAGGAGTTTGATAGTTTCTGGTCTTACATTTAGATCTTTAATCCATTTTGAGTTTATTTTTGTGTATGGTGTTAGAAAGTGTTCTAGTTTCATTCTTTTACAGGTGGTTGACCAGTTTTCCCAGCACCACTTGTTAAAGAGGTTATCTTTTTTCCATTGTATATCCTTGCCTCCTTTGTCGAAGATAAGGTGACCATAGGTTCGTGGATTTATCTCTGGGCTTTCTATTCTGTTCCATTGATCTATATTTCTGTCTTTGTGCCAGTACCATACTGTCTTGATGACTGTGACTTTGTAGTAGAGTCTGAAGTCAGGCAGATTGATTCCTCCAGTTCCATTCTTCTTTCTCAGGATTACTTTGGCTATTCGAGGTTTTTTGTATTTCCATACAAATTGTGAAATTATTTGTTCTAGTTCTGTGAAAAATACCGTTGGTAGTTTGATAGGGATTGCATTGAATCTATAGATTGCTTTGGATAGTATAGCCATTTTGACAATATTGATTCTTCCAATCCATGAACACGTTATGTTTCTCCATCTGCTTGTGTCCTCTTTGATTTCTTTTATCAGTGTTTTATAGTTTTCTATGTATAGGTCTTTTGTTTCTTTAGGTAGATATACTCCTAAGTATTTTATTCTTTTTGTTGCAATGGTGAATGGTATTGTTTCCTTAATTTATCTTTCTGTTTTCTCATTGTTAGTGTTATAGTTATAAACTGGGTTGTTTTCTTAATTTCTCTTTCTGAGAGTTCATTGGTTCATTGTTAGTGTATAGAAATGCAACAGATATCTGTGTATTAATTTTGTATCCTGCAACTTTACTGAATTCATTTATTAGTCTAATAGTTTCTTGGTGACATCTTTAGGATTTTCTATATGGAAACGGTGCCTGTCTTACTGCTTTTCCAATTTGGATTCTTTTTTCTTGTCTGACTGCTGCGGCTAGGACTTCCAAGAAATCTCCTTAATGTTTTAAATGAATTTTGACAACAAATTTTCTTGGATTTTATTTGTCTAAAATGTCTTCATGTCACCTTTATCTGTGAAGGATTTTTCTCTTTTGCTGAGATTTAAATTCTATGTTGGCAGTATTTTCTTGAAGAACATTCAAGTTTTTCTTTTCACTGGCACTAGAATCCATAGTTTCTATTGACAACTCAGCTGTTAGTTTTTCTGTTGGTCTTTTAAAGACAAATTTTTTCTCCCAACTACTTGAATGATTTTCTTTACATTTTAAATCTTTTTTAGTGTTACCATAATATGCATTATTATGGCTATCTTTATACTTCATAGGACATCTTGTGTATATGAGTTAAGCTTTCATCAGTTTAAAAAAATTCTGTTCCATCATGCTTTCAAATGTTGCTTCTGTCTCATTACTTTTCTCCATCCAGACCACAAATTAAATGTTATATATATATATATATATATATGTATTAGATATTCTGACTTTGACCTACCTAAATGTTAAATGTGCCTTTCTTCTTTCCTTCTATCCTTTTTTCCTTTCCATGTTTCTGCTGTATATTTTCTATTAATCTGTCTTCTGATATAGATCAACAATCCTGTATTCTAGCATGTTAAATTCAATTAATGAGTTCCTAATTTCAAGTATTATCTATTTCTGTTGGAGAATGTCCATTTAATTTTCCATAGATAATGGTTCTATATTAAAATAATCTATCCAGGGCTTCTCAGGTGGTGCTAGTGGTAAAGAACCCACCTGCCAATGCAGGAGACTTAAAGAGACTTGGGTTCAATCCCTGGATCAGGAAGATACCCTGGAGTAGGGCATGGCAATCCATTCCATTAATTTGTCTGGAGAACCCCAGGGACAGAGGAGTCTGGTGGGTTACAGTCCATAGAGCTACAGAGAGTCAGACACAGGTTAGCAACCTATCATGAGCATGTCTATTACTCACTTTAAAAATTATCAGAAACATGCTAATTATGATTATATTTTAGTTTGTCAGCTAGTGTTAATATTTGGATCTGTATATGTTTGTATTGTTTAACTTTTTTCCTCTTATTTGGTCATGTGGTTTTTTTTCTCTTGGTTCACCTAATAATTTACTAATTTAGAGGCCCCAAATAGGTTTTTCTCTCTTCTAGATGGGACTTATCCCTTTTCTCTGTTGGGATCAGGGGACGTGTTAGTCACTCAGTCATGTCTGACTCTTTACAACCCTGTGGACTATATCCCTCCAGGCTCCTCTGTCCATGGAATTCACTAGGCAAGAATACTGGAGTGGGTAGCTGCTCCCTTCTCCAGGGGATCTTCCTGACCCAGGGATCAAGCCTGGGTCTCCTGCATGGTGGGCAGATTCTTTTCTCTTGGAGCCACCAGGGAAGCTGCACTGGGATCAGGGGGCAGTGGCTGAGCATCCCAGTGTAGTCAGGGCTTAACTGAGCTGCTAAAGACTCCATTTATGATCATCTCTGAATCTCCATGCTTTTTCTGCTAAGATCCAAGTTAAGTGTACAAGCCTTCTCTTCTTGGAGGGCCCTAAATGCAAATCTTTGTCTCCAGAGACTACACTTTTCAGAGGCTTATACTTAAATTTTTAGCTTCCATTCTGCATAGCCTCAGAATTCAGCTATTATTGAGAGGAAACATTGCTCTCGATGACTTCCAAAGTCCACCAGAACTCTGTCGGGATTTCTTGTTTCCAGGCAGTCCCCCTCCACCTAGGTTTTCACTGAGCATTATGATATTTTCAGCCTTCTTTCCATACTTAGAATTGGAGAATGTCCTGCAAGTTACAGCAGCCTGTGACAGCCAGCTTTCCCCTCTAAAATTTTTCCTTCTCTGGAATCTTAGTCCCTCTAATTCTTACTGCCTCAGCACCTTTCTACTGCTTCCAAAAAGTAGATCCTCACAAACCTTCAGTGACTGGAGCACAAGCGACCAAGACTCCCAGCGGCCGTGCTCTGAAATCCACCCCTGCATTTGTATCACGGCCACGTTGTCATGCGTTGCCCTCAGTCAGTGACTGAAGGCGCCGGGTGTGCCAAGGCAGACCCAGTCCTGGGAGATGCAGGGCTCCTCTGCCTGCTGACTTTGGCTTGAGGACCTCCTGGGGGCCTTGCCCAACACTCCCCAGATTGCACCACAGCTTGGACCATCTCCTTCCCTCCTTTTCTCCTTCACTTGTCATAAGACTTGCATCATGGTCTGATGGATTTTCCCAGCTCCCTCCTGTTTCCTCTCACAGGGCACCTTTTTCCCCTAACAAAGTCCCTGCACAGTCGATCTCAGCTTGATGTCTTCTTCTTGGAGAGCCTGGATTAACACAGGGCTGTTTCTGTATTTTATAAGCCGTTGCTGCTGTCTTAGATGGGCACGCTGGTCAGCCGTCAGTGATTCCAGCCCATCTGGAGGTGAATATCTCAATAATATTTTGAACTGCTAACCTATTTCCCCCCTAGTATTTTCCCATTTCCCCTAAACATGTTGCCTCTGGGGCAGTGTTGGGAAGGCTAGTCAAAATTCAAAGAAAATGAAAAGAAGCAAATTTAAGCTTTTATTTCAGAAGCTGAGGTGTAAGTATAAGAAAGTAAGACTTAAGGAACCAATTTTCTTGCTCTAGAGAAGAAAAAAGTTTTCTTGGGTTCTTGCTGTAGAGGGTCAGAGGGAAAACCCAGGAGTTAGAGGCTTGCATGAGGATCTGAAAAGGGACTTGTTCCATACCGCCTCCCTACTCCAAGGAGTTTGCTAAGTATCCCCAAGAAAGAGAGATGATAAAAACCTCTAAGTAAGCCTGGGTATCTTAGAGCAAAGGAAAGCTGAGCCCCACTGGCTGGTTGGGCCGAGGCAAGCAGAAATCCTGGTGCCCCACCCTGTGTCATGCAGCAACCAGGGTGCTGGTTGCAGTGGGCAGGGGGTCTAGATGGAGCAGATCCTGGAGACTCAGGGGCTTACACAGCCCCAGAGCACTGGGCAAGGGTGTCTACAGTCTCCTGTGTCTTAAAGAAAGAGGTGCCAGGTAAAGCAGGGCATGCTGCATTTTTATTTGCTAACCTTGGCAAGGGCTTCCCAGGTGGCTCAGTGGTGAAGATTACACCTGCCAATGCAAGCAGACACAGGAGACTGAGGTCCAGTCCCTGGGTTGGTGAGATCCGTTGGAGGAGGACATGGCAGCACATCCGGTATTCTTGCCTGGAGAATCCCCACGGACAGAGGAGCCTGGCGGGCTGTAGACCTTGGGATCGCGAAGAGTAGGACACGACTGAGTGAATGGGCATGCACGCATGCAAACCAGGCAAAGGTTGCTGGGGTGCGGGGGGAGTGCAGAAGTAAGCAGAGATAGCTGCTGAACTGAGGTGTCCTGGAGGCTGGGGTGGAGGGCTTCACCTCGACCCCTTTGACGTTGCTAGTGGGCCAGATGGCACTGAGGCTGTCTCCTAGATGCTAGCAGAAACTGATGCTGATGGCTGGTGACTAGAGGGGATGAAGGCAGCTGTCACTTGGACAGATGGCACCATGGCACCCTTCCCCTTTCCCTTCTGTGCTTGACGCAATATAACCCCCTCCCTGAATTTAGAGGCTGACCACGGGAGAAGGGGGAAGGAAGAGCCTGAATTAACTGGGCTTAACCTGAATGATGCAAAGTTACATTCCTAGGACTTCCCTGGTGGCCCAGTGGTTAAGACTCTGTGCTTCCAGTACAAGGAGTGGGGTTTCAATCCCTCACTGGGGAACCCTGATCCCTCATGCCAAGTGGCCAATAAAAAAGTTACATTCCTGCCACAGGTGGATAAAATTTAAGATATAAATTAAGTTCAAGTAAGAAAACCCAAGATTATCTTTGATGCCAGACCCTGTGGCTGGAAAAGGTGTGATCTGAGGACTATCTAATTCTTTGTAAAAATGCTTTAGAAGACAGCATCAACATACAGTCAGTACTTTCTTCCAGAAATCCTTATATATTTGTTTTACTGCCTGTCTCTATCTCTCCCTACTAAATACAAACCCCATTAAGGCAGGGACCTGCTTTACATTCTATTTAGTTGGACCCACATGACTTCATCATCCATCAAGTCTGGTCATTCTTCATGGGGCATTCAAGGTAGACTCTGAAAGAGAATGACATGCTTATCCTCAATGTTTGGCTCCCTCGCTGCCCCTTTTTCAGAAGCCCTGGTTTTTGGCTCCAGCAGTTGTGGTGGGGAGCCCTCCTGCATGCCAGACTGTGCCTGGGCTGGGGAGAAGGGCAGAGGAGCTAGCTGGCTTCTGTTTCAAAAGGGCTTTCTCTCGTGGGATACCAGAGAGGTAAACGCCAATAAGACAGTTCCATAAACAATAACTGGATGTCTTCATGACTCTGAGGGCACTCAGGGGAGGAAGCCACTCATTCAGCTGGGGGAAACCCAGGTAGGCTTCCTAGAGGAGGAGCCCTTTGAGCTGGGCCTTGATGACTGAGTAAAAGTTTTCTCGCTGTATATGGGGCAGTGGAGACAGAGGGCTGGAAGAGAGGACAGCACGAGAAGTGATGCAGAGGCATGCTTTATTTCAGGGACAGCTGAAGCCTCTGGCCCAGTGTGGGTAGTCTGAGTTGCCTAACCTTGGGATGTGGTTCTGACTTGAGTTTCGAAGTGTTCAAGTTTCTTCCAGTTTTCCCTAATTAAATAATTACAATTTTATGGCTGTTTTCATAACTTTAACTCAGTGCATGCCTCTGCAGATTCACAATAACCTCATATTTTATAAAGACAGTGTATCTACCTTCAGCAGAGTATCTCTCTGTGGGGAAGCATGGGAGGTCAGGACCTGCTGCCAGAAAGATGGGAGTCTTCAGGGACCTTAGGAAGCTCTGTGAGCACTCCGAGGTTGTAGGATCTGAAGGCCCAGGAACAGCTATTCATAAAGCCCTGATTTGAGGCTCTCGAGACTAGCAGAGTAGTCTGGCTGCTTTTATGTAACCAGATCCTGCCCAGGGCAGCAGGAAGGCAGGGGGTGCTGGGAAATTCCTGATCTTAGACCTGGGGTCCCTTGACTGCAGCGCCCAGCCCCAGTGGAAGAGTGGACCCCCTTGACAGGTGGGCTGAAGAAGACAGAGCTGCCAGCAGACACAGGGCTGGTGAGCCTGTGCAGGGGCTTGGAAGAGGGTAGTTTTTAGAGGAAAGGATAGCCCTTGGCCTGAGTCCCAGGAGCCGAGTGTTTGCTGGGCTAGGTGAGGCAGCAAGCAGGAGGCAGAGGGGAAGCTTGAGACTTGAACTGGTACAGGAGGGAGGTTCCTGCACTGTGGGCCCCCAGGAATGTTTTCTAGAGAGGTGGGATCAAAGAGGGATGTCTCCTCTTCTGTCTCTGTGAGCCAGGGGAGATGACAACAGGGACAGATAGGGCACAGAGTTAGTGGAGCAGGAAGAACGCCCAGGAGGCCCGGGCTCCCTCCTGTCTGCCCTGGATGCTCCTCGTGGTGCTGAAGGCCGAACCGTCTGGTCCCCTCCCTCCCCGTCCTCCCTTCCCAGCCGGCCTTGGAGTGAGGCACACAGGACCGAGCCAGGACGTCTAGACTTGTGCCTGCTTTACCACTCATTACCAGGGTGGTGCTGAGAAAGCATCGGAACATCCCAAGCCTCAGTCTCCGCACGTGCAAAGTGGAGCTGCAGTGTCCATATGTGAGTCAGCGCTCAGAGCTTGTGTCCCTTATCATTTCCTGCTTTGGGAGTTCCCCACGACTCCTGTTTCTACTGTCTGCCCCCTTGGACGAGAGCCCAGATGTGGGAGAGGTGGGGGAGGAACTGGAGGCACCGAGGTGCGGGAAAAGACGAGAACCTTTTCCTGGTTTCTGCATACCTTCCTCAGGGGGTTTTGCCTGGGACGTTGCTGAAGCGAAGTCGTGGGGCCCCTGTGTTCCTTCTCCTCTGCTCTGAGCTCAGCTGGGATGGGAAGGCCAGTGTGAGTGAGGAGACCTCCCCTCCAGGGGCGCTGTGCTCTGCCTGGACCCTGCACTCCACACGCACTCCTCACCTTTCCCCACCTCACTCTCCGCTTCTCCAAATCCCATCAAAGACACCGAGACTCTCATGGCCCTGGCCTCTGCACCTGCCAGGCTCTCCCCATCCACCCCCCCTTTGAGCTCCTCTCCTTCCCCCTGCCCTGCGTTCCCAGGAAGCAGTCTGGAAACCCGAAGATTTCCTTTCCCTGTTTGAACAGCACTGCCTCCAGGAGGTCTTCCTTGCTGACACCTTCCCTCACCCACGTCATAAACCCCTTGTCTGGGCCACAGCATCTGCCCTTCCCTACCCATGCCTTTGTCACACAGATCATCCTTTGTGGTTGCTGTTCAGTCGTTTTATCGTGTCCAGTTCTTTGCGACCCCATGGACTGTAGCCTGCCAGTCTCCTCTGTTCATGGGGATTCTCCAGGCAAGAATACTGGAGTGGGTCGCCATAGCCTCCTCTAGGGAATCTTCCAAACCCAGGGACTGAACCCAGGTCCCCTGCATTGCAGGCAGATTCTTTACCCTCAGAGCCGCCAGGGAAGCCCTTTTACTCCTAGTTGTTGCTGTCCTTCAGTTGCTCAGTCGGGTCCAACTCTTTGTGACCCTGTGGACTGCAGGACACCAGGCTTCCCTGTGCTTCACCATCTCCCAAAGTTTGCTCAAACTCAGGGGCATTGTGTCTGTGATGCTGTCCAGCGTCTCATCCTCTGCCGTCCCCTTCTCCTAATGCCCTCAGTCTTTCCCAGCATCAGGGGCTTTTCCAATGAGTTTGCTCTTTGCATTTGCAGGTGGCTGAAGTATTGGAGATTCAGCTTCAGCATCATTTCTTCCAATGAATATTCAGGATTGGTTTCTTTAGGATTGATTGGTGTGATCTCCTTGCAGTCCAAGGGACTCTCAAGAGTCTTCTCCAACACCACAGTTCAAAAGCATCAATTCTTCAGTGCTCAGTCTTCTTTATGTTCCAAATCACACATCCATACTTGACTACTAGAAAAACCATAGCTTTGACTAGCAGACCTTTGTTGACAAAGTAATGTCTCTGCTTTTTAATATGCTGTCTAGGTTTGTAAAAGCTTTCCTTCCAAGGAGCAAACATCTTTTAGTTTCATAGCTATAGCCACCATTTGCAGTGATTTTGGAACCTAAGAAAATAAAGTCTATCACTGTTTCTATTGTTTTCCCATCTATTTGTCATGAAGTGATGGAACCAGATGCCATGATCTTAGTTTTCTGAATGTTGAGTTTTAAGCCAGCTTTTTCACTCTCCTCTTTCACTTTCATCAAGAGGCTCTTTAGTTCCTCTTAGCTTTCTGCCATAAGGGTGGTGTCATCTGTGTATCTAAGGTTATTGATGTTTTTCCCGGCAATCTTGATTCCAGCTTCTGCTTCATCCAGCCTGGCACTTCATAAGATGTACTCTACATATAAGTTAAATAAGCAGGGTGACAATATACAGCCTTGACGTTCTCCTTTTCCAATTTTGAACCAATCTGTTGTTCCATGTCCAGTTCTAACTATTGCTTCTTGACCTGCATACAGGTTTCTCAGAAGGCAAGTAAGGTGGTATGCCCATCTCTTTCAGAATTTTCCACAGTTTGTTGTGATCCACACAGTCAAAGACTTTACCATAGTCAATGAAGGAGAAGTAGATGTTTCTCTGGAATTCTCTTGCTTTTTCTATGATCCAATGAATGATCTCTAATTCCTCTGCCTTTTCTAAATCCAGATTGAACATCTGGAAGTTCTGAGTTCATGTACTGTTGAAGCCTCACTTGGAGAATTTTGAGCATTACTTTGCAAGCGTGTGAGATGAGTACAATTGTGTGGTAGTTTGAGCATTCTTTGGCATTGCCTTTCTTTGGGATTGGAATGAAAACTGACCCTTTCCAGTCCTGTGGCCACTGCTGAGTTTTCCAAATGTGCTGGCATATTGAGTGTAGCACTTTAACAGCATCATCTTTTAGGATTTGAAATGAGTTAGCCTATAATTCCATTATCTCCACTAGCTTTGTTCATAGTGATGCTTCTTAAGGCCCACTTGACTTCACACTCCAGGATGCCTGGCTCTAGGTGGGTGATCACACCATTGTGGTGATCTGGGTCATTAGAATCTCTTTTGTATGTTTTTCTGTATTCTTGCCACCTCTTCTTTTTACTCCTAGGTATATACCCTAAAGGACTGAAATAGGAGCTGTTGTTGTTGTTTTAAATTGAAGGCTAGTTGATTTACAATGTTGGATTAGTTTTGGTATATACCGAAGCATATGTATACATGGGGCTTCCCTGGTGGCTCAGGTAAAGAAACCACCTGCAGTGCAGGAAACCCAGGTTCAATCTCTGAGTCGAGAAGCTCCCCTGGAGAATGGAGAAGGGAATGGCTACCCACTCCAGGATTCTTGTCTGGAGAATTCCAAGGACAGAGAAGCTGGGTGGGCTACAGTCTGCGGGGTTGCAGAGAGTTGGCCATGACTGAGCAGCTAACACACACACACACACACACACTATGTGTTACGTAACCCAGTTATATACATAATATATATATGCATTCTTTTTTATATTATATTCTTTTCCAATGTGGTCTATCATGGAATATTGAACCCTGTGCTGTGCGGTAGGACCCTGTTGTTTGTCCATCCTCTATAATACTTTGTCTCTGCTAGTCTCAAACTCCTAATCTCTCCCTCCCCCAACCCCCCCCCCTTGACAACCACACATCTGTTATTTATGTCCGTGCGTCTGTTTCTGTTTCCTAGATAAGTTCATTTATGTCATATTTTATAGTCCACACGTAAGTGTGCTATGTGTCAGTCTCTTTCTGACTTACTTCACTTAGTATGGCAATCTCTAGACCCATCCATGTTGCTGCAAATGGCATTATTTCCTTCTTTTTTATCACTGAGTAATATTCCATTGTATCTGTGTACCATATCTTCTTTATCCATTCATCTGTCGGTGGACACTGAGATTGTTTCCATGTCTTGGCTATTGTGAATGGTGCTGCTATGAGCACAGGTTAGCACGAATCTTTTTGAATTAGTTTTCTTCTGACATATGCCCTGGAGGTAGGATTGCTGGGTTCTATGGCAACTCCATTTTTATCCCATAGTGTCCTTGAAGCCCCTCCTGCTCCAGTTCCTATGGGCAGGGATAACTTCCGCTGAGTTCTCTAGCCCTGAATGTTGCCTCCATCCTGGGTCCTGCAGTCACCAAGCACGTACCAACTTGCTGGATATAATTTCTAAAGCCTGAGGGGTTGCTGGGTCTCCAGCACGCCCCCTGCCGGGGGGGACCTGGCCCGGGGCAGCACTGAGAACAACTCCCGGCCGCCTGTGCTGCCCGCGGTCCTCACGGTGCCACTCGAGCCGTGCGGCACAGTGCCCCTTGCTGTCACTCAGGCTCCCCGGGTGCTTTTCATCCTCTTAAAATGCTGCTCGCAGGAGGCAGGGCTTTGCCTTCGAAGGCTGCTCTTTCATGTTAAATCACCCGGAAGCAGGTTGAATATTGATAGCTGTTATTGCAGAAACCTGGAACATGATACAGGTTTTTTTTTTTTCATCTCTATTTTGGAGGCAGCCTTTACTAGGAAACCCTCTTGGCAAACACCTGTCACATCCCTGCCCGTGGATCCTCGGCTCAGGTTCAGGTCACAGACAGAGCAGGGGCTCAGGTGCTTGTTTGCAAGCAACAGAAATGAACATGAGCTGGCTTGATACCCAGAAAGGCATTTGCTGGGAGGGTGTTGGGCAGCACACAGACAGATGGAGAGCTGCAGACCCTGGCCTCACAGGGGCTGCTGCGTAGAACTAGGTGGGGCGGCAGTGAACAGGTGGCCTCTGCCAGGAGCAGCACTAGCTGGGCACTGGGGCTTGGGGCAGGGGCTCAGCCGATGATCCTGGCATCACCGCTACTATGCTGGAGGGGGACATCTCAAAGGCCAGGTGTGGTGCTACTGCAGGAGGGGAACGGGTGCGGGCAGGCAAACACGCGTGTGTCCACGCTGTGCTCTGACGCTGTGAGAATCACCTTCCCTGCATCTGCACTCTGGAAATACTCTACCATTTAGTTGGGGACTCATGCAGCATTCCTGCAGGAGTTCTGTGGAGACATCCAGCAAGCAAAGACTCAAGGAGCACCACCCAGGGTCTCTTCTAAGGTACTCCCCACCGATACACACATCTGAATTGCTTTGGGTAGCTGGTTGATCCCACAGAATCAGAGTCTCGAGGGCTGGGTGGATTCAGAGTGCGTGTCAGCACATTTCCCTGGTGGCTTTCCTGTAAATTTCATCTTGGACCTAGTTTGCCCTTGAAGCTTTTTGATTTCTAGAGCAATGTGCTGGCTACACTCTGATGCTGTAAGAATCGCCTTCCACGAGTCTCCATTTGTGAAGCAAGCCCCCTCCAAAGATGGGGGACTGAAGACCGGGAGGTGTGATGGGAGAGGAGAGGACCTAAAGAGAGTGGGGACACTTGGGCCAGCCCCCCGACTGGGGGGCCCTTCATGGTGGACAAAGCAGTTTTCTCTATTAGTAGCAAAAGCTGAACTCCTGTGTCATTTCTGAGCTCGTGTAAAAATGGAGACTTCTTTTTAAAGGGTGGTAAATAAATAATAACACATAATGTTCATTGAGTGCTTCGTCCCTGCACTTTATTCTGGTAGCTCTGAATTGTGGAGGCTTTCTACTGCACTCCTAGTTTTGTGGGTCAGGAAAGGGATGCACAGAAACATCCGGAAACTTGCCCATGGCCACGCGGCAGGTGGCGCTGGAGCTGGACGGAGTCCAGGTGACCTGCTGGCAGAGCCGGCCTCCCGACCCTGTGCTGCCTCCAATTTGTTGACACAGGGTTTTTACAGATGGTGAAAGAGCTGCCAGCATGGGCAATGTGGTCATGTCCTTGTGGTTTTGTTCAATTCCATCCTATTAGGACAGCATTTACTAAGAGCCAGGCACCAGGGAGGCAAAGGTGACTGAAACACTGTCTTTGCTTTCAAAGTGTCAGTTCTGGGTAGGGCTGGAGAAAAGAAAACCTACAATGCTGACATCAGAGCATAAAGCATATGTGTTCTCAGCCAGGGGCCCTTTCTGTGTGGCATAGAGCAGTGGGTAGGACTCAGGTGGAATCAAGGAGGGCTCCAGGGAGAAGGTGACCATCGAGCTGGGTCTTGATGGGTGAGTAAGAATTCAGCAGGTAGACAGGTTGTGAGAAGATGGGGAGGGACAGGACGTGGCAGGTGGGGGACATGTGTGCCAGTGTCTGAGGCATGCTGACTCCAGGCCAAGTGGTCCAGGGAGGACTGAATGGGGATAGGTGGGGGGAGAATGGGGAAGGGAAGGGGTTGGAGATGGAAGAATGGCTGGAATGAGATGGGGAAGTGCAGCCAGGCTGTAGAGTCCTGGATGCATTCCCAGGCATTGTCCGTTATCTTGTGTGTTAGTTTTCTGTGGCTGCTGTAACAAATTATCGTACCTTAGTGGCTTAAACAGTGCAGGTTTTAGTTTATGTCTGTGGATGTCAGAAGCCAGAAATGGTTTCTGCTGAAACCAAACGTTGGGGGCAGGGAACACTCCTTCTGGAGGCTCTAAGGAGGAGTTTGCTTTCTTGCCTTTTCCAGCTACTAGGAGTGCCCACTTTCCTCCTGGCCGCTTCCCGAATCTTCACAGCCAGCGACTGAGGGCAGCATCCTCAAGCTGCATCTCTCCAGTTCTGTTTTTTATTTTTAAGGTCTCTTGTGATTATATTGGGCTTATCCAAGTAATCCAGAATGGTTTCCCCACTTTAACCTGAGATGACTGGGCTTAGTTGCTCAGCTGTGGACAACTCTTTGTGACCCCATGGACTGTAGCCCGCCAGGCTCCTCTGTCCATGGAATTCTCCAGGCAAGGATACTGGTGTGGGTTGCCATTTCCTTCTCCAATGAGATGATTAGCAACAATAATTCCACCCACCACCTAAATTCCCTTTGCAGTATAACCTGACATACTCAGAGTTGCAGGGGAATTTGGAGGTGAACACCCTTGGGGGCATCATTCTATCCACTGCCTCTTGAATCACCGAAAGTTCTTAACCTGTAGAGTAACATATCAGAGTTTGAGAATGATGATCTTGAAGCAAGTTTACAAACAGGATCATGAATTCCTTTTTATGTCCCTCCTGGTGGACAAGGCATAATTAATTTTCCATATTCTTATTCTTAAAGTCCCTTTATGACATTTGGAGAAAAACAAGAACTGGCAAAATTGAAAGTTTACATTGTGATGTTTATTTACCTGTATTTTCTTCATATTTATTTATATTTTGTCTCAGACCACAAAGGACTTGATATAACTTCCCAAAATTCAAGCAATATACAATGTTGGAATAAATAATTGGAAACAGGAAAAAGAAAATTTTAAGTAGGAAGAAATGAAGGGGGAGGATTAGTTCATTGCTGACTGAGATGGTTCACAAACT